>NC_091995.1:85273425-85873425 GCF_044704955.1 Pristiophorus japonicus
CCACGATCAGAGTATCCCCCACGATCAGAGTATCCCCCATGATGTGTATCCCCCACGATCAGTGTATCCCCCACGATCAGAGTATCCCCCACGATCAGTGTATCCCCACGATCAGTGTATCCCCACGATCAGTGTATCCCCACGATCAGAGTATCCCCACGATCAGTGTATCCCCACGATCAGAGTATCCCCACGATCAGTGTATCTCCACGATCAGAGTATCCTCATCGATCAGTGTATCCCCACGATCAGTGTATCCCCACGATCAGTGTATCCCCACGATCAGTGTATCCCCCACGATCAGTGTATCCCCACGATCAGTGTATCCCCACGATCAGTGTATCCCCACGATCAGTGTATCCCCACGATCAGTGTATCCCCCACGATCAGTGTATCCCCACGATCAGTGTATCCCCCACGATCAGTGTATCCCCACGATCAGTGTATCCCCCACGATCAGTGTATCCCCACGATCAGTGTATCCCCACGATCAGTGTATCCCCACGATCAGTGTATCCCCCACGATCAGTGTATCCCCACGATCAGTGTATCCCCACGATCAGTGTATCCCCACGATCAGAGTATCCCCCACGATCAGAGTATCCCCCACGATCAGAGTATCCCCCACGATCAGAGTATCCCCCACGATCAGTGTATCCCCCACGATCAGAGTATCCCCCACGATCAGAGTATCCCCCACGATCAGAGTATCCCCCACGATCAGAGTATCCCCCACGATCAGAGTATCCCCCACGATCAGAGTATCCCCCACGATCAGAGTATCCCCCACGATCAGAGTATCCCCCACGATCAGAGTATCCCCCACGATCAGAGTATCCCCCACGATCAGAGTATCCCCCACGATCAGAGTATCCCCCACGATCAGAGTATCCCCCACGATCAGAGTATCCCCCACGATCAGAGTATTCCCACGATCAGAGTATTCCCACGATCAGAGTATTCCCACGATCAGAGTATTCCCACGATCAGTGTATCCAGACGATCAGTGTATCCAGACGATCAGTGTATCCCCACGATCAGTGTATCCCCACGATCAGAGTATCCCCCACGATCAGAGTATCCCCCACGATCAGAATATCCCCCACGATCAGAGTAGCCCCCACGATCAGAGTATCCCCCACGATCAGAGTATCCCCCACGATCAGAGTATCCCCCGCGATCAGAGTATCCCCCGCGATCAGAGTATCCCCCGCGATCAGAGTATCCCCCGCGATCAGAGTATCCCACGCGATCAGAGTATCCCACGCGATCAGAGTATCCCCCACGATCAGAGTATCCCCCACGATCAGAGTATCCCCCACGATCAGAATATCCCCCACGATCAGAGTAGCCCCCACGATCAGAGTATCCCCCACGATCAGAGTATCCCCACGATCAGAGTATCCCCCGCGATCAGAGTATCCCCCGCGATCAGAGTATCCCCCGCGATCAGAGTATCCCCCGCGATCAGAGTATCCCACGCGATCAGAGTATCCCACGCGATCAGAGTATCCCCCGCGATCAGAGTATCCCCCGCGATCAGAGTATCCCCCGCGATCAGAGTATCCCCCGCGATCAGAGTATCCCCCGCGATCAGAGTATCCCCCGCGATCAGAGTATCCCCCGCGATCAGAGTATCCCCCGCGATCAGAGTATCCCCCGCGATCAGAGTATCCCCCGCGATCAGAGTATCCCCCACGATCAGAGTATCCCCCACGATCAGAGTATCCCCCACGATCAGAGTATTCCCACGATCAGAGTATCCAGATGATCAGTGTATCCCCATGATCAGTGTATCCCCCACGGTCAGTGTATCCCCCACGATCAGTGTATCCCCACGATCAGTGTATCCCCCACGGTCCCTGTATCCCCCACGATCAGTGTATCCCCACGATCAGAGTATCCCCCACGATCAGAGTATCCCCCACGATCAGAGTATCTCCCACGATCAGAGTATCTCCCACGATCAGAGTATCCCCCACGATCAGAGTATCCCCTACGATCAGAGTATCCCCTACGATCAGAGTATCCCCTACGATCAGAGTATCCCCTACGATCAGAGTATCCCCCACGATCAGAGTATCCCCCACGATCAGAGTATCCCCCACGATCAGAGTATCCCCCACGATCAGAGTATCCCCCACGATCAGAGTATCCCCCACGATCAGAGTATCCCCCACGATCAGAGTATCCCCCACGATCAGAGTATCCCCCACGATCAGAGTATCCCCCACGATCAGAGTATCCCCCACGATCAGAGTATCCCCCACGATCAGAGTATCCCCCACGATCAGTGTATCCCCACGATCAGTGTATCCCCTACGGTCAGTGTATCCCCCACGATCAGCGTATCCCCACGATCAGAGTATCTCCCACGATCAGTGTATCCCCACGATCAGAGTATCCCCCACGATCAGAGTATCCCCCACGATCAGTGTATCCCCACGATCAGAGTATCCCCATGATCAGTGTATCCCCCAGGATCAGAGTATCCACATGATCAGTGTATCCCCACGATCAGTGTATCCCCGCGATCAGAGTATCCCCCGCGATCAGAGTATCCCCCACGATCAGAGTATCCCCCACGATCAGAGTATCCCCCACGATCAGAGTATCCCCCACGGTCAGTGTATCCCCCACGATCAGTGTATCCCCACGATCAGAGTATCCCCCACGATCAGAGTATCCCCCACGATCAGAGTATCCCCCACGATCAGAGTATCCCCCACGATCAGAGTATCCCCCACGATCAGAGTATCCCCCACTATCAGAGTATCCCCCACTATCAGAGTATCCCCCACTATCAGAGTATCCCCCACTATCAGAGTATTCCCCACGATCAGAGTATTCCCCACGATCAGAGTATTCCCCACGATCAGAGTATTCCCCACGATCAGAGTATTCCCCACGATCAGAGTATTCCCCACGATCAGAGTATTCCCCACGATCAGAGTATTCCCCACGATCAGAGTATTCCCCACGATCAGAGTATCCCCCACGATCAGAGTATCCCCCACGATCAGAGTATCCCCCACGATCAGAGTATCCCCCACGATCAGAGTATCCCCCACGATCAGAGTATCCCCCACGATCACAGTATTCCCACGATCAGAGTATCCCCACGATCAGTGTATCCAGATGATCAGTGTATCCCCACGATCAGTGTATCCCCCACGGTCAGTGTATCCCCCACGATCAGTGTATCCCCGCGGTCAGTGTATCCCCCGCGGTCAGTGTATCCCCCACGATCAGTGTATCCCCACGATCAGAGTATCCCCCACGATCAGAGTATCCCCCACGATCAGAGTATCCCCCACGATCAGAGTATCCCCCACGATCAGAGTATCCCCCACGATCAGAGTATCCCCCACGATCAGAGTATCCCCCACGATCAGAGTATCCCCCACGATCAGAATATCCCCCACGATCAGAATATCCCCCACGATCAGAATATCCCCCACGATCAGAGTAACCCCCACGATCAGAGTAACCCCCAGGATCAGTGTATCCCCACGATCAGAGTATCCCCACGATCAGAGTATCCCCACGATCAGAGTATCCCCACGATCAGTGTATCCCCTACGGTCAGCGTATCCCCCACGATCAGCGTATCCCCACGATCAGAGTATCTCCCACGATCAGAGTATCCCCCACGATCAGTGTATCCCCACGATCAGAGTATCCCCCACGATCAGAGTATCCCCCACGATCAGTGTATCCCCACGATCAGAGTATCCCCACGATCAGTGTATCCCCCAGGATCAGAGTATCCCCACGATCAGTGTATCCCCACGATCAGTGTATCCCCAACGATCAGTGTATCCCCACGATCAGAGTATCCCCCACGATCAGAGTATCCCCCACGATCAGAGTATCCCCCACGATCAGAATATCCCCCACGATCAGAGTATCCCCCACGATCAGAATATCCCCCACGATCAGAGTATCCCCCATGATCAGAGTATCCCCATGATCAGTGTATCCCCAGGATCAGAGTATCCCCACGATCAGTGTAATCCCCAATATCTGTGTATCCCCCATGATCAGTGTATACCCACGATCAGTGAATCCTCATCGATCAGTGTTTTCCCCACGATCAGTGCAACCCCACGATCAGTGTATCTCCACGATCAGTGTATCCCCACGATCAGAGTATCCCCCACGATCAGAGTATCCCCCACGATCAGAGTATCCCCCACGATCAGAGTATCCCCCACGATCAGAGTATCCCCCACGATCAGAGTATCCCCCACGATCAGAGTATCCCCACGATCAGAGTATCCCCACGATCAGTGTAATCCCCAATATCTGTGTATCCCCACGATCAGTGTATCCCCCACGATCAGTGTATCCCCACGATCAGTGAATCCTCATCGATCAGTGTATTCCCCACGATCAGTGTATCTCCACGATCAGTGTATCCCCACGATCAGAGTATCCCCCACGATCAGAGTATCCCCCACGATCAGAGTATCCCCCACGATCAGAGTATCCCCCACGATCAGAGTATCCCCCACGATCAGAGTATCCCCCACGATCAGAGTATCCCCCACGATCAGAGTATCCCCCACGATCAGAATATCCCCCACGATCAAAGGAATCCCCACGATCAGAGTAAACCCCACGATCAGAGTAACCCCCACGATCAGAGTAACCCCCACGATCAGAGTATCCCCCACGATCAGAGTATCCCCCACGATCAGAGTATCCCCCACGATCAGAGTATCCCCACGATCAGTGTATCCCCACGATCAGAGTATCCCCACGATCAGTGTATCCCCACGATCAGAGTATCCCCCACGATCAGAGTATCATCCACGATCAGAGTATCATCCACGATCAGAGTATCATCCACGATCAGAGTATCCCCCACGATCAGAGTATCCCCCACGATCAGAGTATCCCCCACGATCAGAGTATCCCCCACGATCAGAGTATCCCCCACGATCAGAGTATCCCCCACGATCAGAGTATCCCCCACGATCAGAGTATCCCCCACGATCAGAGTATCCCCCACGATCAGAGTATCCCCCACGATCAGAGTATCCCCCACGATCAGAGTATCCCCCACGATCAGAGTATCCCCCACGATCAGAGTATCCCCCACGATCAGAGTATTCCCACGATCAGAGTATTCCCACGATCAGAGTATCCAGATGATCAGTGTATCCCCCACGGTCAGTCTATCCCCCACGATCAGAGTATCCCCCACGATCAGAGTATCCCCCACGATCAGACTATTCCCCACGATCAGAGTATTCCCCACGATCAGAGTATCCCCCACGATCAGTGCATCCCCACGATCAGAGTATCCCCACGATCAGAGTATCCCCACGATCAGAGTATCCCCCACGATCAGAGTATCCCCCACGATCAGAGTATCCCCCACGATCAGAGTATCCCCCACGATCAGAGTATCCCCCACGATCAGAGTAACCCCCACGATCAGTGTATCCCCACGCTCAGAGTATCCCCACGATCAGAGTATCCCCCACGATCAGCGTATCCCCACGATCAGAGTATCTCCCACGATCAGAGTATCCCCCACGATCAGTGTATCCCCACGATGAGAGTATCCCCCACGATCAGAGTATCCCCCACGATCAGTGTATCCCCACGATCAGTGTATCCCCCAGGATCAGAGTATCCCCACGATCAGTGAATCCTCATCGATCAGTGTTTTCCCCACGATCAGTGTATCCCCCACGATCAGAGTATCCCCCACGATCAGAGTATCCCCCACGATCAGAGTATCCCCGACGATCAGAATATCCACCACGATCAGAGTAACACCCACGATCAGAGTAACCCCCACGATCAGAGTATCCCCCACGATCAGAGTATCCCCCACGATCAGAGTATCCCCCACGATCAGAGTATCCCCCACGATCAGTGTATCCCCCACGATCAGAGTATCCCCCATGATCAGAGTATCCCCCACGATCAGAGTATCCCCCACGATCAGAGTATCCCCCACGATCAGAGTATTCCCACGATCAGAGTATCCCCACGATCAGTGTATCCAGATGATCAGTGTATCCCCATGATCAGTGTATCCCCCACGGTCAGTCTATCCCCCACGATCAGAGTATCCCCCACGATCAGAGTATCCCCCACGATCAGACTATTCCCCACGATCAGAGTATTCCCCACGATCAGAGTATCCCCCACGATCAGTGCATCCCCACGATCAGAGTATCCCCCACGATCAGAGTATCCCCCACGATCAGAGTATCCCCCACGATCAGAGTATCCCCCACGATCAGAGTATCCCCCACGATCAGTGTATCCCCCACGATCAGAGTATCCCCCACGATCAGAGTATCCCCCACGATCAGAGTATCCCCCACGATCAGAGTATCCCCCACGATCAGAGTATCCCCCACGATCAGAGTATCCCCCACGATCAGAGTATCCCACACGATCAGAGTATCCCCCACGATCAGAGTATCCCCCACGATCAGAGTATCCCCCACGATCAGAGTATCCCCCACGATCAGAGTATCCCCCACGATCAGAGTATCCCCCACGATCAGAGTATCCCCCACGATCAGAGTATCCCCCACGATCAGAGTATCCCCCACGATCAGAGTATCCCCCACGATCAGAGTATCCCACACGATCAGAGTATCCCCCACGATCAGAGTATCCCCCACGATCAGAGTATCCCCCACGATAAGAGTATCCCCCACGATCAGAGTATCCCCCACGATCAGAGTATCCCCCACGATCAGAATAACCCCCACGATCAGTGTATCCCCACGTTCAGAGTATCCCCACGCTCAGAGTATCCCCACGATCAGAGTATCCCCCACGATCAGCGTATCCCCACGATCAGAGTATCTCCCACGATCAGAGTATCCCCCACGATCAGTGTATCCCCACGATGAGAGTATCCCCCACGATCAGAGTATCCCCCACGATCAGTGTATCCCCACGATCAGTGTATCCCCCAGGATCAGAGTATCCCCACGATCAGTGAATCCTCATCGATCAGTGTTTTCCCCACGATCAGTGTATCCCCCACGATCAGAGTATCCCCCACGATCAGAGTATCCCCCACGATCAGAGTATCCCCCACGATCAGAGTATCCCCCACGATCAGAATATCCACCACGATCAGAGTAACCCCCACGATCAGAGTATCCCCCACGATCAGAGTATCCCCCACGATCAGAGTATCCCCCACGATCAGAGTATCCCCCACGATCAGAGTATCCCCCACGATCAGAGTATCCCCACGATCAGAGTATCCCCCACGATCAGAGTATCCCCCACGATCAGAGTATCCCCCACGATCAGAGTATCCCCCACGATCAGAGTATCCCCCACGATCAGAGTATCCCCCACGATCAGAGTATCCCCACGATCAGTGCATCCCCCAGGATCAGAGTATCCACACGATCAGTGTAATCCCCACGATCAGTGTATCTCCACGATCAGTGTATCCCCCACGATCAGAGTATCCCCCACGATCAGAGTATCCCCCACGATCAGAGTATCCCCCACGATCAGAGTATCCCCCACGATCAGAGTATCCCCCACGATCAGAGTATCCCCCACGATCAGAATATCCACCACGATCAGAGGAATCCCCACGATCAGAGGAATCCCCACTATCAGAGTAACCCCCACGATCAGAGTATCCCCCACGATCAGAATATCCCCCACGATCAGAGTATCCCCCACGATCAGAGTATCCCCACGATCAGAGTATCCCCCACGATCAGAGTATCCCCACGATCAGTGTATCCCCACGATCAGTGTATCCCCCAGGATCAGAGTATCACCACGATCAGTGTAATCCCCAATATCTGTGTATCCCCATGATCAGTGTATACCCACGATCAGTGAATCCTCATCGATCAGTGTTTTCCCCACGATCAGTGCAACCCCACGATCAGTGTATCTCCACGATCAGAGTATCCCCCACGATCAGAGTATCCCCCACGATCAGAGTATCCCCCACGATCAGAGTATCCCCCACGATCAGAGTATCCCCCACGATCAGAGTATCCCCACGATCAGAGTATCCCCACGATCAGTGTATCCCCCAGGATCAGAGTATCCACACGATCAGTGTAATCCCCACGATCAGTGTATCCCCCACGATCAGTGTATCCCCCACGATCAGTGTATCCCCACGATCAGTGAATCCTCATCGATCAGTGTTTTCCCCACGATCAGTGTATCTCCACGATCAGTGTATCCCCCACGATCAGAGTATCCCCCACGATCAGAATATCCCCCACGATCAGAGTATCCCCCACGATCAGAGTATCCCCCACGATCAGAATATCCACCACGATCAGAGGAATCCCCACGATCAGAGGAATCCCCACGATCAGAGTAACCCCCACGATCAGAGTATCCCCCACGATCAGAATATCCCCCACGATCAGAATATCCCCCACGATCAGAGTATCCCCCACGATCAGAGTATCCCCACGATCAGAGTATCCCCCACGATCAGAGTATCCCCACGATCAGTGTATCCCCACGATCAGTGTATCCCCCAGGATCAGAGTATCACCACGATCAGTGTAATCCCCAATATCTGTGTATCCCCCATGATCAGTGTATACCCACGATCAGTGAATCCTCATCGATCAGTGTTTTCCCCACGATCAGTGCAACCCCACGATCAGTGTATCTCCACGATCAGAGTATCCCCCACGATCAGAGTATCCCCCACGATCAGAGTAGCCCCAACGATCAGAGTATCCCCCACGATCAGAGTATCCCCCACGATCAGAGTGTCCCCCACGATCAGAATATCCCCCACGATCAGAGTAACCCCCACGATCAGTGTAATCCCCAATATCTGTGTATCCCCACGATCAGTGTATCCCCCACGATCAGTGTATCCGCACGAGCAGTGTATCCCCCAGGATCAGAGTATCCCCACGCTCAGAGTATCCCCCACGATCAGAGTATCCCCCACGATCAGAGTGTCCCCCACGATCAGAATATCCCCCACGATCAGAGTATCCCCCACGATCAGAGTGTCCCCCACGCTCAGAGTATCCCCACGATCAGAGTATCCCCCACGATCAGTGTATCCCCACGATCAGTGTATCCCCCACGGTCAGCGTATCCCCCACGATCAGCGTATCCCCACGATCACAGTATCTCCCACGATCAGAGTATCCCCCACGATCAGTGTATCCCCACGATCAGAGTATCCCCCACGATCAGAGTATCCCCCACGATCAGTGTATCCCCACGATCAGAGTATACCCACGATCAGTGTATCCCCCAGGATCAGAGTATCCACACGATCAGTGTAATCCCCAATATCTGTGTATCCCCACGATCAGTGTATCCCCCACGATCAGTGTATCCGCACGAGCAGTGTATCCCCCAGGATCAGAGTATCCCCACGATCAGTGAATCCTCATCGATCAGTGTTTTCCCCACGATCAGTGCAACCCCACGATCAGTGTATTTCCACGATCAGAGTATCCCCCACGATCAGAGTATCCCCCACGATCAGAGTATCCCCCACGATCAGAGTATCCCCCACGACCAGAGTATCCCCCATGATCACTGTCTCCCCACGATCAGAGTATCCCCACGATCAGTGTATCCCCCAGGATCAGAGTATCCACACGATCAGTGTATCCCCCACGATCAGTGTATCCGCACGAGCAGTGTATCCCCCAGGATCAGAGTATCCCCACGATCAGTGTAATCCCCAATATCTGTGTATCCCCACGATCAGTGTATCTACCACGATCAGTGTATCCCCACGATCAGTGAATCCTCATCGATCAGTGTTTTCCCCACGATCAGTGTATCTCCCACGATCAGAGTATCCCCCACGATCAGAGTATCCCCCACGATCAGAGTATCCCCCACGATCAGAGTATCCCCCACGATCAGAGTATCCCCCACGATCAGAGTATCCCCCACGATCAGAGTATCCCCCACGATCAGAATATCCACCACGATCAGAGGAATCCCCACGATCAGAGTAACCCCCACGATCAGAGTATCCCCCACGATCAGAGTATCCCCCACGATCAGAGTATCCCCCACGATCAGAGTATCCCCCACGATCAGAGTATCCCCCACGATCAGAGTATCCCCACGATCAGAGTATCCCCCACGATCAGAGTATCCCCCACGATCAGAGTATCCCCCACGATCAGAGTATCCCCCACGATCAGAGTATCCCCCACGATCAGAGTATCCCCCACGATCAGAGTATCCCCCACGATCAGAGTATCCCCCACGATCAGAGTATCCCCGACGATCAGAGTATCGCCCACGATCAGAGTATCGCCCACGATCAGAGTATTCCCACGATCAGAGTATCCCCACGATCAGTGTATCCAGATGATCAGTGTATCCCCACGATCAGTGTATCCCCACGAGCAGTGTATCCCCCAGGATCAGAGTATCCCCACGATCAGTGTAATCCCCAATATCTGTGCATCCCCCATGATCAGTGTATACCCACGATCAGTGAATCCTCATCGATCAGTGTTTTCCCCACAATCAGTGCAACCCCACGATCAGTGTATCTCCACGATCAGTGTATCTCCACGATCAGAATATCCCCCACGATCAGAGTATCCCCCACGATCAGAGTATCCCCCACGATCAGAGTATCCCCCACGATCAGAGTATCCCCCACGATCAGAGGAACCCGCACGATCAGAGGATCCCCCACGATCAGAGTATCTCCCACGATCAGAGTATTCCCACGATCAGAATATTCCCACGATCAGTGTATCCAGATGATCAGTGTATCCCCACGATCAGTGTATCCCCACGATCAGTGTATCCCCCACGGTCAGTGTATCCCCCACGATCAGTGTATCCCCACGATCAGAGTATCCCCCACGTTCAGAGTATCCCACACGATCAGAGTATCCCCCAGGATCAGAGTATCCACACGATCAGTGTAATCCCCAATATCTGTGTATCCCCACGATCAGTATATCCCCCACGATCAGTGTATCCCCACGATCAGAGTATCCTCCATGATCAGAGTATCCCCCACGATCAGAGGATCCCCCACGATCAGAGGATCCCCCACGATCAGAGGATCCCCCACGATCAGAGTATCCACCATGATCAGAGTATCCCCACGATCAGTGTATCCCCACGATCAGTGTATCCCCACGATCAGTGTATCCCCCAGGATCAGAGTATCCCCACGATCAGTGTTATCCCCAATATCTGTGTATCCCCCAAGATCAGTGTATACCCACGATCAGTGAATCCTCATCGATCAGTGTTTTCCCCACGATCAGTGCAACCCCACGATCAGTGTATCTCCATGATCAGTGTATCCCCCACGATCAGAGTATCCCCCACGATCAGAGTATCCCCCACGATCAGAGTATCCCCCACGATCAGAGTATCCCCCACGATCAGAGTATCCCCCACGATCAGAGTATCCCCCACGATCAGAGTATCCCCCACGATCAGAGTATCCCCCACGATCAGAATATCCCCCACGATCAGAGGAACCCCCACGATCAGAGTAACCCCCACGATCAGTGTATCCCCACGATCAGAGTATCCCCACGATCAGAGTATCCCCACGATCAGAGTATCCCCCACGATCAGAGTATCCCCCACGATCAGAGTATCCCCCACGATCAGAGTATCCCCCACGATCAGAGTATCCCCCACGATCAGAGTATCCCCACGATCAGAGTATCCCCCACGATCAGAGTATCCCCCACGATCAGAGTATCCCCCACGATCAGAGTATCCCCCACGATCAGAGTATCCCCCACGATCAGAGTATCCCCCACGATCAGAGTATCCCCACGATCAGAGTATCCCCACGATCAGTGTATCCCCCAGGATCAGAGTATCCACACGATCAGTGTAATCCCCACGATCAGTGTATCCCCCACGATCAGTGTATCCCCCACGATCAGTGCATCCCCACGATCAGTGAATCCTCATCGATCAGTGTTTTCCCCACGATCAGTGTATCTCCACGATCAGTGTATCCCCCACGATCAGAGTATCCCCCACGATCAGAGTATCCCCCACGATCAGAGTATCCCCCACGATCAGAGTATCCCCCACGATCAGAGTATCCCCCACGATCAGAATATCCACCACGATCAGAGGAATCCCCACGATCAGAGGAATCCCCACGATCAGAGTAACCCCCACGATCAGAGTAACCCCCACGATCAGAATATCCCCCACGATCAGAGTATCCCCCACGATCAGAGTATCCCCACGATCAGAGTATCCCCCACGATCAGAGTATCCCCACGATCAGTGTATCCCCACGATCAGTGTATCCCCACGATCAGTGTATCCCCCAGGATCAGAGTATCACCACGATCAGTGTAATCCCCAATATCTGTGTATCCCCCATGATCAGTGTATACCCACGATCAGTGAATCCTCATCGATCAGTGTTTTCCCCACGATCAGTGCAACCCCACGATCAGTGTATCTCCACGATCAGAGTATCCCCCACGATCAGAGTATCCCCCACGATCAGAGTATCCCCCACGATCAGAGTATCCCCCACGATCAGAGTATCCCCCACGATCAGAATATCCCCCACGATCAGAGTATCCCCCACGATCAGAGTATCCCCCACGATCAGAGTATCCCCCACGATCAGAGTATCCCCACGATCAGTGTATCCCCCAGGATCAGAGTATCCACACGATCAGTGTAATCCCCACGATCAGTGTATCCCCCACGATCAGTGTATCCCCCACGATCAGTGTATCCCCACGATCAGTGAATCCTCATCGATCAGTGTTTTCCCCACGATCAGTGTATCTTCACGATCAGTGTATCCCCCACGATCAGAGTATCCCCCACGATCAGAGTATCCCCCACGATCAGAGTATCCCCCACGATCAGAGTATCCCCCACGATCAGAGTATCCCCCACGATCAGAGTATCCCCCACGATCAGAATATCCACCACGATCAGAGGAATCCCCACGATCAGAGGAATCCCCACGATCAGAGTAACCCCCACGATCAGAGTATCCCCCACGATCAGAATATCCCCCACGATCAGAGTATCCCCCACGATCAGAGTATCCCCACGATCAGAGTATCCCCCACGATCAGAGTATCCCCACGATCAGTGTATCCCCACGATCAGTGTATCCCCCAGGATCAGAGTATCACCACGATCAGTGTAATCCCCAATATCTGTGTATCCCCCATGATCAGTGTATACCCACGATCAGTGAATCCTCATCGATCAGTGTTTTCCCCACGATCAGTGCAACCCCACGATCAGTGTATCTCCACGATCAGAGTATCCCCCACGATCAGAGTATCCCCCACGATCAGAGTATCCCCCACGATCAGAGTATCCCCCACGATCAGAGTGTCCCCCACGATCAGAATATCCCCCACGATCAGAGTAATCCCCACGATCAGTGTATCCCCACGCTCAGAGTATCCCCCACGATCAGAGTATCCCCCACGATCAGAGTGTCCCCCACGATCAGAATATCCCCCACGATCAGAGTATCCCCCACAATCAGAGTGTCCCCCACGCTCAGAGTATCCCCACGCTCAGAGTATCCCCACGATCAGAGTATCCCCACGATCAGAGTATCCCCCACGATCAGTGTATCCCCCACGATCAGTGTATCCCCACGGTCAGCGTATCCCCCACGATCAGCGTATCCCCACGATCACAGTATCTCCCACGATCAGAGTATCCCCCACGATCAGTGTATCCCCATGATCAGAGTATCCCCCACGATCAGAGTATCCCCCACGATCAGTGTATCCCCACGATCAGAGTATACCCACGATCAGTGTATCCCCCAGGATCAGAGTATCCACACGATCAGTGTAATCCCCAATATCTGTGTATCCCCACGAGCAGTGTATCCCCCATGATCAGTGTATACCCACGATCAGTGAATCCTCATCGATCAGTGTTTTCCCCACGATCAGTGCAACCCCACGATCAGTGTATCTCCACGATCAGAGTATCCCCCACGATCAGAGTATCCCCCACGATCAGAGTATCCCCCACGATCAGAGTATCCCCCACGATCAGAGTGTCCCCCACGATCAGAATATCCCCCACGATCAGAGTAATCCCCACGATCAGTGTATCCCCACGCTCAGAGTATCCCCCACGATCAGAGTATCCCCCACGATCAGAGTGTCCCCCACGATCAGAATATCCCCCACGATCAGAGTATCCCCCACAATCAGAGTGTCCCCCACGCTCAGAGTATCCCCACGATCAGAGTATCCCCACGATCAGAGTATCCCCCACGATCAGTGTATCCCCCACGATCAGTGTATCCCCACGGTCAGCGTATCCCCCACGATCAGCGTATCCCCACGATCACAGTATCTCCCACGATCAGAGTATCCCCCACGATCAGTGTATCCCCACGATCAGTGTATCCCCCACGATCAGAGTATCCCCCACGATCAGTGTATCCCCACGATCAGAGTATACCCACGATCAGTGTATCCCCCAGGATCAGAGTATCCACACGATCAGTGTAATCCCCAATATCTGTGTATCCCCACGATCAGTGTATCCCCCACGATCAGTGTATCCGCACGAGCAGTGTATCCCCCAGGATCAGAGTATCCCCACGATCAGTGAATCCTCATCGATCAGTGTTTTCCCCACGATCAGTGCAACCCCACGATCAGTGTATTTCCACGATCAGAGTATCCCCACGATCAGAGTATCCCCCACGATCAGAGTATCCCCCACGATCAGAGTATCCCCCACGACCAGAGTATCCCCCATGATCACTGTGTCCCCACGATCAGAGTATCCCCACGATCAGTGTATCCCCCAGGATCAGAGTATCCACACGATCAGTGTATCCCCCACGATCAGTGTATCCGCACGAGCAGTGTATCCCCCAGGATCAGAGTATCCCCACGATCAGTGTAATCCCCAATATCTGTGTATCCCCACGATCAGTGTATCTACCACGATCAGTGTATCCCCACGATCAGTGAATCCTCATCGATCAGTGTTTTCCCCACGATCAGTGTATCTCCCACGATCAGAGTATCCCCCACGATCAGAGTATCCCCCACGATCAGAGTATCCCCCAATATCAGAGTATCCCCCACGATCAGAGTATCCCCCACGATCAGAGTATCCCCCACGATCAGAGTATCCCCCACGATCAGAATATCCACCACGATCAGAGGAATCCCCACGATCAGAGTAACCCCCACGATCAGAGTATCCCCCACGATCAGAGTATCCCCCACGATCAGAGTATCCCCCACGATCAGAGTATCCCCCACGATCAGAGTATCCCCCACGATCAGAGTATCCCCCACGATCAGAGTATCCCCGACGATCAGAGTATCCCCCACTATCAGAGTATCCCCCACTATCAGAGTATCCCCCACGATCAGAGTATCCCCCACGATCAGAGTATCCCCGACGATCAGAGTATCCCCGACGATCAGAGTATCGCCCACGATCAGAGTATCCCCCACGATCAGAGTATTCCCACGATCAGAGTATCCCCACGATCAGTGTATCCAGATGATCAGTGTATCCCCACGATCAGTGTATCCCCACGAGCAGTGTATCCCCCAGGATCAGAGTATCCCCACGATCAGTGTAATCCCCAATATCTGTGTATCCCCCATGATCAGTGTATACCCACGATCAGTGAATCCTCATCGATCAGTGTTTTCCCCACAATCAGTGCAACCCCACGATCAGTGTATCCCCCACGATCAGAGTATCCCCCACGATCAGAGTATCCCCCACGATCAGAGTATCCCCCACGATCAGAGTATCCCCCACGATCAGAGGAACCCGCACGATCAGAGTATCCCCCACGATCAGAGTATCTCCCACGATCAGAGTATTCCCACGATCAGAATATTCCCACGATCAGTGTATCCAGATGATCAGTGTATCCCCACGATCAGTGTATCCCCCACGGTCAGTGTATCCCCCACGATCAGTGTATCCCCACGATCAGAGTATCCCCCACGTTCAGAGTATACCACACGATCAGAGTATCCCCCAGGATCAGAGTATCCACACGATCAGTGTAATCCCCAATATCTGTGTATCCCCACGATCAGTATATCCCCCACGATCAGTGTATCCCCACGATCAGAGTATCCTCCATGATCAGAGTATCCCCCACGATCAGAGGATCCCCCACGATCAGAGGATCCCCCACGATCAGAGTATCCCCCATGATCAGAGTATCCCCACGATCAGTGTATCCCCACGATCAGTGTATCCCCACGATCAGTGTATCCCCCAGGATCAGAGTATCCCCACGATCAGTGTTATCCCCAATATCTGTGTATCCCCCAAGATCAGTGTATACCCACGATCAGTGAATCCTCATCGATCAGTGTTTTCCCCACGATCAGTGCAACCCCACGATCAGTGTATCTCCACGATCAGTGTATCCCCCACGATCAGAGTATCCCCCACGATCAGAGTATCCCCCACGATCAGAGTATCCCCCACGATCAGAGTATCCCCCACGATCAGAGTATCCCCCACGATCAGAGGAACCCCCACGATCAGAGTAACCCCCACGATCAGTGTATCCCCACGATCAGAGTATCCCCACGATCAGAGTATCCCCACGATCAGTGTATCCCCACGATCAGTGTATCCCCACGATCAGTGTATCCCCACGATCAGAGTATCCCCCACGATCAGAGTATCCCCCACGATCAGAGTATCCCCCACGATCAGAGTATCCCCCACGATCAGAGGAACCCCCACGATCAGTGTATCCCCACGATCAGTGTATCCCCACGATCAGAGTATCCCCACGATCAGAGTATCCCCACGATCAGTGTATCCCCACGATCAGAGTATCCCCCACGAACAGAGTATCCCCCACGATCAGTGTATCCCCACGATCAGAGTATCCCCACGATCAGTGTATCCCCCAGGATCAGAGTATCCACACGATCAGTGTAATCCCCAATATCTGTGTATCCCCACGATCAGTATATCCCCCACGATCAGTGTATCCCCACGATCAGAGTATCCCCCATGATCAGAGTATCCCCCATGATCAGAGTATCCCCCATGATCAGAGTATCCCCCATGATCAGAGTAACCCCCATGATCAGAGTAACCCCCATGATCAGAGTATCCCCCATGATCAGAGTATCCCCCATGATCAGAGTATCCCCCATGATCAGAGTATCCCCCATGATCAGAGTATCCCCACGATCAGTGTATCCCCACGATCAGTGTATCCCCATGATCAGTGTATCCCCACGATCAGTGTATCCCCACGAGCATTGTATCCCCCAGGATCAGAGTATCCCCACGATCAGTGTAATCCCCAATATCTGTGTATCCCCCATGATCAGTGTATACCCACGATCAGTGAATCCTCATCGATCAGTGTTTTCCCCACGATCAGTGCAACCCCACGATCAGTGTATCTCCACGATCAGAGTATCCCCCACGATCAGAGTATCCCCCACGATCAGAGTATCCCCCACGATCAGAGTATCCCCCACGATCAGAGTATCCCCCACGATCAGAGTGTCCCCCACGATCAGAATATCCCCCACGATCAGAGTAACCCCCACGATCAGTGTATCCCCACGCTCAGAGTATCCCCCACGATCAGAGTATCCCCCACGATCAGAGTGTCCCCCACGATCAGAATATCCCCCACGATCAGAGTATCCCCCACGATCAGAGTGTCCCCCACGCTCAGAGCATCCCCACGATCAGAGTATCCCCACGATCAGAGTATCCCCCACGATCAGTGTATCCCCACGATCAGTGTATCCCCCACGGTCAGCGTATCCCCCACGATCAGCGTATCCCCACGATCACAGTATCTCCCACGATCAGAGTATCCCCCACGATCAGTGTATCCCCACGATCAGAGTATCCCCCACGATCAGAGTATCCCCCACGATCAGTGTATCCCCACGATAAGAGTATACCCACGATCAGTGTATCCCCCAGGATCAGAGTATCCACACGATCAGTGTAATCCCCAATATCTGTGTATCCCCACGATCAGTGTATCCCCCACGATCAGTGTATCCGCACGAGCAGTGTATCCCCCAGGATCAGAGTATCCCCACGATCAGTGAATCCTCATCGATCAGTGTTTTCCCCACGATCAGTGCAACCCCACGATCAGTGTATTTCCACGATCAGAGTATCCCCCACGATCAGAGTATCCCCCACGATCAGAGTATCCCCCACGACCAGAGTATCCCCCATGATCACTGTCTCCCCACGATCAGAGTATCCCCACGATCAGTGTATCCCCCAGGATCAGAGTATCCACACGATCAGTGTATCCCCCACGATCAGTGTATCCGCACGAGCAGTGTATCCCCCAGGATCAGAGTATCCCCACGATCAGTGTAATCCCCAATATCTGTGTATCCCCACGATCAGTGTATCTACCACGATCAGTGTATCCCCACGATCAGTGAATCCTCATCGATCAGTGTTTTCCCCACGATCAGTGTATCTCCCACGATCAGAGTATCCCCCACGATCAGAGTATCCCCCACGATCAGAGTATCCCCCACGATCAGAATATCCACCACGATCAGAGGAATCCCCACGATCAGAGTAACCCCCA
Organism: Pristiophorus japonicus; assembly: GCF_044704955.1. Lineage (NCBI taxonomy): Eukaryota > Metazoa > Chordata > Chondrichthyes > Pristiophoridae > Pristiophorus > Pristiophorus japonicus. Next base: position 85,292,000 of record NC_091995.1, read on the forward strand.
CGATCAGAGTATCCCCCAGGATCAGAGTATCCCCACGATCAGTGTATCCCCACGATCAGTGTATCCCCCAGGATCAGAGTATCCCCACGATCAGTGTTATCCCCAATATCTGTGTATCCCCCAAGATCAGTGTATACCCACGATCAGTGAATCCTCATCGATCAGTGTTTTCCCCACGATCTGTGCAACCCCACGATCAGTGTATCTCCACGATCAGTGTATCCCCCACGATCAGAGTATCCCCCACGATCAGAGTATCCCCCACGATCAGAGTATCCCCCACGATCAGAGTATCCCCCACGATCAGAGTATCCCCCACGATCAGAGTATCCCCCACGATCAGAGGAACCCCCACGATCAGTGTATCCCCACGATCAGTGTATCCCCACGATCAGAGTATCCCCACGATCAGTGTATCCCCACGATCAGAGTATCCCCCACGAACAGAGTATCCCCCACGATCAGTGTATCCCCACGATCAGAGTATCCCCACGATCAGTGTATCCCCCAGGATCAGAGTATCCACACGATCAGTGTAATCCCCAATATCTGTGTATCCCCTCGATCAGTATATCCCCCACGATCAGTGTATCCCCATGATCAGAGTATCCCCCATGATCAGAGTATCCCCCATGATCAGAGTATCCCCCATGATCAGAGTATCCCCCATGATCAGAGTATCCCCCATGATCAAAGTAACCCCCATGATCAGAGTAACCCCCATGATCAGAGTAACCCCCATGATCAGAGTGTCCCCCATGATCAGAGTATCCCCCATGATCAGAGTATCCCCCATGATCAGAGTATCCCCCATGATCAGAGTATCCCCCATGATCAGTGTATCCCCACGATCAGTGTATCCCCACGATCAGTGTATCCCCACGATCAGTGTATCCCCACGATCAGTGTATCCCCACGAGCAGTGTATCCCCCAGGATCAGAGTATCCCCACGATCAGTATAATCCCCAATATCTGTGTATCCCCCATGATCAGTGTATACCCACGATCAGTGAATCCTCATCGATCAGTGTTTTCCCCACGATCAGTGCAACCCCACGATCAGTGTATCTCCACGATCAGAGTATCCCCCACGATCAGAATATCCACCACGATCAGAGGAATCCCCACGATCAGAGTAACCCCCACGATCAGAGTAACTCCCACGATCAGAGTATCCCCCACGATCAGAGTATCCCCCACGATCAGAGCATCCCCACGATCAGTGTATCCCCACGATCAGTGTATCCCCACGATCAGAGTATCCCCCACGATCAGAGTATCCCCCACGATCAGAGTATCCCCCACGATCAGAGTATCCCCCACGATGAGATTATCCCCCACGATCAGAGTATCCCCCACGATCAGTGTATCCCCACGATCAGTGTATCCCCCAGGATCAGAGTATCCCCACGATCAGTGAATCCTCATCGATCAGTGTTTTCCCCACGATCAGTGTATCCCCCACGATCAGAGTATCCCCCACGATCAGAGTAACCCCCACGATCAGAGTAACCCCCACGATCAGAGTAACCCCCACGATCAGAGTAACCCCCACGATCAGAGTAACCCCCACGATCAGAGTATCCCCATGATCAGAGTATCCCCCACGATCAGAGTATCCCCCACGATCAGAGTATCCCCCACGATCAGAGTAACCCCCACGATCAGAGTATCCCCCACGATCAGAGTATCCCCCACGATCAGAGTATCCCCCACGATCAGAGTATCCCCCACGATCAGAGTATCCCCCACGATCAGAGTATCCCCCACGATCAGAGTATCCCCCACGATCAGAGTATCCCCCACGATCAGAGTATCCCCCACGATCAGAGTATCCCCCACGATCAGTGTATCCCCCACGATCAGTGTATCCCCCACGATCAGTGTATCCCCACGATCAGAGTATCCCCCACGATCAGAGTATCCCCCACGATCAGAGTATCCCCCACGATCAGAGTATCCCCACGATCAGAGTATCCCCACGATCAGTGTATCCCCCAGGATCAGAGTATCCACACGATCAGTGTAATCCCCACGATCAGTGTATCCCCCACGATCAGTGTATCCCCCACGATCAGTGTATCCCCACGATCAGTGAATCCTCATCGATCAGTGTTTTCCCCACGATCAGTGTATCTCCACGATCAGTGTATCCCCCACGATCAGAGTATCCCCCACGATCAGAGTATCCCCCACGATCAGAGTATCCCCCACGATCAGAGTATCCCCCACGATCAGAGTATCCCCCACGATCAGAGTATCCCCCACGATCAGAATATCCCCCACGATCAGAGGAATCCCCACGATCAGAGTAACCCCCACGATCAGAGTATCCCCCACGATCAGAATATCCCCCACGATCAGAGTATCCCCCACGATCAGAGTATCCCCACGATCAGAGTATCCCCCACGATCAGAGTATCCCCACGATCAGTGTATCCCCACGATCAGTGTATCCCCCAGGATCAGAGTATCACCACGATCAGTGTAATCCCCAATATCTGTGTATCCCCCATGATCAGTGTATACCCACGATCAGTGAATCCTCATCGATCAGTGTTTTCCCCACGATCAGTGCAACCCCACGATCAGTGTATCTCCACGATCAGAGTATCCCCCACGATCAGAGTATCCCCCACGATCAGAGTGTCCCCCACGATCAGAATATCCCCCACGATCAGAGTAACCCCCACGATCAGTGTATCCCCACGCTCAGAGTATCCCCACGATCAGAGTATCCCCCACGATCAGCGTATCCCCACGATCAGCGTATCCCCACGCTCAGAGTATCCCCCACGATCAGAGTATCCCCCACGATCAGAGTATCCCCCACGATCAGAGTATCCCCCACGACCAGAGTATCCCCCATGATCACTGTCTCCCCACGATCAGAGTATCCCCACGATCAGTGTATCCCCCAGGATCAGAGTATCCACACGATCAGTGTATCCCCCACGATCAGTGTATCCGCACGATCAGTGTATCTCCACGATCAGAGTATCCCCCACGATCAGAGTATCCCCCACGATCAGAGTATCCCCCACGATCAGAGTATCCCCCACGATCAGAGTATCCCCCACGATCAGAGTATCCCCCACGATCAGAGTATTCCCCACGATCAGAGTATCCCCCACGATCAGAGTATCCCCCACGATCAGTGTATCCCCCACGATCAGTGTATCCCCCACGATCAGTGTATCCCCACGATCAGTGTATCCCCACGATCAGAGTATCCCCCACGATCAGAGTATCCCCCACGATCAGAGTATCCCCCACGATCAGAGTATCCCCCACGATCAGAGTATCCCCCACGATCAGAGTATCCCCCACGATCAGAGTATCCCCCACGATCAGAGTATCCCCCACGATCAGAGTATCCCCACGATCAGAGTATCCCCACGATCAGTGTATCCCCCAGGATCAGAGTATCCACACGATCAGTGTAATCCCCACGATCAGTGTATCCCCCACGATCAGTGTATCCCCCACGATCAGTGTATCCCCACGATCAGTGAATCCTCATCGATCAGTGTTTTCCCCACGATCAGTGTATCTCCACGATCAGTGTATCCCCCACGATCAGAGTATCCCCCACGATCAGAGTATCCCCCACGATCAGAGTATCCCCCACGATCAGAGTATCCCCCACGATCAGAGTATCCACCACGATCAGAATATCCCCCACGATCAGAGTATCACCCACGATCAGAGTATACCCCACTATCAGAGTATCCCCCACGATCAGAGTATCCCCCACGATCAGAGTATCCCCGACGATCAGAGTATCCCCGACGATCAGAGTATCGCCCACGATCAGAGTATCCCCCACGATCAGAGTATTCCCACGATCAGAGTATCCCCACGATCAGTGTATCCAGATGATCAGTGTATCCCCACGATCAGTGTATCCCCACGAGCAGTGTATCCCCCAGGATCAGAGTATCCCCACGATCAGTGTAATCCCCAATATCTGTGTATCCCCCATGATCAGTGTATACCCACGATCAGTGAATCCTCATCGATCAGTGTTTTCCCCACAATCAGTGCAACCCCACGATCAGTGTATCTCCACGATCAGAGTATCCCCCACGATCAGAGTATCCCCCACGATCAGAGTATCCCCCACGATCAGAGTATCCCCCACGATCAGAGTATCCCCCACGATCAGAGGAACCCGCACGATCAGAGTATCCCCCACGATCAGAGTATCTCCCACGATCAGAGTATTCCCACGATCAGAATATTCCCACGATCAGTGTATCCAGATGATCAGTGTATCCCCACGATCAGTGTATCCCCCACGGTCAGTGTATCCCCCACGATCAGTGTATCCCCACGATCAGAGTATCCCCCACGTTCAGAGTATCCCACACGATCAGAGTATCCCCCACGATCAGAGGAACCCGCACGATCAGAGTATCCCCCACGATCAGAATATCCCCCACGATCAGAGTATCCCCCACGATGAGAGTATCCCCCACGATGAGAGTATCCCCCACGATGAGAGTAACCCCCACGATGAGAGTATCCCCCACGATGAGAGTATCCCCCACGATGAGAGTATCCCCCACGATCAGAGTATCCCCCACGATCAGAGTATCCCCCACGATCAGAGTATCCCCCACGATCAGAGTATCCCCCACGATCAGAGTATCCCCCACGATCAGAGTATCCCCCACGATCAGAGTATCCCCCACGATCAGAGGAACCCCCACGATCAGTGTATCCCCACGATCAGTGTATCCCCACGATCAGAGTATCCCCACGATCAGAGTATCCCCACGATCAGAGTATCCCCCACGAACAGAGTATCCCCCACGATCAGAGTATCCCCACGATCAGTGTATCCCCCAGGATCAGAGTATCCACACGATCAGTGTAATCCCCAATATCTGTGTATCCCCCACGATCAGTATATCCCCCACGATCAGTGTATCCCCACGATCAGAGTATCCCCCATGATCAGAGTATCCCCCATGATCAGAGTATCCCCCATGATCAGAGTATCCCCCATGATCAGAGTATCCCCCATGATCAGAGTATCCCCCATGATCAGAGTATCCCCCATGATCAGAGTATCCCCCATGATCAGAGTAACCCCCATGATCAGAGTAACCCCCATGATCAGAGTATCCCCCATGATCAGAGTATCCCCCATGATCAGAGTATCCCCCATGATCAGAGTATCCCCACGATCAGTGTATCCCCACGATCAGAGTATCCCCCACGATCAGAGTATCCCCACGATCAGAGTATCCCCCACGATCAGAGTATCCCCACGATCAGTGTATCCCCACGATAAGTGTATCCCCACGATCAGTGTATCCCCCACGATCAGAGTATCCCCCAGGATCAGAGTATCCCCACGATCAGTGTAATCCCCAATATCTGTGTATCCCCCATGATCAGTGTATACCCACGATCAGATTATTCCCACGATCAGTGTATCCAGATGATCAGTGTATCCCCACGATCAGTGTATCCCCCATGGTCAGTGTATCCCCCACGATCAGTGTATCCCCACGATCAGAGTATCCCCCACGTTCAGAGTATCCCACACGATCAGAGTATCCCCCAGGATCAGAGTATCCACACGATCAGTGTAATCCCCAATATCTGTGTATCCCCACGATCAGTATATCCCCCACGATCAGTGTATCATCCACGATCAGAGTATCCCCCACGATCAGAGTATCCCCCACGATCAGAGTATCCCCCACGATCAGAGTATCCCCCACGATCAGAGTATCCCCACGATCAGAGTATCCCCACGATCAGAGTATCCCCCACGATCAGAGTATCCCCCACGATCGGAGTATCCCCCACGATCAGAGTATCCCCCACGATCAGAGTATCCCCCACGATCAGAGTATCCCCCACGATCAGAGTGTCCCCCACGATCAGAGTGTCCCCCACGATCAGAGTAACCCCCACGATCAGTGTATCCCCACGCTCAGAGTATCCCCACGCTCAGAGTATCCCCACGATCAGAGTATCCCCCACGATCAGAGTATCTCCCACGATCAGAGTATCTCCCACGATCAGAGTATCCCCCACGATCAGTGTATCCCCACGATGAGAGTATCCCCCACGATGAGAGTATCCCCCACGATCAGTGTATCCCCACGATCAGTGTATCCCCCAGGATCAGAGTATCCCCACGATCAGTGAATCCTCATCGATCAGTGTTTTCCCCACGATCAGTGTATCCCCCACGATCAGAGTATCCCCCACGATCAGAGTATCCCCCACGATCAGAGTAACCCCCACGATCAGAGTAACCCCCACGATCAGAGTATCCCCCACGATCAGAGTAACCCCCACGATCAGAGTATCCCCACGATCAGTGTATCCCCCACGATCAGAGTATCCCCCACGATCAGAGTAACCCCCACGATCAGAGTATCCCCCACGATCAGAGTATCCCCCACGATCAGAGTATCCCCCACGATCAGAGTATCCCCCACGATCAGAGTATCCCCCACGATCAGAGTATCCCCCACGATCAGTGTATCCCCACGATCAGAGTATCCCCCACGATCAGAGTATCCCCCACGATCAGAGTATCCCCCACGATCAGAGTATTCCCCACGATCAGAGTATCCCCCACGATCAGAGTATCCCCACGATCAGAGTATCCCCACGATCAGTGTATCCCCCAGGATCAGAGTATCCACACGATCAGTGTAATCCCCACGATCAGTGTATCCCCCACGATCAGTGTACCCCCACGATCAGTGTATCCCCACGATCAGTGAATCCTCATCGATCAGTGTTTTCCCCACGATCAGTGTATCTCCACGATCAGTGTATCCCCCACGATCAGAGTATCCCCCACGATCAGAGTATCCCCCACGATCAGAGTATCCCCCACGATCAGAGTATCCCCCACGATCAGAATATTCACCACGATCAGAGGAATCCCCACGATCAGAGGAATCCCCACGATCAGAGTAACCCCCACGATCAGAATATCCCCCACGATCAGAGTATCCCCACGATCAGAGTATCCCCACGATCAGAGTATCCCCCACGATCAGAGTATCCCCCACGATCAGAATATCCCCCACGATCAGAGTATCCCCCACGATCAGAGTATCCCCACGATCAGAGTATCCCCCACGATCAGAGTATCCCCACGATCAGTGTATCCCCACGATCAGTGTATCCCCCAGGATCAGAGTATCACCACGATCAGTGTAATCCCCAATATCTGTGTATCCCCCATGATCAGTGTACACCCACGATCAGTGAATCCTCATCGATCAGTGTTTTCCCCACGATCAGTGCAACCCCACGATCAGTGTATCTCCACGATCAGAGTATCCCCCACGATCAGAGTATCCCCCACGATCAGAGTATCCCCCACGATCAGAGTATCCCCCACGATCAGAGTATCCCCCACGATCAGAGTGTCCCCCACGATCAGAATATCCCCCACGATCAGAGTATCCCCCACGATCAGAGTATCCCCCATGATCAGAGTGTCCCCCACGATCAGAATATCCCCCACGATCAGCGTATCCCCCACGATCAGAGTATCCCCACGATCAGAGTATCCCCCACGATCAGAGTATCCCCCACGATCAGAGTATCCCCACGATCAGAGTATCCCCCACGATCAGAGTATCCCCCACGATCAGAGTATCCCCACGATCAGCGTATCCCCCACGATCAGAGTATCCCCCACGATCAGCGCATCCCCACGATCAGCGTATCCCCCATGATCAGAGTATCCCCACGATCAGCGTATCCCCACGATCACAGTATCTCCCACGATCAGAGTATCCCCCACGATCAGTGTATCCCCACGATCAGTGTATCCCCCAGGATCAGAGTATCCACACGATCAGTGTAATCCCCAATATCTGTGTATCCCCACGATCAGTGTATCCCCCACGATCAGTGTATCCGCACGAGCAGTTTATCCCCCAGGATCAGAGTATCCCCACGATCAGTGAATCCTCATCGATCAGTGTTTTCCCCACGATCAGTGCAACCCCACGATCAGAGTATCCCCCACGATCAGAGTATCCCCCACGATCAGAGTATCCCCCACGACCAGAGTATCCCCCATGATCACTGTCTCCCCACGATCAGAGTATCCCCACGATCAGAGTATCCCCACGATCAGTGTATCCCCCAGGATCAGAGTATCCACACAATCAGTGTATCCCCCATGATCAGTGTATCCGCACGAGCAGTGTATCCCCCAGGATCAGAGTATCCCCACGATCAGTGTAATCCCCAATATCTGTGTATCCCCACGATCAGTGTATCTACCACGATCAGAGTATCCCCCACGATCAGAATATCCACCACGATCAGAGTAACCCCCACGATCAGAGTATCCCCCACGATCAGAGTATCCCCCACGATCGGAGTATCCCCCACGATCAGAGTATCCCCCACGATCAGAGTATCCCCCACTATCAGAGTATCCCCCACTCTCAGAGTATCCCCCACGGTCAGAGTATCCCCCACGATCAGAGTATCCCCGACGATCAGAGTATCGCCCACGATCAGAGTATCCCCCACGATCAGAGTATTCCCACGATCAGAGTATCCCCACGATCAGTGTATCCAGATGATCAGTGTATCCCCACGATCAGTGTATCCCCACGAGCAGTGTATCCCCCAGGATCAGAGTATCCCCACGATCAGTGTAATCCCCAATATCTGTGTATCCCCCATGATCAGTGTATACCCACGATCAGTGAATCCTCATCGATCAGTGTTTTCCCCACGATCAGTGCAACCCCACGATCAGTGTATCTCCACGATCAGAGTATCCCCCACGATCAGAGTATCCCCCACGATCAGAGTATCCCCCACGATCAGAGTATCCCCCACGATCAGAGTATCCCCCACGATCAGAGTATCCCCCACGATCAGAGTATCCCCCACGATCAGAGTATCCCCCACGATCAGAGGAACCCGCACGATCAGAGTATCCCCCACGATCAGAGTATCTCCCACGATCAGAGTATTCCCACGATCAGAATATTCCCACGATCAGTGTATCCAGATGATCAGTGTATCCCCACGATCAGTGTATCCCCCACGGTCAGTGTATCCCCCACGATCAGTGTATCCCCACGATCAGAGTATCCCCCACGTTCAGAGTATCCCACACGATCAGAGTATCCCCCAGGATCAGAGTATCCACACGATCAGTGTAATCCCCAATATCTGTGTATCCCCACGATCAGTATATCCCCCACGATCAGTGTATCCCCACGATCAGAGTATCCTCCATGATCAGAGTATCCCCCACGATCAGAGGATCCCCCACGATCAGAGGATCCCCCACGATCAGAGTATCCCCCACGATCAGAGTATCCCCCACGATCAGAGTATCCCCACGATCAGTGTATCCCCACGATCAGTGTATCCCCACGATCAGTGTATCCCCCAGGATCAGAGTATCCCCACGATCAGTGTTATCCCCAATATCTGTGTATCCCCCAAGATCAGTGTATACCCACGATCAGTGAATCCTCATCGATCAGTGTTTTCCCCACGATCAGTGCAACCCCACGATCAGTGTATCTCCACGATCAGTGTATCCCCCACGATCAGAGTATCCCCCACGATCAGAGTATCCCCCACGATCAGAGTATCCCCCACGATCAGAGTATCCCCCACGATCAGAATATCCCCCACGATCAGAGGAACCCCCACGATCAGAGTAACCCCCACGATCAGTGTATCCCCACGATCAGAGTATCCCCACGATCAGAGTATCCCCACGATCAGTGTATCCCCACGATCAGAGTATCCCCCACGATCAGAGTATCCCCCACGATCAGAGTAACCCCACGATCAGAGTATACCCCACGATCAGAGGAACCCCCACGATCAGTGTATCCCCACGATCAGAGTATCCCCACGATCAGTGTATCCCCACGATCAGAGTATCCCCCACGAACAGAGTATCCCCCACGATCAGTGTATCCCCACGATCAGAGTATCCCCACGATCAGTGTATCCCCCAGGATCAGAGTATCCACACGATCAGTGTAATCCCCAATATCTGTGTATCCCCACGATCAGAGTATCCCCCATGATCAGAGTATCCCCCATGATCAGAGTATCCCCACGATCAGTGTATCCCCACGATCAGTGTATCCCCACGATCAGTGTATCCCCACGATCAGTGTATCCCCACGAGCAGTGTATCCCCCAGGATCAGAGTATCCCCACGATCAGTGTAATCCCCAATATCTGTGTATCCCCCATGATCAGTGTATACCCACGATCAGTGAATCCTCATCGATCAGTGTTTTCCCCACGATCAGTGCAACCCCACGATCAGTGTATCTCCACGATCAGAGCATCCCCCACGATCAGAATATCCACCACAATCAGAGGAATCCCCACGATCAGAGTAACCCCCACGATCAGAGTAACTCCCACGATCAGAGTATCCCCCACGATCAGAGTATCCCCCACGATCAGAGTATCCCCCACGATCAGAGTATCCCCACGATCAGTGTATCCCCACGATCAGAGTATCCCCCACGATCAGAGTATCCCCCACGATCAGTGTATCCCCACGATCAGAGTATCCCCCACGATCAGAGTATCCCCCACGATCAGAGTATCCCCACGATCAGTGTATCCCCACGATCAGTGTATCCCCACGATCAGAGTATCCCCCACGATCAGAGTATCCCCCACGATCAGAGTATCCCCGACGATCAGAGTATCCCCGACGATCAGTGTATCCCCACGATCAGAGTATCCCCCACGATCAGAGTATCCCCCACGATCAGAGTATCCCCCACGATCAGAGTATCCCCCACGATCAGAGTATCCCCCACGATCAGAGTATCCCCCACGATCAGAGTATCTCCCACGATCAGAGTATTCCCACGATCAGAATATTCCCACGATCAGTGTATCCAGATGATCAGTGTATCCCCACGATCAGTGTATCCCCCACGGTCAGTGTATCCCCCACGATCAGTGTATCCCCACGATCAGAGTATCCCCCACGTTCAGAGTATCCCACACGATCAGAGTATCCCCCAGGATCAGAGTATCCACACGATCAGTGTAATCCCCAATATCTGTGTATCCCCACGATCAGTATATCCCCCACGATCAGTGTATCCCCACGATCAGAGTATCCTCCATGGTCAGAGTATCCCCCACGATCAGAGGATCCCCCACGATCAGAGGATCCCCCACGATCAGAGTATCCCCCATGATCAGAGTATCCCCACGATCAGTGTATCCCCACGATCAGTGTATCCCCCAGGATCAGAGTATCCCCACGATCAGTGTTATCCCCAATATCTGTGTATCCCCCAAGATCAGTGTATACCCACGATCAGTGAATCCTCATCGATCAGTGTTTTCCCCACGATCAGTGCAACCCCACGATCAGTGTATCCCCCACGATCAGAGTATCCCCCACGATCAGCGTATCCCCCACGATCAGAGTATCCCCCACGATCAGAGTATCCCCCACGATCAGAGTATCCCCCACGATCAGTGTATCCCCACGATCAGAGTATCCCCACGATCAGAGTATCCCCACGATCAGAGTATTCCCCACGATCAGAGTATCCCCCACGATCAGAGTATCCCCCACGATCAGAGTATCCCCCACGATCAGAGTATCCCCCACGATCAGAGTATCCCCCACGATCAGAGTATCCCCCACGATCAGAGGAACCCCCACGATCAGTGTATCCCCACGATCAGAGTATCCCCACGATCAGAGTATACCCACGATCAGTGTATCCCCACGATCAGAGTATCCCCCACGAACAGAGTATCCCCCACGATCAGTGTATCCCCACGATCAGAGTATCCCCACGATCAGTGTATCCCCCACGATCAGAGTATCCACACGATCAGTGTAATCCCCAATATCTGTGTATCCCCACGATCAGTATATCCACCACGATCAGTGTATCCCCACGATCAGAGTATCCCCCACGATCAGAGTATCCCCCACGATCAGAGGAACCCTCACGATCAGTGTATCCCCACGATCAGAGTATCCCCACGATCAGAGTATCCCCACGATCAGTGTATCCCCACGATCAGAGTATCCCCCACGAACAGAGTATCCCCCACGATCAGTGTATCCCCACGATCAGAGTATCCCCACGATCAGTGTATCCCCCAGGATCAGAGTATCCACACGATCAGTGTAATCCCCAATATCTGTGTATCCCCACGATCAGTATATCCCCCACGATCAGTGTATCCCCCATGATCAGAGTATCCCCCATGATCAGAGTATCCCCCATGATCAGAGTATCCCCCATGATCAGAGTATCCCCCATGATCAGAGTATCCCCCATGATCAGAGTATCCCCCATGATCAGAGTATCCCCCATGATCAGAGTATCCCCACGATCAGTGTATCCCCACGATCAGTGTATCCCCACGATCAGAGTATCCCCCACGATCAGAGTATCCCTCACGATCAGAGTATCCCCGACGATCAGAGTATCCCCGACGATCAGAGTATCCCCCACGATCAGAGTATCCCCCACGATCAGAGTATCCCCCACGATCAGAGTATCCCCCACGATCAGAGTATCCCCCACGATCAGAGTATCCCCCACGATCAGAGTATCCCCCACGATCAGTGTATCCCCACGATCAGTGTATCCCCACGATCAGAGTATCCCCCACGATCAGAGTATCCCCCACGATCAGAGTATCCCCCACGATCAGTGTATCCCCACGATCAGAGTATCCCCCACGATCAGAGTATCCCCCACGATCAGAGTATCCCCACGATCAGTGTATCCCCACGATCAGAGTATCCCCCACGATCAGAGTATCCCCCACGATCAGAGTATCCCCCACGATCAGAGTATCCCCGACGATCAGAGTATCCCCGAAGATCAGAGTATCGCCCACGATCAGAGTATCCCCCACGATCAGAGTATTCCCACGATCAGAGTATCCCCACGATCAGTGTATCCAGATGATCAGTGTATCGCCACGATCAGTGTATCCCCACGAGCAGTGTATCCCCCAGGATCAGAGTATCCCCACGATCAGTGTAATCCCCAATATCTGTGTATCCCCCATGATCAGTGTATACCCACGATCAGTGAATCCTCATCGATCAGTGTTTTCCCCACGATCAGTGCAACCCCACGATCAGTGTATCTCCACGATCAGAGTATCCCCCACGATCAGAGTATCCCCCACGATCAGAGTATCCCCCACGATCAGAGTATCCCCCACGATCAGAGTATCCCCCACGATCAGAGGAACCCGCACGATCAGAGTATCCCCCACGATCAGAGTATCTCCTACGATCAGAGTATTCCCACGATCAGAATATTCCCACGATCAGTGTATCCAGATGATCAGTGTATCCCCACGATCAGTTTATCCCCCACGGTCAGTGTATCCCCCACGATCAGTGTATCCCCACGATCAGAGTATCCCCCACGTTCAGAGTATCCCACACGATCAGAGTATCCCCCAGGATCAGAGTATCCACACGATCAGTGTAATCCCCAATATCTGTGTATCCCCACGATCAGTATATCCCCCACGATCAGTGTATCCCCCGAACAGAGTATCCTCCATGATCAGAGGATCCCCCACGATCAGAGGATCCCCCACGATCAGAGGATCCCCCACGATCAGAGTATCCCCCACGATCAGAGTATCCCCCACGATCAGAGTATCCCCACGATCAGTGTATCCCCACGATCAGTGTATCCCCCAGGATCAGAGTATCCCCACGATCAGTGTTATCCCCAATATCTGTGTATCCCCCATGATCAGTGTATACCCACGATCAGTGAATCCTCATCGATCAGTGTTTTCCCCACGATCAGTGCAACCCCACGATCAGTGTATCTCCACGATCAGTGTATCCCCCACGATCAGAGTATCCCCCACGATCAGAGTATCCCCCACGATCAGAGGAACCCCCACGATCAGAGTAACCCCCACGATCAGTGTATCCCCACGATCAGAGTATCCCCACGATCAGAGTATCCCCACGATCAGTGTATCCCCACGATCAGAGTATCCCCCACGAACAGAGTATCCCCCACGATCAGTGTATCCCCACGATCAGAGTATCCCCACGATCAGTGTATCCCCAAGGATCAGAGTATCCACACGATCAGTGCAATCCCCAATATCTGTGTATCCCCACGATCAGTATATCCCCCACGATCAGTGTATCCCCACGATCAGAGATCAGAGTATCCCCCACGATCAGAGTATCCCCCACGATCAGAGTATCCCCCACGATCAGAGTATCCCCACGATCAGTGTATCCCCACGATCAGTGTATCCCCACGATCAGTGTATCCCCACGATCAGAGTATCCCCCACGATCAGAGTATCCCCCACGATCAGAGTATCCCCCACGATCAGTGTATCCCCACGATCAGAGTATCCCCCACGATCAGAGTATCCCCCACGATCAGAGTATCCCCCACGATCAGAGTATCCCCCACGATCAGAGTATCCCCCACGATCAGAGGAACCCGCACGATCAGAGTATCCCCCACGATCAGAGTATCTCCCACGATCAGAGTATTCCCACGATCAGACTATTCCCACGATCAGTGTATCCAGATGATCAGTGTATCCCCACGATCAGTGTATCCCCCACGGTCAGTGTATCCCCCACGATCAGTGTATCCCCACGATCAGAGTATCCCCCACGTTCAGAGTATCCCACACGATCAGAGTATCCCCCAGGATCAGAGTATCCACACGATCAGTGTAATCCCCAATATCTGTGTATCCCCACGATCAGTATATCCCCCACGATCAGTGTATCCCCACGATCATAGTATCCTCCATGATCAGAGTATCCCCCACGATCAGAGGATCCCCCACGATCAGAGGATCCCCCACGATCAGAGTATCCCCCATGATCAGAGTATCCCCACGATCAGTGTATCCCCACGATCAGTGTATCCCCACGATCAGTGTATCCCCCAGGATCAGAGTATCCCCACGATCAGTGTTATCCCCAATATCTGTGTATCCCCCAAGATCAGTGTATACCCACGATCAGTGAATCCTCATCGATCAGTGTTTTCCCCACGATCAGTGCAACCCCACGATCAGTGTATCTCCACGATCAGTGTATCCCCCACGATCAGAGTATCCCCCACGATCAGAGTATCCCCCACGATCAGAGTATCCCCCACGATCAGAGTATCCCCCACGATCAGAGTATCCCCCACGATCAGAATATCCCCCACGATCAGAGGAACCCCCACGATCAGAGTAACCCCCACGATCAGTGTATCCCCACGATCAGAGTATCCCCACGATCAGTGTATCCCCACGATCAGTGTATCCCCACGATCAGAGTATCCCCCACGAACAGAGTATCCCCCATGATCAGTGTATCCCCACGATCAGAGTATCCCCACGATCAGTGTATCCCCAAGGATCAGAGTATCCACACGATCAGTGTAATCCCCAATATCTGTGTATCCCCACGATCAGTATATCCCCCACGATCAGTGTATCCCCACGATCAGAGTATCCCCCATGATCAGAGTATCCCCCATGATCAGAGTATCCCCCATGATCAGAGTATCCCCCATGATCAGAGTATCCCCCATGATCAGAGTAACCCCCATGATCAGAGTATCCCCCATGATCAGAGTTTCCCCCATGATCAGAGTATCCCCCACGATCAGTGTATCCCCACGATCAGAGTATCCCCCACGATCAGTGTATCCCCACGATCAGTGTATCCCCACGATCAGAGTATCCCCCACGATCAGAGTATCCGCCACGATCAGAATATCCCCCACGATCAGAGTATCCCCCACGATCAGAGTATCCCCCACGATCAGAGTATCCCCCACGATCAGAGTATCCCCCACGATCAGAGTATCCCCCACGATCAGAGTATCCCCCACGATCAGAGTATCCCCCACGATCAGTGTATCCCCCACGATCAGAGTATCCCCACGATCATTGTAATCCCCACGATCAGTGTATCCCCCACGGTCAGCGTATCCCCCACGATCAGTGTATCCCCACGATCAGAGTATCTCCCACGATCAGAGTATTCTCCACGATCAGTGTATCCCCACGATCAGAGTATCCCCCATGAACAGAGTACCCCCCACGATCAGTGTATCCCCACGATCAGAGTATCCACCATGATCAGAGTATCCCCACGATCAGAGTATCCCCACGATCAGAGTATCCCCACGATCAGAGTATCCCCACGATCAGTGTATCCCCACGATCAGTGTATCCCCACGAGCAGTGTATCCCCCAGGATCAGAGTATCCCCACGATCAGTGTAATCCCCAATATCTGTGTATCCCCCATGATCAGTGTATACCCACGATCAGTGAATCCTCATCGATCAGTGTTTTCCCCACGATCAGTGCAACCCCACGATCAGTGTATCTCCACGATCAGTGTATCACCACGATCAGAGTATCTCCCACAATCAAAGTATCTCCCACGATCAGAGTATCTCCCACGATCAGAGTATCTCCCACGATCAGAGTATCCCCCACGATCAGTGTATCCCCACGAGCAGTGTATCCCCCAGGATCAGAGTATCCCCACGATCAGTGTAATCCCCAATATCTGTGTATCCCCCACGATCAGTGTATACCCACGATCAGTGAATCCTCATCGATCAGTGTTTTCCCCACGATCAGGGCAACCCCACGATCAGTGTATCTCCACGATCAGTGTATCCCCACGATCAGAGTATCCCCCACGATCAGAGTATCCCCCACGATCAGAGTATCCCCCACGATCAGAGTATCCCCCACGATCAGAGTATCCCCCACGATCAGAGTATCCCCCACGATCAGAGTATCCCCCACGATCAGTGTATCCCCATGATCAGAGTATCCCCCATGATCAGAGTATCCCCCATGATCAGAGTATCCCCCATGATCAGAGTATCCCCCAGGATCAGAGTATCCCCACGATCAGTGTATCCCCACGATCAGTGTATCCCCACGATCAGTGTATCCCCCAGGATCAGAGTATCCCCACGATCAGTGTAATCCCCACGATCAGTGTATCCCCCACGGTCAGCGTATGCCCCACGATCAGTGTATCCCCACGATCAGAGTATCTCCCACGATCAGAGTATACCCCACGATCAGTGTATCCCCACGATCAGAGTATCCCCCATGAACAGAGTATCCCCCACGATCAGTGTATCCCCACGATCAGAGTATCCCCACGATCGGTGTATCCCCCAGGATCAGAGTATCCACACGATCAGTGTAATCCCCAATATCTGTGTATCCCCACGATCAGTGTATCCCCCACGATCAGTGTATCCCCACGATCAGAGTATCCCCCATGATCAGAGTATCCCCCATGATCAGAGTATCCCCACGATCAGTGTATCCCCACGATCAGTGTATCCCCACGATCAGTGTATCCCCCAGGATCAGAGTATCCCCACGATCAGTGTAATCCCCAATATCTGTGTATCCCCCACGATCAGTGTATACCCACGATCAGTGAATCCTCATCGATCAGTGTTTTCCCCACGATCAGTTCAACCCCACGATCAGTGTATCTCCACGATCAGTGTATCCCCCACGATCAGAGTATCCCCCACGATCAGAGTATCCCCCACGATCAGAGTATCCCCCACGATCAGAGTATCCCCCACGATCAGAGTATCCCCCACGATCAGAGTATCCCCCACGATCAGAGTATCCCCCACGATCAGAGTATCCCCCACGATCAGAGTATCCCCCACGATCAGTGTATCCCCATGATCAGAATATCCCCCATGATCAGAGTATCCCCCATGATCAGAGTATCCCCACGATCAGTGTATCCCCACGATCAGTGTATCCCCACTATCAGTGTATCCCCCAGGATCAGAGTATCCCCACGATCAGTGTAATCCCCAATATCTGTGTATCCCCACGATCAGTGTATCCCCCACGATCAGTGTATCCCCACGATCAGAGTATCCCCCATGATCAGAGTATCCCCCATGATCAGAGTATCCCCCATGATCAGAGTATCCCCACGATCAGTGTATCCCCACGATCAGTGTATCCCCACGATCAGTGTATCCCCCAGGATCAGAGTATCCCCACGATCAGTGTAATCCCCAATATCTGTGTATCCCCCACGATCAGTGTATACCCACGATCAGTGAATCCTCATCGATCAGTGTTTTCCCCACGATCAGTGCAACCCCACGATCAGTGTATCTCCACGATCAGTGTATCCCCACGATCAGAGTATCCCCCACGATCAGAGTATCCCCCACGATCAGAGTATCCCCCACGATCAGAGTATCCCCCACGATCAGAGTATCCCCCACGATCAGAGTATCCCCCACGATCAGAGTATCCCCCACGATCAGTGTATCCCCATGATCAGAGTATCCCCCATGATCAGAGTATCCCCCATGATCAGAGTATCCCCATGATCAGTGTATCCCCACGATCAGTGTATCCCCCAGGATCAGAGTATCCCCACGATCAGTGTAATCCCCACGATCAGTGTATCCCCCACGGTCAGCGTATCCCCCACGATCAGTGTATCCCCACGATCAGAGTATCTCCCACGATCAGAGTATCCCCCACGATCAGTGTATCCCCACGATCAGAGTATCCCCCACGATCAGAGTATCCCCCACGATCAGTGTATCCCCATGATCAGAGTATCCCCCATGATCAGAGTATCCCCCATGATCAGAGTATCCCCATGATCAGTGTATCCCCACGATCAGTGTATCCCCACGATCAGTGTATACCCACGATCAGTGAATCCTCATCGATCAGTGTTTTCCCCACGATCAGTGCAACCCCACGATCAGTGTATCTCCACGATCAGTGTATCCCCCACGATCAGAGTATCCCCCACGATCAGAGTATCCCCCACGATCAGAGTATCCCCCACGATCAGAGTATCCCCCACGATCAGTGTATCCCCATGATCAGAATATCCCCCATGATCAGAGTATCCCCCATGATCAGAGTATCCCCACGATCAGTGTATCCCCACGATCAGTGTATCCCCACTATCAGTGTATCCCCCAGGATCAGAGTATCCCCACGATCAGTGTAATCCCCAATATCTGTGTATCCCCACGATCAGTGTATCCCCCACGATCAGTGTATCCCCACGATCAGAGTATCCCCCATGATCAGAGTATCCCCCATGATCAGAGTATCCCCCATGATCAGAGTATCCCCCATGATCAGAGTATCCCCCATGATCAGAGTATCCCCACGATCAGTGTATCCCCACGATCAGTGTATCCCCACGATCAGTGTATCCCCACGATCAGAGTATCCCCACGATCAGTGTAATCCCCAATATCTGTGTATCCCCCACGATCAGTGTATACCCACGATCAGTGAATCCTCATCGATCAGTGTTTTCCCCACGATCAGTGCAACCCCACGATCAGTGTATCTCCACGATCAGTGTATCCCCACGATCAGAGTATCCCCCACGATCAGAGTATCCCCCACGATCAGAGTATCCCCCACGATCAGAGTATCCCCCACGATCAGAGTATCCCCCACGATCAGAGTATCCCCCACGATCAGTGTATCCCCATGATCAGAGTATCCCCCATGATCAGAGTATCCCCCATGATCAGAGTATCCCCATGATCAATGTATCCCCACGATCAGTGTATCCCCACGATCAGTGTATCCCCCAGGATCAGAGTATCCCCACGATCAGTGTAATCCCCACGATCAGTGTATCCCCCACGGTCAGCGTATCCCCCACGATCAGTGTATCCCCACGATCAGAGTATCTCCCACGATCAGAGTATCCCCCACGATCAGTGTATCCCCACGATCAGAGTATCCCCCATGAACAGAGTATCCCCCACGATCAGTGTATCCCCACGATCAGAGTATCCCCACGATCAGTGTATCCCCCAGGATCAGAGTATCCACACGATCAGTGTAATCCCCAATATCTGTGTATCCCCACGATCAGTGTATCCCCCACGATCAGTGTATCCCCACGATCAGAGTATCCCCCATGATCAGAGTATCCCCCATGATCAGAGTATCCCCCATGATCAGAGTATCCCCACGATCAGTGTATCCCCACGATCAGTGTAATCCCCAATATCTGTGTATCCCCACGATCAGTGTATCCCCCACGATCAGTGTATCCCCACGATCAGAGTATCCCCCATGATCAGAGTATCCCCCATGATCAGAGTATCCCCCATGATCAGAGTATCCCCACGATCAGTGTATCCCCACGATCAGTGTATCCCCACGATCAGTGTATCCCCCAGGATCAGAGTATCCCCACGATCAGTGTAATCCCCAATATCTGTGTATCCCCCACGATCAGTGTATACCCACGATCAGTGAATCCTCATCGATCAGTGTTTTCCCCACGATCAGTGCAACCCCACGATCAGTGTATCTCCACGATCAGTGTATCCCCACGATCAGAGTATCCCCCACGATCAGAGTATCCCCCACGATCAGAGTATCCCCCACGATCAGAGTATCCCCCACGATCAGAGTATCCCCCACGATCAGAGTATCCCCCACGATCAGTGTATCCCCATGATCAGAGTATCCCCCATGATCAGAGTATCCCCCATGATCAGAGTATCCCCCATGATCAGAGTATCCCCATGATCAATGTATCCCCACGATCAGTGTATCCCCACGATCAGTGTATCCCCCAGGATCAGAGTATCCCCACGATCAGTGTAATCCCCACGATCAGTGTATCCCCCACGGTCAGCGTATCCCCCACAATCAGAGTATCCCCACGATCAGAGTATCCCCACGATCAGTGTATCCCCACGATCAGTGTATCCCCACGATCAGTGTATCCCCCAGGATCAGAGTATCCCCACGATCAGTGTAATCCCCAATATCTGTGTATCCCCCATGATCAGTGTATACCCACGATCAGTGAATCCTCATCGATCAGTGTTTTCCCCACGATCAGTGCAACCCCACGATCAGTGTATCTCCACGATCAGAGTATCCCCCACGATCAGAGTATCCCCCACGATCAGAGTATCCCCCACGATCAGAGTATCCCCCACGATCAGAGGAACCCCCACGATCAGAGTAACCCCCACGATCAGAGTATCCCCACGATCAGTGTATCCCCACGATCAGTGTATCCCCACGATCAGTGTATCCCCCACGGTCAGCGTATCCCCCACGATCAGTGTATCCCCACGATCAGAGTATCTCCCACGATCAGAGTATCCCCCACGATCAGTGTAATCCCCACGATCAGTGTATCCCCCACGGTCAGCGTATGCCCCACGATCAGTGTATCCCCACGATCAGAGTATCTCCCACGATCAGAGTATCCCCCACGATCAGTGTATCCCCACGATCAGAGTATCCCCCAGGATCAGAGTATCCCCACGATCAGTGTAATCCCCACGATCAGTGTATCCCCCACGGTCAGCGTATGCCCCACGATCAGTGTATCCCCACGATCAGAGTATCTCCCACGATCAGAGTATCCCCCACGATCAGTGTATCCCCACGATCAGAGTATCCCCCATGAACAGAGTATCCCCCACGATCAGTGTATCCCCACGATCAGAGTATCCCCACGATCGGTGTATCCCCCAGGATCAGAGTATCCACACGATCAGTGTAATCCCCAATATCTGTGTATCCCCACGATCAGTGTATCCCCCACGATCAGTGTATCCCCACGATCAGAGTATCCCCCATGATCAGAGTATCCCCCATGATCAGAGTATCCCCACGATCAGTGTATCCCCACGATCAGTGTATCCCCACGATCAGTGTATCCCCCAGGATCAGAGTATCCCCACGATCAGTGTAATCCCCAATATCTGTGTATCCCCCACGATCAGTGTATACCCACGATCAGTGAATCCTCATCGATCAGTGTTTTCCCCACGATCAGTTCAACCCCACGATCAGTGTATCTCCACGATCAGTGTATCCCCCACGATCAGAGTATCCCCCACGATCAGAGTATCCCCCACGATCAGAGTATCCCCCACGATCAGAGTATCCCCCACGATCAGAGTATCCCCCACGATCAGAGTATCCCCCATGATCAGAATATCCCCCATGATCAGAATATCCCCCATGATCAGAGTATCCCCACGATCAGTGTATCCCCACGATCAGTGTATCCCCACGATCAGTGTATCCCCCAGGATCAGAGTATCCCCACGATCAGTGTAATCCCCAATATCTGTGTATCCCCACGATCAGTGTATCCCCCACGATCAGTGTATCCCCACGATCAGAGTATCCCCCATGATCAGAGTATCCCCCATGATCAGAGTATCCCCCATGATCAGAGTATCCCCACGATCAGTGTATCCCCACGATCAGTGTATCCCCACGATCAGTGTATCCCCCAGGATCAGAGTATCCCCACGATCAGTGTAATCCCCAATATCTGTGTATCCCCCACGATCAGTGTATACCCACGATCAGTGAATCCTCATCGATCAGTGTTTTCCCCACGATCAGTGCAACCCCACGATCAGTGTATCTCCACGATCAGTGTATCCCCACGATCAGAGTATCCCCCACGATCAGAGTATCCCCCACGATCAGAGTATCCCCCACGATCAGAGTATCCCCCACGATCAGAGTATCCCCCACGATCAGAGTATCCCCCACGATCAGAGTATCCCCCACGATCAGAGTATCCCCCACGATCAGAGTATCCCCCACGATCAGTGTATCCCCATGATCAGAGTATCCCCCATGATCAGAGTATCCCCCATGATCAGAGTATCCCCATGATCAGTGTATCCCCACGATCAGTGTATCCCCCAGGATCAGAGTATCCCCAGGATCAGTGTAATCCCCACGATCAGTGTATCCCCCACGGTCAGCGTATCCCCCACGATCAGTGTATCCCCACGATCAGAGTATCTCCCACGATCAGAGTATCCCCCACGATCAGTGTATCCCCACGATCAGAGTATCCCCCACGATCAGAGTATCCCCCACGATCAGTGTATCCCCATGATCAGAGTATCCCCCATGATCAGAGTATCCCCCATGATCAGAGTATCCCCATGATCAGTGTATCCCCACGATCAGTGTATCCCCACGATCAGTGTATACCCACGATCAGTGAATCCTCATCGATCAGTGTTTTCCCCACGATCAGTGCAACCCCACGATCAGTGTATCTCCACGATCAGTGTATCCCCCACGATCAGAGTATCCCCCACGATCAGAGTATCCCCCACGATCAGAGTATCCCCCACGATCAGAGTATCCCCCACGATCAGTGTATCCCCATGATCAGAATATCCCCCATGATCAGAGTATCCCCCATGATCAGAGTATCCCCACGATCAGTGTATCCCCACGATCAGTGTATCCCCACTATCAGTGTATCCCCCAGGATCAGAGTATCCCCACGATCAGTGTAATCCCCAATATCTGTGTATCCCCACGATCAGTGTATCCCCCACGATCAGTGTATCCCCACGATCAGAGTATCCCCCATGATCAGAGTATCCCCCATGATCAGAGTATCCCCCATGATCAGAGTATCCCCACGATCAGTGTATCCCCACGATCAGTGTATCCCCACGATCAGAGTATCCCCACGATCAGTGTAATCCCCAATATCTGTGTATCCCCCACGATCAGTGTATACCCACGATCAGTGAATCCTCATCGATCAGTGTTTTCCCCACGATCAGTGCAACCCCACGATCAGTGTATCTCCACGATCAGTGTATCCCCACGATCAGAGTATCCCCCACGATCAGAGTATCCCCCACGATCAGAGTATCCCCCACGATCAGAGTATCCCCCACGATCAGAGTATCCCCCACGATCAGAGTATCCCCCACGATCAGTGTATCCCCATGATCAGAGTATCCCCCATGATCAGAGTATCCCCCATGATCAGAGTATCCCCATGATCAATGTATCCCCACGATCAGTGTATCCCCACGATCAGTGTATCCCCCAGGATCAGAGTATCCCCACGATCAGTGTAATCCCCACGATCAGTGTATCCCCCACGGTCAGCGTATCCCCCACGATCAGTGTATCCCCACGATCAGAGTATCTCCCACGATCAGAGTATCCCCCACGATCAGTGTATCCCCACGATCAGAGTATCCCCCATGAACAGAGTATCCCCCACGATCAGTGTATCCCCACGATCAGTGTATCCCCACGATCAGTGTATCCCCCAGGATCAGAGTATCCCCACGATCAGTGTAATCCCCAATATCTGTGTATCCCCCATGATCAGTGTATACCCACGATCAGTGAATCCTCATCGATCAGTGTTTTCCCCACGATCAGTGCAACCCCACGATCAGTGTATCTCCACGATCAGAGTATCCCCCACGATCAGAGTATCCCCCACGATCAGAGTATCCCCCACGATCAGAGTATCCCCCACGATCAGAGTATCCCCCACGATCAGAGGAACCCCCACGATCAGAGTAACCCCCACGATCAGAGTATCCCCACGATCAGTGTATCCCCACGATCAGTGTATCCCCACGATCAGTGTATCCCCCACGGTCAGCGTATCCCCCACGATCAGTGTATCCACACGATCAGAGTATCTCCCACGATCAGAGTATCCCCCACGATCACTGTATCCCCACGAACAGAGTATCCCCCACGATCAGTGTATCCCCACGATCAGTGTATCCCCCAGGATCAGAGTATCCACACGATCAGTGTAATCCCCAATATCTGTGTATCCCCACGATCAGTGTATCCCCCACGATCAGTGTATCCCCCACGATCAGTGTATCCCCACGATCAGTGTATCCCCACGATCAGAGTATCCCCCATGATCAGAGTATCCCCCATGATCAGAGTATCCCCCATGATCAGAGTATCCCCCATGATCAGAGTATCCCCACGATCAGAGTATCCCCACGATCAGAGTATCCCCACGATCAGAGTATCCCCACGATGAGTGTATCCCCACGATCAGTGTATCCCCTAGGATCAGAGTATCCCCACGATCAGTGTAATCCCCAATATCTGTGTATCCCCCATGATCAGTGTATACCCAAGATCAGTGAATCCTCATCGATCAGTGTTTTCCCCACGATCAGAGTATCCCCCACGACCAGAGTATCCCCCACGATCAGAGTATCCCCCACGATCAGAGTATCCCCCACGATCAGAGTATCCCCCACGATCAGAGTATCCCCACGATCAGAGTATCCCCACGATCAGAGTATCCCCCACGATCAGAGTATCCCCCACGATCAGAGTATCCCCCACGATCAGAATATCCCCACGATCAGAATATCCCCCACGATCAGAGTATCCCCCACGATCAGAGTACCCCCACGATCAGTGTATCCCCACGCTCAGAGTATCCCCACGATCAGTGTACCCGCACGATCAGTGTATCCCCACGATCAGCGTATCCCCCACGGTCAGCGTATCCCCACGATCAGTGTATCTCCCACGATCAGTGTATCCCCACGATCAGAGTATCCCCCACGATCAGAGTATCCCCCACGATCAGAGTATCCGCCACGATCAGTGTATCCCCACGATCAGAGTATCCCCACGATCAGTGTATCCCCCAGGATCAGAGTATCCACACGATCAGTGTAATCCCCAATATCTGTGTATCCCCACGATCAGTGTATCCCCCACGATCAGTGTATCCCCACGATCAGAGTATCCCCCACGATCAGAGTATCCCCCACGATCAGAGTATCCCCCACGATCAGAGTATCCCCCACGATCAGAGTATCCCCCACGATCAGAATATCCACCACGATCAGAGTAACCCCCACGATCAGAGTAACCCCCACGATCAGAGTAACCCCCACGATCAGAGTATCCCCCACGATCAGAGTATCCCCCACGATCAGAGTATCCCCCACGATCAGAGTATCCCCCACGATCAGAATATCCCCACGATCAGAATATCCCCCACGATCAGAGTATCCCCCATGATCAGAGTATCCCCCATGATCAGAGTAACCCCCACGATCAGTGTATCCCCACGCTCAGAGTATCCCCACGCTCAGAGTATCCCCACGCTCAGTGTATCCCCACGCTCAGTGTATCCCCACGCTCAGTGTATCCCCACGATCAGTGTACCCGCACGATCAGTGTATCCCCACGATCAGCGTATCCCCCACGGTCAGCGTATCCCCATGATCAGTGTATCTCCCACGATCAGTGTATCCCCACGATCAGAGTATCCCCCACGATCAGAGTATCCCCCACGATCAGAGTATCCGCCACGATCAGTGTATCCCCACGATCAGAGTATCCCCACGATCAGTGTATCCCCCAGGATCAGAGTATCCACACGATCAGTGTAATCCCCAATATCTGTGTATCCCCACGATCAGTGTATCCCCCACGATCAGTGTATCCCCACGATCAGTGAATCCTCATCGATCAGTGTTTTCCCCACGATCAGTGCAACCCCACGATCAGTGTATCTCCACGATCAGTGTATCCCCCACGATCAGAGTATCCCCCACGATCAGAGTATCCCCCACGATCAGAGTATCCCCCACGATCAGAGTAACCCCCACGATCAGAGTAACCCCCACGATCAGAGTATCCCCCACGATCAGAGTATCCCCCACGATCTGTGTATCCCCCACGATCTGTGTATCCCCACAATCAGTGTATCCCCCACGATCAGTGTATCCCCACGATCAGTGAATCCTCATCGATCAGTGTATCCCCACGATCAGTGTATCCCCACGATCAGTGTATCCCCACGATCAGAGTATCCCCACGATCAGTGTATCCCCACGATCAGAGTATCCCCACGATCAGTGTATCCACCACGCTCACAGTATTCCCACGATCAGTGTATCCCCACGATCAGTGTATCCCCACGATCAGAGTATCCCAACGATCAGTGTATCCACCACGATCAGAGTATCCCCAACTATTCAGAGTATCCCCCACGATCAGAGTATCCCCACGATCAGTGTATCCCCACGGTCAGTGTATCCCCCACGGTCAGTGTATCCCCACGATCAGAGAATCCCCCACGATCAGAGAATCCCCCACGATCAGTGTATCCCCACGATCAGTGTATCCCCACAATCAGTGTATCCCCACGATCAGAGTCCCCCATGATCAGTATATCCACACGATCAGTGTATCCCCCACGATCAGTGTATACCCCACGATCAGAGTATCGCCACGATCAGTGTATCCCCACGATCAGTGTATCCTACACGATTAGACGATCAGTGTATCCCCACGATCAGTGTATCCTCCACGATCAGTGTATCCTACACGATCAGAGTATCCCCACAATCAGAGTATCCCCACAATCAGAGTATCCCCACAATCAGAGTATCCCCACAATCAGAGTATCACCCACGATCAGTGTATCCCCCACAATCAGTGTATCCCCACGATTAGTGTATCCCCCACGATAAGAGTATTCCCCATGATCAGTGTATCCCCACCATCAGTGTATCCCCCCACGAATGAGTATCCCCACGATTAGTGTATCCCCATGATCAGTGTATCCACCACGATCAGAATATCCCCACGATCA
The DNA here is from genome assembly GCF_044704955.1 of Pristiophorus japonicus. Lineage (NCBI taxonomy): Eukaryota > Metazoa > Chordata > Chondrichthyes > Pristiophoridae > Pristiophorus > Pristiophorus japonicus. The sequence goes on from NC_091995.1 coordinate 85,319,490, forward strand.
GAGTATCCCCACGATCAGAGTATCCCCACGATCAGAGTATCCCCAAGATCAGTGTATCCCCCACGATCAGTGTATCCCCCACGATCAGTGTATCCCCCACGATCTGTGTATCCCCACGATCTGTGTATCCCCACGATCTGTGTATCCCCACGATCAGAGTATCCCCACGATCAGTGTATCCCCACGATCAGTGTATCCTCCATGATCAGTGTATCCTCCATGATCAGTGTATCCGCCACGATCAGTGCATCTCCACGATCAGTGTATCCCCACGATCAGTGTATCCCCCACGATCAGTGTATCCCCCACGATCAGTGTATCCCCACGATCAGTGTATCTCCACGATCAGTGTCTCCCCCACGATCAGTGTATCCCCATGATCAGTGTATCCCACACCATCAGTGTATCTCCCACGATCAGCGTATCTCCAAGATCAGTGTATCTCCAAGATCAGTGTATCTCCACGATCAGTGTATCCGTCACGATCAGTGTATCCGCCACGATCAGTGTATCTCCCACGATCAATGCATCCCCACGATAAGAGTATCCCCCACGATCAGTGTATCCCCATGATCAGAGTATCCGCCACGAACAGTATATCTCCCACGATCAGTGTATCCCCACGATCGGAGTACCCCACGATCTGTGTATCCCCACGATCTGTGTATCCCCACGATCAGAGTATCCCCACGATCAGAGTATCTCATCGATCAGATGATCCCCCACGATCAGAGTATCTCCACGATCAGAGTATCTCCACGATCAGAGTATTCCCCCACGATCAGAGTATCCCCCACGATCAGAGTATCCCCCACGATCAGAGTATCCCCCACGATCAGAGTATCCCCACGATCAGAGTATCCCCACGATCAGAGTATCCCCCACGATCAGAGTATCCCCCACGATCAGAGTATCCCCACGATCTGTGTATCCCCACGATCAGAGTATCTCCACGATCAGAGTATCTCCACGATCTGTGTATCCCCACGATCAGAGTATCCCCACGATCAGAGTATCCCCACGATCTGTGTATCTCCCACGATCAGTGTTTCCCCACGATCAGAATATCCCCCACGATCAGAGTATCCCCCATGATCAGAGTAACCCCCACGATCAGTGTATCCCCACGCTCAGAGTATCCCCACGCTCAGAGTATCCCCACGCTCAGTGTATCCCCACGCTCAGTGTATCCCCACGATCAGTGTACCCGCACGATCAGTGTATCCCCACGATCAGCATATCCCCCACGGTCAGCGTATCCCCATGATCAGTGTATCTCCCACGATCAGTGTATCCCCACGATCAGAGTATCCCCCACGATCAGAGTATCCCCCACGATCAGAGTATCCCCCACGATCAGAGTATCCGCCACGATCAGTGTATCCCCACGATCAGAGTATCCCCACGATCAGTGTATCCCCCAGGATCAGAGTATCCACACGATCAGTGTAAATCCCAATATCTGTGTATCCCCACGATCAGTGTATCCCCCACGATCAGTGTATCCCCACGATCAGTGAATCCTCATCGATCAGTGTTTTCCCCACGATCAGTGCAACCCCACGATCAGTGTATCTCCACGATCAGTGCATCCCCCACGATCAGAGTATCCCCCACGATCAGAGTATCCCCCACGATCAGAGTATCCCCCACGATCAGAGTATCCCCCACGATCAGAATATCCACCACGATCAGAGTAACCCCCACGATCAGAGTAACCCCCACGATCAGAGTATCCCCCACGATCAGAGTATCCCCCACGATCTGTGTATCTCCCACGATCTGTGTATCCCCACAATCAGTGTATCCCCCACGATCAGTGTATCCCCACGATCAGTGAATCCTCATCGATCAGTGTATCCCCACGATCAGTGTATCCCCACGATCAGTGTATCCCCACGATCAGAGTATCCCCACGATCAGTGTATCCCCACGATCAGAGTATCCCCACGATCAGTGTATCCACCACGCTCACAGTATTCCCACGATCAGTGTATCCCCACGATCAGTGTATCCCCACGATCAGAGTATCCCAACGATCAGTGTATCCACCACGATCAGAGTATCCCCAACTATTCAGAGTATCCCCCACGATCAGAGTATCCCCACGATCAGTGTATCCCCACGGTCAGTGTATCCCCTACGGTCAGTGTATCCCCACGATCAGAGAATCCCCCACGATCAGAGAATCCCCCACGATCAGTGTATCCCCACGATCAGTGTATCCCCACGATCAGAGTATCCCCACGATCAGGGTATCCCCACGATCAGAGTATCCCCAGGATCAGTGTATCCCCAGGATCAGTGTATCCCCCATGATCAGAGTATCACAACGATCAGAGTATCCCCACGATCAGATTATCCCCACGATCATAGTATCCCCACGATCATAGTATCGCCACGATCAGTGTATACCCCACGATCAGTGTATCCCCCACGATCAATGTATCCCCCACGATCAGTATATCCCCCACGATCAGAGTATTCTCCACGATCAGTGTATCCCCACAATCAGTGTATCCCAACGATCAGTGTATCCCCATCGATCAGAATATCCCCAATATCAGAGTATCCCCACGATCAATGTATCCCCACGATCAGAGTATCCCCACGATCAGATTATCCCCACGATCAGAGTATCCCCACAATCAGTGCATCCCCCACGATCAGTGTATCCCCCACAATCAGTGTATCCCCACGTTCAGAGTCCCCCATGATCAGTATATCCACACGATCAGTGTATCCCCCACGATCAGTGTATACCCCACGATCAGAGTATCGCCACGATCAGTGTATGCCCACGATCAGTGTATCCTACACGATTAGACGATCAGTGTATCCCCACGATCAGTGTATCCTCCACGATCAGTGTATCCTACACGATCAGAGTATCCCCACGATCAGAGTATCCCCACGATCAGAGTATCCCCACGATCAGAGTATCCCCACAATCAGAGTATCCCCACAATCAGAGTATCACCCACGATCAGTGTATCCCCCACAATCAGTGTATCCCCACGATTAGTGTATCCCCCACGATAAGAGTATTCCCCATGATCAGTGTATCCCCACCATCAGTGTATCCCCCCACGAATGAGTATCCCCACGATTAGTGTATCCCCATGATCAGTGTATCCACCACGATCAGAATATCCCCACGATCAGAGTATCCCCACGATCAGTGTATCTCCCACGATCAGAGTATCCCCACGATCAGAGTATCCCCACGATCAGAGTATCCCCACGATCAGAGTATCCCCAAGATCAGTGTATCCCCCACGATCAGTGTATCCCCCACGATCAGTGTATCCCCCACGATCTGTGTATCCCCACGATCTGTGTATCCCCACGATCAGAGTATCCCCACGATCAGTGTATCCCCACGATCAGTGTATCCTCCATGATCAGTGTATCCTCCATGATCAGTGTATCCGCCACGATCAGTGCATCTCCACGATCAGTGCATCCCCACGATCAGTGTATTCCCCACGATCAGTGTATCCCCCACGATCAGTGTATCCCCACGATCAGTGTATCTCCACGATCAGTGTCTCCCCCACGATCAGTGTATCCCCATGATCAGTGTATCCCACACCATCAGTGTATCTCCCACGATCAGCGTATCTCCAAGATCAGTGTATCTCCAAGATCAGTGTATCTCCACGATCAGTGTATCCGTCACGATCAGTGTATCCGCCACGATCAGTGTATCTCCCACGATCAATGCATCCCCACGATAAGAGTATCCCCCACGATCAGTGTATCCCCATGATCAGAGTATCCGCCACGAACAGTATATCTCCCACGATCAGTGTATCCCCACGATCGGAGTACCCCACGATCTGTGTATCCCCACGATCTGTGTATCCCCACGATCAGAGTATCCCCACGATCAGAGTATCTCATCGATCAGATGATCCCCCACGATCAGAGTATCTCCACGATCAGAGTATCTCCACGATCAGAGTATTCCCCCACGATCAGAGTATCCCCCACGATCAGAGTATCCCCCACGATCAGAGTATCCCCCACGATCAGAGTATCCCCACGATCAGAGTATCCCCACGATCAGAGTATCCCCACGATCAGAGTATCCCCACGATCAGAGTATCCCCACGATCAGAGTATCTCCCACGATCTGTGTATCCCCACGATCAGAGTATCTCCACGATCAGAGTATCTCCACGATCTGTGTATCCCCACGATCAGAGTATCCCCACGATCAGAGTATCCCCACGATCTGTGTATCTCCCACGATCAGTGTTTCCCCACGATCAGAATATCCCCCACGATCAGAGTATCCCCCATGATCAGAGTAACCCCCACGATCAGTGTATCCCCACGCTCAGAGTATCCCCACGCTCAGAGTATCCCCACGCTCAGAGTATCCCCACGCTCAGTGTATCCCCACGCTCAGTGTATCCCCACGCTCAGTGTACCCGCACGATCAGTGTATCCCCACGATCAGCGTATCCCCCACGGTCAGCGTATCCCCATGATCAGTGTATCTCCCACGATCAGTGTATCCCCACGATCAGAGTATCCCCCACGATCAGAGTATCCGCCACGATCAGTGTATCCCCACGATCAGAGTATCCCCACGATCAGTGTATCCCCCAGGATCAGAGTATCCACACGATCAGTGTAATCCCCAATATCTGTGTATCCCCACGATCAGTGTATCCCCCACGATCAGTGTATCCCCACGATCAGTGAATCCTCATCGATCAGTGTTTTCCCCACGATCAGTGCAACCCCACATCAGTGTATCTCCACGATCAGAGTATCCCCCACGATCAGAGTATCCCCCACGATCAGAGTATCCCCCACGATCAGAGCATCCCCCACGATCAGAGTATCCCCCACGATCAGAATATCCACCACGATCAGAGTAACCCCCACGATCAGAGTAACCCCCACGATCAGAGTATCCCCCACGATCAGAGTATCCCCCACGATCTGTGTATCTCCCACGATCTGTGTATCCCCCACGATCAGTGTATCCCCACGATCAGTGAATCCTCATCGATCAGTGTATCCCCACGATCAGTGTATCCCCACGATCAGAGTATCCCCACGATCAGTGTATCCCCACGATCAGAGTATCCCCACGATCAGTGTATCCACCACGCTCACAGTATTCCCACGATCAGTGTATCCCCACGATCAGTGTATCCCCACGATCAGAGTATCCCAACGATCAGTGTATCCACCACGATCAGAGTATCCCCAACTATTCAGAGTATCCCCCACGATCAGAGTATCCCCACGATCAGTGTATCCCCACGGTCAGTGTATCCCCTACGGTCAGTGTATCCCCACGATCAGAGAATCCCCCACGATCAGAGAATCCCCCACGATCAGTGTATCCCCACGATCAGTGTATCCCCACGATCAGAGTATCCCCACGATCAGGGTATCCCCACGATCAGAGTATCCCCAGGATCAGTGTATCCCCAGGATCAGTGTATCCCCCATGATCAGAGTATCACAACGATCAGAGTATCCCCACGATCAGATTATCCCCACGATCATAGTATCCCCACGATCATAGTATCGCCACGATCAGTGTATACCCCACGATCAGTGTATCCCCCACGATCAATGTATCCCCCACGATCAGTGTATCCCCCACGATCAGAGTATTCTCCACGATCAGTGTATCCCCACAATCAGTGTATCCCAATGATCAGTGTATCCCCATCGATCAGAATATCCCCAATATCAGAGTATCCCCACGATCAATGTATCCCCACGATCAGTGTATCCCCCACAATCAGTGTATCCCCACGATCAGAGTCCCCCATGATCAGTATATCCACACGATCAGTGTATCCCCCACGATCAGTGTATACCACACGATCAGAGTATCCCCACGATCAGAGTATCCCCACGATCAGAGTATCCCCACAATCAGAGTATCCCCACAATCAGAGTATCCCCACAATCAGAGTATCACCCACGATCAGTGTATCCCCCACAATCAGTGTATCCCCACGATCAGTGTATCCCCACGAACAGAGTATCCCCCACGATCAGTGTATCCCCACGATCAGTGTATCCCCCAGGATTAGAGTATCCACACGATCAGTGCAATCCCCAATATCTGTGTATCCCCACGATCAGTGTATCCCCCACGATCAGTGTATCCCCCACGATCAGTTTATCCCCACGATCAGTGTATCCCCACGATCAGAGTATCCCCCAGGATAAGAGTATCCCCACGATCAGTGTAATCCCCAATATCTGTGTATCCCCCATGATCAGTGTATACCCACGATCATGAATCCTCATCGATCAGTGTTTTCCCCACGATCAGTGCAACCCCACGATCAGTGTATCTCCACGATCAGAGTATCCCCCACGATCAGAGTATCCCCCACGATCAGAGTATGCCCCACGATCAGAGTATCCCCCACGATCAGAATATCCCCCACGATCAGAGGAACCCCCACGATCAGAGTAACCCCCACGATCAGAGTATCCCCACGATCAGTGTATCCCCACGATCAGTGTATCCCCACGATCAGTGTATCCCCCACGGTCAGCGTATCCCCCACGATCAGTGTATCCACACGATCAGAGTATCTCCCACGATCAGAGTATCCCCCACGATCACTGTATCCCCACGAACAGAGTATCCCCCACGATCAGTGTATCCCCACGATCAGTGTATCCCCCAGGATCAGAGTATCCACACGATCAGTGTAATCCCCAATATCTGTGTATCCCCACGATCAGTGTATCCCCCACGATCAGTGTATCCCCCACGATCAGTGTATCCCCACGATCAGTGTATCCCCATGATCAGAGTATCCCCCATGATCAGAGTATCCCCCATGATCAGAGTATCCCCCATGATCAGAGTATCCCCCATGATCAGAGTATCCCCCATGATCAGAGTATCCCCCAGGATCAGAGTATCCCCCAGGATCAGAGTATCCCCCACGATCAGAGTATCCCCCACGATCAGAGTATCCCCCACGATCAGAGGAACCCCCACGATCAGAGGAACCCCCACGATCAGAGGAACCCCCACGATCAGAGTATCCCCCGCGATCAGAGTATTCCCACGATCAGTGTATCCAGATGATAAGTGTATCCCCCACGATCGGAGTATCCCCCACGATCGGAGTATCCCCCACGATCGGAGTATCCCCCACGATCGGAGTATCCCCCACGATCGGAGTATCCCCCACGATCAGAGTATCCCCACGATCAGTGTATCCCCACGATCAGTGTATCCCCACGATCAGTGTATCCCCCAGGATCAGAGTATCCCCACGATCAGTGTAATCCCCAATATCTGTGTATCCCCCATGATCAGTGTATACCCACGATCAGTGAATCCTCATCGATCAGTGTTTTCCCCACGATCAGTGCAACCCCACGATCAGTGTATCTCCACGATCAGAGTATCCCCCACGATCAGAGTATCCCCCACGATCAGAGTATACCCCACGATCAGAGTATCCCCCACGATCAGAGTATCCCCCACGATCAGAGTATCCCCCACGATCAGAGTATCCCCCACGATCAGAATATCCCCCACGATCAGAGGAACCCCCACGATCAGAGTAACCCCCACGATCAGAGTATCCCCACGATCAGTGTATCCCCACGATCAGTGTATCCCCACGATCAGTGTATCCCCCACGGTCAGCGTATCCCCCACGATCAGTGTATCCACACGATCAGAGTATCTCCCACGATCAGAGTATCCCCCACGATCACTGTATCCCCACGAACAGAGTATCCCCCACGATCAGTGTATCCCCACGATCAGTGTATCCCCCAGGATCAGAGTATCCACACGATCAGTGTAATCCCCAATATCTGTGTATCCCCACGATCAGTGTATCCCCCACGATCAGTGTATCCCCCACGATCAGTGTATCCCCACGATCAGTGTATCCCCACGATCAGAGTATCCCCCATGATCAGAGTATCCCCCATGATCAGAGTATCCCCCATGATCAGAGTATCCCCCATGATCAGAGTATCCCCCATGATCAGAGTATCCCCCATGATCAGAGTATCCCCCATGATCAGAGTATCCCCCATGATCAGAGTATCCCCACGATCAGAGTATCCCCACGATCAGAGTATCCCCACGATCAGTGTATCCCCACGATCAGTGTATCCCCTAGGATCAGAGTATCCCCACGATCAGTGTAATCCCCAATATCTGTGTATCCCCCATGATCAGTGTATACCCAAGATCAGTGAATCCTCATCGATCAGTGTTTTCCCCACGATCAGAGTATCCCCCACGATCAGAGTATCCCCCACGATCAGAGTATCCCCCACGATCAGAGTATCCCCCACGATCAGAGTATCCCCCACGATCAGAGTATCCCCCACGATCAGAGTATCCCCCACGATCAGAGTATCCCCCACGATCAGAGTATCCCCACGATCAGAGTATCCCCCACGATCAGAGTATCCCCCACGATCAGAGTATCCCCCACGATCAGAATATCCCCACGATCAGAATATCCCCCACGATCAGAGTATCCCCCACGATCAGAGTACCGCCACGATCAGTGTATCCCCACGCTCAGAGTATAGCCACGATCAGTGTACCCGCACGATCAGTGTATCCCCACGATCAGCGTATCCCCCACGGTCAGCGTATCCCCACGATCAGTGTATCTCCCACGATCAGTGTATCCCCACGATCAGAGTATCCCCCACGATCAGAGTATCCCCCACGATCAGAGTATCCGCCACGATCAGTGTATCCCCACGATCAGAGTATCCCCACGATCAGTGTATCCCCCAGGATCAGAGTATCCACACGATCAGTGTAATCCCCAATATCTGTGTATCCCCACGATCAGTGTATCCCCCACGATCAGTGTATCCCCACGATCAGAGTATCCCCCACGATCAGAGTATCCCCCACGATCAGAGTATCCCCCACGATCAGAATATCCACCACGATCAGAGTAACCCCCACGATCAGAGTAACCCCCACGATCAGAGTAACCCCCACGATCAGAGTAACCCCCACGATCAGAGTATCCCCCACGATCAGAGTATCCCCCACGATCAGAGTATCCCCCACGATCAGAATATCCCCACGATCAGAATATCCCCCACGATCAGAGTATCCCCCATGATCAGAGTAACCCCCACGATCAGTGTATCCCCACGCTCAGAGTATCCCCACGCTCAGAGTATCCCCACGCTCAGTGTATCCCCACGCTCAGTGTATCCCCACGCTCAGTGTATCCCCACGATCAGTGTACCCGCACGATCAGTGTATCCCCACGATCAGCGTATCCACCACGGTCAGCGTATCCCCATGATCAGTGTATCTCCCACGATCAGTGTATCCCCACGATCAGAGTATCCCCCACGATCAGAGTATCCACCACGATCAGAGTATCCGCCACGATCAGTGTATCCCCACGATCAGAGTATCCCCACGATCAGTGTATCCCCCAGGATCAGAGTATCCACACGATCAGTGTAATCCCCAATATCTGTGTATCCCCACGATCAGTGTATCCCCCACGATCAGTGTATCCCCACGATCAGTGAATCCTCATCGATCAGTGTTTTCCCCACGATCAGTGCAACCCCACGATCAGTGTATCTCCACGATCAGTGTATCCCCCACGATCAGAGTATCCCCCACGATCAGAGTATCCCCCACGATCAGAGTATCCCCCACGATCAGAGTATCCCCCACGATCAGAGTAACCCCCACGATCAGAGTAACCCCCACGATCAGAGTATCCCCCACGATCAGAGTATCCCCCACGATCTGTGTATCCCCCACGATCTGTGTATCCCCACAATCAGTGTATCCCCCACGATCAGTGTATCCCCACGATTAGTGAATCCTCATCGATCAGTGTATCCCCACGATCAGTGTATCCCCACGATCAGTGTATCCCCACGATCAGAGTATCCCCACGATCAGTGTATCCCCACGATCAGAGTATCCCCACGATCAGTGTATCCACCACGCTCACAGTATTCCCACGATCAGTGTATCCCCACGATCAGAGTATCCCAACGATCAGTGTATCCACCACGATCAGAGTATCCCCAACTATTCAGAGTATCCCCCACGATCAGAGTATCCCCACGATCAGTGTATCCCCACGGTCAGTGTATCCCCCACGGTCAGTGTATCCCCACGATCAGAGAATCCCCCACGATCAGAGAATCCCCCACGATCAGTGTATCCCCACGATCAGTGTATCCCCACGATCAGAGTATCCCCACGATCAGGGTATCCCCACGATCAGAGTATCCCCAGGATCAGTGTATCCCCAGGATCAGTGTATCCCCCATGATCAGAGTATCACAACGATCAGAGTATCCCCACGATCAGATTATCCCCACGATCATAGTATCCCCACGATCATAGTATCGCCACGATCAGTGTATACCCCACGATCAGTGTATCCCCCACGATCAATGTATCCCCCACGATCAGTGTATCCCCCACGATCAGAGTATTCTCCACGATCAGTGTATCCCCACAATCAGTGTATCCCAACGATCAGTGTATCCCCATCGATCAGAATATCCCCAATATCAGAGTATCCCCACGATCAATGTATCCCCACGATCAGAGTATCCCCACGATCAGATTATCCCCACGATCAGAGTATCCCCACAATCAGCGCATCCCCCACGATCAGTGTATCCACCACAATCAGTGTATCCCCACGATCAGAGTCCCCCATGATCAGTATATCCACACGATCAGTGTATCCCCCACGATCAGTGTATACCCCACGATCAGAGTATCGCCACGATCAGTGTATCCCCACGATCAGTGTATCCTACACGATTAGACGATCAGTGTATCCCCACGATCAGTGTATCCTCCACGATCAGTGTATCCTACACGATCAGAGTATCCCCACGATCAGAGTATCCCCACGATCAGAGTATCCCCACGATCAGAGTATCCCCACGATCAGAGTATCCCCACAATCAGAGTATCCCCACAATCAGAGTATCCCCACAATCAGAGTATCACCCACGATCAGTGTATCCCCCACAATCAGTGTATCCCCACGATTAGTGTATCCCCCACGATAAGAGTATTCCCCATGATCAGTGTATCCCCACCATCAGTGTATCCCCCCACGAATGAGTATCCCCACGATTAGTGTATCCCCATGATCAGTGTATCCACCACGATCAGAATATCCCCACGATCAGAGTATCCCCACGATCAGTGTATCTCCCACGATCAGAGTATCCCCACGATCAGAGTATCCCCACGATCAGAGTATCCCCACGATCAGAGTATCCCCACGATCAGAGTATCCCCAAGATCAGTGTATCCCCCACGATCAGTGTATCCCCCACGATCAGTGTATCCCCCACGATCTGTGTATCCCCACGATCTGTGTATCCCCACGATCAGAGTATCCCCACGATCAGTGTATCCCCACGATCAGTGTATCCTCCATGATCAGTGTATCCTCCATGATCAGTGTATCCGCCACGATCAGTGCATCTCCACGATCAGTGTATCCCCACGATCAGTGTATCCCCCACGATCAGTGTATCCCCCACGATCAGTGTATCCCCATGATCAGTGTATCCCACACCATCAGTGTATCTCCCACGATCAGCGTATCTCCAAGATCAGTGTATCTCCAAGATCAGTGTATCTCCACGATCAGTGTATCCGTCACGATCAGTGTATCCGCCACGATCAGTGTATCTCCCACGATCAATGCATCCCCACGATAAGAGTATCCCCCACGATCAGTGTATCCCCATGATCAGAGTATCCGCCACGAACAGTATATCTCCCACGATCAGTGTATCCCCACGATCGGAGTACCCCACGATCTGTGTATCCCCACGATCTGTGTATCCCCACGATCAGAGTATCCCCACGATCAGAGTATCTCATCGATCAGATGATCCCCCACGATCAGAGTATCTCCACGATCAGAGTATTCCCCCACGATCTGTGTATCCCCACGATCAGTGTATCCTCCATGATCAGTGTATCCTCCATGATCAGTGTATCCGCCACGATCAGTGCATCTCCACGATCAGTGTATCCCCACGATCAGTGTATCCCCCACGATCAGTGTATCCCCCACGATCAGTGTATCCCCACGATCAGTGTATCTCCACGATCAGTGTCTCCCCCACGATCAGTGTATCCCCATGATCAGTGTATCCCACACCATCAGTGTATCTCCCACGATCAGCGTATCTCCAAGATCAGTGTATCTCCAAGATCAGTGTATCTCCACGATCAGTGTATCCGTCACGATCAGTGTATCCGCCACGATCAGTGTATCTCCCACGATCAATGCATCCCCACGATAAGAGTATCCCCCACGATCAGTGTATCCCCATGATCAGAGTATCCGCCACGAACAGTATATCTCCCACGATCAGTGTATCCCCACGATCGGAGTACCCCACGATCTGTGTATCCCCACGATCTGTGTATCCCCACGATCAGAGTATCCCCACGATCAGAGTATCTCATCGATCAGATGATCCCCCACGATCAGAGTATCTCCACGATCAGAGTATTCCCCCACGATCAGAGTATCCCCCACGATCAGAGTATCCCCCACGATCAGAGTATCCCCCACGATCAGAGTATCCCCACGATCAGAGTATCCCCACGATCAGAGTATCCCCACGATCAGAGTATCCCCCACGATCAGAGTATCCCCCACGATCAGAGTATCCCCACGATCTGTGTATCCCCACGATCAGAGTATCTCCACGATCAGAGTATCTCCACGATCTGTGTATCCCCACGATCAGAGTATCCCCACGATCAGAGTATCCCCACGATCTGTGTATCTCCCACGATCAGTGTTTCCCCACGATCAGAATATCCCCCACGATCAGAGTATCCCCCATGATCAGAGTAACCCCCACGATCAGTGTATCCCCACGCTCAGAGTATCCCCACGCTCAGAGTATCCCCACGCTCAGAGTATCCCCACGCTCAGAGTATCCCCACGCTCAGTGTATCCCCACGATCAGTGTACCCGCACGATCAGTGTATCCCCACGATCAGCGTATCCCCCACGGTCAGCGTATCCCCATGATCAGTGTATCTCCCACGATCAGTGTATCCCCACGATCAGAGTATCCCCCACGATCAGAGTATCCCCCACGATCAGAGTATCCGCCACGATCAGTGTATCCCCACGATCAGAGTATCCCCACGATCAGTGTATCCCCCAGGATCAGAGTATCCACACGATCAGTGTAATCCCCAATATCTGTGTATCCCCACGATCAGTGTATCCCCCACGATCAGTGTATCCCCACGATCAGTGAATCCTCATCGATCAGTGTTTTCCCCACGATCAGTGCAACCCCACGATCAGTGTATCTCCACGATCAGTGTATCCCCCACGATCAGAGTATCCCCCACGATCAGAGTATCCCCCACGATCAGAGTATCCCCCACGATCAGAGTATCCCCCACGATCAGAATATCCACCACGATCAGAGTAACCCCCACGATCAGAGTAACCCCCACGATCAGAGTATCCCCCACGATCAGAGTATCCCCCACGATCTGTGTATCTCCCACGATCTGTGTATCCCCACAATCAGTGTATCCCCCACGATCAGTGTATCCCCACGATCAGTGAATCCCCACGATCAGTGAATCCTCATCGATCAGTGTTTTCCCCACGATCAGTGCAACCCCACGATCAGTGTATCTCCACGATCAGTGTATCCCCCACGATCAGAGTATCCCCCACGATCAGAGTATCCCCCACGATCAGAGTATCCCCCACGATCAGAGTATCCCCCACGATCAGAGTAACCCCCACGATCAGAGTAACCCCCACGATCAGAGTATCCCCCACGATCAGAGTATCCCCCACGATCTGTGTATCTCCCACGATCTGTGTATCCCCACAATCAGTGTATCCCCCACGATCAGTGTATCCCCACGATCAGTGAATCCTCATCGATCAGTGTATCCCCACGATCAGTGTATCCCCACGATCAGTGTATCCCCACGATCAGAGTATCCCCACGATCAGTGTATCCCCACGATCAGAGTATCCCCACGATCAGTGTATCCACCACGCTCACAGTATTCCCACGATCAGTGTATCCCCACGATCAGTGTATCCCCACGATCAGAGTATCCCAACGATCAGTGTATCCACCACGATCAGAGTATCCCCAACTATTCAGAGTATCCCCCACGATCAGAGTATCCCCACGATCAGTGTATCCCCACGGTCAGTGTATCCCCTACGGTCAGTGTATCCCCACGATCAGAGAATCCCCCACGATCAGAGAATCCCCCACGATCAGTGTATCCCCACGATCAGTGTATCCCCACGATCAGAGTATCCCCACGATCAGGGTATCCCCACGATCAGAGTATCCCCAGGATCAGTGTATCCCCAGGATCAGTGTATCCCCCATGATCAGAGTATCACAACGATCAGAGTATCCCCACGATCAGATTATCCCCACGATCATAGTATCCCCACGATCATAGTATCGCCACGATCAGTGTATACCCCACGATCAGTGTATCCCCCACGATCAATGTATCCCCCACGATCAGTGTATCCCCCACGATCAGAGTATTCTCCACGATCAGTGTATCCCCACAATCAGTGTATCCCAACGATCAGTGTATCCCCATCGATCAGAATATCCCCAATATCAGAGTATCCCCACGATCAATGTATCCCCACGATCAGAGTATCCCCACGATCAGATTATCCCCACGATCAGAGTATCCCCACAATCAGTGCATCCCCCACGATCAGTGTATCCCCCACAATCAGTGTATCCCCACGATCAGAGTCCCCCATGATCAGTATATCCACACGATCAGTGTATCCCCCACGATCAGTGTATCCCCCACAATCAGTGTATCCCCACGATTAGTGTATCCCCCACGATAAGAGTATTCCCCATGATCAGTGTATCCCCACCATCAGTGTATCCCCCCACGAATGAGTATCCCCACGATTAGTGTATCCCCATGATCAGTGTATCCACCACGATCAGAATATCCCCACGATCAGAGTATCCCCACGATCAGTGTATCTCCCACGATCAGAGTATCCCCACGATCAGAGTATCCCCACGATCAGAGTATCCCCAAGATCAGTGTATCCCCCACGATCAGTGTATCCCCCACGATCAGTGTATCCCCCACGATCTGTGTATCCCCACGATCTGTGTATCCCCACGATCAGAGTATCCCCACGATCAGTGTATCCCCACGATCAGTGTATCCTCCATGATCAGTGTATCCTCCATGATCAGTGTATCCGCCACGATCAGTGCATCTCCACGATCAGTGTATCCCCACGATCAGTGTATCCCCCACGATCAGTGTATCCCCCACGATCAGTGTATCCCCACGATCAGTGTATCTCCACGATCAGTGTCTCCCCCACGATCAGTGTATCCCCATGATCAGTGTATCCCACACCATCAGTGTATCTCCCACGATCAGCGTATCTCCAAGATCAGTGTATCTCCAAGATCAGTGTATCTCCACGATCAGTGTATCCGTCACGATCAGTGTATCCGCCACGATCAGTGTATCTCCCACGATCAATGCATCCCCACGATAAGAGTATCCCCCACGATCAGTGTATCCCCATGATCAGAGTATCCGCCACGAACAGTATATCTCCCACGATCAGTGTATCCCCACGATCGGAGTACCCCACGATCTGTGTATCCCCACGATCTGTGTATCCCCACGATCAGAGTATCCCCACGATCAGAGTATCTCATCGATCAGATGATCCCCCACGATCAGAGTATCTCCACGATCAGAGTATCTCCACGATCAGAGTATCTCCACGATCAGAGTATCCCCCACGATCAGAGTATCCCCCACGATCAGAGTATCCCCCACGATCAGAGTATCCCCACGATCAGAGTATCCCCACGATCAGAGTATCCCCCACGATCAGAGTATCCCCCACGATCAGAGTATCCCCACGATCAGAGTATCTCCACGATCAGAGTATCTCCACGATCTGTGTATCCCCACGATCAGAGTATCCCCACGATCAGAGTATCCCCACGATCTGTGTATCTCCCACGATCAGTGTTTCCCCACGATCAGAGTATCACCACCATCAGAGTATACCCACGATAAGAGTAAACCCCAGGATCAGAGTATCCCCACGATCAGAGTATCTCCACGATCAGAGTATCTCCACGATCTGTGTATCCCCACGATCAGAGTATCCCCACGATCAGAGTATCTCCACGATCAGTGTATCCCCACGATCAGTGTATCCTCCACGATCAGTGTATCATACACGATCATAGTATCCCCACGATCATAGTATCCCCACGATCATAGTATCCCCACGATCAGAGTATCCCCACAATCAGAGTATCTCCACAATCAGAGTATCCCCACAATCAGAGTATCACCCACGATCAGTGTATCCCCCACAATCAGTGTATCCCCACGATTAGTGTATCCCCCACGACCAGAGTATTTCCCATGATCAGTGTATCCCCACCATCAGTGTATCCCCCCACGAATGAGTATCCCCATGATTAGTGTATCCCCCACGATCAGAGTATCCCCACGATCAGAGTATCCCCACGATCAGTGTATCCCAACGATCAGTGTATCCCCACGATCAGAGTAACCCCACGATCAGAGTATCACCCACGATCAGTGTATCCCCACGATCAGAGTAATCTCACGATCAGTGTAACCCCCACGATCAGTGTATCCCCACGATCAGTGTATGCACCATGATTAGTGTATCCCCCACGATAAGAGTATTCCCCACGATCAGTGTATCCCCACGATCAGAGTATCCCAACGATCAGTGTATCCACCACGCTCAGAGTATCACCCACGATCAGAGTATCCCCCACGATCAGAGTATCCCCAACTATTCAGAGTATCCCCCACGATCAGAGTATCCCCACGATCAGAGTATCCCCACGATCAGAGTATCCCCACGATCAGAGTATCCCCACGATCAGTGTATCCCCAGGATCAGTGTATCCCCCATGATCAGAGTATCACAACGATCAGAGTATCCCCACGATCAGATTATCCCCACGATCAGTGTATCCCCCACGATCAATGTATCCCCCACGATCAGTGTATCCCCCACGATCAGAGTATTCTCCACGATCAGTGTATCCCCACAATCAGTGTATCCCAACGATCAGTGTATCCCCATCGATCAGAATATCCCCAATATCAGAGTATCCCCACGATCAATGTATCCCCACGATCAGAGTATCCCCACGATCAGATTATCCCCACGATCAGAGTATCCCCACAATCAGTGCATCCCCCACGATCAGTGTATCCCCCACAATCAGTGTATCCCCACGATCAGAGTCCCCCATGATCAGTATATCCACACGATCAGTGTATCCCCCACGATCAGTGTATACCCCACGATCAGAGTATCGCCACGATCAGTGTATCCCCACGATCAGTGTATCCTACACGATTAGACGATCAGTGTATCCCCACGATCAGTGTATCCTCCACGATCAGTGTATCCTACACGATCAGAGTATCCCCACGATCATAGTATCCCCACGATCATAGTATCCCCACGATCAGAGTATCCCCACAATCAGAGTATCCCCACAATCAGAGTATCACCCACGATCAGTGTATCCCCCACAATCAGTGTATCCCCACGATTAGTGTATCCCCCCGATAAGAGTATTCCCCATGATCAGTGTATCCCCACCATCAGTGTATCCCCCCACGAATGAGTATCCCCACGATTAGTGTATCCCCACGATCAGTGTATCCACCACGATCAGAATATCCCCACGATCAGAGTATCCCCACGATCAGTGTATCTCCCACGATCAGAGTATCCCACGTTCAGTGTATCCCCCACGATCAGAGTATCCCCCACGATCAGAGTATCCCCCACGATCAGAGTATCCCCACGATCAGAGTATCCCCACGATCAGAGTATCCCCCACGATCAGAGTATTCCCCAGATCTGAGTATCCCCCACGATCAGTGTATCTCCCACGTTCAGTGTTTCCCCACGATCAGAGTATCACAACCATCAGAGTATACCCACGATAAGAGTAAACCCCAGGATCAGAGTATCCCCACGATCAGAGTATCTCCACGATCAGAGTATCTCCACGATCTGTGTATCCCCACGATCAGAGTATCCCCACGATCAGAGTATCTCCACGATCAGTGTATCCCCACGATCAGTGTATCCTCCACGATCAGTGTATCCTCCACGATCAGTGTATCATACACGATCAGAGTATCCCCACGATCATAGTATCCCCACGATCAGAGTATCCCCACGATCAGAGTATCCCCACAATCAGAGTATCTCCACAATCAGAGTATCCCCACAATCAGAGTATCACCCACGATCAGTGTATCCCCCACAATCAGTGTATCCCCACGATTAGTGTATCCCCCACGACCAGAGTATTTCCCATGATCAGTGTATCCCCACCATCAGTGTATCCCCCCACGAATGAGTATCCCCACGATTAGTGTATCCCCCACGATCAGAGTATCCCCACGATCAGAGTATCCCCACGATCAGAGTATCCCCACGATCAGAGTATCCCCACGATCAGTGTATCCCAACGATCAGTGTATCCCCACGATCAGAGTAACCCCACGATCAGAGTATCACCCACGATCAGTGTATCCCCACGATCAGAGTAATCTCACGATCAGTGTAACCCCCACGATCAGTGTATCCCCACGATCAGTGTATGCACCATGATTAGTGTATCCCCCACGATAAGAGTATTCCCCATGATCAGTGTATCCCCACGATCAGTGTATCCCCCCACGAATGAGTATCCCCACGATTAGTGTATCCCCATGATCAGTGTATCCACCACGATCAGAATATCCCCACGATCAGAGTATCCCCACGATCAGTGTATCTCCCACGATCAGAGTATCCCCACGATCAGAGTATCCCCAAGATCAGTGTATCCCCCACGATCAGTGTATCCCCCACGATCAGTGTATCCCCCACGATCTGTGTATCCCCACGATCTGTGTATCCCCACGATCAGAGTATCCCCACGATCAGTGTATCCCCACGATCAGTGTATCCTCCATGATCAGTGTATCCGCCATGATCAGTGCATCTCCACGATCAGTGTATCCCCACGATCAGTGTATCCCCCACGATCAGTGTATCCCCCACGATCAGTGTATCCCCACGATCAGTGCATCTCCACGATCAGTGTATCTCCACGAGCAGTGTCTCCCCCACGATCAGTGTATCCCCATGATCAGAGTATCCGACACCATGAGTGTATCTCCCACGATCAGCGTATCTCCAAGATCAGTGTATCTCCAAGATCAGTGTATCTTCAAGATCAGTGTATCTCCACGATCAGTGTATCCGTCACGATCAGTGTATCCACCACGATCAGTGTATCTCCCACGATCAATGCATCCCCACGATAAGAGTATCCCCCACGATCAGTGTATCCCCATGATCAGAGTATCCGCCACGAACTGTATATCTCCCACGATCAGTGTATCCCCACGATCGGAGTACCCCACGATCTGTGTATCCCCACGATCTGTGTATCCCCACGATCAGAGTATCCCCACGATCAGAGTATCTCATCGATCAGATGATCCCCCACGATCAGAGTATCTCCACGATCAGAGTATCTCCACGATCAGAGTATCTCCACGATCAGAGTATCCCCGCGATCAGAGTATCCCCGCGATCAGAGTATCCCCACGATCAGAGTATCCCCCACGATCAGAGTATCCCCCTCGATCAGAGTATCCCCCACGATCAGAGTATCCCCACGATCAGAGTATCCCCACGATCAGAGTATCCCCCACGATCAGAGTATCCCCCACGATCAGAGTATTCCCCAGATCTGAGTATCCCCCACGATCAGTGTATCTCCCACGATCAGTGTATCCCCACGATCAGAGTATCACAACGATCAGAGTATACCCACGATAAGAGTAAACCCCAGGATCAGAGTATCCCCACGATCAGAGTATCTCCACGATCAGAGTATCTCCACGATCTGTGTATCCCCACGATCAGAGTATTCCCACGATCAGAGTATCTCCACGATCAGTGTATCCCCACGATCAGAGTATCCCCGCGATCAGTGTATCTCATCGATCAGAGTATCCCCACGATCAGTGTATCCCCACGATCAGAGTATCCCCACGATCAGAGTATCCCCACGATCAGAGTATCCCCACGATCAGAGTATCTCCACGATCAGAGTACCCCCACGATCAGAGTATCTCCACGATCAGTGTATCTCATCGATCAGATGATCCCCCATGATCAGAGTATCCCCACGATCAGTGTATCCCCACGATCAGTGTATCCCCGCGATCAGTGTATCTCATCAATCAGATGATCCCCCATGATCAGAGTATCCCCACGATCAGAGTATCTCCACGATCAGAGTATCTCCACGATCAGAGTATCCCCGCGATCAGTGTATCCCCGCGATCAGAGTATCCCCACGATCAGAGTATCCCCACGATCAGAGTATCTCCACGATCAGTGTATCCCCATGATCAGAGTATCCCCACGATCAGTATATCTCATCGATCAGATGATCCCCCACGATCAGAGTACCCCCACGATCAGAGTATCTCTACGATCAGTGTATCCCCACGATCAGTGTAACCCCCACGATCAGTGTATCCCCACGATCAGTGTATGCACCATGATTAGTGTGTCCCCCACGATAAGAGTATTCCCCATGATCAGTGTAACCCCACGATCAGTGTATCCCCCCACGAATGAGTATCCCCACGATTAGTGTATCCCCATGATCAGTGTATCCACCACGATCAGAATATCCCCACGATCAGAGTATCCCCACGATCAGTGTATCTCCCACGATCAGAGTATCCCCACGATCAGAGTATCCCCACGATCAGAGTATCCCCACGATCAGTGTATCCCCCACGATCAGTGTATCCCCCACGATCAGTGTATCCCCCACGATCTGTGTATCCCCACGATCTGTGTATCCCCACGATCAGAGTATCCCCACGATCAGTGTATCCTCACGATCAGTGTATCCTCCATGATCAGTGTATCCTCCATGATCAGTGTATCCGCCACGATCAGTGCATCTCCACGATCAGTGTATCCCCACGATCAGTGTATCCCCCACGATCAGTGTATCCCCCACGATCAGTGTATCCCCACGATCAGTGTATCTCCACGATCAGTGTATCTCCACGATCAGTGTCTCCCCCACGATCAGTGTATCCCCATGATCAGAGTATCCCACACCATCAGTGTATCTCCCACGATCAGCGTATCTCCAAGATCAGTGTATCTCCAAGATCAGTGTATCTCCACGATCAGTGTATCCGTCACGATCAGTGTATCCGCCACGATCAGTGTATCTCCCACGATCAATGCATCCCCACGATAAGAGTATCCCCCACGATCAGTGTATCCCCATGATCAGAGTATCCGCCACGAACAGTATATCTCCCACGATCAGTGTATCCCCACGATCGGAGTACCCCACGATCTGTGTATCCCCACGATCTGTGTATCCCCACGATCAGAGTATCCCCACGATCAGAGTATCTCATCGATCAGATGATCCCCCACGATCAGAGTACCTCCACGATCAGAGTATCTCCACGATCAGAGTATCCCCGCGATCAGAGTATCCCCGCGATCAGAGTATCCCCACGATCAGAGTATCCACATGATCAGACTATCCCCACGATCAGAATATCCCCCATGATCAGAGTATCCCCCACGATCAGAGTATCCCACGTTCAGTGTATCCCCCACGATCAGAGTATCCCCCACGATCAGAGTATCCCCCACGATCAGAGTATCCCCCACGATCAGAGTATCCCCCACGATCAGAGTATCCCCACGATCAGAGTATCCCCCACGATCAGAGTATTCCCCAGATCTGAGTAACCCCCACGATCAGTGTATCTCCCACGATCAGTGTATCCCCACGATCAGAGTATCACAACGATCAGAGTATACCCACGATAAGAGTAAACCCCAGGATCAGAGTATCCCCACGATCAGAGTATCTCCACGATCAGAGTATCTCCACGATCTGTGTATCCCCACGATCAGAGTATCCCCACGATCAGAGTATCTCCACGATCAGTGTATCCCCACGATCAGAGTATCCCCACGATCAGTGTATCTCATCGATCAGAGTATCCCCACGATCAGTGTATCCCCACGATCAGAGTATCCCCACGATCAGAGTATCCCCACGATCAGAGTATCTCCACGATCAGAGTACCCCCACGATCAGAGTACCCCCACGATCAGAGTATCTCCACGATCAGTGTATCTCATCGATCAGATGATCCCCCATGATCAGAGTATCCCCACGATTAGTGTATCCCCGCGATCAGTGTATCTCATCAATCAGATGATCCCCCATGATCAGAGTATCCCCACGATCAGAGTATCTCCACGATCAGAGTATCTCCGCGATCAGTGTATCCCCGCGATCAGAGTATCCCCACGATCAGAGTATCCCCACGATCAGAGTATCTCCACGATCAGAGTATCTCCACGATCAGTGTATCCCCATGATCAGAGTATCCCCACGATCAGTATATCTCATCGATCAGATGATCCCCCACGATCAGAGTACCCCCACGATCAGAGTATCTCTACGATCAGTGTATCCCCACGATCAGAGTATCCCCGCGATCAGAGTATCCCCACGATCAGAGTATCCCCGCGATCAGAGTATCCCCACGATCAATGTATCCCCACGATCAGAATATCCCCCACGGTCAGTGTATCCCCCACGATCTGAGTATCCCCCACGATCTGAGTATCCCCCACGATTAGTGTATCCCCACGATTAGTGTATCCCCACGAATAGTGTATCCCCACGATCAGAGTATCCCCCACGATCAGAGTATCCCCCACGATCAGAGTATCCCCCACGATCAGAGTATCCCCCACGATCAGAGTATCCCCCACGATCAGTGTATCCCCCACGATCAGAGTATCACAACGATCAGAGAATACCCACGATCAGTGTGTCCCCCACAATCAGTGTATCCCCACGATCAGTGTATCCCCACGATCAGTGTATCCACCACGATTAGTGTATCCCCCACGATCAGAGTATTCCCCATGATCAGTGTATCCCCACGATCAGTGTATCCCCCACGAATGAGTATCACAACGATCAGAGTATACCCACGATAAGAGTAAACCCCAGGATCAGAGTATCACCCACGATCAGTGTATCCCCCACGATCAATGTATTGCCCCACGTTCAGTGTATCCCCCACGATCAGAGTATTCTCCACGATCAGTGTATCCCCACGATCAGTGTATCCCAACGATCAGTGTATCCCCACGATCAGAGTATCACCCACGATCAGTTTATCCCCCACAATCAGTGTATCCCCACGATCAGTGTATCCACCACGATTAGTGTATCCCTCACGATCAGAGTATTCCCCATGATCAGTGTATCCCCACGATCAGTGTATCCCCCACGAATGAGTATCCCCACGATTAGTGTATCCCCATGATCAGTGTATCCCCCACGATCAGAGTATCCCCACGATCAGAGTATCCCCACGATCAGAGTATCCCCACGATCAGAGTATCCCCACGATCAGAGTATCCCCACGATCAGTGTATCCCCACGATCAGAATAACTCCACGACCAGTGTAAACCCCCACGATCAGTGTATCCCCACGATCAGATTGTCACCCACGATCAGTGTATCCCCCACAATCAGTGTACCCCACGATCAGTGTATCCACCACGAGTAGTGTATCCCCCACGATCAGAGTATTCCCCACGATCAGTGTATCCCCACGATCAGTGTATCCCCCCACGAATGAGTATCCCCACGATTAGTGTATCCCCATGATCAGTGTATCCCCCATGATCAGAGTATCCCCACGATCAGAGCATCCCCACGATCAGAGTATCCCCACGATCAGTGTATCCACCACGATTAGTGTACCCCAAGATCAGAGTAATCCCACGATCAGTGTATCCCCACGATCAGAGTACCCCCACGATCAGTGTATCCCCACGATCAGTATATCCCAACGATCAGTGTATCTCCACGATCAGTGTATCCCCCACGATCAGTGTATCCCCACGATCAGAGTATCCCCCACGATAGGTGTATCCCCCATGATCAGTGTACCGGCCTGATCAGACTATCCCCACGATCAGAGTATCACCGCGATCAGTGTATCCCCCACGATCTGAGTATCCCCCACGATCTGAGTATCCCCCACGATCAGAGTATCCCCCACGATCAGAGTATCCCCACGATCAGTGTATCCCCACGATCAGTGTATCCCCCATGATCTGAGTATCCCCACGATCAGTGTATCCCCACGATCAGTGTATCCCCAGGATCAGTGTATCCCCCACGATCAGTGTTTTCCCACGATCAGAGTATCCCCACGATCAGTGTATCCCCACGATCAGTGTACCCCATCATCAGAGTATCCCCCACGATCAGTGTATCCCCCACGATCAGTGTATCCCCACGATCAGTGTATCCCTCATGATCAGTGTATCTTCCACGATCAGAGTATCCCCATGATCAGTGTAACTCCCACGATCAGAGTAGCCCCACGATCAGAGTATCCCGACGATCAGTTTATACCCCATGATCAGTGTATCGCCCACGATCAGAGTATATCCCACGATCAGAGTATATCGCACGATCAGAGTATATCCCATGATCAGAGTATATCCCACGATCAGTGTATCCCCCACGATCAGTGTATCCCCCACGATCAGTGTATACCCCACAATCAGTGTACCCCACGATCAGAGTATCCCCCATGATCAGTGTATCTCCACGATCAGTGTATCCCCACGATCAGTGTACCCCACGATCAGTGTATCCCCACGATCGGTGTATCCCCAATGATCACTGTATCTCCCACGATCAGTGTATTTCCAAGATCAGTGTATCTCCACGATCAGAGTATCTCCACGATCAGAGTATCCCCCACGATCACTGTATCTCCCACGATCAGTGTATCTCCAAGATCAGTGTATCTCCAAGATCAGTGTATCACTACGATCAGTGTATCCCCACGATCAGTGTTTCTCTCACGATCAGTTTATCTCCAAGATCAGTGCATCCTCACGATCAGTGTATCCGTCACGATCAGAGTATCCGCCGCGACCAGTGTATCTCCCACGATCAGTGCATCCCCACGATCAGTGTATCCGTCACGATCAGTGTATCCGCCACGATCAGTGTATCTCCCACGATCAGTGCATCCCGACGATCAGAGTATCCCCCACGATCAGTGTATCCCCACGATCAGAGCATCCCCCACGATCAGTATATCTCCCACTATCAGTGTATCTCCACGATCAGAATGTCCCCCATGATCAGTGTATCCACCACGATCAGTGTATCCCCACGATCAGAGTATCCCCATGATCAGTGTATCTCCCACGATCAGAGCATCCCCACGATCAGAGTATCCCCAAGATCAGTGTATCCCCCACGATCAGTGTATCCCCCACGATCAGAGTATCCCCACGATCAGAGTATCCCCAAGATCAGTGTATCCCCCACGATCAGTGTATCCCCCACGATCAGAGTATCCCCACGATCTGTGTATCCCCACGATCAGTGTATCCCCACGATCAGTGTATCCTCCATGATCAGTGTATCCGCCACGATCAGTGCATCTCCACGATCTGTGTATCCCCACGATCAGTGTATCCCCACGATCAGTGTCTCCCCGACGATCAGTGTATCCGCCACGATCAGTGTATCCCCATGATCAGAGTATCCCCCACCATCAGTGTATCTCCCACGATCAGTGTATCTCCAAGATCAGTGTATCCGTCACGATCAGTGTATCCGCCACGATCAGTGTATCTCCCACGATCAATGCATCCCCACGATCAGAGTATCCCCACGATCAGAGTATCCGCCACGAACAGTATATCTCCCACGATCAGTGTATCCCCACGATCGAAGTATCCCCACGATCTGTGTATCCCCACGATCTGTGTATCCCCACGATCAGAGTATCTCCACGATCAGTGTATCCCCACGATCAGAGTATCCCCGCGATCAGTGTATCTCATCGATCAGAGTATCCCCACGATCAGTGTATCCCCACGATCAGAGTATCCCCACGATCAGAGTATCTCCACGATCAGAGTACCCCCACGATCAGAGTATCTCCACGATCAGTGTATCTCATCGATCAGATGATCCCCCATGATCAGAGTATCCCCACGATCAGTGTATCCCCACGATCAGTGTATCCCCACGATCAGAGTATCCCCGCGATCAGTGTATCTCATCAATCAGATGATCCCCCATGATCAGAGTATCCCCACGATCAGAGTATCTCCACGATCAGAATATCCCCACGATCAGAGTATCCCCACGATCTGTGTATCCCCACGATCAGTGTATCCCCACGATCAGTGTATCCGCGCGATCAGAGTATCCCCGCGATCAGAGTATCCCTGCGATCAGAGTATCCCCACGATCAGAGTATCCCCACGATCAGAGTATCCCCACGATCAGAGTATCTCCACGATCAGTGTATCCCCATGATCAGAGTATCCCCACGATCAGTATATCTCATCGATCAGATGATCCCCCACGATCAGAGTACCTCCACGATCAGAGTACCCCCACGATCAGAGTATCCCCGCGATCAGAGTATCCCCACGATCAGAGTATCCCCGCGATCAGAGTATCCCCACGATCAGAGTATCCACACGATCAGAGTATCCCCACGATCAGTGTATCCCCACGATCAGAATATCCCCCATGATCAGAGTATCCCACACGATCAGAGTATCCCCACGTTCAGTGTATCCCCCACGATCTGAGTATCCCCCACGATTAGTGTATCCCCACGATTAGTGTATCCCCACGAATAGTGTATCCCCACGATCAGAGTATCCCCCACGATCAGTGTATCCCCCACGATCAGAGTATCCCCACGATCTGTGTATCCCCACGATCTGTGTATCCCCACGATCAGTGTATCCCCACGATCAGTGTATCCTCCATGATCAGTGTATCCGCCACGATCAGTGCATCTCCACGATCAGTGTATCCCCACGATCAGTGTCTCCCCGACGATCAGTGTATCCGCCACGATCAGTGTATCCCCATGATCAGAGTATCCCCCACCATCAGTGTATCTCCCACGATCAGTGTATCTCCAAGATCAGTGTATCCGTCACGATCAGTGTATCCGCCACGATCAGTGTATCTCCCACGATCAATGCATCCCCACGATCAGAGTATCCCCACGATCAGAGTATCCGCCACGAACAGTATATCTCCCACGATCAGTGTATCCCCACGATCGAAGTATCCCCACGATCTGTGTATCCCCACGATCTGTGTATCCCCACGATCAGAGTATCTCCACGATCAGTGTATCCCCACGATCAGAGTATCCCCGCGATCAGTGTATCTCATCGATCAGAGTATCCCCACGATCAGTGTATCCCCACGATCAGAGTATCCCCTCAATCAGAGTATCTCCACGATCAGAGTACCCCCACGATCAGAGTATCTCCACGATCAGTGTATCTCATCGATCAGATGATCCCCCATGATCAGAGTATCCCCACGATCAGTGTATCCCCACGATCAGTGTATCCCCACGATCAGAGTATCCCCGCGATCAGTGTATCCCTGCGATCAGAGTATCCCCACGATAAGAGTATCCCCACGATAAGAGTATCCCCACGATCAGAGTATCCCCACGATCAGAGTATCCCCACGATCAGAGTATCTCCACGATCAGTGTATCCCCATGATCAGAGTATCCCCACGATCAGTATATCTCATCGATCAGATGATCCCCCACGATCAGAGTACCTCCACGATCAGTGTATCCCCGCGATCAGAGTATCCCCGCGATCAGAGTATCCCCACGATCAGAGTATCCCCGCGATCAGAGTATCCCCACGATCAGAGTATCCACACGATCAGAGTATCCCCACGATCAGTGTATCCCCACGATCAGAATATCCCCCATGATCAGAGTATCCCACACGATCAGAGTATCCCCACGTTCAGTGTATCCCCCACGATCTGAGTATCCCCCACGATTAGTGTATCCCCACGATTAGTGTATCCCCACGAATAGTGTATCCCCACGATCAGAGTATCCCCCACGATCAGAGTATCCCCCACGATCAGAGTATCCCCCACGATCAGAGTATCACAACGATCAGAGTATACCCACGATAAGAGTAAACCCCAGGATCAGAGTATCACCCACAATCAGTGTGTCCCCCACGATCAGAGTATTCTCCACGATCAGTCTATCCCCACGATCAGTGGTATCCCAACGATCAGTGTATCCCCACGATAAGAGTATCACCCACGATCAGTTTATCCCCCACAATCAGTGTATCCCCACGATCAGTGTATCCACCACGATTAGTGTATCCCTCACGATCAGAGTATTCCCCATAATCAGTGTATCCCCACGATCAGTGTATCCCACCACGAATGAGTATCCCCACGATTTGTGTATCCCCATGATCAGCGTATCCCCCATGATCAGAATATCCCCACGATCAGAGTATCTCCACGATCAGAGTATCACCCACGATCAGAGTATCCCCCACGATCAGAGTATCCCCAACGATCAGAGTAAACCCCACGATCAGTGTATCCCCCACGATCAATGTATTCCCCCACGTTCAGTGTATCCCCCACGATCAGAGTATTCTCCACGATCAGAGTATTCCCCACGATCAGTGTATCCCAACGATCAGTGTATCCCCACGATCAGAGTATCACCCACGATCAGAGTATCCCCCACAATCAGTGTATCCCCACGATCAGTGTATCCCTCACGATCAGAGTATTCCCCATGATCAGTGTATCCCCACGATCAGTGTATCGCCCACGAATGAGTATCCCCACGATTAGTGTATCCCCACGATCAGTGTATCCCCACGATCAGAACATGCCCACGATCAGTGTATCCCCAAGATCAGTGTATCCTACACGATCAGTGTATCCCCACGATTAGTGTGTCCCCACGATCAGAGTATCCCCCACAATCAGTGTATCCCCACGATCAGTGTATCCACCACAATCAGTGTATCCCTCACGATCAGTGTATCCCTCACGATCAGAGTATTCCCCATGATCAGTGTATCCCCACGATCAGTGTATCGCCCACGAATGAGTATCCCCACGATTAGTGTATCCCCACGATCAGTGTATCCCCACGAGCAGAACATGCCCACGATCAGTGTATCCCCACGATCAGTGTATCCTACACGATCAGTGTATCCCCACGATTAGTGTGTCCCCACGATCAGTGTATCCTACACGATCAGAGTATCCCCACGATCAGTATATCCCCACGATCAGTGCATCCCCACGATCAGTGTATCCCCACGATCAGAGTAACCCCACGATCAGAGTATCCCCCACTATCAGTGTATCCCCACAATCAGAGTAATCCCACGATCAGTGTAAACCCCCACGATCAGTGTATCCCCACGATCAGAATATCACCCACGATCAGTGTATCCCCCACAATCAGTGTATCCCCACGATCAGTGTATCCACCACGATTAGTGTATCCCCCACGATCAGAGTATTCCCCATGATCAGTGTATCCCCACGATCAGAGTATCCACATGATCAGAGTATCCCCACGATCAGAATATCCCCCATGATCAGAGTATCCCCCACGATCAGAGTATCCCACGATCAGAGTATCCCCCACGATCAGAGTATCCTCCACGATCAGAGTATCCCCCACGATCAGAGTATCCCCCAGATCTGAGTATCCCCCACGATCAGTGTATCTCCCACGATTAGTGTATCCCCACGATCAGAGTATCACAACGATCAGAGTATACCCACGATAAGAGTAAACCCCAGGATCAGAGTATCCCCCACGATCAGTGTATCCCCCACGATCTGTGTATCCCCACGATCAGAGTATCCCCACGATCAGAGTATCCCCACGATCAGAGTATCCCCACGATCAGAGTATCTCCACAATCAGAGTATCTCCACGATCTGTGTATCCCCACGATCAGAGTATCCCCACGATCAGAGTATCTCCACGATCAGTGTATCCCCACGATCAGAGTATCCCCGCGATCAGTGTATCTCATCGATCAGATTATCCCCACGATCAGTGTATCCCCACGATCAGAGTATCCCCACGATCAGAGTATCCCCACGATCAGAGTATCTCCACGATCAGAGTAACCCCCACGATCAGTGTATCCCCCACGATCAGAGTATCCCCACGATCTGTGTATCCCCACGATCAGTGTATCCCCACGATCAGTGTATCCTCCATGATCAGTGTATCCGCCACGATCAGTGCATCTCCACGATCTGTGTATCCCCACGATCAGTGTATCCCCACGATCAGTGTCTCCCCGACGATCAGTGTATCCGCCACGATCAGTGTATCCCCATGATCAGAGTATCCCCCACCATCAGTGTATCTCCCACGATCAGTGTATCTCCAAGATCAGTGTATCCGTCACGATCAGTGTATCCGCCACGATCAGTGTATCTCCCACGATCAATGCATCCCCACGATCAGAGTATCCCCACGATCAGAGTATCCGCCACGAACAGTATATCTCCCACGATCAGTGTATCCCCACGATCGAAGTATCCCCACGATCTGTGTATCCCCACGATCTGTGTATCCCCACGATCAGAGTATCTCCACGATCAGTGTATCCCCACGATCAGAGTATCCCCGCGATCAGTGTATCTCATCGATCAGAGTATCCCCACGATCAGTGTATCCCCACGATCAGAGTATCCCCACGATCAGAGTATCTCCACGATCAGAGTACCCCCACGATCAGAGTATCTCCACGATCAGTGTATCTCATCGATCAGATGATCCCCCATGATCAGAGTATCCCCACGATCAGTGTATCCCCACGATCAGTGTATCCCCACGATCAGAGTATCCCCGCGATCAGTGTATCTCATCAATCAGATGATCCCCCATGATCAGAGTATCCCCACGATCAGAGTATCTCCACGATCAGAATATCCCCACGATCAGAGTATCCCCACGATCTGTGTATCCCCACGATCAGTGTATCCCCACGATCAGTGTATCCGCGCGATCAGAGTATCCCCGCGATCAGAGTATCCCTGCGATCAGAGTATCCCCACGATCAGAGTATCCCCACGATCAGAGTATCCCCACGATCAGAGTATCTCCACGATCAGTGTATCCCCATGATCAGAGTATCCCCACGATCAGTATATCTCATCGATCAGATGATCCCCCACGATCAGAGTACCTCCACGATCAGAGTACCCCCACGATCAGAGTATCCCCGCGATCAGAGTATCCCCACGATCAGAGTATCCCCGCGATCAGAGTATCCCCACGATCAGAGTATCCACACGATCAGAGTATCCCCACGATCAGTGTATCCCCACGATCAGAATATCCCCCATGATCAGAGTATCCCACACGATCAGAGTATCCCCACGTTCAGTGTATCCCCCACGATCTGAGTATCCCCCACGATTAGTGTATCCCCACGATTAGTGTATCCCCACGAATAGTGTATCCCCACGATCAGAGTATCCCCCACGATCAGTGTATCCCCCACGATCAGAGTATCCCCACGATCTGTGTATCCCCACGATCTGTGTATCCCCACGATCAGTGTATCCCCACGATCAGTGTATCCTCCATGATCAGTGTATCCGCCACGATCAGTGCATCTCCACGATCAGTGTATCCCCACGATCAGTGTCTCCCCGACGATCAGTGTATCCGCCACGATCAGTGTATCCCCATGATCAGAGTATCCCCCACCATCAGTGTATCTCCCACGATCAGTGTATCTCCAAGATCAGTGTATCCGTCACGATCAGTGTATCCGCCACGATCAGTGTATCTCCCACGATCAATGCATCCCCACGATCAGAGTATCCCCACGATCAGAGTATCCGCCACGAACAGTATATCTCCCACGATCAGTGTATCCCCACGATCGAAGTATCCCCACGATCTGTGTATCCCCACGATCTGTGTATCCCCACGATCAGAGTATCTCCACGATCAGTGTATCCCCACGATCAGAGTATCCCCGCGATCAGTGTATCTCATCGATCAGAGTATCCCCACGATCAGTGTATCCCCACGATCAGAGTATCCCCTCAATCAGAGTATCTCCACGATCAGAGTACCCCCACGATCAGAGTATCTCCACGATCAGTGTATCTCATCGATCAGATGATCCCCCATGATCAGAGTATCCCCACGATCAGTGTATCCCCACGATCAGTGTATCCCCACGATCAGAGTATCCCCGCGATCAGTGTATCCCTGCGATCAGAGTATCCCCACGATAAGAGTATCCCCACGATCAGAGTATCCCCACGATCAGAGTATCCCCACGATCAGAGTATCTCCACGATCAGTGTATCCCCATGATCAGAGTATCCCCACGATCAGTATATCTCATCGATCAGATGATCCCCCACGATCAGAGTACCTCCACGATCAGTGTATCCCCGCGATCAGAGTATCCCCGCGATCAGAGTATCCCCACGATCAGAGTATCCCCGCGATCAGAGTATCCCCACGATCAGAGTATCCACACGATCAGAGTATCCCCACGATCAGTGTATCCCCACGATCAGAATATCCCCCATGATCAGAGTATCCCACACGATCAGAGTATCCCCACGTTCAGTGTATCCCCCACGATCTGAGTATCCCCCACGATTAGTGTATCCCCACGATTAGTGTATCCCCACGAATAGTGTATCCCCACGATCAGAGTATCCCCCACGATCAGAGTATCCCCCACGATCAGAGTATCCCCCACGATCAGAGTATCACAACGATCAGAGTATACCCACGATAAGAGTAAACCCCAGGATCAGAGTATCACCCACAATCAGTGTGTCCCCCACGATCAGAGTATTCTCCACGATCAGTCTATCCCCACGATCAGTGGTATCCCAACGATCAGTGTATCCCCACGATAAGAGTATCACCCACGATCAGTTTATCCCCCACAATCAGTGTATCCCCACGATCAGTGTATCCACCACGATTAGTGTATCCCTCACGATCAGAGTATTCCCCATAATCAGTGTATCCCCACGATCAGTGTATCCCACCACGAATGAGTATCCCCACGATTTGTGTATCCCCATGATCAGCGTATCCCCCATGATCAGAATATCCCCACGATCAGAGTATCTCCACGATCAGAGTATCACCCACGATCAGAGTATCCCCCACGATCAGAGTATCCCCAACGATCAGAGTAAACCCCACGATCAGTGTATCCCCCACGATCAATGTATTCCCCCACGTTCAGTGTATCCCCCACGATCAGAGTATTCTCCACGATCAGAGTATTCCCCACGATCAGTGTATCCCAACGATCAGTGTATCCCCACGATCAGAGTATCACCCACGATCAGAGTATCCCCCACAATCAGTGTATCCCCACGATCAGTGTATCCCTCACGATCAGAGTATTCCCCATGATCAGTGTATCCCCACGATCAGTGTATCGCCCACGAATGAGTATCCCCACGATTAGTGTATCCCCACGATCAGTGTATCCCCACGATCAGAACATGCCCACGATCAGTGTATCCCCAAGATCAGTGTATCCTACACGATCAGTGTATCCCCACGATTAGTGTGTCCCCACGATCAGAGTATCCCCCACAATCAGTGTATCCCCACGATCAGTGTATCCACCACAATCAGTGTATCCCTCACGATCAGTGTATCCCTCACGATCAGAGTATTCCCCATGATCAGTGTATCCCCACGATCAGTGTATCGCCCACGAATGAGTATCCCCACGATTAGTGTATCCCCACGATCAGTGTATCCCCACGAGCAGAACATGCCCACGATCAGTGTATCCCCACGATCAGTGTATCCTACACGATCAGTGTATCCCCACGATTAGTGTGTCCCCACGATCAGTGTATCCTACACGATCAGAGTATCCCCACGATCAGTATATCCCCACGATCAGTGCATCCCCACGATCAGTGTATCCCCACGATCAGAGTAACCCCACGATCAGAGTATCCCCCACTATCAGTGTATCCCCACAATCAGAGTAATCCCACGATCAGTGTAAACCCCCACGATCAGTGTATCCCCACGATCAGAATATCACCCACGATCAGTGTATCCCCCACAATCAGTGTATCCCCACGATCAGTGTATCCACCACGATTAGTGTATCCCCCACGATCAGAGTATTCCCCATGATCAGTGTATCCCCACGATCAGAGTATCCACATGATCAGAGTATCCCCACGATCAGAATATCCCCCATGATCAGAGTATCCCCCACGATCAGAGTATCCCACGATCAGAGTATCCCCCACGATCAGAGTATCCTCCACGATCAGAGTATCCCCCACGATCAGAGTATCCCCCAGATCTGAGTATCCCCCACGATCAGTGTATCTCCCACGATTAGTGTATCCCCACGATCAGAGTATCACAACGATCAGAGTATACCCACGATAAGAGTAAACCCCAGGATCAGAGTATCCCCCACGATCAGTGTATCCCCCACGATCTGTGTATCCCCACGATCAGAGTATCCCCACGATCAGAGTATCCCCACGATCAGAGTATCCCCACGATCAGAGTATCTCCACAATCAGAGTATCTCCACGATCTGTGTATCCCCACGATCAGAGTATCCCCACGATCAGAGTATCTCCACGATCAGTGTATCCCCACGATCAGAGTATCCCCGCGATCAGTGTATCTCATCGATCAGATTATCCCCACGATCAGTGTATCCCCACGATCAGAGTATCCCCACGATCAGAGTATCCCCACGATCAGAGTATCTCCACGATCAGAGTAACCCCACGATCAGAGTATCTCCACGATCAGTGTATCTCATCGATCAGATGATCCCCCATGATCAGAGTATCCCCACGATCAGTGTATCCCCACGATCAGTGTATCCCCACGATCAGAGTATCCCCGCGATCAGTGTATCTCATCAATCAGATGATCCCCCATGATCAGAGTATCCCCACGATCAGAGTATCTCCACGATCAGAGTATCCCCACGATCTGTGTATCCCCACGATCTGTGTATCCCCACGATCAGTGTATCCCCACGATCAGTGTATCCGCGCGATCAGAGTATCCCCGCGATCAGAGTATCCCCGCGATCAGAGTATCCCCACGATCAGAGTATCCCCACGATCAGAGTATCTCCACGATCAGAGTATCTCCACGATCAGTGTATCCCCATGATCAGAGTATCCCCACGATCAGTATATCTCATCGATCAGATGATCCCCCACGATCAGAGTACCCCCACGATCAGAGTATCTCCACGATCAGTGTATCCCCACGATCAGAGTATCCCCACGATCAGAGTATCCCCGCGATCAGAGTATCCCCACGATCAGAGTATCCCCACGATCAGAGTATCCCCACGATCAGAGTATCCCCGCGATCAGAGTATCCCCACGATCAGAGTATCCACACGATCAGAGTATCCCCACGATCAGTGTATCCCCACGATCAGAATATCCCCCATGATCAGAGTATCCCACACGATCAGAGTATCCCACACGATCAGAGTATCCCCACGTTCAGTGTATCCCCCACGATCTGTGTATCCCCCACGATCTGTGTATCCCCCACGATTAGTGTATCCCCACGATTAGTGTATCCCCACGAATAGTGTATCCCCCACGATCAGAGTATCCCCCACGATCAGAGTATCCCCCACGATCAGAGTATCCCCCACGATCAGAGTATCCCCCACGATCAGAGTATCACAACGATCAGAGTATACCCACGATAAGAGTAAACCCCAGGATCAGAGTATCACCCACGATCAGTGTATCCCCCACGATCAGAGTATTCTCCAAGATCAGTCTATCCCCACGATCAGTGTATCCCAACGATCAGTGTATCCCCACGATAAGAGTATCACTCACGATCAGTTTATCCCCCACAATCAGTGTATCCCCACGATCAGTGTATCCACCACGATTAGTGTATCCCTCACGATCAGAGTATTCCCCATAATCAGTGTATCCCCACGATCAGTGTATCCCAACGATCAGTGTATCCCCACGATCAGAGTATTCCACATGATCAGTGTATCCCAACGATCAGTGTATCCCCCCACGAATGAGTATCCCCACGATTAGAGTATCTCCCACGATCAGTGTCTCCCCACGATCAGTATATCCCAACGATCAGTGTATCTCCACGATCAGTGTATCCCCCATGATCAGTGTATCCCAACGATCAGAGTATCACCCACGATCAGTATATCCCCCACTATCAGTGTATCCCCACGATCAGAGTATCACAACGATCAGAGTATACCCACGATAAGAGTAAACCCCAGGATCAGAGTATCACCACGATCAGTGTATCCCCCACGATCAATGTATTGCCCCACGTTCAGTGTATCCCCCACGATCAGAGTATTCTCCACGATCAGTGTATCCCCACGATCAGTGTATCCCAACGATCAGTGTATCCCCACGATCAGAGTATCACCCACGATCAGTTTATCCCCCACAATTAGTGTATCCCCACGATCAGTGTATCCACCACGATTAGTGTATCCCTCACGATCAGAGTATTCCCCATGATCAGTGTATCCCCACGATCAGTGTATCCCCCACGAATGAGTATCCCCACGATTAGTGCATCCCCATGATCAGTGTATCCCCCACGTTCAGAGTATCCCCACGATCAGAGTATCCCCACGATCAGAGTATCCCCACGATCAGAGTATCCCCACGATCAGAGTATCCCCACGATCAGAATAACTCCACGACCAGTGTAAACCCCCACGATCAGTGTATCCCCACGATCAGAGTGTCACTCACGATCAGTGTATCCCCCACAATCAGTGTATCCCCACGATCAGTGTATCCCCCACGATCAGAGTATTCCCCACGATCAGTGTATCCCCACGATCAGTGTATCCCCCCACGAATGAGTATCCCCACGATTAGTGTATCCCCATGATCAGTGTATCCCCCACGATCAGAGTATCCCCACGATCAGAGCATCCCCACGATCAGAGTATCCCCACGATCAGTGTATCCACCACGATCAGTGTACCCCAAGATCAGAGTAATCCCACGATCAGTGTATCCCCACGATCAGAGTATCCCCCACGATCAGTGTATCCCCACGATCAGTATATCCCAACGATCAGTGTATCTCCACGATCAGTGTATCCCCCACGATCAGTGTATCCCCACGATCAGAGTATCCCCCACGATAGGTGTATCCCCCATGATCAGTGTACCGGCCTGATCAGACTATCCCCACGATCAGAGTATCCCCGTGATCAGTGTATCCCCCACGATCTGAGTATCCCCCACGATCTGAGTATCCCCCACGATCTGAGTATCCCCCACGATCAGAGTATCCCCCACGATCAGAGTATCCCCACGATCAGTGTATCCCCACGATCAGTGTATCCCCACGATCAGTATATCCCCCACGATCAGTGTTTTCCCACGTTCAGTGTATCCCCACGATCAGTGTATCCCCACGATCAGTGTACCCCATCATCAGAGTATCCCCCACGATCAGTGTATCCCCCACGATCAGTGTATCCCCACGATCAGTGTATCCCTCATGATCAGTGTATCTTCCACGATCAGAGTATCCCCATGATCAGTGTAACTCCCACGATCAGAGTAGCCCCACGATCAGAGTATCCCGACGATCAGTTTATACCCCATGATCAGTGTATCGCCCACGATCAGAGTATATCCCACGATCAGAGTATCTCGCACGATCAGAGTATATCCCACGATCAGAGTATATCCCACGATCAGTGTATCCCCCACGATCAGTGTATCCCCCACGATCAGTGTACCCCACGATCAGAGTATCCCCCATGATCAGTGTATCTCCACGATCAGTGTATCCCCACGATCAGTGTACCCCACGATCAGTGTATCCCCACGATCGGTGTATCCCCAATGATCACTGTATCTCCCACGATCAGTGTATCTCCAAGATCAGTGTATCTCCACGATCAGAGTATCTTCACGATCAGAGTATCCCCCACGATCACTGTATCTCCCATGATCAGTGTATCTCCAAGATCAGTGTATCTCCAAGATCAGTGTATCACTACGATCAGTGTATCCCCACGATCAGTGCATCCCCACGATCAGTGTATCCGTCACGATCAGTGTATCCGCCACGATCAGTGTATCTCCCACGATCAGTGCATCCCGACGATCAGAGTATCCCCCACGATCAGTGTATCCCCACGATCAGAGTATCCCCCACGATCAGTATATCTCCCACTATCAGTGTATCTCCACGATCAGAATGTCCCCCATGATCAGTGTATCCCCACAATCAGTTTATCCCCACGATCAGTGTATCCCCACGATCAGAATAACCCCACGGTATCAGTGTATCCCCCACGATCAGATTATCCCCACGAACAGAGTATCCCATACGATCTGTGTATCCCCATGATCAGAGTATCCCTACGATCATAGTATCCCTACGATCAGAGTATCCCCACGATCAGTGCATCCCCCACGATCAGAGTATCCCCACGATCAGAGTATCCCCACGATCAGAGTATCCCCACGATCAGAGTATCTCCACGATCAGAGTATCTCCACGATCTGTGTATCCCCACGATCAGAGTATCCCCACGATCAGAGTATCTCCACGATCAGTGTATCCCCACGATCAGAGTATCCCCGCGATCAGTGTATCTCATCGATCAGATTATCCCCACGATCAGTGTATCCCCACGATCAGAGTATCCCCACGATCAGAGTATCCCCACGATCAGAGTATCTCCACGATCAGAGTAACCCCACGATCAGAGTATCTCCACGATCAGTGTATCTCATCGATCAGATGATCCCCCATGATCAGAGTATCCCCACGATCAGTGTATCCCCACGATCAGTGTATCCCCACGATCAGAGTATCCCCGCGATCAGTGTATCTCATCAATCAGATGATCCCCCATGATCAGAGTATCCCCACGATCAGAGTATCTCCACGATCAGAGTATCCCCACGATCTGTGTATCCCCACGATCTGTGTATCCCCACGATCAGTGTATCCCCACGATCAGTGTATCCGCGCGATCAGAGTATCCCCGCGATCAGAGTATCCCCGCGATCAGAGTATCCCCACGATCAGAGTATCCCCACGATCAGAGTATCTCCACGATCAGAGTATCTCCACGATCAGTGTATCCCCATGATCAGAGTATCCCCACGATCAGTATATCTCATCGATCAGATGATCCCCCACGATCAGAGTACCCCCACGATCAGAGTATCTCCACGATCAGTGTATCCCCACGATCAGAGTATCCCCACGATCAGAGTATCCCCGCGATCAGAGTATCCCCACGATCAGAGTATCCCCACGATCAGAGTATCCCCACGATCAGAGTATCCCCGCGATCAGAGTATCCCCGCGATCAGAGTATCCCCACGATCAGAGTATCCACACGATCAGAGTATCCCCACGATCAGTGTATCCCCACGATCAGAATATCCCCCATGATCAGAGTATCCCACACGATCAGAGTATCCCCACGTTCAGTGTATCCCCCACGATCTGTGTATCCCCCACGATCTGTGTATCCCCCACGATTAGTGTATCCCCACGATTAGTGTATCCCCACGAATAGTGTATCCCCCACGATCAGAGTATCCCCCACGATCAGAGTATCCCCCACGATCAGAGTATCCCCCACGATCAGAGTATCACAACGATCAGAGTATACCCACGATAAGAGTAAACCCCAGGATCAGAGTATCACCCACGATCAGTGTATCCCCCACGATCAGAGTATTCTCCAAGATCAGTCTATCCCCACGATCAGTGTATCCCAACGATCAGTGTATCCCCACGATAAGAGTATCACTCACGATCAGTTTATCCCCCACAATCAGTGTATCCCCACGATCAGTGTATCCACCACGATTAGTGTATCCCTCACGATCAGAGTATTCCCCATAATCAGTGTATCCCCACGATCAGTGTATCCCAACGATCAGTGTATCCCCACGATCAGAGTATTCCACATGATCAGTGTATCCCCACGATCAGTGTATCCCCCCACGAATGAGTATCCCCACGATTAGAGTATCTCCCACGATCAGTGTCTCCCCACGATCAGTATATCCCAACGATCAGTGTATCTCCACGATCAGTGTATCCCCCATGATCAGTGTATCCCAACGATCAGAGTATCACCCACGATCAGTATATCCCCCACTATCAGTGTATCCCCACGATCAGAGTATCACAACGATCAGAGTATACCCACGATAAGAGTAAACCCCAGGATCAGAGTATCACCACGATCAGTGTATCCCCCACGATCAATGTATTGCCCCACGTTCAGTGTATCCCCCACGATCAGAGTATTCTCCACGATCAGTGTATCCCCACGATCAGTGTATCCCAACGATCAGTGTATCCCCACGATCAGAGTATCACCCACGATCAGTTTATCCCCCACAATTAGTGTATCCCCACGATCAGTGTATCCACCACGATTAGTGTATCCCTCACGATCAGAGTATTCCCCATGATCAGTGTATCCCCACGATCAGTGTATCCCCCACGAATGAGTATCCCCACGATTAGTGCATCCCCATGATCAGTGTATCCCCCACGTTCAGAGTATCCCCACGATCAGAGTATCCCCACGATCAGAGTATCCCCACGATCAGAGTATCCCCACGATCAGAGTATCCCCACGATCAGAATAACTCCACGACCAGTGTAAACCCCCACGATCAGTGTATCCCCACGATCAGAGTGTCACTCACGATCAGTGTATCCCCCACAATCAGTGTATCCCCACGATCAGTGTATCCCCCACGATCAGAGTATTCCCCACGATCAGTGTATCCCCACGATCAGTGTATCCCCCCACGAATGAGTATCCCCACGATTAGTGTATCCCCATGATCAGTGTATCCCCCACGATCAGAGTATCCCCACGATCAGAGCATCCCCACGATCAGAGTATCCCCACGATCAGTGTATCCACCACGATCAGTGTACCCCAAGATCAGAGTAATCCCACGATCAGTGTATCCCCACGATCAGAGTATCCCCCACGATCAGTGTATCCCCACGATCAGTATATCCCAACGATCAGTGTATCTCCACGATCAGTGTATCCCCCACGATCAGTGTATCCCCACGATCAGAGTATCCCCCACGATAGGTGTATCCCCCATGATCAGTGTACCGGCCTGATCAGACTATCCCCACGATCAGAGTATCCCCGTGATCAGTGTATCCCCCACGATCTGAGTATCCCCCACGATCTGAGTATCCCCCACGATCTGAGTATCCCCCACGATCAGAGTATCCCCCACGATCAGAGTATCCCCACGATCAGTGTATCCCCACGATCAGTGTATCCCCACGATCAGTATATCCCCCACGATCAGTGTTTTCCCACGTTCAGTGTATCCCCACGATCAGTGTATCCCCACGATCAGTGTACCCCATCATCAGAGTATCCCCCACGATCAGTGTATCCCCCACGATCAGTGTATCCCCACGATCAGTGTATCCCTCATGATCAGTGTATCTTCCACGATCAGAGTATCCCCATGATCAGTGTAACTCCCACGATCAGAGTAGCCCCACGATCAGAGTATCCCGACGATCAGTTTATACCCCATGATCAGTGTATCGCCCACGATCAGAGTATATCCCACGATCAGAGTATCTCGCACGATCAGAGTATATCCCACGATCAGAGTATATCCCACGATCAGTGTATCCCCCACGATCAGTGTATCCCCCACGATCAGTGTACCCCACGATCAGAGTATCCCCCATGATCAGTGTATCTCCACGATCAGTGTATCCCCACGATCAGTGTACCCCACGATCAGTGTATCCCCACGATCGGTGTATCCCCAATGATCACTGTATCTC
Source organism: Pristiophorus japonicus (assembly GCF_044704955.1). NCBI lineage: Eukaryota > Metazoa > Chordata > Chondrichthyes > Pristiophoridae > Pristiophorus > Pristiophorus japonicus. The sequence continues at coordinate 85,361,456 of NC_091995.1, forward strand.
CCACGATCAGTGTATCTCCAAGATCAGTGTATCTCCACGATCAGAGTATCTTCACGATCAGAGTATCCCCCACGATCACTGTATCTCCCATGATCAGTGTATCTCCAAGATCAGTGTATCTCCAAGATCAGTGTATCACTACGATCAGTGTATCCCCACGATCAGTGCATCCCCACGATCAGTGTATCCGTCACGATCAGTGTATCCGCCACGATCAGTGTATCTCCCACGATCAGTGCATCCCGACGATCAGAGTATCCCCCACGATCAGTGTATCCCCACGATCAGAGTATCCCCCACGATCAGTATATCTCCCACTATCAGTGTATCTCCACGATCAGAATGTCCCCCATGATCAGTGTATCCCCACAATCAGTTTATCCCCACGATCAGTGTATCCCCACGATCAGAATAACCCCACGGTATCAGTGTATCCCCCACGATCAGATTATCCCCACGAACAGAGTATCCCATACGATCTGTGTATCCCCATGATCAGAGTATCCCTACGATCATAGTATCCCTACGATCAGAGTATCCCCACGATCAGTGCATCCCCCACGATCAGTGTATCCCCCACAATCAGTGTATCCCCACGATCAGAGTACCCCACAATCAGTATATCCCCACGATCAGTATATCTCCAAGATCAGTGTATCTCCAAGATCAGTGTATCCTCACGATCAGTGTATCCGTCACGATCAGAGTATCCGCCACGACCAGTGTATCTCCCACGATCAGTGCATCCCGACGATCAGAGTATCCCCCACGATCAGTGTATCCCCACGATCAGAGTATCCCCCACGATCAGTATATCTCCCACTATCAGTGTATCTCCACGATCAGAATGTCCCCCATGATCAGTGTATCCACCACGATCAGTGTATCCCCACGATCAGAGTATCCCCATGATCAGTGTATCTCCCACGATCAGAGCATCCCCACGATCAGAGTATCCCCAAGATCAGTGTATCCCCAAGATCAGTGTATCCCCAAGATCAGTGTATCCCCAAGATCAGTGTATCCCCCACGATCAGTGTATCCCCCACGATCAGTGTATCCCCCACGATCAGTGTATCCCTCACGATCAGTGAATCCCCCACGATCAGAGTATCCCCACGTTCTGTGTATCACCACGATCAGTGTATCCCCACGATCAGTGTATCCTCCATGATCAGTGTATCCGCCACGATCAGTGTATCTCCCACGATCAGTGCATCCCGACGATCAGAGTATCCCCCACGATCAGTGTATCCCCACGATCAGAGTATCCCCCACGATCAGTATATCTCCCACTATCAGTGTATCTCCACGATCAGAATGTCCCCCATGATCAGTGTATCCCCACAATCAGTTTATCTCCACGATCAGTGTATCCCCACGATCAGAATAACCCCACGGTATCAGTGTATCCCCCACGATCAGATTATCCCCACGATCAGAGTATCCCATACGATCTGTGTATCCCCATGATCAGAGTATCCCTACGATCAGAGTATCCCCACGATCAGTGCATCCCCCACGATCAGTGTATCCCCCACAATCAGTGTATCCCCACGATCAGTGTATCCCCCACAATCAGTGTATCCCCACGATCAGAGTACCCCACAATCAGTATATCCCCACGATCAGTATATCTCCAAGATCAGTGTATCTCCAAGATCAGTGTATCCTCACGATCAGTGTATCCGTCACGATCAGAGTATCCGCCACGACCAGTGTATCTCCCACGATCAGTGCATCCCGACGATCAGAGTATCCCCCACGATCAGTGTATCCCCACGATCAGAGTATCCCCCACGATCAGTATATCTCCCACTATCAGTGTATCTCCACGATCAGAATGTCCCCCATGATCAGTGTATCCACCACGATCAGAGTATCCCCATGATCAGTGTATCTCCCACGATCAGAGCATCCCCACGATCAGTGTATCCCCCCACGAATGAGTATCCCCACGATTAGAGTATCTCCCACGATCAGTGTCTCCCCACGATCAGTATATCCCAACGATCAGTGTATCTCCACGATCAGTGTATCCCCCATGATCAGTGTATCCCAACGATCAGAGTATCTCCACGATCAGTGTATCCCCATGATCAGAGTATCCCCACGATCAGTATATCTCATCGATCAGATGATCCCCCACGATCAGAGTACCTCCACGATCAGTGTATCCCCGCGATCAGAGTATCCCCGCGATCAGAGTATCCCCACGATCAGAGTATCCCCGCGATCAGAGTATCCCCACGATCAGAGTATCCACACGATCAGAGTATCCCCACGATCAGTGTATCCCCACGATCAGAATATCCCCCATGATCAGAGTATCCCACACGATCAGAGTATCCCCACGTTCAGTGTATCCCCCACGATCTGAGTATCCCCCACGATTAGTGTATCCCCACGATTAGTGTATCCCCACGAATAGTGTATCCCCACGATCAGAGTATCCCCCACGATCAGAGTATCCCCCACGATCAGAGTATCCCCCACGATCAGAGTATCACAACGATCAGAGTATACCCACGATAAGAGTAAACCCCAGGATCAGAGTATCACCCACAATCAGTGTGTCCCCCACGATCAGAGTATTCTCCACGATCAGTCTATCCCCACGATCAGTGGTATCCCAACGATCAGTGTATCCCCACGATAAGAGTATCACCCACGATCAGTTTATCCCCCACAATCAGTGTATCCCCACGATCAGTGTATCCACCACGATTAGTGTATCCCTCACGATCAGAGTATTCCCCATAATCAGTGTATCCCCACGATCAGTGTATCCCACCACGAATGAGTATCCCCACGATTTGTGTATCCCCATGATCAGCGTATCCCCCATGATCAGAATATCCCCACGATCAGAGTATCTCCACGATCAGAGTATCACCCACGATCAGAGTATCCCCCACGATCAGAGTATCCCCAACGATCAGAGTAAACCCCACGATCAGTGTATCCCCCACGATCAATGTATTCCCCCACGTTCAGTGTATCCCCCACGATCAGAGTATTCTCCACGATCAGAGTATTCCCCACGATCAGTGTATCCCAACGATCAGTGTATCCCCACGATCAGAGTATCACCCACGATCAGAGTATCCCCCACAATCAGTGTATCCCCACGATCAGTGTATCCCTCACGATCAGAGTATTCCCCATGATCAGTGTATCCCCACGATCAGTGTATCGCCCACGAATGAGTATCCCCACGATTAGTGTATCCCCACGATCAGTGTATCCCCACGATCAGAACATGCCCACGATCAGTGTATCCCCAAGATCAGTGTATCCTACACGATCAGTGTATCCCCACGATTAGTGTGTCCCCACGATCAGAGTATCCCCCACAATCAGTGTATCCCCACGATCAGTGTATCCACCACAATCAGTGTATCCCTCACGATCAGTGTATCCCTCACGATCAGAGTATTCCCCATGATCAGTGTATCCCCACGATCAGTGTATCGCCCACGAATGAGTATCCCCACGATTAGTGTATCCCCACGATCAGTGTATCCCCACGAGCAGAACATGCCCACGATCAGTGTATCCCCACGATCAGTGTATCCTACACGATCAGTGTATCCCCACGATTAGTGTGTCCCCACGATCAGTGTATCCTACACGATCAGAGTATCCCCACGATCAGTATATCCCCACGATCAGTGCATCCCCACGATCAGTGTATCCCCACGATCAGAGTAACCCCACGATCAGAGTATCCCCCACTATCAGTGTATCCCCACAATCAGAGTAATCCCACGATCAGTGTAAACCCCCACGATCAGTGTATCCCCACGATCAGAATATCACCCACGATCAGTGTATCCCCCACAATCAGTGTATCCCCACGATCAGTGTATCCACCACGATTAGTGTATCCCCCACGATCAGAGTATTCCCCATGATCAGTGTATCCCCACGATCAGAGTATCCACATGATCAGAGTATCCCCACGATCAGAATATCCCCCATGATCAGAGTATCCCCCACGATCAGAGTATCCCACGATCAGAGTATCCCCCACGATCAGAGTATCCTCCACGATCAGAGTATCCCCCACGATCAGAGTATCCCCCAGATCTGAGTATCCCCCACGATCAGTGTATCTCCCACGATTAGTGTATCCCCACGATCAGAGTATCACAACGATCAGAGTATACCCACGATAAGAGTAAACCCCAGGATCAGAGTATCCCCCACGATCAGTGTATCCCCCACGATCTGTGTATCCCCACGATCAGAGTATCCCCACGATCAGAGTATCCCCACGATCAGAGTATCCCCACGATCAGAGTATCTCCACAATCAGAGTATCTCCACGATCTGTGTATCCCCACGATCAGAGTATCCCCACGATCAGAGTATCTCCACGATCAGTGTATCCCCACGATCAGAGTATCCCCGCGATCAGTGTATCTCATCGATCAGATTATCCCCACGATCAGTGTATCCCCACGATCAGAGTATCCCCACGATCAGAGTATCCCCACGATCAGAGTATCTCCACGATCAGAGTAACCCCACGATCAGAGTATCTCCACGATCAGTGTATCTCATCGATCAGATGATCCCCCATGATCAGAGTATCCCCACGATCAGTGTATCCCCACGATCAGTGTATCCCCACGATCAGAGTATCCCCGCGATCAGTGTATCTCATCAATCAGATGATCCCCCATGATCAGAGTATCCCCACGATCAGAGTATCTCCACGATCAGAGTATCCCCACGATCTGTGTATCCCCACGATCTGTGTATCCCCACGATCAGTGTATCCCCACGATCAGTGTATCCGCGCGATCAGAGTATCCCCGCGATCAGAGTATCCCCGCGATCAGAGTATCCCCACGATCAGAGTATCCCCACGATCAGAGTATCTCCACGATCAGAGTATCTCCACGATCAGTGTATCCCCATGATCAGAGTATCCCCACGATCAGTATATCTCATCGATCAGATGATCCCCCACGATCAGAGTACCCCCACGATCAGAGTATCTCCACGATCAGTGTATCCCCACGATCAGAGTATCCCCACGATCAGAGTATCCCCGCGATCAGAGTATCCCCACGATCAGAGTATCCCCACGATCAGAGTATCCCCACGATCAGAGTATCCCCGCGATCAGAGTATCCCCACGATCAGAGTATCCACACGATCAGAGTATCCCCACGATCAGTGTATCCCCACGATCAGAATATCCCCCATGATCAGAGTATCCCACACGATCAGAGTATCCCACACGATCAGAGTATCCCCACGTTCAGTGTATCCCCCACGATCTGTGTATCCCCCACGATCTGTGTATCCCCCACGATTAGTGTATCCCCACGATTAGTGTATCCCCACGAATAGTGTATCCCCCACGATCAGAGTATCCCCCACGATCAGAGTATCCCCCACGATCAGAGTATCCCCCACGATCAGAGTATCCCCCACGATCAGAGTATCACAACGATCAGAGTATACCCACGATAAGAGTAAACCCCAGGATCAGAGTATCACCCACGATCAGTGTATCCCCCACGATCAGAGTATTCTCCAAGATCAGTCTATCCCCACGATCAGTGTATCCCAACGATCAGTGTATCCCCACGATAAGAGTATCACTCACGATCAGTTTATCCCCCACAATCAGTGTATCCCCACGATCAGTGTATCCACCACGATTAGTGTATCCCTCACGATCAGAGTATTCCCCATAATCAGTGTATCCCCACGATCAGTGTATCCCAACGATCAGTGTATCCCCACGATCAGAGTATTCCACATGATCAGTGTATCCCAACGATCAGTGTATCCCCCCACGAATGAGTATCCCCACGATTAGAGTATCTCCCACGATCAGTGTCTCCCCACGATCAGTATATCCCAACGATCAGTGTATCTCCACGATCAGTGTATCCCCCATGATCAGTGTATCCCAACGATCAGAGTATCACCCACGATCAGTATATCCCCCACTATCAGTGTATCCCCACGATCAGAGTATCACAACGATCAGAGTATACCCACGATAAGAGTAAACCCCAGGATCAGAGTATCACCACGATCAGTGTATCCCCCACGATCAATGTATTGCCCCACGTTCAGTGTATCCCCCACGATCAGAGTATTCTCCACGATCAGTGTATCCCCACGATCAGTGTATCCCAACGATCAGTGTATCCCCACGATCAGAGTATCACCCACGATCAGTTTATCCCCCACAATTAGTGTATCCCCACGATCAGTGTATCCACCACGATTAGTGTATCCCTCACGATCAGAGTATTCCCCATGATCAGTGTATCCCCACGATCAGTGTATCCCCCACGAATGAGTATCCCCACGATTAGTGCATCCCCATGATCAGTGTATCCCCCACGTTCAGAGTATCCCCACGATCAGAGTATCCCCACGATCAGAGTATCCCCACGATCAGAGTATCCCCACGATCAGAGTATCCCCACGATCAGAATAACTCCACGACCAGTGTAAACCCCCACGATCAGTGTATCCCCACGATCAGAGTGTCACTCACGATCAGTGTATCCCCCACAATCAGTGTATCCCCACGATCAGTGTATCCCCCACGATCAGAGTATTCCCCACGATCAGTGTATCCCCACGATCAGTGTATCCCCCCACGAATGAGTATCCCCACGATTAGTGTATCCCCATGATCAGTGTATCCCCCACGATCAGAGTATCCCCACGATCAGAGCATCCCCACGATCAGAGTATCCCCACGATCAGTGTATCCACCACGATCAGTGTACCCCAAGATCAGAGTAATCCCACGATCAGTGTATCCCCACGATCAGAGTATCCCCCACGATCAGTGTATCCCCACGATCAGTATATCCCAACGATCAGTGTATCTCCACGATCAGTGTATCCCCCACGATCAGTGTATCCCCACGATCAGAGTATCCCCCACGATAGGTGTATCCCCCATGATCAGTGTACCGGCCTGATCAGACTATCCCCACGATCAGAGTATCCCCGTGATCAGTGTATCCCCCACGATCTGAGTATCCCCCACGATCTGAGTATCCCCCACGATCTGAGTATCCCCCACGATCAGAGTATCCCCCACGATCAGAGTATCCCCACGATCAGTGTATCCCCACGATCAGTGTATCCCCACGATCAGTATATCCCCCACGATCAGTGTTTTCCCACGTTCAGTGTATCCCCACGATCAGTGTATCCCCACGATCAGTGTACCCCATCATCAGAGTATCCCCCACGATCAGTGTATCCCCCACGATCAGTGTATCCCCACGATCAGTGTATCCCTCATGATCAGTGTATCTTCCACGATCAGAGTATCCCCATGATCAGTGTAACTCCCACGATCAGAGTAGCCCCACGATCAGAGTATCCCGACGATCAGTTTATACCCCATGATCAGTGTATCGCCCACGATCAGAGTATATCCCACGATCAGAGTATCTCGCACGATCAGAGTATATCCCACGATCAGAGTATATCCCACGATCAGTGTATCCCCCACGATCAGTGTATCCCCCACGATCAGTGTACCCCACGATCAGAGTATCCCCCATGATCAGTGTATCTCCACGATCAGTGTATCCCCACGATCAGTGTACCCCACGATCAGTGTATCCCCACGATCGGTGTATCCCCAATGATCACTGTATCTCCCACGATCAGTGTATCTCCAAGATCAGTGTATCTCCACGATCAGAGTATCTTCACGATCAGAGTATCCCCCACGATCACTGTATCTCCCATGATCAGTGTATCTCCAAGATCAGTGTATCTCCAAGATCAGTGTATCACTACGATCAGTGTATCCCCACGATCAGTGCATCCCCACGATCAGTGTATCCGTCACGATCAGTGTATCCGCCACGATCAGTGTATCTCCCACGATCAGTGCATCCCGACGATCAGAGTATCCCCCACGATCAGTGTATCCCCACGATCAGAGTATCCCCCACGATCAGTATATCTCCCACTATCAGTGTATCTCCACGATCAGAATGTCCCCCATGATCAGTGTATCCCCACAATCAGTTTATCCCCACGATCAGTGTATCCCCACGATCAGAATAACCCCACGGTATCAGTGTATCCCCCACGATCAGATTATCCCCACGAACAGAGTATCCCATACGATCTGTGTATCCCCATGATCAGAGTATCCCTACGATCATAGTATCCCTACGATCAGAGTATCCCCACGATCAGTGCATCCCCCACGATCAGAGTATCCCCACGATCAGAGTATCCCCACGATCAGAGTATCCCCACGATCAGAGTATCTCCACGATCAGAGTATCTCCACGATCTGTGTATCCCCACGATCAGAGTATCCCCACGATCAGAGTATCTCCACGATCAGTGTATCCCCACGATCAGAGTATCCCCGCGATCAGTGTATCTCATCGATCAGATTATCCCCACGATCAGTGTATCCCCACGATCAGAGTATCCCCACGATCAGAGTATCCCCACGATCAGAGTATCTCCACGATCAGAGTAACCCCACGATCAGAGTATCTCCACGATCAGTGTATCTCATCGATCAGATGATCCCCCATGATCAGAGTATCCCCACGATCAGTGTATCCCCACGATCAGTGTATCCCCACGATCAGAGTATCCCCGCGATCAGTGTATCTCATCAATCAGATGATCCCCCATGATCAGAGTATCCCCACGATCAGAGTATCTCCACGATCAGAGTATCCCCACGATCTGTGTATCCCCACGATCTGTGTATCCCCACGATCAGTGTATCCCCACGATCAGTGTATCCGCGCGATCAGAGTATCCCCGCGATCAGAGTATCCCCGCGATCAGAGTATCCCCACGATCAGAGTATCCCCACGATCAGAGTATCTCCACGATCAGAGTATCTCCACGATCAGTGTATCCCCATGATCAGAGTATCCCCACGATCAGTATATCTCATCGATCAGATGATCCCCCACGATCAGAGTACCCCCACGATCAGAGTATCTCCACGATCAGTGTATCCCCACGATCAGAGTATCCCCACGATCAGAGTATCCCCGCGATCAGAGTATCCCCACGATCAGAGTATCCCCACGATCAGAGTATCCCCACGATCAGAGTATCCCCGCGATCAGAGTATCCCCGCGATCAGAGTATCCCCACGATCAGAGTATCCACACGATCAGAGTATCCCCACGATCAGTGTATCCCCACGATCAGAATATCCCCCATGATCAGAGTATCCCACACGATCAGAGTATCCCCACGTTCAGTGTATCCCCCACGATCTGTGTATCCCCCACGATCTGTGTATCCCCCACGATTAGTGTATCCCCACGATTAGTGTATCCCCACGAATAGTGTATCCCCCACGATCAGAGTATCCCCCACGATCAGAGTATCCCCCACGATCAGAGTATCCCCCACGATCAGAGTATCACAACGATCAGAGTATACCCACGATAAGAGTAAACCCCAGGATCAGAGTATCACCCACGATCAGTGTATCCCCCACGATCAGAGTATTCTCCAAGATCAGTCTATCCCCACGATCAGTGTATCCCAACGATCAGTGTATCCCCACGATAAGAGTATCACTCACGATCAGTTTATCCCCCACAATCAGTGTATCCCCACGATCAGTGTATCCACCACGATTAGTGTATCCCTCACGATCAGAGTATTCCCCATAATCAGTGTATCCCCACGATCAGTGTATCCCAACGATCAGTGTATCCCCACGATCAGAGTATTCCACATGATCAGTGTATCCCCACGATCAGTGTATCCCCCCACGAATGAGTATCCCCACGATTAGAGTATCTCCCACGATCAGTGTCTCCCCACGATCAGTATATCCCAACGATCAGTGTATCTCCACGATCAGTGTATCCCCCATGATCAGTGTATCCCAACGATCAGAGTATCACCCACGATCAGTATATCCCCCACTATCAGTGTATCCCCACGATCAGAGTATCACAACGATCAGAGTATACCCACGATAAGAGTAAACCCCAGGATCAGAGTATCACCACGATCAGTGTATCCCCCACGATCAATGTATTGCCCCACGTTCAGTGTATCCCCCACGATCAGAGTATTCTCCACGATCAGTGTATCCCCACGATCAGTGTATCCCAACGATCAGTGTATCCCCACGATCAGAGTATCACCCACGATCAGTTTATCCCCCACAATTAGTGTATCCCCACGATCAGTGTATCCACCACGATTAGTGTATCCCTCACGATCAGAGTATTCCCCATGATCAGTGTATCCCCACGATCAGTGTATCCCCCACGAATGAGTATCCCCACGATTAGTGCATCCCCATGATCAGTGTATCCCCCACGTTCAGAGTATCCCCACGATCAGAGTATCCCCACGATCAGAGTATCCCCACGATCAGAGTATCCCCACGATCAGAGTATCCCCACGATCAGAATAACTCCACGACCAGTGTAAACCCCCACGATCAGTGTATCCCCACGATCAGAGTGTCACTCACGATCAGTGTATCCCCCACAATCAGTGTATCCCCACGATCAGTGTATCCCCCACGATCAGAGTATTCCCCACGATCAGTGTATCCCCACGATCAGTGTATCCCCCCACGAATGAGTATCCCCACGATTAGTGTATCCCCATGATCAGTGTATCCCCCACGATCAGAGTATCCCCACGATCAGAGCATCCCCACGATCAGAGTATCCCCACGATCAGTGTATCCACCACGATCAGTGTACCCCAAGATCAGAGTAATCCCACGATCAGTGTATCCCCACGATCAGAGTATCCCCCACGATCAGTGTATCCCCACGATCAGTATATCCCAACGATCAGTGTATCTCCACGATCAGTGTATCCCCCACGATCAGTGTATCCCCACGATCAGAGTATCCCCCACGATAGGTGTATCCCCCATGATCAGTGTACCGGCCTGATCAGACTATCCCCACGATCAGAGTATCCCCGTGATCAGTGTATCCCCCACGATCTGAGTATCCCCCACGATCTGAGTATCCCCCACGATCTGAGTATCCCCCACGATCAGAGTATCCCCCACGATCAGAGTATCCCCACGATCAGTGTATCCCCACGATCAGTGTATCCCCACGATCAGTATATCCCCCACGATCAGTGTTTTCCCACGTTCAGTGTATCCCCACGATCAGTGTATCCCCACGATCAGTGTACCCCATCATCAGAGTATCCCCCACGATCAGTGTATCCCCCACGATCAGTGTATCCCCACGATCAGTGTATCCCTCATGATCAGTGTATCTTCCACGATCAGAGTATCCCCATGATCAGTGTAACTCCCACGATCAGAGTAGCCCCACGATCAGAGTATCCCGACGATCAGTTTATACCCCATGATCAGTGTATCGCCCACGATCAGAGTATATCCCACGATCAGAGTATCTCGCACGATCAGAGTATATCCCACGATCAGAGTATATCCCACGATCAGTGTATCCCCCACGATCAGTGTATCCCCCACGATCAGTGTACCCCACGATCAGAGTATCCCCCATGATCAGTGTATCTCCACGATCAGTGTATCCCCACGATCAGTGTACCCCACGATCAGTGTATCCCCACGATCGGTGTATCCCCAATGATCACTGTATCTCCCACGATCAGTGTATCTCCAAGATCAGTGTATCTCCACGATCAGAGTATCTTCACGATCAGAGTATCCCCCACGATCACTGTATCTCCCATGATCAGTGTATCTCCAAGATCAGTGTATCTCCAAGATCAGTGTATCACTACGATCAGTGTATCCCCACGATCAGTGCATCCCCACGATCAGTGTATCCGTCACGATCAGTGTATCCGCCACGATCAGTGTATCTCCCACGATCAGTGCATCCCGACGATCAGAGTATCCCCCACGATCAGTGTATCCCCACGATCAGAGTATCCCCCACGATCAGTATATCTCCCACTATCAGTGTATCTCCACGATCAGAATGTCCCCCATGATCAGTGTATCCCCACAATCAGTTTATCCCCACGATCAGTGTATCCCCACGATCAGAATAACCCCACGGTATCAGTGTATCCCCCACGATCAGATTATCCCCACGAACAGAGTATCCCATACGATCTGTGTATCCCCATGATCAGAGTATCCCTACGATCATAGTATCCCTACGATCAGAGTATCCCCACGATCAGTGCATCCCCCACGATCAGTGTATCCCCCACAATCAGTGTATCCCCACGATCAGAGTACCCCACAATCAGTATATCCCCACGATCAGTATATCTCCAAGATCAGTGTATCTCCAAGATCAGTGTATCCTCACGATCAGTGTATCCGTCACGATCAGAGTATCCGCCACGACCAGTGTATCTCCCACGATCAGTGCATCCCGACGATCAGAGTATCCCCCACGATCAGTGTATCCCCACGATCAGAGTATCCCCCACGATCAGTATATCTCCCACTATCAGTGTATCTCCACGATCAGAATGTCCCCCATGATCAGTGTATCCACCACGATCAGTGTATCCCCACGATCAGAGTATCCCCATGATCAGTGTATCTCCCACGATCAGAGCATCCCCACGATCAGAGTATCCCCAAGATCAGTGTATCCCCAAGATCAGTGTATCCCCAAGATCAGTGTATCCCCAAGATCAGTGTATCCCCCACGATCAGTGTATCCCCCACGATCAGTGTATCCCCCACGATCAGTGTATCCCTCACGATCAGTGAATCCCCCACGATCAGAGTATCCCCACGTTCTGTGTATCACCACGATCAGTGTATCCCCACGATCAGTGTATCCTCCATGATCAGTGTATCCGCCACGATCAGTGTATCTCCCACGATCAGTGCATCCCGACGATCAGAGTATCCCCCACGATCAGTGTATCCCCACGATCAGAGTATCCCCCACGATCAGTATATCTCCCACTATCAGTGTATCTCCACGATCAGAATGTCCCCCATGATCAGTGTATCCCCACAATCAGTTTATCTCCACGATCAGTGTATCCCCACGATCAGAATAACCCCACGGTATCAGTGTATCCCCCACGATCAGATTATCCCCACGATCAGAGTATCCCATACGATCTGTGTATCCCCATGATCAGAGTATCCCTACGATCAGAGTATCCCCACGATCAGTGCATCCCCCACGATCAGTGTATCCCCCACAATCAGTGTATCCCCACGATCAGTGTATCCCCCACAATCAGTGTATCCCCACGATCAGAGTACCCCACAATCAGTATATCCCCACGATCAGTATATCTCCAAGATCAGTGTATCTCCAAGATCAGTGTATCCTCACGATCAGTGTATCCGTCACGATCAGAGTATCCGCCACGACCAGTGTATCTCCCACGATCAGTGCATCCCGACGATCAGAGTATCCCCCACGATCAGTGTATCCCCACGATCAGAGTATCCCCCACGATCAGTATATCTCCCACTATCAGTGTATCTCCACGATCAGAATGTCCCCCATGATCAGTGTATCCACCACGATCAGAGTATCCCCATGATCAGTGTATCTCCCACGATCAGAGCATCCCCACGATCAGTGTATCCCCCCACGAATGAGTATCCCCACGATTAGAGTATCTCCCACGATCAGTGTCTCCCCACGATCAGTATATCCCAACGATCAGTGTATCTCCACGATCAGTGTATCCCCCATGATCAGTGTATCCCAACGATCAGAGTATCACCCACGATCAGTATATCCCCCACTATCAGTGTATCCCCACGATCAGAGTATCACAACGATCAGAGTATACCCACGATAAGAGTAAACCCCAGGATCAGAGTATCACCACGATCAGTGTATCCCCCACGATCAATGTATTGCCCCACGTTCAGTGTATCCCCCACGATCAGAGTATTCTCCACGATCAGTGTATCCCCACGATCAGTGTATCCCAACGATCAGTGTATCCCCACGATCAGAGTATCACCCACGATCAGTTTATCCCCCACAATTAGTGTATCCCCACGATCAGTGTATCCACCACGATTAGTGTATCCCTCACGATCAGAGTATTCCCCATGATCAGTGTATCCCCACGATCAGTGTATCCCCCACGAATGAGTATCCCCACGATTAGTGCATCCCCATGATCAGTGTATCCCCCACGATCAGAGTATCCCCACGATCAGAGTATCCCCACGATCAGAGTATCCCCACGATCAGAGTATCCCCACGATCAGAGTATCCCCACGATCAGAATAACTCCACGACCAGTGTAAACCCCCACGATCAGTGTATCCCCACGATCAGAGTGTCACCCACGATCAGTGTATCCCCCACAATCAGTGTATCCCCACGATCAGTGTATCCCCCACGATCAGAGTATTCCCCACGATCAGTGTATCCCCACGATCAGTGTATCCCCCCACGAATGAGTATCCCCACGATTAGTGTATCCCCATGATCAGTGTATCCCCCACGATCAGAGTATCCCCACGATCAGAGCATCCCCACGATCAGAGTATCCCCACGATCAGTGTATCCACCACGATCAGTGTACCCCAAGATCAGAGTAATCCCACGATCAGTGTATCCCCACGATCAGAGTATCCCCCACGATCAGTGTATCCCCACGATCAGTATATCCCAACGATCAGTGTATCTCCACGATCAGTGTATCCCCCACGATCAGTGTATCCCCACGATCAGAGTATCCCCCACGATAGGTGTATCCCCCATGATCAGTGTACCGGCCTGATCAGACTATCCCCACGATCAGAGTATCCCCGTGATCAGTGTATCCCCCACGATCTGAGTATCCCCCACGATCTGAGTATCCCCCACGATCTGAGTATCCCCCACGATCAGAGTATCCCCCACGATCAGAGTATCCCCACGATCAGTGTATCCCCACGATCAGTGTATCCCCACGATCAGTATATCCCCCACGATCAGTGTTTTCCCACGTTCAGTGTATCCCCACGATCAGTGTATCCCCACGATCAGTGTACCCCATCATCAGAGTATCCCCCACGATCAGTGTATCCCCCACGATCAGTGTATCCCCACGATCAGTGTATCCCTCATGATCAGTGTATCTTCCACGATCAGAGTATCCCCATGATCAGTGTAACTCCCACGATCAGAGTAGCCCCACGATCAGAGTATCCCGACGATCAGTTTATACCCCATGATCAGTGTATCGCCCACGATCAGAGTATATCCCACGATCAGAGTATCTCGCACGATCAGAGTATATCCCACGATCAGAGTATATCCCACGATCAGTGTATCCCCCACGATCAGTGTATCCCCCACGATCAGTGTACCCCACGATCAGAGTATCCCCCATGATCAGTGTATCTCCACGATCAGTGTATCCCCACGATCAGTGTACCCCACGATCAGTGTATCCCCACGATCGGTGTATCCCCAATGATCACTGTATCTCCCACGATCAGTGTATCTCCAAGATCAGTGTATCTCCACGATCAGAGTATCTTCACGATCAGAGTATCCCCCACGATCACTGTATCTCCCATGATCAGTGTATCTCCAAGATCAGTGTATCTCCAAGATCAGTGTATCACTACGATCAGTGTATCCCCACGATCAGTGCATCCCCACGATCAGTGTATCCGTCACGATCAGTGTATCCGCCACGATCAGTGTATCTCCCACGATCAGTGCATCCCGACGATCAGAGTATCCCCCACGATCAGTGTATCCCCACGATCAGAGTATCCCCCACGATCAGTATATCTCCCACTATCAGTGTATCTCCACGATCAGAATGTCCCCCATGATCAGTGTATCCCCACAATCAGTTTATCCCCACGATCAGTGTATCCCCACGATCAGAATAACCCCACGGTATCAGTGTATCCCCCACGATCAGATTATCCCCACGAACAGAGTATCCCATACGATCTGTGTATCCCCATGATCAGAGTATCCCTACGATCATAGTATCCCTACGATCAGAGTATCCCCACGATCAGTGCATCCCCCACGATCAGTGTATCCCCCACAATCAGTGTATCCCCACGATCAGAGTACCCCACAATCAGTATATCCCCACGATCAGTATATCTCCAAGATCAGTGTATCTCCAAGATCAGTGTATCCTCACGATCAGTGTATCCGTCACGATCAGAGTATCCGCCACGACCAGTGTATCTCCCACGATCAGTGCATCCCGACGATCAGAGTATCCCCCACGATCAGTGTATCCCCACGATCAGAGTATCCCCCACGATCAGTATATCTCCCACTATCAGTGTATCTCCACGATCAGAATGTCCCCCATGATCAGTGTATCCACCACGATCAGTGTATCCCCACGATCAGAGTATCCCCATGATCAGTGTATCTCCCACGATCAGAGCATCCCCACGATCAGAGTATCCCCAAGATCAGTGTATCCCCAAGATCAGTGTATCCCCAAGATCAGTGTATCCCCAAGATCAGTGTATCCCCCACGATCAGTGTATCCCCCACGATCAGTGTATCCCCCACGATCAGTGTATCCCTCACGATCAGTGAATCCCCCACGATCAGAGTATCCCCACGATCTGTGTATCACCACGATCAGTGTATCCCCACGATCAGTGTATCCTCCATGATCAGTGTATCCGCCACGATCAGTGTATCTCCCACGATCAGTGCATCCCGACGATCAGAGTATCCCCCACGATCAGTGTATCCCCACGATCAGAGTATCCCCCACGATCAGTATATCTCCCACTATCAGTGTATCTCCACGATCAGAATGTCCCCCATGATCAGTGTATCCCCACAATCAGTTTATCTCCACGATCAGTGTATCCCCACGATCAGAATAACCCCACGGTATCAGTGTATCCCCCACGATCAGATTATCCCCACGATCAGAGTATCCCATACGATCTGTGTATCCCCATGATCAGAGTATCCCTACGATCAGAGTATCCCCACGATCAGTGCATCCCCCACGATCAGTGTATCCCCCACAATCAGTGTATCCCCACGATCAGTGTATCCCCCACAATCAGTGTATCCCCACGATCAGAGTACCCCACAATCAGTATATCCCCACGATCAGTATATCTCCAAGATCAGTGTATCTCCAAGATCAGTGTATCCTCACGATCAGTGTATCCGTCACGATCAGAGTATCCGCCACGACCAGTGTATCTCCCACGATCAGTGCATCCCGACGATCAGAGTATCCCCCACGATCAGTGTATCCCCACGATCAGAGTATCCCCCACGATCAGTATATCTCCCACTATCAGTGTATCTCCACGATCAGAATGTCCCCCATGATCAGTGTATCCACCACGATCAGTGTATCCCCACGATCAGAGTATCCCCATGATCAGTGTATCTCCCACGATCAGAGCATCCCCACGATCAGAGTATCCCCAAGATCAGTGTATCCCCAAGATCAGTGTATCCCCAAGATCAGTGTATCCCCAAGATCAGTGTATCCCCCACGATCAGTGTATCCCCCACGATCAGTGTATCCCCCACGATCAGTGTATCCCTCACGATCAGAGTATCCCCACGATCTGTGTATCACCACGATCAGTGTATCCCCACGATCAGTGTATCCTCCATGATCAGTGTATCCGCCACGATCAGTGTATCTCCCACGATCAGTGCATCCCGACGATCAGAGTATCCCCCACGATCAGTGTATCCCCACGATCAGAGTATCCCCCACGATCAGTATATCTCCCACTATCAGTGTATCTCCACGATCAGAATGTCCCCCATGATCAGTGTATCCCCACAATCAGTTTATCTCCACGATCAGTGTATCCCCACGATCAGAATAACCCCACGGTATCAGTGTATCCCCCACGATCAGATTATCCCCACGATCAGAGTATCCCATACGATCTGTGTATCCCCATGATCAGAGTATCCCTACGATCAGAGTATCCCCACGATCAGTGCATCCCCCACGATCAGTGTATCCCCCACAATCAGTGTATCCCCACGATCAGTGTATCCCCCACAATCAGTGTATCCCCACGATCAGAGTACCCCACAATCAGTATATCCCCACGATCAGTATATCTCCAAGATCAGTGTATCTCAAGATCAGTGTATCCTCACGATCAGTGTATCCGTCACGATCAGAGTATCCGCCACGACCAGTGTATCTCCCACGATCAGTGCATCCCGACGATCAGAGTATCCCCCACGATCAGTGTATCCCCACGATCAGAGTATCCCCCACGATCAGTATATCTCCCACTATCAGTGTATCTCCACGATCAGAATGTCCCCCATGATCAGTGTATCCACCACGATCAGTGTATCCCCACGATCAGAGTATCCCCATGATCAGTGTATCTCCCACGATCAGAGCATCCCCACGATCAGAGTATCCCCAAGATCAGTGTATCCCCAAGATCAGTGTATCCCCAAGATCAGTGTATCCCCCACGATCAGTGTATCCCCCACGATCAGTGTATCCCCCACGATCAGTGTATCCCTCACGATCAGAGTATCCCCACGATCTGTGTATCACCACGATCAGTGTATCCCCACGATCAGTGTATCCTCCATGATCAGTGTATCCGCCACGATCAGTGTATCTCCCACGATCAGTGCATCCCGACGATCAGAGTATCCCCCACGATCAGTGTATCCCCACGATCAGAGTATCCCCCACGATCAGTATATCTCCCACTATCAGTGTATCTCCACGATCAGAATGTCCCCCATGATCAGTGTATCCCCACAATCAGTTTATCTCCACGATCAGTGTATCCCCACGATCAGAATAACCCCACGGTATCAGTGTATCCCCCACGATCAGATTATCCCCACGATCAGAGTATCCCATACGATCTGTGTATCCCCATGATCAGAGTATCCCTACGATCAGAGTATCCCCACGATCAGTGCATCCCCCACGATCAGTGTATCCCCCACAATCAGTGTATCCCCACGATCAGTGTATCCCCCACAATCAGTGTATCCCCACGATCAGAGTACCCCACAATCAGTATATCCCCACGATCAGTATATCTCCAAGATCAGTGTATCTCAAGATCAGTGTATCCTCACGATCAGTGTATCCGTCACGATCAGAGTATCCGCCACGACCAGTGTATCTCCCACGATCAGTGCATCCCGACGATCAGAGTATCCCCCACGATCAGTGTATCCCCACGATCAGAGTATCCCCCATGATCAGTATATCTCCCACTATCAGTGTATCTCCACGATCAGAATGTCCCCCATGATCAGTGTATCCACCACGATCAGTGTATCCCCACGATCAGAGTATCCCCATGATCAGTGTATCTCCCACGATCAGAGCATCCCCACGATCAGAGTATCCCCAAGATCAGTGTATCCCCAAGATCAGTGTATCCCCAAGATCAGTGTATCCCCCACGATCAGTGTATCCCCCACGATCAGTGTATCCCCCACGATCAGTGTATCCCCCACGATCAGAGTATCCCCACGATCTGTGTATCACCACGATCAGTGTATCCCCACGATCAGTGTATCCTCCATGATCAGTGTATCCGTCACGATCAGTGTATCCGCCACGATCAGTGTATCTCCCACGATCAGTGTCTCCCCCACGATCAGTGTATCCGCCACGATCAGTGTATCCCCATGATCAGAGTATCCCCACGATCAGAGTATCCCCATGATCTGTGTATCCCCACGATCAGAGTACCCCCACGATCAGAGTACCCCCACGATCAGAGTATCCCCACGATCAGAGTATCCCCCACGATCAGAGTATCCCCCACGATCAGAGTATCCCCCACGATCAGAGTATCCCCCACGATCAGAGTATCCCCACGATCAGAGTATCCCCACGATCAGAGTATCCCCACGATCGGAGTATCCCCACGATCAGTGTATCCCCCACAATCAGTGTATCCCCACGATCAGAGTACCCCACAATCAGTATATCCCCACGATCAGTGTATCTCCAAGATCAGTGTATCTCCAAGATCAGTGTATCTCCAAGATCAGTGTATCCTCACGATCAGTGTATCCGTCACGATCAGAGTATCCGCCACGACCAGTGTATCTGCCACGATCAGAGCATCCCCACGATCAGAGTATCCCCAAGATCAGTGTATCCCCCATGATCAGTGTATCCCCCACGATCAGTGTATCCCCCACGATCAGAGTATCCCGACGATCAGTGTATCCGTCACGATCAGAGTATCCCCCATGATCAGTATATCTCCCACTATCAGTGTATCTCCACGATCAGAATGTCCCCCATGATCAGTGTATCCACCACGATCAGTGTATCCCCACGATCAGAGTATCCCCATGTTCAGTGTATCTCCCACGATCAGAGCATCCCCACGATCAGAGTATCCCCAAGATCAGTGTATCCCCCACGATCAGTGTATCCCCCACGATCTGTGTATCCCCACGATCAGTGTATCCCCACGATCAGTGTATCCTCCATGATCAGTGTATCCGTCACGATCAGTGTATCCCCACGATCGGAGTATCCCCACGATCTGTGTATCCCCACGATCTGTGCATCCCCACGATCAGAGTATCCCCACGATCAGTGTATCCCCACGATCAGAGTATCTCCACGATCAGAGTATCTCCACGATCAGAGTATCTCCACGATCAGATGATCCCTCATGATCAGAGTACCCCAACGATCAGAGTATCCCCATGATCTGTGTATCCCCACGATCAGAGTATCCCCACGATCAGTGTATCCCCACGATCAGTGTATCCCCACGATCAGTGTATCTCATCGATCAGATGATCCCCACGATCAGAGTAACCCCACGATCAGAGTATCACCCACAATCAGTATATCCCCACGATCATTGTTTCCCCACAATCAGTGTATCCCCACGATCAGAGTATCCCCACGATCAGAATATCCACGCGATGAGAGTATCCCCGCGATCAGAGTATCCCCACGATCAGTGCATCCCCCACGATCAGTGCATCCCCCACAATCAGTGTATCCCCACAATCAGTATATCCCCACGATCAGAGTATCCCCACGATCAGTGTATCCCCACGATCAGTGTATCCTACACGATCAGTGTATCCCCACGATCAGTGTATCCCCACGATCAGTGTATCCTACACGATCAGAGTATCCCCACGATCATAGTAATCCCACGATCAGAATATCACCCACGATCAATATATCCCCCACGATCAGTGTATCCCCACGATCAGAGTAATCCCACGATCAGTGTATCCCCCACGATCAGAGTATCCCCATGATCAGTGTATCTCCCACGATCAGAGCATCCCCACGATCAGAGTATCCCCAAGATCAGTGTATCCCCAAGATCAGTGTATCCCCCACGATCAGTGTATCCCCCACGATCAGTGTATCCCCCACGATCAGAGTATCCCCACGATCTGTGTATCACCACGATCAGTGTATCCCCACGATCAGAACATGCCCACGATCAGTGTATCCCCACGATCAGTGTATCCTACACGATCAGTGTATCCCCACGATCAGTGTATCCCCACGATCAGTGTATCTCATCGATCAGATGATCCCCACGATCAGAGTAACCCCACGATCAGAGTATCACCCACAATCAGTATATCCCCACGATCATTGTTTCCCCACAATCAGTGTATCCCCACGATCAGAGTATCCCCACGATCAGAGTATCCACGCGATGAGAGTATCCCCGCGATCAGAGTATCCCCACGATCAGAGCATCCCCACGATCAGAGTAGCCCCCACGATCAGAGTATCCCCACGATCAGAGTATCCCCCACGATCAGAGTATCCCCCACGATCAGAGTATCCCCCACGATCAGAGTATCCCCACGATCTGAGTATCCCCCACGATCAGTGTATCCCCCACGATCAGAGTATCACAACGATCAGAGTATCCCCACGATAAGAGTAAACCCCAGGTTCAGAGTATCACCCACGATCAGTGTATCCCCCACGATCAATGTATCTCCCACGTTCAGTGTATCCCCCACGATCAGAGTATTCTCCACGATCAGTGTATCCCCACGATCAGTGTATCCCAACGATCAGTGTATCCCCATCTATCAGAATATCCGCAATATCAGAGTATCCCCACGATCAGTGTATCCCCCACGATCAGTGTCTCCCCATGATCAGTATATCCCCACGATCAGTTTATCCCCACGATCAGTGTATCCCCACGATCAGAATAACCCCACGGTATCAGTGTATCCCCCACGATCAGATTATCCCACGATCAGAGTATCCCCCATGATCTGTGTATCCCCATGATCAGAGTATCCCTACGATCAGAGTATCCCCACGATCAGTGCATCCCCAACGATCAGTGTATCCCCCACAATCAGTGTATCCCCACAATCAGAGTACCCCACAATCAGTATATCCCCACGATCAGAGTATCCCCACGATCAGTGTATCCCCACGATCAGTGTATCCCCACGATCAGAACATCCCCACGATCAGTGTATCCTACACGATCAGTGTATCCCCACGATCAGTGTATCCCCACGATCAGAACATCCCCACGATCAGTGTATCCTACACGATCAGTGTATCCCCAACGATCAGTGTATCCCCACGATCAGAGTATCACCCACGATCAGTGTATCCCCCACGATCAATGTATCTCCCACGTTCAGTGTATCCCCCACGATCAGAGTATTCTCCACGATCAGTGTATCCCCACGATCAGTGTATCCCAACGATCAATGTATCCCCATCTATCAGAATATCCGCAATATCTGAGTATCCCCACGATCAGTGTATCCCCCACGATCAGTGCCTCCCCACGATCAGTGTCTCCCCATGATCAGTATATCCCCACGATCAGTTTATCCCCACGATCAGTGTATCCCCACGATCAGAATAACCCCACGGTATCAGTGTATCCCCCACGATCAGATTATCCCCACGATCAGAGCATCCCATACGATCTGTGTATCCCTACGATCAGAGTATCCCTATGATCAGAGTATCCCCACGATCAGTGTATCCCCCACGATCAGTGTATCCCCCACAATCAGTGTATCCCCACGATCAGAGTACCCCACAATCAGTATATCCCCACGATCAGTATATCCCCACGATCAGAGTATCCCCACGATCAGTGTATCCCCACGATCAGTGTATCCCCACGATCAGAACATGCCCACGATCAGTGTATCCCCACGATCAGTGTATCCTACACGATCAGTGTATCCCCACGATCAGTGTATCCCCACGATCAGTGTATCCTACACGATCAGAGTATCCCCACGATCATAGTAATCCCACGATCAGAATATCACCCACGATCAATATATCCCCCACGATCAGTGTATCCCCACGATCAGAGTAATCCCACGATCAGTGTATCCCCCACGATCAGAGTATCCCCATGATCAGTGTATCTCCCACGATCAGAGCATCCCCACGATCAGAGTATCCCCAAGATCAGTGTATCCCCAAGATCAGTGTATCCCCAAGATCAGTGTATCCCCCACGATCAGTGTATCCCCCACGATCAGTGTATCCCCCACGATCAGAGTATCCCCACGATCTGTGTATCACCACGATCAGTGTATCCCCACGATCAGTGTATCCTCCATGATCAGTGTATCCGTCACGATCAGTGTATCCGCCACGATCAGTGTATCTCCCACGATCAGTGTCTCCCCCACGATCAGTGTATCCGCCACGATCAGTGTATCCCCATGATCAGAGTATCCCCACGATCAGAGTATCCCCACGATCAGAGTATCCCCATGATCTGTGTATCCCCACGATCAGAGTACCCCCACGATCAGAGTACCCCCACGATCAGAGTACCCCCACGATCAGAGTATCCCCACGATCAGAGTATCCCCACGATCAGAGTATCCCCCACGATCAGAGTATCCCCCACGATCAGAGTATGCCCCACGATCAGAGTAGCCCCACGATCAGAGTATCCCCACGATCAGAGTATCCCCACGATCAGTGCATCCCCCACGATCAGTGTATCCCCCACAATCAGTGTATCCCCACGATCAGAGTACCCCACAATCAGTATATCCCCACGATCAGTGTATCTCCAAGATCAGTGTATCTCCAAGATCAGTGTATCTCCAAGATCAGTGTATCCTCACGATCAGTGTATCCGTCACGATCAGAGTATCCGCCACGACCAGTGTATCTGCCACGATCAGAGCATCCCCACGATCAGAGTATCCCCAAGATCAGTGTATCCCCCACGATCAGTGTATCCCCCACGATCAGTGTATCCCCCACGATCAGAGTATCCGTCACGATCAGTGTATCTGCCACGATCAGTGTATCTCCCACGATCAGTGCATCCCGACGATCAGTGTATCCGTCACGATCAGTGTATCTGCCACGATCAGTGTATCTCCCACGATCAGTGCATCCCGACGATCAGAGTATCCCCCACGATCAGTGTATCCCCACGATCAGAGTATCCCCCACGATCAGTATATCTCCCACTATCAGTGTATCTCCACGATCAGAATGTCCCCCATGATCAGTGTATCCACCACGATCAGTGTATCCCCACGATCAGAGTATCCCCATGATCAGTGTATCTCCCACGATCAGAGCATCCCCCACGATCAGTGTATCCCCCACGATCAGAGTATCCCCACGATCTGTGTATCCCCACGATCAGTGTATCCCCACGATCAGTGTATCCTCCATGATCAGTGTATCCGTCACGATCAGTGTATCCCCACGATCGGAGTATCCCCACGATCTGTGTATCCCCACGATCTGTGCATCCCCACGATCAGAGTATCCCCACGATCAGTGTATCCCCACGATCAGAGTATCTCCACGATCAGAGTATCTCCACGATCAGAGTATCTCCACGATCAGAGTATCTCCACGATCAGATGATCCCTCATGATCAGAGTACCCCAACGATCAGAGTATCCCCATGATCTGTGTATCCCCACGATCAGAGTATCCCCACGATCAGTGTATCCCCACGATCAGTGTATCCCCACGATCAGTGTATCTCATCGATCAGATGATCCCCACGATCAGAGTAACCCCACGATCAGAGTATCACCCACAATCAGTATATCCCCACGATCATTGTTTCCCCACAATCAGTGTATCCCCACGATCAGAGTATCCCCACGATCAGAGTATCCACGCGATGAGAGTATCCCCGCGATCAGAGTATCCCCACGATCAGAGCATCCCCACGATCAGAGTAGCCCCCACGATCAGAGTATCCCCCACGATCAGAGTATCCCCCACGATCAGAGTATCCCCCACGATCAGAGTATCCCCACGATCTGAGTATCCCCCACGATCAGTGTATCCCCCACGATCAGAGTATCACAACGATCAGAGTATCCCCACGATAAGAGTAAACCCCAGGATCAGAGTATCACCCACGATCAGTGTATCCCCCACGATCAATGTATCTCCCACGTTCAGTGTATCCCCCACGATCAGAGTATTCTCCACGATCAGTGTATCCCCACGATCAGTGTATCCCAACGATCAGTGTATCCCCATCTATCAGAATATCCGCAATATCAGAGTATCCCCACGATCAGTGTATCCCCCACGATCAGTGTCTCCCCATGATCAGTATATCCCCACGATCAGTTTATCCCCACGATCAGAGTATCCGTCACGATCAGTGTATCTGCCACGATCAGTGTATCTCCCACGATCAGTGCATCCCGACGATCAGTGTATCCGTCACGATCAGTGTATCTGCCACGATCAGTGTATCTCCCACGATCAGTGCATCCCGACGATCAGAGTATCCCCCACGATCAGTGTATCCCCACGATCAGAGTATCCCCCACGATCAGTATATCTCCCACTATCAGTGTATCTCCACGATCAGAATGTCCCCCATGATCAGTGTATCCACCACGATCAGTGTATCCCCACGATCAGAGTATCCCCATGATCAGTGTATCTCCCACGATCAGAGCATCCCCCACGATCAGTGTATCCCCCACGATCAGAGTATCCCCACGATCTGTGTATCCCCACGATCAGTGTATCCCCACGATCAGTGTATCCTCCATGATCAGTGTATCCGTCACGATCAGTGTATCCCCACGATCGGAGTATCCCCACGATCTGTGTATCCCCACGATCTGTGCATCCCCACGATCAGAGTATCCCCACGATCAGTGTATCCCCACGATCAGAGTATCTCCACGATCAGAGTATCTCCACGATCAGAGTATCTCCACGATCAGAGTATCTCCACGATCAGATGATCCCTCATGATCAGAGTACCCCAACGATCAGAGTATCCCCATGATCTGTGTATCCCCACGATCAGAGTATCCCCACGATCAGTGTATCCCCACGATCAGTGTATCCCCACGATCAGTGTATCTCATCGATCAGATGATCCCCACGATCAGAGTAACCCCACGATCAGAGTATCACCCACAATCAGTATATCCCCACGATCATTGTTTCCCCACAATCAGTGTATCCCCACGATCAGAGTATCCCCACGATCAGAGTATCCACGCGATGAGAGTATCCCCGCGATCAGAGTATCCCCACGATCAGAGCATCCCCACGATCAGAGTAGCCCCCACGATCAGAGTATCCCCCACGATCAGAGTATCCCCCACGATCAGAGTATCCCCCACGATCAGAGTATCCCCACGATCTGAGTATCCCCCACGATCAGTGTATCCCCCACGATCAGAGTATCACAACGATCAGAGTATCCCCACGATAAGAGTAAACCCCAGGATCAGAGTATCACCCACGATCAGTGTATCCCCCACGATCAATGTATCTCCCACGTTCAGTGTATCCCCCACGATCAGAGTATTCTCCACGATCAGTGTATCCCCACGATCAGTGTATCCCAACGATCAGTGTATCCCCATCTATCAGAATATCCGCAATATCAGAGTATCCCCACGATCAGTGTATCCCCCACGATCAGTGTCTCCCCATGATCAGTATATCCCCACGATCAGTTTATCCCCACGATCAGTGTATCCCCACGATCAGAATAACCCCACGGTATCAGTGTATCCCCCACGATCAGATTATCCCACGATCAGAGTATCCCCCATGATCTGTGTATCGCCATGATCAGAGTATCCCTACGATCAGAGTATCCCCACGATCAGTGCATCCCCCACGATCAGTGTATCCCCCACAATCAGTGTATCCCCACAATCAGAGTACCCCACAATCAGTATATCCCCACGATCAGAGTATCCCCACGATCAGTGTATCCCCACGATCAGTGTATCCCCACGATCAGTGTATCCCCACGATCAGTGTATCCTACACGATCAGTGTATCCCCACGATGAGTGTATCCCCACGATCAGAACATCCCCACGATCAGTGTATCCTACACGATCAGTGTATCCCCAACGATCAGTTTATCCCCACGATCAGAGTATCACCCACGATCAGTGTATCCCCCACGATCAATGTATCTCCCACGTTCAGTGTATCCCCCACGATCAGAGTATTCTCCACGATCAGTGTATCCCCACGATCAGTGTATCCCAACGATCAATGTATCCCCATCTATCAGAATATCCGCAATATCTGAGTATCCCCACGATCAGTGTATCCCCCACGATCAGTGTCTCCCCACGATCAGTGTCTCCCCATGATCAGTATATCCCCACGATCAGTTTATTCCCACGATCAGTGTATCCCCACGATCAGAATAACCCCACGGTATCAGTGTATCCCCCACGATCAGATTATCCCCACGATCAGAGCATCCCATACGATCTGTGTATCCCTACGATCAGAGTATCCCTATGATCAGAGTATCCCCACGATCAGTGCATCCCCCACGATCAGTGTATCCCCCACAATCAGTGTATCCCCACGATCAGAGTACCCCACAATCAGTATATCCCCACGATTAGTATATCCCCACGATCAGAGTATCCCCACGATCAGTGTATCCCCACGATCAGTGTATCCCCACGATCAGAACATGCCCACGATCAGTGTATCCCCATGATCAGTGTATCCTACACGATCAGTGTATCCCCACGATCAGTGTATCCCCACGATCAGTGTATCCTACACGATCAGAGTATCCCCACGATCAGAGCATCCCCACGATCAGAGTATCCCCCACGATCAGAGTATCCCCCACGATCAGAGTATCCCCCACGATCAGAGTATCCCCCACGATCAGAGTATCCCCCACGATCAGAGTATCCCCACGATCAGAGTATCCCCCACGATCAGAGTATCCCCCACGATCAGAGTATCCCCACGATCTGAGTATCCCCCATGATCAGTGTATCCCCCACGATCAGAGTATCACAACGATCAGAGTATCCCCACGATAAGAGTAAACCCCAGGATCAGAGTATCACCCACGATCAGTGTATCCCCCACGATCAATGTATCTCCCACGTTCAGTGTACCCCCACGATCAGAGTATTCTCCACGATCAGTGTATCCCCACGATCAGTGTTTCCTACACGATCAGAGTATCCCCACGATCATAGTAATCCCACGATCAGAATATCACCCACGATCAATATATCCCCCACGATCAGTGTATCCCCACGATCAGAGTAATCCCACGATCAGTGTATCCCCCACGATCAGAGTATCCCCATGATCAGTGTATCTCCCACGATCAGAGCATCCCCACGATCAGAGTATCCCCAAGATCAGTGTATCCCCAAGATCAGTGTATCCCCAAGATCAGTGTATCCCCCACGATCAGTGTATCCGTCACGATCAGAGTATCCGCCACGACCAGTGTATCTGCCACGATCAGAGCATCCCCACGATCAGAGTATCCCCAAGATCAGTGTATCCCCCACGATCAGTGTATCCCCCACGATCAGTGTATCCCCCACGATCAGAGTATCCGTCACGATCAGTGTATCTGCCACGATCAGTGTATCTCCCACGATCAGTGCATCCCGACGATCAGTGTATCCGTCACGATCAGTGTATCTGCCACGATCAGTGTATCTCCCACGATCAGTGCATCCCGACGATCAGAGTATCCCCCACGATCAGTGTATCCCCACGATCAGAGTATCCCCCACGATCAGTATATCTCCCACTATCAGTGTATCTCCACGATCAGAATGTCCCCCATGATCAGTGTATCCACCACGATCAGTGTATCCCCACGATCAGAGTATCCCCATGATCAGTGTATCTCCCACGATCAGAGCATCCCCCACGATCAGTGTATCCCCCACGATCAGAGTATCCCCACGATCTGTGTATCCCCACGATCAGTGTATCCCCACGATCAGTGTATCCTCCATGATCAGTGTATCCGTCACGATCAGTGTATCCCCACGATCGGAGTATCCCCACGATCTGTGTATCCCCACGATCTGTGCATCCCCACGATCAGAGTATCCCCACGATCAGTGTATCCCCACGATCAGAGTATCTCCACGATCAGAGTATCTCCACGATCAGAGTATCTCCACGATCAGAGTATCTCCACGATCAGATGATCCCTCATGATCAGAGTACCCCAACGATCAGAGTATCCCCATGATCTGTGTATCCCCACGATCAGAGTATCCCCACGATCAGTGTATCCCCACGATCAGTGTATCTCATCGATCAGATGATCCCCACGATCAGAGTAACCCCACGATCAGAGTATCACCCACAATCAGTATATCCCCACGATCATTGTTTCCCCACAATCAGTGTATCCCCACGATCAGAGTATCCCCACGATCAGAGTATCCACGCGATGAGAGTATCCCCGCGATCAGAGTATCCCCACGATCAGAGCATCCCCACGATCAGAGTAGCCCCCACGATCAGAGTATCCCCCACGATCAGAGTATCCCCCACGATCAGAGTATCCCCCACGATCAGAGTATCCCCACGATCTGAGTATCCCCCACGATCAGTGTATCCCCCACGATCAGAGTATCACAACGATCAGAGTATCCCCACGATAAGAGTAAACCCCAGGATCAGAGTATCTCCCACGTTCAGTGTATCCCCCACGATCAGAGTATTCTCCACGATCAGTGTATCCCCACGATCAGTGTATCCCAACGATCAATGTATCCCCATCTATCAGAATATCCGCAATATCTGAGTATCCCCACGATCAGTGTATCCCCCACGATCAGTGTCTCCCCACGATCAGTGTCTCCCCATGATCAGTATATCCCCACGATCAGTTTATTCCCACGATCAGTGTATCCCCACGATCAGAATAACCCCACGGTATCAGTGTATCCCCCACGATCAGATTATCCCCACGATCAGAGCATCCCATACAATCTGTGTATCCCTACGATCAGAGTATCCCTATGATCAGAGTATCCCCACGATCAGTGCATCCCCCACGATCAGTGTATCCCCCACAATCAGTGTATCCCCACGATCAGAGTACCCCACAATCAGTATATCCCCACGATCAGTATATCCCCACGATCAGAGTATCCCCACGATCAGTGTATCCCCACGATCAGTGTATCCCCACGATCAGAACATGCCCACGATCAGTGTATCCCCACGATCAGTGTATCCTACACGATCAGTGTATCCCCACGATCAGTGTATCCCCACGATCAGTGTATCCTACACGATCAGAGTATCCCCACGATCAGAGCATCCCCACGATCAGAGTATCCCCCACGATCAGAGTATCCCCCACGATCAGAGTATCCCCCACGATCAGAGTATCCCCCACGATCAGAGTATCCCCCACGATCAGAGTATCCCCCACGATCAGAGTATCCCCCACGATCAGAGTATCCCCACGATCAGAGTATCCCCCACGATCAGAGTATCCCCCACGATCAGAGTATCCCCACGATCTGAGTATCCCCCACGATCAGTGTATCCCCCACGATCAGAGTATCACAACGATCAGAGTATCCCCACGATAAGAGTAAACCCCAGGATCAGAGTATCACCCACGATCAGTGTATCCCCCACGATCAATGTATCTCCCACGTTCAGTGTACCCCCACGATCAGAGTATTCTCCACGATCAGTGTATCCCAACGATCAGTGTATCCCCATCTATCAGAATATCCGCAATATCAGAGTATCCCCACGATCAGTGTATCCCCCACGATCAGTGTCTCCCCATGATCAGTATATCCCCACGATCAGTTTATCCCCACGATCAGTGTATCCCCACGATCAGAATAACCCCACGGTATCAGTGTATCCCCCACGATCAGATTATCCCACGATCAGAGTATCCCCCATGATCTGTGTATCCCCATGATCAGAGTATCCCTACGATCAGAGTATCCCCACGATCAGTGCATCCCCCACGATCAGTGTATCCCCCACAATCAGTGTATCCCCACGATCAGAGTACCCCACAATCAGTATATCCCCACGATCAGAGTATCCCCACGATCAGTGTATCCCCACGATCAGTGTATCCCAACGATCAGTGTATCCCCATCTATCAGAATATCCGCAATATCTGAGTATCCCCACGATCAGTGTATCCCCCACGATCAGTGTCTCCCCACGATCAGTGTCTCCCCATGATCAGTATATCCCCACGATCAGTTTATCCCCACGATCAGTGTATCCCCACGATCAGAATAACCCCACGGTATCAGTGTATCCCCCACGATCAGATTATCCCCACGATCAGAGCATCCCATACGATCTGTGTATCCCTACGATCAGAGTATCCCTATGATCAGAGTATCCCCACGATCAGTGCATCCCCCACGATCAGTGTATCCCCCACAATCAGTGTATCCCCACGATCAGAGTACCCCACAATCAGTATATCCCCACGATCAGAGTATCCCCACGATCAGTGTATCCCCACGATCAGTGTATCCCCACGATCAGAACATGCCCACGATCAGTGTATCCCCACGATCAGTGTATCCTACACGATCAGTGTATCCCCACGATCAGTGTATCCCCACGATCAGTGTATCCCCACGATCAGTGTATCCTACACGATCAGAGTATCCCCACGATCATAGTAACCCCACGATCAGAGTATCCCCCACGATCAATATATCCCCCACGATCAGTGTATCCCCACGATCAGAGTATCACCCACGATCAGTGTATCCCCCACGATCAGAGTATCCCCACGAACAGTGTATCCCCCACGATCAGTGTATCCCCACGATCACTGTATCCCCCACGATCAGTGTATCTCTCATGTTCAGAGGTTCCCCATGATCAGAGGACCCCCACGATCTGAGTATCCCCACGATCAGTGTATCCCTCACGATCAGCGGATCACCACGATCAGTGTATCCCCACGATCAGTGTATCCCACATGATCAGAGAATCCCCACGATCAGAGATCCCCCACGATCAGTGTATCCCCACGATCACTGTATCCCCCACGATCAGTGTATCCCTCAGTTTCAGAGGTTCCCCATGATCAGAGGATCCCCACGATCAGAGGATCCCCACGATCTGAGTATCCCCACGATCAGAGTATCCCCCACGATCAGTATATCTCCCACTATCAGTGTATCTCCACGATCAGAATGTCCCCCATGATCAGTGTATCCACCACGATCAGTGTATCCCCACGATCAGAGTATCCCCATGATCAGTGTATCTCCCACGATCAGAGCATCCCCACGATCAGAGTATCCCCAAGATCAGTGTATCCCCCACGATCAGTGTATCCCCCACGATCAGAGTATCCCCACGATCTGTGTATCCCCACGATCAGTGTATCCCCACGATCAGTGTATCCTCCATGATCAGTGTATCCGTCACGATCAGTGCATCTCCACGATCAGTGTATCCCCACGATCAGTGTCTCCCCCATGATCAGTGTATCCGCCACGATCAGTGTATCCCCATGATCAGAGTATCCCCCACCATCAGTGTATCTCCCACGATCAGTGTATCTCCAAGATCAGTGTATCCGTCACGATCAGTGTATCCGCCACGATCAGTGTATCTCCCACGATCAATGCATCTCCACGATCAGAGTATCCCGCACGATCAGTGTATCCCCACGATCAGAGTATCCGCCACGAACAGTATATCTCCCACGATCAGTGTATCCCCACGATCGGAGTATCCCCACGATCTGTGTATCCCCACGATCAGTGTATCCCCACGATCAGTGTATCACCCACAATCAGTATATCCCCACGATCATTGTTTCCCCACGATCAGAGTATCCCCACGATCAGAGTATCCCCGCGAACAGAGTATCCCCGCGATCAGAGTATCCCCGCGATCAGAGTATCCCCACGATCAGAATATCCCCCACGATCAGAGTATCCCCCACGATCAGAGTATCCCCCACGATCAGAGTATCCCCCACGATCAGAGTATCCCCACGATCAGAGTATCCCCACGATCAGTGTATCCCCCACGATCAGAGTATCCCCCACGATCAGAGTATCCCCCACGATCAGAGTATCCCCACAATCTGAGTATCCCCCACGATCAGTGTATCCCCCACGATCAGTGTATCCCCACGATCAGAGTATCACAACGATCAGAGTATCCCCACAATAAGAGTAAACCCCAGGATCAGAGTATCACCCACGATCAGTGTATCCCCCACGATCAATGTATCTCCCACGTTCAGTGTATCCCCCACGATCAGAGTATTCTCCACGATCAGTGTATCCCCACGATCATTGTATCCCAACGATCAGTGTATCCCCATCTATCAGAATATCCGCAATATCAGAGTATCCCCACGATCAGTGTATCCCCCACGATCAGTGTCTCCCCACGATCAGTGTCTCCCCATGATCAGTATATCCCCACGATCAGTTTATCCCCACGATCAGTGTATCCCCACGATCAGAATAACCCCACGGTATCAGTGTATCCCCCACGATTAGATTATCCCCACGATCACAGTATCCCCCACGATCTGTGTATCCCCATGATCAGAGTATCCCCCACAATCAGTGTATCCCCACAATCA
Organism: Pristiophorus japonicus; assembly: GCF_044704955.1. Taxonomy (NCBI): domain Eukaryota; kingdom Metazoa; phylum Chordata; class Chondrichthyes; family Pristiophoridae; genus Pristiophorus; species Pristiophorus japonicus. Next base: position 85,395,263 of record NC_091995.1, read on the forward strand.
GAGTACCCCACAATCAGTATATCCCCACGATCAGAGTAACCCCACGATCAGAGTATCACCCACGATCAGTATATCCCCCATGATCAGTGTATCCCCACGATCAGAGTAATCCCACGATCAGTGTATCCCCCACGATCAGAGTATTCTCCACGATCAGTGTATCCCCCACGATCAGTGTATCCCCATGATCAGAGTATCACCCACGATCAGTGTATCCCCCACGATCAATGTATCTCCCACGTTCAGTGTATCCCCCACGATCACAGTATTCTCCATGATCAGTGTATCCCCACGATCAGTGTATCCCAACGATCAGTGTATCCCCATCTATCAGAATATCCGCAATATCAGAGTATCCCCACGATCAGTGTATCCCCCACGATCAGTGTCTCCCCACGATCAGTGTCTCCCCATGATCAGTGTCTCCCCATGATCAGTATATCCCCACGATCAGTTTATCCCCACGATCAGTGTATCCCCCATGATCAGTATATCCCCACGATCAGTTTATCCCTACGATCAGAGGATCCCCACGATCTGAGTATCCCCACGATCAGAGTATCCCCCACGATCAGTATATCTCCCACTATCAGTGTATCTCCACGATCAGAATGTCCCCCATGATCAGTGTATCCACCACGATCAGTGTATCCCCACGATCAGAGTATCCCCATGATCAGTGTATCTCCCACGATCAGAGCATCCCCACGATCAGAGTATCCCCAAGATCAGTGTATCCCCCACGATCAGTGTATCCCCCACGATCAGAGTATCCCCACGATCTGTGTATCCCCACGATCAGTGTATCCCCACGATCAGTGTATCCTCCATGATCAGTGTATCCGTCACGATCAGTGCATCTCCACGATCAGTGTATCCCCACGATCAGTGTCTCCCCCACGATCAGTGTATCCGCCACGATCAGTGTATCCCCATGATCAGAGTATCCCCCACCATCAGTGTATCTCCCACGATCAGTGTATCTCCAAGATCAGTGTATCCGTCACGATCAGTGTATCCGCCACGATCAGTGTATCTCCCACGATCAATGCATCTCCACGATCAGAGTATCCCGCACGATCAGTGTATCCCCACGATCAGAGTATCCGCCACGAACAGTATATCTCCCACGATCAGTGTATCCCCACGATCGGAGTATCCCCACGATCTGTGTATCCCCACGATCAGTGTATCCCCACGATCAGTGTATCCCCCACAATCAGTATATCCCCACGATCATTGTTTCCCCACGATCAGAGTATCCCCACGATCAGAGTATCCCCACGATCAGAGTATCCCCGCGAACAGAGTATCCCCGCGATCAGAGTATCCCCGCGATCAGAGTATCCCCACGATCAGAATATCCCCCACGATCAGAGTATCCCCCACGATCAGAGTATCCCCCACGATCAGAGTATCCCCCACGATCAGAGTATCCCCCACGATCAGAGTATCCCCACGATCAGAGTATCCCCATGATCAGTGTATCCCCCACGATCAGAGTATCCCCCACGATCAGAGTATCCCCCACGATCAGAGTATCCCCACAATCTGAGTATCCCCCACGATCAGTGTATCCCCCACGATCAGTGTATCCCCACGATCAGAGTATCACAACGATCAGAGTATCCCCACAATAAGAGTAAACCCCAGGATCAGAGTATCACCCACGATCAGTGTATCCCCCACGATCAATGTATCTCCCACGTTCAGTGTATCCCCCACGATCAGAGTATTCTCCACGATCAGTGTATCCCCACGATCATTGTATCCCAACGATCAGTGTATCCCCATCTATCAGAATATCCGCAATATCAGAGTATCCCCACGATCAGTGTATCCCCCACGATCAGTGTCTCCCCACGATCAGTGTCTCCCCATGATCAGTATATCCCCACGATCAGTTTATCCCCACGATCAGTGTATCCCCACGATCAGAATAACCCCACGGTATCAGTGTATCCCCCACGATTAGATTATCCCCACGATCACAGTATCCCCCACGATCTGTGTATCCCCATGATCAGAGTATCCCCCACAATCAGTGTATCCCCACAATCAGAGTACCCCACAATCAGTATATCCCCACGATCAGAGTAACCCCACGATCAGAGTATCACCCACGATCAGTATATCCCCCATGATCAGTGTATCCCCACGATCAGAGTGATCCCACGATCAGTGTATCCCCCACGATCAGAGTATTCTCCACGATCAGTGTATCCCCCACGATCAGAGTATTCTCCACGATCAGTGTATCCCCCACGATCAATGTATCTCCCACGTTCAGTGTATCCCCCACGATCACAGTATTCTCCACGATCAGTGTATCCCCACGATCAGTGTATCCCAACGATCAGTGTATCCCCATCTATCAGAATATCCGCAATATCAGAGTATCCCCACGATCAGTGTATCCCCCACGATCAGTGTCTCCCCACGATCAGTGTCTCCCCATGATCAGTGTCTCCCCATGATCAGTATATCCCCACGATCAGTTTATCCCCACGATCAGTGTATCCCCCACGATCAGATTATCCCCACGATCAGAGTATCCCATACGATCTATGTATCCCCATGATCAGAGTATCCCTACGATCAGAGTATCCCCACGATCAGTGCATCCCCCACGATCAATGTATCCCCCACAATCAGTGTATCCCCACGATCAGAGTACCCCACAATCAGTATATCCCCACGATCAGAGTATCCCCACGATCAGTGTATCCCCACGATCAGTGTATCCCCACGATCAGAACATGCTCACGATCAGTGTATCCCCACGATCAGTGTATCCTACACGATCAGTGTATCCCCACGATCAGTGTATCCCCACGATCAGTGTATCCTACACGATCAGAGTATCCCCACGATCATAGTAACCCCACGATCAGAGTATCACCCACGATCAGTGTATCCCCCACGATCAGTGTATCCCCACGATCAGAGTAATCCCACGATCAGTGTATCCCCCACGATCAGTGTATCCCCACGATCAGAGTATCACCCACGATCAGTGTATCCCCCACAATCAGTGTATCCCCACGATCAGTGTATCCAGCATGATTAGTGTATCCCCCACGATCAGAGTATTCCCCACGAACAGTGTATCCCCCACGATCAGTGTATCTCCACGATCACTGTATCCCCCACGATCAGTGTATCTCTCATGTTCAGAGGTTCCCCATGATCAGAGGATCCCCACGATCAGAGGATCCCCACGATCTGAGTATCCCCACGATCAGTGTATCCCTCACGATCAGAGGATCACCACGATCAGTGTATCCCCACGATCAGTGTATCCCACATGATCAGAGAATCCCCACGATCAGAGAACCCCAACAATCAAAGGATCCCTACGATCAGAGGATCCCCACAATCAAAGGATCCCTACGATCAGAGGATCCCCACGATCTGAGTATCCCCACGATCAGTGTATCCCTCACGATCAGAGGATCCCCACGATCAATGTATCCCCACGATCAGTGTATCCCTCACGATCAGAGGATCACCACGATCAGTGTATCCCCACAATCAGTGTATCCCTCACGATCAGACAATCCCCACGATCAAAGGATCCCTACGATCTGAGTATCCCCACGATCTGAGTATTCCCACGATCAGTGTATCCCTCACGATCAGAGGATCCCCACGATCAATGTATCCCCACGATCAGTGTATCCCTCACGCTCAGAGGATCCCCACGCTCAGAGGATCCCCACGATCAGAGGATCCCCACGATCAGTGTATCCCCCATGATCAGTGTATCCCGGATGATCAGTGTATCCGCCACTATCAGTGTATCCCCACGATCAGAGTATCCCCCACGATCAGTGTATCTCCCACGATCAGTGTATCACCACGATCAGAGAATCCCCCATGATCAGTGTATCCCCCACGATCAGTGTATCCCCCACGATCAGTGTATCCCCCACGATCAGAGTATCCCCACAATCAGTGTATCCCCACGATCAGAGTATCCCCCACGATCAGAGTACCCCCATGATTAGAGTATCCCCACGATCAGTGTATCCCCTCGATCAGAGTATCCCCACGATTAGAGTATCCCCACGATCAGTGTATCCCCTCGATCAGAGTATCCCCACGATCAGTGTATCCCCCACGATCAGAGTATCCCCACGATTAGAGTATCCCCACGATCAGTGTATCCCCCACGTTCAGAGTATCCCCCACGATCAGAGTATCCACACGATCAGTGTATCCCCCACGATCAGAGTATCCCCCACGATCAGATTATCCCCACGATCAGTGTATCCCCGCGATCGCGTATCCCCACGATCAGATTATTCCCACAATCAGTGTATCCCCACAATCAGAGTACCCCACAATCAGTATATCCCCACGATCAGAGTATCCCCACGATCAGTGTATCCCCACGATCAGTGTATCCCCACGATCAGAACATCCCCACGATCAGTGTATCCTACACGATCAGTGTATCCCCACGATCAGAGTATCACCCACGATCAGTGTATCCCCCACGATCAATGTATCTCCCACGTTCAGTGTATCCCCCACGATCAGAGTATTCTCCACGATCAGTGTATCCCCACGATCAGTGTATCCCAACGATCAGTGTATCCCCATCTATCAGAATATCCGCAATATCTGAGTATCCCCACGATCAGTGTATCCCCCACGATCAGTGTCTCCCCACGATCAGTGTCTCCCCATGATCAGTATATCCCCACGATCAGTTTATCCCCACGATCAGTGTATCCCCACGATCAGAATAACCCCACGGTATCAGTGTATCCCCCACGATCAGATTATCCCCACGATCAGAGCATCCCATACGATCTGTGTATCCCTACGATCAGAGTATCCCTATGATCAGAGTATCCCCACGATCAGTGCATCCCCCACGATCAGTGCATCCCCCACAATCAGTGTATCCCCACGATCAGAGTACCCCACAATCAGTATATCCCCACGATCAGAGTATCCCCACGATCAGTGTATCCCCACGATCAGTGTATCCCCACGATCAGAACATGCCCACGATCAGTGTATCCCCACGATCAGTGTATCCTACACGATCAGTGTATCCCCACGATCAGTGTATCCCCACGATCAGAGTATCCCCACGATCATAGTAATCTCACGATCAGAATATCACCCACGATCAGTGTATCCCCCACGATCAGTGTATCCCCACGATCAGAGTATCACCCACGATCAGTGTATCCCCCACAATCAGTGTATCCCCACGATCAGTGTATCCAGCACGATTAGTGTATCCCCCACGATCAGAGTATTCCCCACGAACAGTGTATCCCCCACGATCAGTGTATCCCCACGATCACTGTATCCCCCACGATCAGTGTATCCCTCATGTTCAGAGGTTCCCCATGATCAGAGGATCCCCACGATCAGAGGATCCCCACGATCTGAGTATCCCAACGATCAGTGTATCCCTCACGATCAGCGGATCACCACGATCAGTGTATCCCCACGATCAGTGTATCCCACATGATCAGAGAATCCCCACGATCAGAGATCCCCCACGATCAGTGTATCCCCACGATCACTGTATCCCCCACGATCAGTGTATCCCTCATGTTCAGAGGTTCCCCATGATCAGAGGATCCCCACGATCAGAGGATCCCCACGATCTGAGTATCCCCACGATCAGAGTATCCCCCACGATCAGTATATCTCCCACTATCAGTGTATCTCCACGATCAGAATGTCCCCCATGATCAGTGTATCCACCACGATCAGTGTATCCCCACGATCAGAGTATCCCCATGATCAGTGTATCCCCCACGATCAGTATATCTCCCACTATCAGTGTATCTCCACGATCAGAATGTCCCCCATGATCAGTGTATCCACCACGATCAGTGTATCCCCACGATCAGAGTATCCCCATGATCAGTGTATCTCCCACGATCAGAGCATCCCCACGATCAGAGTATCCCCAAGATCAGTGTATCCCCCACGATCAGTGTATCCCCCACGATCAGAGTATCCCCACGATCTGTGTATCCCCACGATCAGTGTATCCCCACGATCAGTGTATCCTCCATGATCAGTGTATCCGCCACGATCAGTGTATCCCCACGATCAGAGTATCCCCATGATCAGTGTATCTCCCACGATCAGAGCATCCCCACGATCAGAGTATCCCCAAGATCAGTGTATCCCCCACGATCAGTGTATCCCCCACGATCAGTGTATCCCCCACGATCAGTGCATCTCCACGATCAGTGTATCCCCACGATCAGTGTCTCCCCCACGATCAGTGTATCTCCCACGATCAGTGTATCCCTCATGTTCAGAGGTTCCCCATGATCAGAGGATCCCCACGATCAGAGGATCCCCACGATCTGAGTATCCCCACGATCAGTGTATCCCTCACGATCAGCGGATCACCACGATCAGTGTATCCCCACGATCAGTGTATCCCACATGATCAGAGAATCCCCACGATCAGAGATCCCCCACGATCAGTGTATCCCCACGATCACTGTATCCCCCACGATCAGTGTATCCCTCATGTTCAGAGGTTCCCCATGATCAGAGGATCCCCACGATCTGAGTATCCCCACGATCAGAGTATCCCCCACGATCAGTATATCTCCCACTATCAGTGTATCTCCACGATCAGAATGTCCCCCATGATCAGTGTATCCACCACGATCAGTGTATCCCCACGATCAGAGTATCCCCATGATCAGTGTATCCCCCACAATCAGTATATCTCCCACTATCAGTGTATCTCCACGATCAGAATGTCCCCCATGATCAGTGTATCCACCACGATCAGTTATCCCCACGATCAGAGTATCCCCATGATCAGTGTATCTCCCACGATCAGAGCATCCCCACGATCAGAGTATCCCCAAGATCAGTGTATCCCCCACGATCAGTGTATCCCCCACGATCAGAGTATCCCCACGATCTGTGTATCCCCACGATCAGTGTATCCCCACGATCAGTGTATCCTCCATGATCAGTGTATCCGCCACGATCAGTGTATCCCCACGATCAGAGTATCCCCATGATCAGTGTATCTCCCACGATCAGAGCATCCCCACGATCAGAGTATCCCCAAGATCAGTGTATCCCCCACGATCAGTGTATCCCCCACGATCAGAGTATCCCCACGATCTGTGTATCCCCACGATCAGTGTATCCGCACGATCAGTGTATCCTCCATGATCAGTGTATCCGCCACGATCAGTGCATCTCCACGATCAGTGTATCCCCACGATCAGTGTCTCCCCCACGATCAGTGTATCCGCCACGATCAGTGTATCCCCATGATCAGAATATCCCCCACCATCAGTGTATCTCCCACGATCAGTGTATCTCCAAGATCAGTGTATCCGTCACGATCAGTGTATCCGCCACGATCAGTGTATCTCCCACGATCAATGCATCCCCACGATCAGAGTATCCCGCACGATCAGTGTATCCCCACGATCAGAGTATCCGCCACGAACAGTATATCTCCCACGATCAGTGTATCCCCACGATCAGTGTATCACCCACAATCAGTATATCCCCACGATCATTGTTTCCCACAATCAGTGTATCCCCACGATCAGAGCATCCCCACGATCAGAGTATCCCCCACGATCAGAGTATCCCCCACGATCAGAGTATCCCCACGATCAGAGTATCCCCCACGATCAGAGTATCCCCCACGATCAGAGTATCCCCCACGATCAGAGTATCCCCCACGATCAGAGTATCCCCACGATCTGAGTATCCCCCACGATCAGTGTATCCCCCACGATCAGAGTATCACAACGATCAGAGTATCCCCACGATAAGAGTAAACCCCAGGATCAGAGTATCACCCACGATCAGTGTATCCCCCACGATCAATGTATCTCCCACGTTCAGTGTATCCCCCACGATCAGAGTATTCCCCACGAACAGTGCATCCCCCACGATCAGTGTATCCCCCACTATCAGTGTATCCCCACAATCAGAGTACCCCACAATCAGTATATCCCCACGATCAGAGTATCCCCACGATCAGTGTATCCCCACGATCAGTGTATCCCCACGATCAGAACATCCCCACGATCAGTGTATCCTACACGATCAGTGTATCCTACACGATCAGTGTATCCCCAACGATCAGTGTATCCCCACGATCAGAGTATCACCCACGATCAGTGTATCCCCCACGATCAATGTATCTCCCACGTTCAGTGTATCCCCCACGATCAGAGTATTCTCCACGATCAGTGTATCCCCACGATCAGTGTATCCCAACGATCAGTGTATCCCCACGATCAGTGTCTCCCCATGATCAGTATATCCCCACGATCAGTTTATCCCCACGATCAGTGTATCCCCACGATCAGAATAACCCCACGGTATCAGTGTATCCCCCACGATCAGATTATCCCCACGATCAGAGCATCCCATACGATCTGTGTATCCCTACGATCAGAGTATCCCTACGATCAGAGTATCCCCACGATCAGTGCATCCCCCACAATCAGTGTATCCCCACGATCAGAGTACCCCACAATCAGTATATCCCCACGATCAGAGTATCCCCACGATCAGTGTATCCCCACGATCAGTGTATCCCCACGATCAGAACATGCCCACGATCAGTGTATCCCCACGATCAGTGTATCCTACACGATCAGTGTATCCCCACGATCAGTGTATCCCCACGATCAGTGTATCCTACACGATCAGAGTATCCCCACGATCATAGTAACCCCACGATCAGAGTATCACCCACGATCAATATATCCCCCACGATCAGTGTATCCCCACGATCAGAGTATCACCCACGATCAGTGTATCCCCCACAATCAGTGTATCCCCACGATCAGTGTATCCAGCACGATTATTGTATCTCCCACGATCAGAGTATTCCCCACGAACAGTGTATCCCCCACGATCAGTGTATCCCCACGATCACTGTATCCCCCACGATCAGTGTATCCCTCATGTTCAGAGGTTCCCCATGATCAGAGGATCCCCACGATCAGAGGATCCCCACGATCTGAGTATCCCCACGATCAGAGTATCCCCCACGATCAGTATATCTCCCACTATCAGTGTATCTCCACGATCAGAATGTCCCCCATAATCAGTGTATCCACCACGATCAGTGTATCCCCACGATCAGAGTATCCCCATGATCAGTGTATCTCCCACGATCAGAGCATCCCCACGATCAGAGTATCCCCAAGATCAGTGTATCCCCCACGATCAGTGTATCCCCCACGATCAGAGTATCCCCACGATCTGTGTATCCCCACGATCAGTGTATCCCCACGATCAGTGTATCCTCCATGATCAGTGTATCCGCCACGATCAGTGCATCTCCACGATCAGTGTATCCCCACGATCAGTGTCTCCCCCACGATCAGTGTATCCGCCACGATCAGTGTATCCCCATGATCAGAGTATCCCCCACCATCAGTGTATCTCCCACGATCAGTGTATCTCCAAGATCAGTGTATCCGTCACGATCATTGTATCCGCCACGATCAGTGTATCTCCCACGATCAATGCATCCCCACGATCAGAGTATCCCGCACGATCAGTGTATCCCCACGATCAGAGTTTCCGCCACGAACAGTATATCTCCCACGATCAGTGTATCCCCACGATCGGAGTATCCCCACGATCTGTGTATCCCCACGATCAGTGTATCCCCACGATCAGTGTATCCCCACGATCAGAACATCCCCACGATCAGTGTATCCTACACGATCAGTATATCCCCACGATCAGTGTATCCCCACGATCAGTGTATCCTACACGATCAGAGTATCCCCACGATCAGAGTAACCCCACGATCAGAGTATCACCCACGATCAGTATATCCCCCACGATCAGTGTATCCCCACGATCAGAGTAATCCCACGATCAGTGTATCCCCCACGATCAGAGTATTTCCCACGAACAGTGTATCCCCCACGATCAGTGTATCTCCACGATCACTGTATCCCCCACGATCAGTGTATCTCTCATGTTCAGAGGTTCCCCATGATCAGAGGATCCCCACGATCAGAGGATCCCCACGATCTGAGTATCCCCACGATCAGTGTATCCCTCACGGTCAGAGGATCACCACGATCAGTGTATCCCCACGATCAGTGTATCCCACATGATCAGAGAATCCCCACGATCAGAGAACCCCAATGATCAAAGGATCCCTACGATCAGAGGATCCCCACGATCAAAGGATCCCTACGATCAGAGGATCCCCACGATCTGAGTATCCCCACGATCAGTGTATCCCTCACGATCAGAGGATCCCCACGATCAATGTATCCCCACGATCAGTGTATCCCTCACGATCAGAGGATCACCACGATCAGAATGTCCCCCATGATCAGTGTATCCACCACGATCAGTGTATCCCCACGATCAGAGTATCCCCATGATCAGTGTATCCCCCACGATCAGTATATCTCCCACTATCAGTGTATCTCCACGATCAGAATGTCCCCCATGATCAGTGTATCCACCACGATCAGTGTATCCCCACGATCAGAGTATCCCCATGATCAGTGTATCTCCCACGATCAGAGCATCCCCACGATCAGAGTATCCCCAAGATCAGTGTATCCCCCACGATCAGTGTATCCCCCACGATCAGAGTATCCCCACGATCTGTGTATCCCCACGATCAGTGTATCCCCACGATCAGTGTATCCTCCATGATCAGTGTATCCGCCACGATCAGTGTATCCCCACGATCAGAGTATCCCCATGATCAGTGTATCTCCCACGATCAGAGCATCCCCACGATCAGTGTATCTCCAAGATCAGTGTATCCCCCACGATCAGTGTATCCCCCACGATCAGAGTATCCCCACGATCAATGCATCCCCACGATCAGAGTATCCCGCACGATCAGTGTATCCCCACGATCAGAGTATCCGCCACGAACAGTATATCTCCCACGATCAGTGTATCCCCACGATCGGAGTATCCCCACGATCTGTGTATCCCCACGATCAGTGTATCCCCACGATCAGTGTATCCCCACGATCAGAACATCCCTACGATCAGTGTATCCTACACGATCAGTATATCCCCACGATCAGTGTATCCCCACGATCAGTGTATCCTACACGATCAGAGTATCCCCACGATCAGAGTAACCCCACGATCAGAGTATCACCCACGATCAGTATATCCCCCACGATCAGTGTATCCCCACGATCAGAGTAATCCCACGATCAGTGTATCCCCCACGATCAGAGTATTCCCCACGAACAGTGTATCCCCCACGATCAGTGTATCTCCACGATCACTGTATCCCCCACGATCAGTGTATCTCTCATGTTCAGAGGTTCCCCATGATCAGAGGATCCCCACGATCAGAGGATCCCCACGATCTGAGTATCCCCACGATCAGTGTATCCCTCACGATCAGAGGATCACCACGATCAGTGTATCCCCACGATCAGTGTATCCCACATGATCAGAGAATCCCCACGATCAGAGAACCCCAATGATCAAAGGATCCCTACGATCAGAGGATCCCCACGATCAAAGGATCCCTACGATCAGAGGATCCCCACGATCTGAGTATCCCCACGATCAGTGTATCCCTCACGATCAGAGGATCCCCACGATCAATGTATCCCCACGATCAGTGTATCCCTCACGATCAGAGGATCACCACGATCAGAATGTCCCCCATGATCAGTGTATCCACCACGATCAGTGTATCCCCACGATCAGAGTATCCCCATGATCAGTGTATCCCCCACGATCAGTATATCTCCCACTATCAGTGTATCTCCACGATCAGAATGTCCCCCATGATCAGTGTATCCACCACGATCAGTGTATCCCCACGATCAGAGTATCCCCATGATCAGTGTATCTCCCACGATCAGAGCATCCCCACGATCAGAGTATCCCCAAGATCAGTGTATCCCCCACGATCAGTGTATCCCCCACGATCAGAGTATCCCCACGATCTGTGTATCCCCACGATCAGTGTATCCCCACGATCAGTGTATCCTCCATGATCAGTGTATCCGCCACGATCAGTGTATCCCCACGATCAGAGTATCCCCATGATCAGTGTATCTCCCACGATCAGAGCATCCCCACGATCAGAGTATCCCCAAGATCAGTGTATCCCCCACGATCAGTGTATCCCCCACGATCAGAGTATCCCCACGATCTGTGTATCCCCACGATCAGTGTATCCGCACGATCAGTGTATCCTCCATGATCAGTGTATCCGCCACGATCAGTGCATCTCCACGATCAGTGTATCCCCACGATCAGTGTCTCCCCCACGATCAGTGTATCCGCCACGATCAGTGTATCCCCATGATCAGAATATCCCCCACCATCAGTGTATCTCCCACGATCAGTGTATCTCCAAGATCAGTGTATCCGTCACGATCAGTGTATCCGCCACGATCAGTGTATCTCCCACGATCAATGCATCCCCACGATCAGAGTATCCCGCACGATCAGTGTATCCCCACGATCAGAGTATCCGCCACGAACAGTATATCTCCCACGATCAGTGTATCCCCACGATCAGTGTATCACCCACAATCAGTATATCCCCACGATCATTGTTTCCCCACAATCAGTGTATCCCCACGATCAGAGCATCCCCACGATCAGAGTATCCCCCACGATCAGTGTATCCTACACGATCAGTGTATCCCCACGATCAGTGTATCCCCACGATCAGTGTATCCTACACGATCAGAGTATCCCCACGATCATAGTAACCCCACGATCAGAGTATCACCCACGATCAATATATCCCCCACGATCAGTGTATCCCCACGATCAGAGTATCACCCACGATCAGTGTATCCCCCACAATCAGTGTATCCCCACGATCAGTGTATCCAGCACGATTATTGTATCTCCCACGATCAGAGTATTCCCCACGAACAGTGTATCCCCCACGATCAGTGTATCCCCACGATCACTGTATCCCCCACGATCAGTGTATCCCTCATGTTCAGAGGTTCCCCATGATCAGAGGATCCCCACGATCAGAGGATCCCCACGATCTGAGTATCCCCACGATCAGAGTATCCCCCACGATCAGTATATCTCCCACTATCAGTGTATCTCCACGATCAGAATGTCCCCCATAATCAGTGTATCCACCACGATCAGTGTATCCCCACGATCAGAGTATCCCCATGATCAGTGTATCTCCCACGATCAGAGCATCCCCACGATCAGAGTATCCCCAAGATCAGTGTATCCCCCACGATCAGTGTATCCCCCACGATCAGAGTATCCCCACGATCTGTGTATCCCCACGATCAGTGTATCCCCACGATCAGTGTATCCTCCATGATCAGTGTATCCGCCACGATCAGTGCATCTCCACGATCAGTGTATCCCCACGATCAGTGTCTCCCCCACGATCAGTGTATCCGCCACGATCAGTGTATCCCCATGATCAGAGTATCCCCCACCATCAGTGTATCTCCCACGATCAGTGTATCTCCAAGATCAGTGTATCCGTCACGATCATTGTATCCGCCACGATCAGTGTATCTCCCACGATCAATGCATCCCCACGATCAGAGTATCCCGCACGATCAGTGTATCCCCACGATCAGAGTTTCCGCCACGAACAGTATATCTCCCACGATCAGTGTATCCCCACGATCGGAGTATCCCCACGATCTGTGTATCCCCACGATCAGTGTATCCCCACGATCAGTGTATCCCCACGATCAGAACATCCCCACGATCAGTGTATCCTACACGATCAGTATATCCCCACGATCAGTGTATCCCCACGATCAGTGTATCCTACACGATCAGAGTATCCCCACGATCAGAGTAACCCCACGATCAGAGTATCACCCACGATCAGTATATCCCCCACGATCAGTGTATCCCCACGATCAGAGTAATCCCACGATCAGTGTATCCCCCACGATCAGAGTATTTCCCACGAACAGTGTATCCCCCACGATCAGTGTATCTCCACGATCACTGTATCCCCCACGATCAGTGTATCTCTCATGTTCAGAGGTTCCCCATGATCAGAGGATCCCCACGATCAGAGGATCCCCACGATCTGAGTATCCCCACGATCAGTGTATCCCTCACGGTCAGAGGATCACCACGATCAGTGTATCCCCACGATCAGTGTATCCCACATGATCAGAGAATCCCCACGATCAGAGAACCCCAATGATCAAAGGATCCCTACGATCAGAGGATCCCCACGATCAAAGGATCCCTACGATCAGAGGATCCCCACGATCTGAGTATCCCCACGATCAGTGTATCCCTCACGATCAGAGGATCCCCACGATCAATGTATCCCCACGATCAGTGTATCCCTCACGATCAGAGGATCACCACGATCAGAATGTCCCCCATGATCAGTGTATCCACCACGATCAGTGTATCCCCACGATCAGAGTATCCCCATGATCAGTGTATCCCCCACGATCAGTATATCTCCCACTATCAGTGTATCTCCACGATCAGAATGTCCCCCATGATCAGTGTATCCACCACGATCAGTGTATCCCCACGATCAGAGTATCCCCATGATCAGTGTATCTCCCACGATCAGAGCATCCCCACGATCAGAGTATCCCCAAGATCAGTGTATCCCCCACGATCAGTGTATCCCCCACGATCAGAGTATCCCCACGATCTGTGTATCCCCACGATCAGTGTATCCCCACGATCAGTGTATCCTCCATGATCAGTGTATCCGCCACGATCAGTGTATCCCCACGATCAGAGTATCCCCATGATCAGTGTATCTCCCACGATCAGAGCATCCCCACGATCAGTGTATCTCCAAGATCAGTGTATCCCCCACGATCAGTGTATCCCCCACGATCAGAGTATCCCCACGATCAATGCATCCCCACGATCAGAGTATCCCGCACGATCAGTGTATCCCCACGATCAGAGTATCCGCCACGAACAGTATATCTCCCACGATCAGTGTATCCCCACGATCGGAGTATCCCCACGATCTGTGTATCCCCACGATCAGTGTATCCCCACGATCAGTGTATCCCCACGATCAGAACATCCCCACGATCAGTGTATCCTACACGATCAGTATATCCCCACGATCAGTGTATCCCCACGATCAGTGTATCCTACACGATCAGAGTATCCCCACGATCAGAGTAACCCCACGATCAGAGTATCACCCACGATCAGTATATCCCCCACGATCAGTGTATCCCCACGATCAGAGTAATCCCACGATCAGTGTATCCCCCACGATCAGAGTATTCCCCACGAACAGTGTATCCCCCACGATCAGTGTATCTCCACGATCACTGTATCCCCCACGATCAGTGTATCTCTCATGTTCAGAGGTTCCCCATGATCAGAGGATCCCCACGATCAGAGGATCCCCACGATCTGAGTATCCCCACGATCAGTGTATCCCTCACGATCAGAGGATCACCACGATCAGTGTATCCCCACGATCAGTGTATCCCACATGATCAGAGAATCCCCACGATCAGAGAACCCCAATGATCAAAGGATCCCTACGATCAGATGATCCCCACGATCAAAGGATCCCTACGATCAGAGGATCCCCACGATCTGAGTATCCCCACGATCAGTGTATCCCTCACGATCAGAGGATCCCCACGATCAATGTATCCCCACGATCAGTGTATCCCTCACGATCAGAGGATCACCACGATCAGAATGTCCCCCATGATCAGTGTATCCACCACGATCAGTGTATCCCCACGATCAGAGTATCCCCATGATCAGTGTATCCCCCACGATCAGTATATCTCCCACTATCAGTGTATCTCCACGATCAGAATGTCCCCCATGATCAGTGTATCCACCACGATCAGTGTATCCCCACGATCAGAGTATCCCCATGATCAGTGTATCTCCCACGATCAGAGCATCCCCACGATCAGAGTATCCCCAAGATCAGTGTATCCCCCACGATCAGTGTATCCCCCACGATCAGAGTATCCCCACGATCTGTGTATCCCCACGATCAGTGTATCCCCACGATCAGTGTATCCTCCATGATCAGTGTATCCGCCACGATCAGTGTATCCCCACGATCAGAGTATCCCCATGATCAGTGTATCTCCCACGATCAGAGCATCCCCACGATCAGAGTATCCCCAAGATCAGTGTATCCCCCACGATCAGTGTATCCCCCACGATCAGAGTATCCCCACGATCTGTGTATCCCCACGATCAGTGTATCCGCACGATCAGTGTATCCTCCATGATCAGTGTATCCGCCACGATCAGTGCATCTCCACGATCAGTGTATCCCCACGATCAGTGTCTCCCCCACGATCAGTGTATCCGCCACGATCAGTGTATCCCCATGATCAGAATATCCCCCACCATCAGTGTATCTCCCACGATCAGTGTATCTCCAAGATCAGTGTATCCGTCACGATCAGTGTATCCGCCACGATCAGTGTATCTCCCACGATCAATGCATCCCCACGATCAGAGTATCCCGCACGATCAGTGTATCCCCACGATCAGAGTATCCGCCACGAACAGTATATCTCCCACGATCAGTGTATCCCCACGATCAGTGTATCACCCACAATCAGTATATCCCCACGATCATTGTTTCCCCACAATCAGTGTATCCCCACGATCAGAGCATCCCCACGATCAGAGTATCCCCCACGATCAGAGTATCCCCCACGATCAGAGTATCCCCACGATCAGAGTATCCCCAAGATCAGAGTATCCCCATGATCAGTGTATCTCCCACGATCAGAGCATCCCCACGATCAGAGTATCCCCAAGATCAGTGTATCCCCCACGATCAGTGTATCCCCCACGATCAGAGTATCCCCACGATCTGTGTATCCCCACGATCAGTGTATCCCCACGATCAGTGTATCCTCCATGATCAGTGTATCCGCCACGATCAGTGTATCCCCACGATCAGAGTATCCCCATGATCAGTGTATCTCCCACGATCAGAGCATCCCCACGATCAGAGTATCCCCAAGATCAGTGTATCCCCCACGATCAGTGTATCCCCCACGATCAGAGTATCCCCACGATCTGTGTATCCCCACGATCAGTGTATCCGCACGATCAGTGTATCCTCCATGATCAGTGTATCCGCCACGATCAGTGCATCTCCACGATCAGTGTATCCCCACGATCAGTGTCTCCCCCACGATCAGTGTATCCGCCACGATCAGTGTATCCCCATGATCAGAATATCCCCCACCATCAGTGTATCTCCCACGATCAGTGTATCTCCAAGATCAGTGTATCCGTCACGATCAGTGTATCCGCCACGATCAGTGTATCTCCCACGATCAATGCATCCCCACGATCAGAGTATCCCGCACGATCAGTGTATCCCCACGATCAGAGTATCCGCCACGAACAGTATATCTCCCACGATCAGTGTATCCCCACGATCAGTGTATCACCCACAATCAGTATATCCCCACGATCATTGTTTCCCACAATCAGTGTATCCCCACGATCAGAGCATCCCCACGATCAGAGTATCCCCCACGATCAGAGTATCCCCCACGATCAGAGTATCCCCACGATCAGAGTATCCCCCACGATCAGAGTATCCCCCACGATCAGAGTATCCCCCACGATCAGAGTATCCCCACGATCTGAGTATCCCCCACGATCAGTGTATCCCCCACGATCAGAGTATCACAACGATCAGAGTATCCCCACGATAAGAGTAAACCCCAGGATCAGAGTATCACCCACGATCAGTGTATCCCCCACGATCAATGTATCTCCCACGTTCAGTGTATCCCCCACGATCAGAGTATTCCCCACGAACAGTGCATCCCCCACGATCAGTGTATCCCCCACTATCAGTGTATCCCCACAATCAGAGTACCCCACAATCAGTATATCCCCACGATCAGAGTATCCCCACGATCAGTGTATCCCCACGATCAGTGTATCCCCACGATCAGAACATCCCCACGATCAGTGTATCCTACACGATCAGTGTATCCCCACGATCAGTGTATCCCCACGATCAGAACATCCCCACGATCAGTGTATCCTACACGATCAGTGTATCCCCAACGATCAGTGTATCCCCACGATCAGAGTATCACCCACGATCAGTGTATCCCCCACGATCAATGTATCTCCCACGTTCAGTGTATCCCCCACGATCAGAGTATTCTCCACGATCAGTGTATCCCCACGATCAGTGTATCCCAACGATCAGTGTATCCCCATCTATCAGAATATCCGCAATATCTGAGTATCCCCACGATCAGTGTATCCCCCACGATCAGTGTCTCCCCACGATCAGTGTCTCCTCATGATCAGTATATCCCCACGATCAGTTTATCCCCACGATCAGTGTATCCCCACGATCAGAATAACCCCACGGTATCAGTGTATCCCCCACGATCAGATTATCCCCACGATCAGAGCATCCCATACGATCTGTGTATCCCTACGATCAGAGTATCCCTACGATCAGAGTATCCCCACGATCAGTGCATCCCCCACAATCAGTGTATCCCCACGATCAGAGTACCCCACAATCAGTATATCCCCACGATCAGAGTATCCCCACGATCAGTGTATCCCCACGATCAGTGTATCCCCACGATCAGAACATGCCCACGATCAGTGTATCCCCACGATCAGTGTATCCTACACGATCAGTGTATCCCCACGATCAGTGTATCCCCACGATCAGTGTATCCTACACGATCAGAGTATCCCCACGATCATAGTAACCCCACGATCAGAGTATCACCCACGATCAATATATCCCCCACGATCAGTGTATCCCCACGATCAGAGTATCACCCACGATCAGTGTATCCCCCACAATCAGTGTATCCCCACGATCAGTGTATCCAGCACGATTATTGTATCTCCCACGATCAGAGTATTCCCCACGAACAGTGTATCCCCCACGATCAGTGTATCCCCACGATCACTGTATCTCCCACGATCAGTGTATCCCTCATGTTCAGAGGTTCCCCATGATCAGAGGATCCCCACGATCAGAGGATCCCCACGATCTGAGTATCCCCACGATCAGAGTATCCCCCACGATCAGTATATCTCCCACTATCAGTGTATCTCCACGATCAGAATGTCCCCCATGATCAGTGTATCCACCACGATCAGTGTATCCCCACGATCAGAGTATCCCCATGATCAGTGTATCTCCCACGATCAGAGCATCCCCACGATCAGAGTATCCCCAAGATCAGTGTATCCCCCACGATCAGTGTATCCCCCACGATCAGAGTATCCCCACGATCTGTGTATCCCCACGATCAGTGTATCCCCACGATCAGTGTATCCTCCATGATCAGTGTATCCGCCACGATCAGTGCATCTCCACGATCAGTGTATCCCCACGATCAGTGTCTCCCCCACGATCAGTGTATCCGCCACGATCAGTGTATCCCCATGATCAGAGTATCCCCCACCATCAGTGTATCTCCCACGATCAGTGTATCTCCAAGATCAGTGTATCCGTCACGATCAGTGTATCCGCCACGATCAGTGTATCTCCCACGATCAATGCATCCCCACGATCAGAGTATCCCGCACGATCAGTGTATCCCCACGATCAGAGTATCCGCCACGAACAGTATATCTCCCACGATCAGTGTATCCCCACGATCGGAGTATCCCCACGATCTGTGTATCCCCACGATCAGTGTATCCCCACGATCAGTGTATCCCCACGATCAGAACATCCCCACGATCAGTGTATCCTACACGATCAGTATATCCCCACGATCAGTGTATCCCCACGATCAGTGTATCCTACACGATCAGAGTATCCCCACGATCAGAGTATCCCCACGATCAGAGTAACCCCACGATCAGAGTATCACCCACAATCAGTATATCCCCCACGATCAGTGTATCCCCACGATCAGAGTAATCCCACGATCAGTGTATCCCCCACGATCAGAGTATTCCCCACGAACAGTGTATCCCCCACGATCAGTGTATCTCCACGATCACTGTATCCCCCACGATCAGTGTATCTCTCATGTTCAGAGGTTCCCCATGATCAGAGGATCCCCACGATCAGAGGATCCCCACGATCTGAGTATCCCCACGATCAGTGTATCCCTCACGATCAGAGGATCACCACGATCAGTGTATCCCCACGATCAGTGTATCCCACATGATCAGAGAATCCCCACGATCAGAGAACCCCAATGATCA
Organism: Pristiophorus japonicus; assembly: GCF_044704955.1. Lineage (NCBI taxonomy): Eukaryota > Metazoa > Chordata > Chondrichthyes > Pristiophoridae > Pristiophorus > Pristiophorus japonicus. The sequence goes on from NC_091995.1 coordinate 85,415,435, forward strand.
AAGGATCCCTACGATCAGAGGATCCCCACGATCAAAGGATCCCTACGATCAGAGGATCCCCACGATCTGAGTATCCCCACGATCAGTGTATCCCTCACGATCAGAGGATCCCCACGATCAATGTATCCCCACGATCAGTGTATCCCTCACGATCAGAGGATCACCACGATCAGAATGTCCCCCATGATCAGTGTATCCACCACGATCAGTGTATCCCCACGATCAGAGTATCCCCATGATCAGTGTATCCCCCACGATCAGTATATCTCCCACTATCAGTGTATCTCCACGATCAGAATGTCCCCCATGATCAGTGTATCCACCACGATCAGTGTATCCCCACGATCAGAGTATCCCCATGATCAGTGTATCTCCCACGATCAGAGCATCCCCACGATCAGAGTATCCCCAAGATCAGTGTATCCCCCACGATCAGTGTATCCCCCACGATCAGAGTATCCCCACGATCTGTGTATCCCCACGATCAGTGTATCCCCACGATCAGTGTATCCTCCATGATCAGTGTATCCGCCACGATCAGTGTATCCCCACGATCAGAGTATCCCCATGATCAGTGTATCTCCCACGATCAGAGCATCCCCACGATCAGAGTATCCCCAAGATCAGTGTATCCCCCACGATCAGTGTATCCCCCACGATCAGAGTATCCCCACGATCTGTGTATCCCCACGATCAGTGTATCCGCACGATCAGTGTATCCTCCATGATCAGTGTATCCGCCACGATCAGTGCATCTCCACGATCAGTGTATCCCCACGATCAGTGTCTCCCCCACGATCAGTGTATCCGCCACGATCAGTGTATCCCCATGATCAGAATATCCCCCACCATCAGTGTATCTCCCACGATCAGTGTATCTCCAAGATCAGTGTATCCGTCACGATCAGTGTATCCGCCACGATCAGTGTATCTCCCACGATCAATGCATCCCCACGATCAGAGTATCCCGCACGATCAGTGTATCCCCACGATCAGAGTATCCGCCACGAACAGTATATCTCCCACGATCAGTGTATCCCCACGATCAGTGTATCACCCACAATCAGTATATCCCCACGATCATTGTTTCCCACAATCAGTGTATCCCCACGATCAGAGCATCCCCACGATCAGAGTATCCCCCACGATCAGAGTATCCCCCACGATCAGAGTATCCCCACGATCAGAGTATCCCCCACGATCAGAGTATCCCCCACGATCAGAGTATCCCCACGATCTGAGTATCCCCCACGATCAGTGTATCCCCCACGATCAGAGTATCACAACGATCAGAGTATCCCCACGATAAGAGTAAACCCCAGGATCAGAGTATCACCCACGATCAGTGTATCCCCACGATCAGTGTATCCCCACGATCAGAACATCCCCACGATCAGTGTATCCTACACGATCAGTGTATCCCCACGATCAGTGTATCCCCACGATCAGAACATCCCCACGATCAGTGTATCCTACACGATCAGTGTATCCCCAACGATCAGTGTATCCCCACGATCAGAGTATCACCCACGATCAGTGTATCCCCCACGATCAATGTATCTCCCACGTTCAGTGTATCCCCCACGATCAGAGTATTCTCCACGATCAGTGTATCCCCACGATCAGTGTATCCCAACGATCAGTGTATCCCCATCTATCAGAATATCCGCAATATCTGAGTATCCCCACGATCAGTGTATCCCCCACGATCAGTGTCTCCCCACGATCAGTGTCTCCTCATGATCAGTATATCCCCACGATCAGTTTATCCCCACGATCAGTGTATCCCCACGATCAGAATAACCCCACGGTATCAGTGTATCCCCCACGATCAGATTATCCCCACGATCAGAGCATCCCATACGATCTGTGTATCCCTACGATCAGAGTATCCCTACGATCAGAGTATCCCCACGATCAGTGCATCCCCCACAATCAGTGTATCCCCACGATCAGAGTACCCCACAATCAGTATATCCCCACGATCAGAGTATCCCCACGATCAGTGTATCCCCACGATCAGTGTATCCCCACGATCAGAACATGCCCACGATCAGTGTATCCCCACGATCAGTGTATCCTACACGATCAGTGTATCCCCACGATCAGTGTATCCCCACGATCAGTGTATCCTACACGATCAGAGTATCCCCACGATCATAGTAACCCCACGATCAGAGTATCACCCACGATCAATATATCCCCCACGATCAGTGTATCCCCACGATCAGAGTATCACCCACGATCAGTGTATCCCCCACAATCAGTGTATCCCCACGATCAGTGTATCCAGCACGATTATTGTATCTCCCACGATCAGAGTATTCCCCACGAACAGTGTATCCCCCACGATCAGTGTATCCCCACGATCACTGTATCCCCCACGATCAGTGTATCCCTCATGTTCAGAGGTTCCCCATGATCAGAGGATCCCCACGATCAGAGGATCCCCACGATCTGAGTATCCCCACGATCAGAGTATCCCCCACGATCAGTATATCTCCCACTATCAGTGTATCTCCACGATCAGAATGTCCCCCATGATCAGTGTATCCACCACGATCAGTGTATCCCCACGATCAGAGTATCCCCATGATCAGTGTATCTCCCACGATCAGAGCATCCCCACGATCAGAGTATCCCCAAGATCAGTGTATCCCCCACGATCAGTGTATCCCCCACGATCAGAGTATCCCCACGATCTGTGTATCCCCACGATCAGTGTATCCCCACGATCAGTGTATCCCCACGATCAGAACATCCCCACGATCAGTGTATCCTACACGATCAGTATATCCCCACGATCAGTGTATCCCCACGATCAGTGTATCCTACACGATCAGAGTATCCCCACGATCAGAGTATCCCCACGATCAGAGTAACCCCACGATCAGAGTATCACCCACAATCAGTATATCCCCCACGATCAGTGTATCCCCACGATCAGAGTAATCCCACGATCAGTGTATCCCCCACGATCAGAGTATTCCCCACGAACAGTGTATCCCCCACGATCAGTGTATCTCCACGATCACTGTATCCCCCACGATCAGTGTATCTCTCATGTTCAGAGGTTCCCCATGATCAGAGGATCCCCACGATCAGAGGATCCCCACGATCTGAGTATCCCCACGATCAGTGTATCCCTCACGATCAGAGGATCACCACGATCAGTGTATCCCCACGATCAGTGTATCCCACATGATCAGAGAATCCCCACGATCAGAGAACCCCAATGATCAAAGGATCCCTACGATCAGAGGATCCCCACGATCAAAGGATCCCTACGATCAGAGGATCCCCACGATCTGAGTATCCCCACGATCAGTGTATCCCTCACGATCAGAGGATCCCCACGATCAATGTATCCCCACGATCAGTGTATCCCTCACAATCAGAGGATCACCACGATCAGAATGTCCCCCATGATCAGTGTATCCACCACGATCAGTGTATCCCCACGATCAGAGTATCCCCATGATCAGTGTATCCCCCACGATCAGTATATCTCCCACTATCAGTGTATCTCCACGATCAGAATGTCCCCCATGATCAGTGTATCCACCACGATCAGTGTATCCCCACGATCAGAGTATCCCCATGATCAGTGTATCTCCCACGATCAGAGCATCCCCACGATCAGAGTATCCCCAAGATCAGTGTATCCCCCACGATCAGTGTATCCCCCACGATCAGAGTATCCCCACGATCTGTGTATCCCCACGATCAGTGTATCCCCACGATCAGTGTATCCTCCATGATCAGTGTATCCGCCACGATCAGTGTATCCCCACGATCAGAGTATCCCCACGATCAGAGTATCCCCACGATCAGAGTAACCCCACGATCAGAGTATCACCCACAATCAGTATATCCCCCACGATCAGTGTATCCCCACGATCAGAGTAATCCCACGATCAGTGTATCCCCCACGATCAGAGTATTCCCCACGAACAGTGTATCCCCCACGATCAGTGTATCTCCACGATCACTGTATCCCCCACGATCAGTGCATCTCTCATGTTCAGAGGTTCCCCATGATCAGAGGATCCCCACGATCAGAGGATCCCCACGATCTGAGTATCCCCACGATAAGAGTAAACCCCAGGATCAGAGTATCACCCACGATCAGTGTATCCCCCACGATCAATGTATCTCCCACGTTCAGTGTATCCCCCACGATCAGAGTATTCCCCACGAACAGTGCATCCCCCACGATCAGTGTATCCCCCACTATCAGTGTATCCCCACAATCAGAGTACCCCACAATCAGTATATCCCCACGATCAGAGTATCCCCACGATCAGTGTATCCCCACGATCAGTGTATCCCCACGATCAGAACATCCCCACGATCAGTGTATCCTACACGATCAGTGTATCCCCACGATCAGTGTATCCCCACGATCAGAACATCCCCACGATCAGTGTATCCTACACGATCAGTGTATCCCCAATGATCAGTGTATCCCCACGATCAGAGTATCACCCACGATCAGTGTATCCCCCACGATCAATGTATCTCCCACGTTCAGTGTATCCCCCACGATCAGAGTATTCTCCACGATCAGTGTATCCCCACGATCAGTGTATCCCAACGATCAGTGTATCCCCATCTATCAGAATATCCGCAATATCTGAGTATCCCCACGATCAGTGTATCCCCCACGATCAGTGTCTCCCCACGATCAGTGTCTCCCCATGATCAGTATATCCCCACGATCAGTTTATCCCCACGATCAGTGTATCCCCACGATCAGAATAACCCCACGGTATCAGTGTATCCCCCACGATCAGATTATCCCCACGATCAGAGCATCCCATACGATCTGTGTATCCCTACGATCAGAGTATCCCTACGATCAGAGTATCCCCACGATCAGTGCATCCCCCACAATCAGTGTATCCCCACGATCAGAGTACCCCACAATCAGTATATCCCCACGATCAGAGTATCCCCACGATCAGTGTATCCCCACGATCAGTGTATCCCCACGATCAGAACATGCCCACGATCAGTGTATCCCCACGATCAGTGTATCCTACACGATCAGTGTATCCCCACGATCAGTGTATCCCCACGATCAGTGTATCCTACACGATCAGAGTATCCCCACGATCATAGTAACCCCACGATCAGAGTATCACCCACGATCAATATATCCCCCACGATCAGTGTATCCCCACGATCAGAGTATCACCCACGATCAGTGTATCCCCCACAATCAGTGTATCCCCACGATCAGTGTATCCAGCACGATTATTGTATCTCCCACGATCAGAGTATTCCCCACGAACAGTGTATCCCCCACGATCAGTGTATCCCCACGATCACTGTATCCCCCACGATCAGTGTATCCCTCATGTTCAGAGGTTCCCCATGATCAGAGGATCCCCACGATCAGAGGATCCCCACGATCTGAGTATCACCACGATCAGAGTATCCCCCACGATCAGTATATCTCCCACTATCAGTGTATCTCCACGATCAGAATGTCCCCCATGATCAGTGTATCCACCACGATCAGTGTATCCCCACGATCAGAGTATCCCCATGATCAGTGTATCTCCCACGATCAGAGCATCCCCACGATCAGAGTATCCCCAAGATCAGTGTATCCCCCACGATCAGTGTATCCCCCACGATCAGAGTATCCCCACGATCTGTGTATCCCCACGATCAGTGTATCCCCACGATCAGTGTATCCTCCATGATCAGTGTATCCGCCACGATCAGTGCATCTCCACGATCAGTGTATCCCCACGATCAGTGTCTCCCCCACGATCAGTGTATCCGCCACGATCAGTGTATCCCCATGATCAGAGTAATCCCCACCATCAGTGTATCTCCCACGATCAGTGTATCTCCAAGATCAGTGTATCCGTCACGATCAGTGTATCCGCCACGATCAGTGTATCTCCCACGATCAATGCATCCCCACGATCAGAGTATCCCGCACGATCAGTGTATCCCCACGATCAGAGTATCCGCCACGAACAGTATATCTCCCACGATCAGTGTATCCCCACGATCGGAGTATCCCCACGATCTGTGTATCCCCACGATCAGTGTATCCCCACGATCAGTGTATCCCCACGATCAGAACATCCCCACGATCAGTGTATCCTACACGATCAGTATATCCCCACGATCAGTGTATCCCCACGATCAGTGTATCCTACACGATCAGAGTATCCCCACGATCAGAGTAACCCCACGATCAGAGTATCACCCACGATCAGTATATCCCCCACGATCAGTGTATCCCCACGATCAGAGTAATCCCACGATCAGTGTATCCCCCACGATCAGAGTATTCCCCACGAACAGTGTATCCCCCACGATCAGTGTATCTCCACGATCACTGTATCCCCCACGATCAGTGTATCTCTCATGTTCAGAGGTTCCCCATGATCAGAGGATCCCCACGATCAGAGGATCCCCACGATCTGAGTATCCCCACGATCAGTGTATCCCTCACGATCAGAGGATCACCACGATCAGTGTATCCCCACGATCAGTGTATCCCACATGATCAGAGAATCCCCACGATCAGAGAACCCCAATGATCAAAGGATCCCTACGATCAGAGGATCCCCACGATCAAAGGATCCCTACGATCAGAGGATCCCCACGATCTGAGTATCCCCACGATCAGTGTATCCCTCACGATCAGAGGATCCCCACGATCAATGTATCCCCACGATCAGTGTATCCCTCACGATCAGAGGATCACCACGATCAGTGTATCCCCACAATCAGTGTATCCCTCACGATCAGACAATCCCCACGATCAAAGGATCCCTACGATCTGAGTATCCCCACGATCTGAGTATTCCCACGATCAGTGTATCCCTCACGATCAGAGGATCCCCACGATCAATGTATCTCCACGATCAGTGTATCCCTCACGCTCAGAGGATCCCCACGCTCAGAGGATCCCCACGCTCAGAGGATCTCCACGATCAGATGATCCCCACGATCAGTGTATCCGCATGATCAGTGTATCCCTCACGATCAGAGAATCCCCACGATCAGAGTATCCCCACGATCAGAGTATCCCCACGATCAGTGTATCCCCCATGATCAGTGTATCCCGGATGATCAGTGTATCCGCCACTATCAGTGTATCCCCACGATCAGAGTATCCCCCACGATCAGTGTATCTCCCACGATCAGTGTATCACCACGATCAGAGAATCCCCCATGATCAGTGTATCCCCCACGATCAGTGTATCCCCCAAGATCAGAGTATCCCCACAATCAGTGTATCCCCACGATCAGAGTATCCCCCACGATCAGAGTACCCCCACGATTAGAGTATCCCCATGATCAGTGTATCCCCTCGATCAGAGTATCCCCACGATTAGAGTATCCCCACGATCAGTGTATCCCCTCGATCAGAGTATCCCCACGATCAGTGTATCCCCCACGATCAGAGTATCCCCACGATTAGAGTATCCCCACGATCAGTGTATCCCCCACGTTCAGAGTATCCCCCACGATCAGAGTATCCACACGATCAGTGTATCCCCCACGATCAGAGTAGCCCCCACGATCAGATTATCCCCACGATCAGATTATCCCCACGATTAGAGTATCCCCATGATCAGTGTATCCCCTCGATCAGAGGTTCCCCATGATCAGAGGATCCCCACGATCAGAGGATCCCCACGATCTGAGTATCCCCACGATCAGTGTATCCCTCACGATCAGAGGATCACCACGATCAGTGTATCCCCACGATCAGTGTATCCCACATGGTCAGAGAATCCCCACGATCAGAGAACCCCAACGATCAAAGGATCCCTATGATCAGAGGATCCCCACAATCAAAGGATCCCTACGATCAGAGGATCCCCACGATCTGAGTATCCCCACGATCAGTGTATCCCTCACGATCAGAGGATCCCCACGATCAATGTATCCCCACGATCAGTGTATCCCTCACGATCAGAGGATCACCACGATCAGTGTATCCCCACAATCAGTGTATCCCTCACGATCAGACAATCCCCACGATCAAAGGATCCCTACGATCTGAGTATCCCCACGATCTGAGTATTCCCACGATCAGTGTATCCCTCACGATCAGAGGATCCCCACGATCAATGTATCCCCACGATCAGTGTATCCCTCACGCTCAGAGGATCCCCACGCTCAGAGGATCCCCACGATCAGAGGATCCCCACGATCAGTGTATCCCCCATGATCAGTGTATCCCGGATGATCAGTGTATCCGCCACTATCAGTGTACCCCCACGATCAGAGTATCCCCCACGATCAGTGTATCTCCCACGATCAGTGTATCACCACGATCAGAGAATCCCCCATGATCAGTGTATCCCCCACGATCAGTGTATCCCCCACGATCAGTGTATCCCCCAAGATCAGAGTATCCCCACAATCAGTGTATCCCCACGATCAGAGTATCCCCCACGATCAGAGTACCCCCACGATTAGAGTATCCCCACGATCAGTGTATCCCCTCGATCAGAGTATCCCCACGATTAGAGTATCCCCACGATCAGTGTATCCCCTCGATCAGAGTATCCCCACGATCAGTGTATCCCCCACGATCAGAGTATCCCCACGATTAGAGTATCCCCACGATCAGTGTATCCCCCACGTTCAGAGTATCCCCCACGATCAGAGTATCCACACGATCAGTGTATCCCCCACGATCAGAGTATCCCCCACGATCAGATTATCCCCACGATCAGATTATCCCCACGATCAGTGTATCCCCGCGATCGCGTATCCCCACGATCAGATTATTCCCACAATCAGTGTATCCCCACAATCAGAGTACCCCACAATCAGTGTATCCCCACGATCAGAGTATCCCCACAATCAGTGTATCCCCACGATCAGAACATCCCCACGATCAGTGTATCCTACACGATCAGTGTATCCCCACGATCAGTGTATCCCCACGATCAGTGTATCCCCACGATCAGAACATCCCCACGATCAGTGTATCCTACACGATCAGTGTATCCCCAACGATCAGTGTATCCCCACGATCAGAGTATCACCCACGATCAGTGTATCCCCCACGATCAATGTATCTCCCACGTTCAGTGTATCCCCCACGATCAGAGTATTCTCCACGATCAGTGTATCCCCACGATCAGTGTATCCCAACGATCAGTGTATCCCCATCTATCAGAATATCCGCAATATCTGAGTATCCCCACGATCAGTGTATCCCCCACGATCAGTGTCTCCCCACGATCAGTGTCTCCCCATGATCAGTATATCCCCACGATCAGTTTATCCCCACGATCAGTGTATCCCCACGATCAGAATAACCCCACGGTATCAGTGTATCCCCCACGATCAGATTATCCCCACGATCAGAGCATCCCATACGATCTGTGTATCCCTACGATCAGAGTATCCCTATGATCAGAGTATCCCCACGATCAGTGCATCCCCCACGATCAGTGCATCCCCCACAATCAGTGTATCCCCACGATCAGAGTACCCCACAATCAGTGTATCCCCACGATCAGTGTATCCCCACGATCAGAACATGCCCACGATCAGTGTATCCCCACGATCAGTGTATCCTACACGATCAGTGTATCCCCACGATCAGTGTATCCCCACGATCAGAGTATCCCCACGATCATAGTAATCTCACGATCAGAATATCACCCACGATCAGTGTATCCCCCACGATCAGTGTATCCCCACGATCAGAGTATCACCCACGATCAGTGTATCCCCCACAATCAGTGTATCCCCACGATCAGTGTATCCAGCACGATTAGTGTATCCCCCACGATCAGAGTATTCCCCACGAACAGTGTATCCCCCACGATCAGTGTATCCCCACGATCACTGTATCCCCCACGATCAGTGTATCCCTCATGTTCAGAGGTTCCCCATGATCAGAGGATCCCCACGATCAGAGGATCCCCACGATCTGAGTATCCCCACGATCAGTGTATCCCTCACGATCAGCGGATCACCACGATCAGTGTATCCCCACGATCAGTGTATCCCACATGATCAGAGAATCCCCACGATCAGAGATCCCCCACGATCAGTGTATCCCCACGATCACTGTATCCCCCACGATCAGTGTATCCCTCATGTTCAGAGGTTCCCCATGATCAGAGGATCCCCACGATCAGAGGATCCCCACGATCTGAGTATCCCCACGATCAGAGTATCCCCCACGATCAGTATATCTCCCACTATCAGTGTATCTCCACGATCAGAATGTCCCCCATGATCAGTGTATCCACCACGATCAGTGTATCCCCACGATCAGAGTATCCCCATGATCAGTGTATCCCCCACGATCAGTATATCTCCCACTATCAGTGTATCTCCACGATCAGAATGTCCCCCATGATCAGTGTATCCACCACGATCAGTGTATCCCCACGATCAGAGTATCCCCATGATCAGTGTATCTCCCACGATCAGAGCATCCCCACGATCAGAGTATCCCCAAGATCAGTGTATCCCCCACGATCAGTGTATCCCCCACGATCAGAGTATCCCCACGATCTGTGTATCCCCACGATCAGTGTATCCCCACGATCAGTGTATCCTCCATGATCAGTGTATCCGCCACGATCAGTGTATCCCCACGATCAGAGTATCCCCATGATCAGTGTATCTCCCACGATCAGAGCATCCCCACGATCAGAGTATCCCCAAGATCAGTGTATCCCCCACGATCAGTGTATCCCCCACGATCAGTGTATCCCCCACGATCAGAGTATCCCCACGATCTGTGTATCCCCACGATCAGTGTATCCCCACGATCAGTGTATCCTCCATGATCAGTGTATCCGCCACGATCAGTGCATCTCCACGATCAGTGTATCCCCACGATCAGTGTCTCCCCCACGATCAGTGTATCCGCCACGATCAGTGTATCCCCATGATCAGAATATCCCCCACCATCAGTGTATCTCCCACGATCAGTGTATCCCTCATGTTCAGAGGTTCCCCATGATCAGAGGATCCCCACGATCAGAGGATCCCCACGATCTGAGTATCCCCACGATCAGTGTATCCCTCACGATCAGCGGATCACCACGATCAGTGTATCCCCACGATCAGTGTATCCCACATGATCAGAGAATCCCCACGATCAGAGATCCCCCACGATCAGTGTATCCCCACGATCACTGTAACCCCCACGATCAGTGTATCCCTCATGTTCAGAGGTTCCCCATGATCAGAGGATCCCCACGATCTGAGTATCCCCACGATCAGAGTATCCCCCACGATCAGTATATCTCCCACTATCAGTGTATCTCCACGATCAGAATGTCCCCCATGATCAGTGTATCCACCACGATCAGTGTATCCCCACGATCAGAGTATCCCCATGATCAGTGTATCCCCCACGATCAGTATATCTCCCACTATCAGTGTATCTCCACGATCAGAATGTCCCCCATGATCAGTGTATCCACCACGATCAGTGTATCCCCACGATCAGAGTATCCCCATGATCAGTATATCTCCCACGATCAGAGCATCCCCACGATCAGAGTATCCCCAAGATCAGTGTATCCCCCACGATCAGTGTATCCCCCACGATCAGAGTATCCCCACGATCTGTGTATCCCCACGATCAGTGTATCCCCACGATCAGTGTATCCTCCATGATCAGTGTATCCGCCACGATCAGTGTATCCCCACGATCAGAGTATCCCCATGATCAGTGTATCTCCCACGATCAGAGCATCCCCACGATCAGAGTATCCCCAAGATCAGTGTATCCCCCACGATCAGTGTATCCCCCACGATCAGAGTATCCCCACGATCTGTGTATCCCCACGATCAGTGTATCCCCACGATCAGTGTATCCTCCATGATCAGTGTATCCGCCACGATCAGTGCATCTCCACGATCAGTGTATCCCCACGATCAGTGTCTCCCCCACGATCAGTGTATCCGCCACGATCAGTGTATCCCCATGATCAGAATATCCCCCACCATCAGTGTATCTCCCACGATCAGTGTATCTCCAAGATCAGTGTATCCGTCACGATCAGTGTATCCGCCACGATCAGTGTATCTCCCACGATCAATGCATCCCCACGATCAGAGTATCCCGCACGATCAGTGTATCCCCACGATCAGAGTATCCGCCACGAACAGTATATCTCCCACGATCAGTGTATCCCCACGATCAGTGTATCACCCACAATCAGTATATCCCCACGATCATTGTTTCCCCACAATCAGTGTATCCCCACGATCAGAGCATCCCCACGATCAGAGTATCCCCCACGATCAGAGTATCCCCCACGATCAGAGTATCCCCACGATCAGAGTATCCCCCACGATCAGAGTATCCCCCACGATCAGAGTATCCCCACGATCTGAGTATCCCCCACGATCAGTGTATCCCCCACGATCAGAGTATCACAACGATCAGAGTATCCCCACGATAAGAGTAAACCCCAGGATCAGAGTATCACCCACGATCAGTGTATCCCCCACGATCAATGTATCTCCCACGTTCAGTGTATCCCCCACGATCAGAGTATTCCCCACGAACAGTGCATCCCCCACGATCAGTGTATCCCCCACTATCAGTGTATCCCCACAATCAGAGTACCCCACAATCAGTATATCCCCACGATCAGAGTATCCCCACAATCAGTGTATCCCCACGATCAGTGTATCCCCACGATCAGAACATCCCCACGATCAGTGTATCCTACACGATCAGTGTATCCCCACGATCAGTGTATCCCCACGATCAGTGTATCCCCACGATCAGTGTATCCCCCACGATCAGTATATCTCCCACTATCAGTGTATCTCCACGATCAGAATGTCCCCCATGATCAGTGTATCCACCACGATCAGTGTATCCCCACGATCAGAGTATCCCCATGATCAGTATATCTCCCACGATCAGAGCATCCCCACGATCAGAGTATCCCCAAGATCAGTGTATCCCCCACGATCAGTGTATCCCCCACGATCAGAGTATCCCCACGATCTGTGTATCCCCACGATCAGTGTATCCCCACGATCAGTGTATCCTCCATGATCAGTGTATCCGCCACGATCAGTGTATCCCCACGATCAGAGTATCCCCATGATCAGTGTATCTCCCACGATCAGAGCATCCCCACGATCAGAGTATCCCCAAGATCAGTGTATCCCCCACGATCAGTGTATCCCCCACGATCAGAGTATCCCCACGATCTGTGTATCCCCACGATCAGTGTATCCCCACGATCAGTGTATCCTCCATGATCAGTGTATCCGCCACGATCAGTGCATCTCCACGATCAGTGTATCCCCACGATCAGTGTCTCCCCCACGATCAGTGTATCCGCCACGATCAGTGTATCCCCATGATCAGAATATCCCCCACCATCAGTGTATCTCCCACGATCAGTGTATCTCCAAGATCAGTGTATCCGTCACGATCAGTGTATCCGCCACGATCAGTGTATCTCCCACGATCAATGCATCCCCACGATCAGAGTATCCCGCACGATCAGTGTATCCCCACGATCAGAGTATCCGCCACGAACAGTATATCTCCCACGATCAGTGTATCCCCACGATCAGTGTATCACCCACAATCAGTATATCCCCACGATCATTGTTTCCCCACAATCAGTGTATCCCCACGATCAGAGCATCCCCACGATCAGAGTATCCCCCACGATCAGAGTATCCCCCACGATCAGAGTATCCCCACGATCAGAGTATCCCCCACGATCAGAGTATCCCCCACGATCAGAGTATCCCCCACGATCAGAGTATCCCCACGATCTGAGTATCCCCCACGATCAGTGTATCCCCCACGATCAGAGTATCACAACGATCAGAGTATCCCCACGATAAGAGTAAACCCCAGGATCAGAGTATCACCCACGATCAGTGTATCCCCCACGATCAATGTATCTCCCACGTTCAGTGTATCCCCCACGATCAGAGTATTCCCCACGAACAGTGCATCCCCCACGATCAGTGTATCCCCCACTATCAGTGTATCCCCACAATCAGAGTACCCCACAATCAGTATATCCCCACGATCAGAGTATCCCCACGATCAGTGTATCCCCACGATCAGTGTATCCCCACGATCAGAACATCCCCACGATCAGTGTATCCTACACGATCAGTGTATCCCCACGATCAGTGTATCCCCACGATCAGTGTATCCCCACGATCAGAACATCCCCACGATCAGTGTATCCTACACGATCAGTGTATCCCCAACGATCAGTGTATCCCCACGATCAGAGTATCACCCACGATCAGTGTATCCCCCACGATCAATGTATCTCCCACGTTCAGTGTATCCCCCACGATCAGAGTATTCTCCACGATCAGTGTATCCCCACGATCAGTGTATCCCAACGATCAGTGTATCCCCATCTATCAGAATATCCGCAATATCTGAGTATCCCCACGATCAGTGTATCCCCCACGATCAGTGTCTCCCCACGATCAGTGTCTCCCCATGATCAGTATATCCCCACGATCAGTTTATCCCCACGATCAGTGTATCCCCACGATCAGAATAACCCCACGGTATCAGTGTATCCCCCACGATCAGATTATCCCCACGATCAGAGCATCCCATACGATCTGTGTATCCCTACGATCAGAGTATCCCTACGATCAGAGTATCCCCACGATCAGTGCATCCCCCACGATCAGTGCATCCCCCACGATCAGTGTATCCCCCACGATCAGTGTATCCCCCACAATCAGTGTATCCCCACGATCAGAGTACCCCACAATCAGTATATCCCCACGATCAGAGTATCCCCACGATCAGTGTATCCCCACGATCAGTGTATCCCCACGATCAGAACATGCCCACGATCAGTGTATCCCCACGATCAGTGTATCCTACACGATCAGTGTATCCCCACGATCAGTGTATCCCCACGATCAGTGTATCCTACACGATCAGAGTATCCCCACGATCATAGTAACCCCACGATCAGAGTATCACCCACGATCAATATATCCCCCACGATCAGTGTATCCCCACGATCAGAGTATCACCCACGATCAGTGTATCCCCCACAATCAGTGTATCCCCACGATCAGTGTATCCAGCACGATTATTGTATCCCCCACGATCAGAGTATTCCCCACGAACAGTGTATCCCCCACGATCACTGTATCCCCCACGATCACTGTATCCCCCACGATCAGTGTATCCCTCATGTTCAGAGGTTCCCCATGATCAGAGGATCCCCACGATCAGAGGATCCCCACGATCTGAGTATCCCCACGATCAGAGTATCCCCCACGATCAGTATATCTCCCACTATCAGTGTATCTCCACGATCAGAATGTCCCCCATGATCAGTGTATCCACCACGATCAGTGTATCCCCACGATCAGAGTATCCCCATGATCAGTGTATCTCCCACGATCAGAGCATCCCCACGATCAGAGTATCCCCAAGATCAGTGTATCCCCCACGATCAGTGTATCCCCCACGATCAGAGTATCCCCACGATCTGTGTATCCCCACGATCAGTGTATCCCCACGATCAGTGTATCCTCCATGATCAGTGTATCCGCCACGATCAGTGCATCTCCACGATCAGTGTATCCCCACGATCAGTGTCTCCCCCACGATCAGTGTATCCGCCACGATCAGTGTATCCCCATGATCAGAGTATCCCCCACCATCAGTGTATCTCCCACGATCAGTGTATCTCCAAGATCAGTGTATCCGTCACGATCAGTGTATCCGCCACGATCAGTGTATCTCCCACGATCAATGCATCCCCACGATCAGAGTATCCCGCACGATCAGTGTATCCCCACGATCAGAGTATCCGCCACGAACAGTATATCTCCCACGATCAGTGTATCCCCACGATCGGAGTATCCCCACGATCTGTGTATCCCCACGATCAGTGTATCCCCACGATTAGTGTATCACCTACGATCAGTATATCCCCACGATCATTGTTTCCCCACAATCAGTGTATCCCCACGATCAGAGTATCCCCACGATCAGAGTATCCCCGCGATCAGAGTATCCCCGCGATCAGAGTATCCCCGCGATCAGAGTATCCCCGCGATCAGAGTATCCCCACGATCAGAATATCCCCCACGATCAGAGTATCCCCCACGATCAGAGTATCCCCCACGATCAGAGTATCCCCACGATCAGTGTATCCCCCACGATCAGTGTATCCCCACGATCAGAGTATCACAACGATCAGAGTATCCCCACAATAAGAGTAAACCCCAGGATCAGAGTATCACCCACGATCAGTGTATCCCCCACGATCAATGTATCTCCCACGTTCAGTGTATCCCCCACGATCAGAGTATTCTCCACGATCAGTGTATCCCCACGATCAGTGTATCCCAACGATCAGTGTATCCCCATCTATCAGAATATCCGCAATATCAGAGTATCCCCACGATCAGTGTATCCCCCACGATCAGTGTCTCCCCACGATCAGTGTCTCCCCATGATCAGTATATCCCCACGATCAGTTTATCCCCACGATCAGTGTATCCCCACGATCAGAATAACCCCACGGTATCAGTGTATCCCCCACGATTAGATTATCCCCACGATCACAGTATCCCCCACGATCTGTGTATCCCCAGGATCAGAGTATCCCCCACAATCAGTGTATTCCCACAATCAGAGTACCCCACAATCAGTATATCCCCACGATCAGTGTATCCCCACGATCAGTGTATCCCCACGATCAGAACATCCCCACGATCAGTGTATCCTACACGATCAGTATATCCCCACGATCAGTGTATCCCCACGATCAGTGTATCCTACACGATCAGAGTATCCCCACGATCAGAGTAACCCCACGATCAGAGTATCACCCACGATCAGTATATCCCCCACGATCAGTGTATCCCCACGATCAGAGTAATCCCACGATCAGTGTATCCCCCACGATCAGAGTATTCTCCACGATCAGTGTATCCCCCACGATCAGTGTATCCCCATGATCAGAGTATCACCCACGATCAGTGTATCCCCCACGATCAATGTATCTCCCACGTTCAGTGTATCCCCCACGATCAGAGTATTCTCCACGATCAGTGTATCCCCACGATCAGTGTATCCCAACGATCAGTGTATCCCCATCTATCAGAATATCCGCAATATCAGAGTATCCCCACGATCAGTGTATCCCCCACGATCAGTGTCTCCCCACGATCAGTGTCTCCCCATGATCAGTATATCCCCACGATCAGTTTATCCCCACGATCAGTGTATCCCCACGATCAGAATAACCCCACGGTATCAGTGTATCCCCCACGATCAGATTATCCCCACGATCAGAGTATCCCATACGATCTGTGTATCCCCATGATCAGAGTATCCCTACGATCAGAGTATCCCCACGATCAGTGCATTCCCCACGATCAATGTATCCCCCACAATCAGTGTATCCCCACGATCAGAGTACCCCACAATCAGTATATCCCCACGATCAGAGTATCCCCACGATCAGTGTATCCCCACGATCAGTGTATCCCCACGATCAGAACATGCTCACGATCAGTGTATCCCCACGATCAGTGTATCCTACACGATCAGTGTATCCCCACGATCAGTGTATCCTACACGATCAGAGTATCCCCACGATCATAGTATCCCCACGATCATAGTAACCCCACGATCAGAGTATCACCCACGATCAGTGTATCCCCCACGATCAGTGTATCCCCACGATCAGAGTAATCCCACGATCAGTGTATCCCCCACGATCAGTGTATCCCCACGATCAGAGTATCACCCACGATCAGTGTATCCCCCACAATCAGTGTATCCCCACGATCAGTGTATCCAGCATGATTAGTGTATCCCCCACGATCAGAGTATTCCCCACGAACAGTGTATCCCCCACGATCAGTGTATCTCCACGATCACTGTATTCCCCACGATCAGTGTATCTCTCATGTTCAGAGGTTCCCCATGATCAGAGGATCCCCACGATCAGAGGATCCCCACGATCTGAGTATCCCCACGATCAGTGTATCCCTCACGATCAGAGGATCACCACGATCAGTGTATCCCCACGATCAGTGTATCCCACATGATCAGAGAATCCCCACGATCAGAGAACCCCAATGATCAAAGGATCCCTACGATCAGAGGATCCCCACGATCAAAGGATCCCTACGATCAGAGGATCCCCACGATCTGAGTATCCCCACGATCAGTGTATCCCTCACGATCAGAGGATCCCCACGATCAATGTATCCCCACGATCAGTGTATCCCTCACGATCAGAGGATCACCACGATCAGTGTATCCCCACAATCAGTGTATCCCTCACGATCAGACAATCCCCACGATCAAAGGATCCCTACGATCTGAGTATCCCCACGATCTGAGTATTCCCACGATCAGTGTATCCCTCACGATCAGAGGATCCCCACGATCAATGTATCTCCACGATCAGTGTATCCCTCACGCTCAGAGGATCCCCACGCTCAGAGGATCCCCACGATCAGAGGATCCCCACGATCAGATGATCCCCACGATCAGTGTATCCGCACGATCAGTGTATCCCTCACGATCAGAGAATCCCCACGATCAGAGTATCCCCACGATCAGAGTATCCCCACGATCAGTGTATCCCCCATGATCAGTGTATCCCGGATGATCAGTGTATCCGCCACTATCAGTGTATCCCCACGATCAGAGTATCCCCCACGATCAGTGTATCTCCCACGATCAGTGTATCACCACGATCAGAGAATCCCCCATGATCAGTGTATCCCCCACGATCAGTGTATCCCCCACGATCAGTGTATCCCCCAAGATCAGAGTATCCCCACAATCAGTGTATCCCCACGATCAGAGTATCCCCCACGATCAGAGTACCCCCACGATTAGAGTATCCCCACGATCAGTGTATCCCCTCGATCAGAGTATCCACAATGATCAGTGTATCCACTGTACCAAATTCAGCTGTCCTTTTTAAGTGCATCTAATGAATGTTTTTAGTTTTTTTTTCAGGTTATTTTTCTCCCTGGGCGTCTCTTGGAGCGCTCCCAGGCCGGCTGTTTAGCTTGAGATTTTCACTTTCTCAGGCCGCATGGCATAGAAACATAGAATATGGAAACATAGAAAATAGGTGCAGGAATCGGCCATTCTGCCCTTCGAGCCTGCACCACCATTCAATATGATCATGGCTGATCATGCAACTTCAGTACCCCATTCCTGCTTTCTCTCCATACCCCTTGATTCCTTTAGTCGTAAGAGCCATATCTAATTGCAGTTTTTAATATATCTAACGAACTGGCCTCAACAGCTTTCTGTGGTAGATAATTCCACAGGTTCACAATTCTCTGAGTGAAGAAATTTCTCCTCATCTTGGCCCTTATCCTTAGACTGTGATCCCTTGTTCTGGGCTTTCCCAAAATCGGGAACATTCTTCCTGCATCTAACCTGTCCAATCCCGTCAGAATTTTATATGTTTCTATGAGATCCCCTCTCATTCTTCTAAATTCCAGTGAATATTAGCCTAGTCGATCAGTCTTTCTTCATATGTCAGTCCTGCCATTCCATGAATCAGTCTGGTGAACCTTCGCTGCACTCCCTCAATAGCAAGAATGTTCTTCCTCAGATTAGGAGACCAAAACTGTACACAATATTCCAGGTGTGGCCTCACCAAGGCCCTGTACAACTGCAGTAAGACCTCCTTGCTCCTATCCTCAAATCCTCTCACTATGAATGATGACATGCCATTTGACTTCTTCACCGCTTGCTGTACCTGCATGCCAACTTTCAATGACTGATGTACCATGACACCCAGGTCTCATTGCACCTCCCCTTTTCCTAATCTGCCGCCATTCAGACAATATTCTGCCTTCATGTTTTTGCCACTAAAGTGGATAACCTCACATTTATCTACATTATACTGCATCTTCCATGCATTTGCCCACTCACCTAACCTGTCCAAGTCACCCTGCAGCCTCTTACCATCCTCCTCACAGCTCACACTGCCACCCAGCTGAGTGTCATCTGCAAACTTGGAGATATTACATTCAATTCCTTCGTCCAAATCATTAATATATATTGTAAATAACTGGGGTCCCAGCACTGAACCTTGCGGTACCCCACTAGCCACTGCCGTTTATCCCGACTCTCTGCTTCCTGTCTGCCAACGAGTTCTCTCTCCACATCAATACATTACCCCCAATACCATGTGCTTTAATTTTGCACACTAATCTCTTGTGTGGGACCTTGTCAAAAGCCTTTTGAAAGTCCAAATACACCACATCCACTGGTTCTCCCTTGTCCACTGTACTAGTTACATCCTCAAAAAATTCTAGATTTGTCAAACATGATTTCCCTTTCATAAATCCATGCTGACTTAGACCGATCCTGTCACTGCTTTCCAAATGCGCTGCCATTACATTTTTAATAATTGATTCCAACATTTTCTCCACCACCAATGACAGGCTAACCGGTCTATAATTACCTGTTTTCTCTCTCCCTCCTTTTTTAAAAAGTGGGATTACATTAGGTACGCTCCAATCCATAGGAACTGATCCAGAGTCTATAGAATGTTGGAAAATGACCACCAATGCATCCACTATTTCTAGGGCCACTTCCTTAAGTACTCTGGGATGCAGACTATCAGGCCCTGTGGATTTATCGGCCTTCAATCCCATCAATTTCCCTAACACAATTTCCTGAATAATAAGGATTTCCTCCAGTTCTTCCTTCTCGCTAGCCCCTCGGTCCCCTAGTATTTCCGGAAGGTTATTTGTGTCTTCCCTCGGTGAAGACAGAACCAAAGTATTTGTTCAATTGGTCTGCCATTTCTTTGTTCCCCATTATAAATTCACCTGATTCTGACTGCAAAGGACCTACGTTTGTCTTCACTAATCTTTTTCTCTTCACATATCTATAGATAGCGCCCTAGGAAAGGAACACCTCCCTTAGCGCTCCGCCCCACACTCAGGGCCCAGCTGCTGAATTTTGCTGACTGAGGCGCAAACTGTTCCCGGGCGCAAACTTTACCGCCCCGCCGCCATTACCGCCCCGAAATGAGCAGAAACGAAAATCCAGCCCTCGAAAGGCCTATTAAATGGGTTACAAATTTATAACTTATAAGGCCTAAGTTCTTAATCAATGAAATCTCCATATAATTTTGGTACGGTTATGTTTTCTTTCCCCCCTTTTTCTTTACAAGGGTTTTACGTATGAAGGTATCACTGGGATGGAATACCTCGACATGGTCGTCAGGGAAACGCTTCGGCTCTTCCCACCCGTGGTTTGGCTGCAGAGAACCTGCACAAAGTCGGTGGAGGTGTGCGAGGTGAAAATTCCCAAAGGGATACAGGTGATAGTGCCCGTCTGGGTGATGCACCACAGCAGGGAAGTCTGGGACCATCCGTGCAGATTCAGCCCACAGAGGTAACCGGGAAACATCGGCCCCTCGGCCTAGCAACCATCTAGTTTAGAAGCCGTTGTCGATGTCCTTTGCTTCATCAACTACTTATTCAGAAATTAAGGGGAGGGGGAGTAAGGAACGGTAGAAGGGTAGACATCTTTTTTTGTGAGTAGTTTTTCAACAGCGTGTCCGACTATTTCCAAAAACTCTTCTAATCTCTATTTTACCATAAGAGTAAAACTCACCATTCGTGAGCCGTGTCAGCCGTGGCTCAGTGTCAGAAGGTTGTGGGTTCATAGTCCCACTCTGGGTACTTGAGCACATAAATCTAGGCTGACACTCCCAGTGCAGTGCTGAGGGAGCAGCGCACTGTCGGAGGGGCCGTCTTTCAGACGCGACGTTAAACCGAGGCCCTGTCTGCCCTCTCAGGTGGATGTAAAAGATCCCACGGCACTATTTCAAAGAAGAGCAGGGGGAGTTATCCCCGGTATCCTGGGGCCAATATTTCTCCCTCAATCAATATAACAAAAACAGATTATCTGGTCATTATCACATTGCTGTTTGTGGGAGCTTGCTGTGCGCAAATTGGCTGCCGTATTTCCCACATCATCATAGGCGGTCCCTCGTATCGAGGATGACTTGCTTCCACACCAAGAAGGGATGAGTTCACAGATGTTTCAATGAAGGACCTAATATTCCAGGTCCTGAACTACATGTTGAAGGGTGGAAGATGCCTGCGCGTGGATTTTTTTTAACGTGGGTTGGCCGTTGCACACCAGCCACCACACGGGCTTGACAGAGCTAGGTCTTGGTCCAGTGGCAAGGGTTAACCAGGACGACTGGAGACCAGCTCTGCTGCACGGACCGAGCGCGCTCACGTATCGCACAGTGTGGCCTGGGCCCGTGCTGCCCCTGGGCCCCCTCGCCTCTTCTGGGCCCCAGTCTCACACCTCTCCTTCGCCCCGACCTCGCCGCTCCTGCTGTACCTGCCCACGCTCCAATCACCGACCTGGGTTATGGTGACATCCAATCTAGTCGCCCTCTTCACAGCTGTGGCCCATAGAATCACAGCACAGGAGACCACCGTGCCCGTTCTGGCTCTCTGAAAGAGCCCACATTACAACACTGACTACACTCCAAAATTATTTAATTGGTTGTAAAGCGCTTTGAGAAGTCTGGAGGCCGTGAAAGGCGCTATATAAATGCAAGTCTTTCCTTCCTTTTTTTTTCTTTCTTTTTTCCTTCCTTCCCTCCCTTCCATGCTTTCATTCTTTCTTCTCCTTAAACTGTCACTTTATTTGGCAGTAAGTATACTCAACGACTGAGCATCCACAGCCCTCTGGGGTAGAGAATTCCAAAGATCCACCACCCTCTGAGTGAAGAAATCTCCTCCTCGTCTCGGTCCTGAATAACCGACCCATGTTTCCTTTTATTCATCATGGATTGATCAACGTGGGCAGGTTCACCCGAGGACAGAAGGATGCTCGTGACCCTCATTGCTACATGCCCTTTGGCCTTGGACCTGTAAGCTGCATCGGGAGTGAGTTCAGCATCATGATGATGAAAGTTACTGTGGCCTCGATTCTCAAGTGTTATCGATTTGCCTGGTGTTCGCAGAGCCCCGTGAGTAGCCGCATTCTTGCACACTTTGGGCTGGATTTTCCGCCTGTTGCCGCTTCTGTTCGCGCCCCGGACGGGCGGGTAATGGCGGCGGGACATTCGGTGCCGGTTTAGCGGGGGCACTGAGCCCGGGAGGGGCGAGCCGGTGTGCAACGCGTCCCCCGGTTGTGACACCGTGGCGAAATTGGCTTGGAGCAGCACCGCACCCCCGCAGCGACCCCTAGTGGGACCGCCTGGGAAAGCGGGCGGTGCGAGCCGTTCCGGCCGCAGTGAGGGAAGGAATGTCTAAACGAGGTGCGTGCGATTGGTTTTATTTTTGCAATTTATGTTAATGTGAGGTGAGCAAGGTATTGGTAATGTTTTTTGTGGCTTGCTTTGGCGATTTCCCCCCCCCCCCCCCCACCCTAGGGAAGCTTCTGTTAGGGCACTCTGAAGCAAGCGCTTTAGCTCGGGATTTTCAGTTGCTCAGCCGGCCTCGCGCTCCGCCGCACACTCGGGGCCCAGCTGCTGAATTTGGTGGTTGCACACGCAAACCATTTCCTGCTGCTGCCATTACCCCCCGAAAAATCCTCGCCAAAGAATCATAGAATGGTTACAGCACAGAAGGAGGCCGTTCGGCCCCTCCAGTCCGTGTTGGCAAGGAGACATCTTTCAGGAACCTCGCACCTCACTATTGCTGGGGTGTGATGAAGAAGAGAGGGAGGAGGCCTCAATTGGACCATAAACAGCGGTTTGGCAGTAAGGACTATTTGCTCACATGAGGGATAAATGCTGACACGGACAGGCTGGGCCCACTGGTCTGCGTGCATGTTATAACCTCAACGTATCTCTCTGTCAATGATGTGCTTCTTGATGGGGCTGCTATTTGAATGATTTGGGTTACGTATAGATGAAGATAGACTTCCCTGATACAAATAGTTATTGCTAACAATGTGCAGAGAGGATGTGGCGGTGTGTAGTGGTCACAACGGGAATCACAGAATTTGGAAAGCAAATCCTTTTCCTACTCGATTACAATTCTGTTCTTTGCTACATGTTGGCTGCTAGGTTGCTTGTGCCTGTTTTGTGATTTCGCCTCACTGTGGCCCTAGATTTGATTCAAGTGACAATTTGTACAATTTTGGCCAGCTTTCTTGGTGCCCAATAAGAGCATAGGAAATAGGAGCAGGAGTGGACCATACGGCCCCTCAGCCTGATCTTCGACCTCAACTCCACTTTTCTCACCCGATCCCCGTACCAGTTCATTTGATGACACAAGGTGCTCCAGGGGCCTCTCGAGCTTTGCTTCTCTGGCTGCAGTTCGGGCGGTGTTCCGGGGGTTAATCCCATGCTGAACACTGCCATGTATCACATTATCTCCCTCTCTATTCTTCCTCAACAGATGTACCTTGACATCGAGACCTTGGGTGCCACCAAGTCAAAGGTACCCATCGTCCTCCGGGTAGATGTGCTGTAGCGAAAAGGGTAGCATTTATCCGATTGTCTGTGTTGACATTCAGCCAACAACACCGAAGGTTGGAGAGATTAAGAGGACACGTCCACAAAACAAACTAATCGTTGATCTAGAAGTTGGCAGATGAAGATATGGGTGATTTCTTGAGTATTCCCTGAGTGAGCACAGCCAATGACAGAGAGGAATGCCACAGTCAGGAGACAGTCACATAAGTCTTGACCAAGTAAAGGTTTGGCCTTGTAGACCAGGAGGTCCAGTTCTCCGCTGCAGTGCATTGAATATTACGCAGTATGAATCTCCTAACTTTCACTCAGTTCACTCAAAATAAAAAACAGGTATTTGTATATATGATTATTTCGCCTCAGTTTCTGTCGTTTATGTCGAAGTGGAATAGTTTTCTTTCGATCTTTGGATGGGGACATAAGAAAGAAATAGGAGTAGGAGTAGGCCATTCGGCCCCTCGAGCCTGTTCCACCATTCAATAAGATCATGGCTGATCTGATCCTGGGCTCAGCTCCACTTCCCTGCCCACTCTCCATAACCCTTCACTCCATTATATTCCAAAAATCTGTCTATCTCCACCTTAAATATATTCAATGACCCAGCCTCCACAGCTCTCTGGGGCAGAGAATTCAAAAGATTCACGGCCCTCTGAGGGAAGAAATTCCTCCTCATTTCCGTTTTAAATGTGCGACCTCTTATTCTGAACCTATGCCCCTTAGTTCTAAATTCCCCCATGAAGGGAAACATCCTCTCTGCATCTACCCTGTCCAGCCCCCCTCAGAATCTTATATGTTTCAATAAGATCACCTCTCCTTCTTCAAAACTCCAATGAGTATAGGCCCAACCTGCTCAACCTTTCAGGATGGGACTAGGGTTGTCAACTCCAGGAGGGCGTATTCATGGAGGACTCATTACATGACCTCCAACCTCCCCACCCCCACACTCCCGCCATTGGTTGTCCGACACGCCAATCCTCGTGGTGCCCCGCCTTCCCAGGCCAGAGAGAATAGACTGGATGATTCGTGACTGTCGACCATCTTCAATATCTTTACAACTAGTAAACAAAAGTGTTCAAATAAAAATGACGTTTATTTATATAGCGCCTTTAATGTAGTAAAACGTCCCAAGGTGCATCAGAACAAAATGGAGAACAAAAATCCACCATTTTGTTTTTACGCCCCATCCGCATTTACTCCCGTTTGCTCGCAGTCGTGTCCTGGTGATTAACCTTTAGTTGCGGGAGACTCCTGGACAATCCCAGATGGACCAGGCCGTTCTCCCTCTCTGAACCTGAGCAGTGTGTGACGGAGCAACAGTGTCAATCCCAGAGCCACGAGCATCGATGGAACCGTGCTCCGGCCGACAGAAGGTAGGCACTGTAGGGAAGTTGATGGCCAGAGTGATCTCCTGGATTAGTTTCGATGGGTCGGAGAGGAATTTCCCAGATTGGCCTGGGTTTTTGATCTAGTTTTTTTGCCTCTCCCAGGAGATCAAATGGTTCGGGTGGGGTGGAGAGTGTATATGTTGTGATACACAAGGTATCGCAATTGTGTGGGACAGGCTCGATGGACCAGAGGGTCTTTACCAGTCTGTCATTGTTTGTATGCTCGTGTGTTTTAAGTGACCATCTCTAGGGAAGTAAATCGGGGGTTAATAGGCAGAAAAGCAAGCAATTAAGAAAGCAGATGGTATGTTGGCCCTTATTACAAGAGGATTTGAGTATAAGAATAAAGACGTCTTACAGCAATTATACAGGGCCCTGGTGAGACCACACCTGGAGCAGTGTGCACAGTTCTGGTCTCCTTACCTAAGGAAGGATATAATTGCCATAGAGGGAGTGCAACAAAGGTTCACCAGACTGATTCCTGGGATGGGGGGATTGTCCTATGAGGAGCGATTGAGCAGACTAGGCCAATATTCTCTAGTGTTTAGAAGAATGAGAGGTGATCGCATTGAAACATACAAAATTCTTACAGGGCTTGACAGGGTAGATGCAGGGAGGATGTTTCCCCCTGGGCTGGAGAGTCTAGAACCAGGGGTCACAGTCTCAGGTCAAGGGATCGGTCATTTAGGACTGAGCTGAGGAGAAATTTCTTCACTCAGAGGGGGGTGAATTTTGGAATTCTCTACCGCAGAGGGCTGTGGATGCTCAGTCGTTGAGTATGTTCAAGACAGAGATCGATAGATTTTTGGACATTACGTGAATCAAGGGATATGGGGATAGTGCAGGAAGGTGGAGTTGAGGTCGAAGATCAGCCATGATCTCATTGAATGGCAGAGCAGGCTCGAAGGCCCGAATGGCCGACTCCTGCTCCTAATTCTTATGTTCTTAAAACCCTATAACATGCTTGCCAACAGCCTGGATAGGTAGAGCTTCAGCAACACACAAGAAGCTCGGCACCATTCAGAACCGACCCGTTCACTTGATTAGTGCCCTTTGCCACTAGACTCCCTACTCACCACTGGCACAATGTGGTTGCACGATGTACGATCTACAGGAAGCACTGTAGCAACTCACCAAGATTACTTTGACAGCATCTCTGCAGACTCTACCACACGGAAGAACAAGTGCAGCAATGCTTTTGCTTTCTTCATTCGCAGGATGTGGGTGTCGCTGGCAAGGCCGGCATTTATTGCCCATCCCTAATTGCCCCTTGAAAAGGTGGTGGTAAGCCGCCTTCTGGAACCGCTGCAGTCCGTGTAGTGAAGGTACTGTTAGGGAGGGAGTTCCATGATTTTGACCCAGCAACGATGAAGGAACGGCGATATATATATATATAAATGTATATTTTTTTTGGCCGCAACCGAGACTCCAGGATGGTATGTTGCCTCCCTGGTGCAAGGGTCAAGGATGTCTCTGAGCGGGTGCAGGACATTCTAAAAAGGGAGGGAGAACAGCCAGTTGTCGTGGTGCACATTGGTACCAACGACATAGGTAAAAAAAAGGGATGAGGTCCTACGAAACGAATTTAAGGAGCTAGGAGCTAAATTAAAAAGTAGGACCTCAAAAGTAGTAATCTCGGGATTGCTACCAGTGTCACGTGCTAGTCAGAGTAGGAATCGCAGGATAGCGCAGATGAATACGTGGCTTGAGCAGTGATGCAGCAGGGAGGGATTCAAATTCCTGGGGCATTGGAACCGGTTCTGGGGGAGGTGGGACCAGTACAAACCGGACGGTCTGCACCTGGGCAGGACCGGAACCAATGTCCTAGGGGGAGTGTTTGCTAGTGCTGTTGGGCAGGGGGATGGGAACCAATGCAGGGAGACAGAGGGAAACAAAAAGGAGACAAAAGAAAAAGACAGAAAGGAGATGAGGAAAATTGGAGGGCAGAGAAACCCAAGACAAAAAACAAAAAGGGCCACTGTACAGCAAAATTCTAAAAGGACAAAGGGTGTTATAAAAACAAGCCTGAAGGCTTTGTGTCTTAATGCAAGGAGTATCCGTAATAAGGTGGATGAATTAACTGTGCAAATAGATGTTAACAAATATGATGTGATTGGGATTACGGAGACGTGGCTCCAGGATGATCAGGGCTGGGAACTCAACATCCAGGGGGATTCAACATTCAGGAAGGATAGAATAAAAGGAAAAGGAGGTGGGGTAGCATTGCTGGTTAAAGAGGAGATTAATGCAATAGTTAGAATGGACATTAGCTTGGATGATGTGGAATCTATATGGGTGGAGCTGCAGAACACAAAGGGCAAAAAACGTTAGTGGGAGTTGTGTACAGACTTCCAAATAGTAGTAGTGATGTTGGGGAGGGCATCAAACAGGAAATTAGGGGTGCATGCAGTAAGGGTGCAGCAGTTATAATGGGTGACTTTAATATGCACATAGATTGGGCTAACCAAACTGGAAGCAATACGGTGGAGAAGGATTTCCTGGAGTGCATAAGGGATGGTTTTCTAGACCAATATGTCGAGGAACCAACCAGGGGGGAGGCCATCTTAGACTGGGTGTTGTGTAATGAGAGAGGATTAATTCGCAATCCCGTTGTGTGAGGCCCCTTGGGGAAGAGTGACCATAATATGGTGGAATTCTGCATTAGGATGGAGAATGAAACAGTTAATTCAGAGACCATGGTCCAGAACTTAAAGAAAGGTAACTTTGAAGGTATGAGGCGTGAATTGGCTAGGATTGATTGGCGAATGATACTTAAGGGGTTGACTGTGGATGGGCAATGGCAGACATTTAGAGACCGCATGGATGAACTACAACAATTGTACATCCCTGTCTGGCGTAAAAATAAAAAAGGGAAGGTGGCTCAACCGTGGCTATCAAGGGAAATCAGGGATCGTATTAAAGTCAAGGAAGTGGCATACAAATTGGCCAGAAATAGCAGTGAACCCGGAGACTGGGAGAAATTTAGAACTCAGCAGAGGAGGACAAAGGGTTTGATTAGGGCAGGGAAAATGGAGTACGAGAAGAAGCTTGCAGGGAACATTAAGACGGATTGCAAAAGTTTCTATAGATATGTAAAATATGTAAAGAGAAAAAGGTTAGTAAAGACAAACGTAGGTCCCCTGCAGTCAGAATCAGGGGAAGTGATAACGTGGAACAAAGAAATGGCGGACCAATTGAACAAGTACTTTGGTTCGGTATTCACTAAGGAGGACACTAATAACCTTCCGGATATAAGAGGGGTCAGAGGTCTAGTAAGGAGGAGGAACTGAGGGAAATCCTTATTAGTCGGGAAATTGTGTTGGGGGAATTAATGGGATTGAAGGCCGATAAATCCCCAGGGCCTGATGGACTGCATCCCAGAGTACTTAAGGAGGTGGCCTTGGAAATAGCGGATGCATTGACAGTCATTTTCCAACATTCCATTGACTCTGGATCAGTTCCTATTGAGTGGAGGGTAGCCAATGTAACCCCACTTTTTAAAAAAGGAGGGAGAGAGAAAACAGGGAATTATAGACCGGTCAGCCTGACATCGGTAGTGGGTAAGATGATGGAATCAATTATTAAGGATGTCATAGCAGCGCATTTGGAAAGAGGTGACATGATAGGTCCAAGTCAGCATGGATTTGTGAAAGGGAAATCATGCTTGACAAATCTTCTGGAATTTTTTGAGGATGTTTCCAGTAGAGTGGACAAGGGAGAACCAGTTGATGTGGTATATTTGGACTTTCAGAAGGCTTTCGACAAGGTCCCACACAAGAGATTAATGTGTAAAATTAAAGCACATGGGATTGGGGGTAGTGTGCTGACATGGATTGAGAACTGGTTGTCAGACAGGAAGCAAAGAGTAGGAGTAAATGGGTACTTTTACAGGCGGTGACCCGTGGGGTACCGCAAGGTTCTGTGCTGGGGCCCCAGCTGTTTACACTGTACATTAATGATTTAGACGAGGGGATTAAATGTAGTATCTCCAAATTTTCAGATGACACTAAGTTGAGTGGCAGTGTGAGCTGCGAGGAGGATGCTGTGAGGCTGCAGAGTGACTTGGATAGGTTAGGTGAGTGGGCAAATGCATGGCAGATGAAGTATAATGTGGATAAATGTGAGGTTATCCACTTTGGTGGTAAAAACAGAGAGACAGACTATTATCTGAATGGTGACAGATTAGGAAAAGGGAAGGTGCAACGAGACCTGGGTGTCATGGTACATCAGTCATTGAAGGTTGGCATGCAGGTACAGCAGGCGGTTAAGAAAGCAAATGGCATGTTGGCCTTCATAGTGAGGGGATTTGAGTACAGGGGCAGGGACGTATTGCTACAGTTGTACAGGGCATTGGTGAGGCCACACCTGGAGTATTGTGTAATGTTTTGGTCTCCGAACCTAAGGAAGGAAATTCTTGCTATTGAGGGAGTGCAGCGAAGGTTCACCAGACTGATTCCCGGGATGGCGGGACTGACCTATCAAGAAAGACTGGATCAACTGGGCTTGTATTCACTGGAGTTCAGAAGAATGAGAGGGGACCTCATAGAAACGTTTAAAATTCTGATGGGTTTAGACAGGTTAGATGCAGGAAGAATGTTCCCAATGTTGAGGAAGTCCAGAACCAGGGGTCACAGTCTAAGGATAAGGGGTAAGCCATTTAAGACCGAGATGAGGAGGAACTTCTTCACCCAGAGAGTGGTGAACCTGTGGAATTCTCTACCACAGAAAGTTGTTGAGGCCAATTCACTAAATATATTCAAAAAGGAGTTAGATGTAGTCCTTACTACTAAGGGGATCAAGGGGTATGATGAGAAAGCAGGAATGGGATACTGAAGTTGCATGTTCAGCCATGAACTCATTGAATGGCGGTGCAGGCTAGAAGGGCCGAATGGCCTACTCCTGCACCTATTTTCTATGTTTCTATGTTTCTATGTAATTATTCATTCACGGGATGTGAGCATCGCTGGCAAGACCAGCATTTATTGCCCATCCCGAATTGCCCTCGAGAAGATGGTGGTGAGCCATCTTCTTGAATACAACTGAGTGTCTCGCTTGGCCATTTCAGAGGGGCAGTTAAGGGGCATTGCGTGGGTCTGGAGTCACATATAGGCCAGACCGGGTAAGGGCGCCAGATTTCCTTCCCTAAAGAACATTAGTGAACCGGATGGGTTTTTACGACAATCCTGTAGCTTCACGGTCAACATTATGTCACTAGACCAGTAATCCAGAGGCCTGGACAATGATCCAGGGACATGAGTTCAAATCCCATGACAGCTGGGGAATTTAAATTCAGTTAATTAAATAAATCTGGAATATTTCCAGAGTCAGGATGGTGTGTGACTCGGAGGGGAGCTTGGACCTGGTAATGTTCCCATGCACCTGCTGCCCCCGTCCTTCTAAGTGGTTGTGGTCGCGGGTTTGGGAGGTGCTGCCGAAGACGGTGTTATGGGAACACCATCAGCTCCAGGTTCCCCGTGAGGTCACACACCATCCTGACTTGGACACTTCGTCACTGGGTCACTATCCTGGATTTCCCTCCCTCGCTGGAGCACCATCAGCAGAAAGACTGCAGCGGTTCACGGAGAAGGTCCAGTGGCACCTTTTGGGCACAGCTACGGATGGGCGTTGACCTCATCCTGAGAACAAATAACTTTCATTCAGGTTAACCTGGGCTGGCTCCTGACTCTTGATGTAACAGACAAAGCTCTTAGATTATGTTGCTACAGACAAGGGGCATGGTAGCATTACATTTATGTGACTGGACTAATGGTCAGGAGACCTGGACTAGTGATCCGGAAACAAAAGTTCAAATCCCACCATCGAGGATGACTTGCTTCCACACTATAAAGGGACGAGTTCAATGAGTTCATAGGTGTTTCAGTGAAGGACCTAATATTCCAGATCCCGAACTACTTCCTGAAGGGTGGAAGATGCCTGTGCGTGGATTTTTTTAACGTGGGGCGGCCGTTGCACATCAGACACCACACGGGGCTTGACAGAGCTAGGCCTTGGTCCAGTGGCAAGGGCTACCTAAGACGACTGAAGACCAGCTCTGCTGCACGGACCTCCTGCGCACACATGCGTTTCCTACATTACAACAGCAACTACACTCCAAAAGTACTTCATTGGCTGCAAAGCGCTTTGAGACATCCGGAGGTCGTGAAAGTTGCTATATAAATCCAAGTTTTTCATTCTTTTAATTGTTCAACCGGGAGCCAGTGTAGGTCACCGGGCACAGGGCTGATGGGTGAATGGGACTTTGGTGCCAGTTAGGACTCAATCAGTGTGAGTAATGGTGACCATGAAACTACCGGATTGTCGTAAAAACCCATCTGGTTCACTGATGTCCTTTAGGGAAAGAAATCTGCCGCCCTTACCCGGTCTGGCCTATATGTGACTCCAGACCCACAGCAACGTGGCCGACTCTTAACTGCCCCCTTGTGGTTCAAGAAGGCGGTTCACCGCCACCTTCTCGAGGGCAATTAGTGATGGGCAATAAAGGCCGGCCTTGCCAGCGACGCCCACATTCCCAGGAACGAATGTTTTTTTAAAACGAGACGTGCATTTGGGTAGCTCACCTGCCTCGCCAGGAGTCAGAGGTCAGCACGGATGATGAGGGATCCTCCTCGATAGACCAGGTCACTTGTAACGCCACACCGAGGCCTGTCGTTAACCAGCGGTGTTATCTCAAACCAACTTGCAAAGCACAGAGACAAAGCCAAACACACAAGTGGCCATTTTGTGGGAGCAAATTATTCTTTGACATTTATTTGTTTGACCGCATCTTCCAGCACAAACACGAGTATAAAATGTACAAATAAATAGAAGGAACTATATGGACATTGGTTAACCGAGGTTTTCTTCAGGGGGCCTTTGTGAGTTCAAATGGTGAGGGATAGAGGAGCATCGATTTGGTTCGGAGGGCTTTATGCTTGAGCCACCATTTTTGCAAATTCTGCAAAGGAAAAGAGGAAAGTAATGAATTAAGTCGTCACTTTAAGGTCTGGATTTTCGCGTTTTCTCCGCTCTGTTTTTTCGCCCCGGAACGGTGGCAATGGCGGGGGTGAGGTATTCAGGCCGGGCAGTCGGTCTCCAGCGCCCCGCGGCGATCCTCGGCTCCGCTTTAGCGGCGGCGCGGAGCAGCACCGCCCGGAAGAGCTGCGCCCGGTGTGTGCAACGCCCCTGGTCGCGAGTTTGGACTCTTGTCCGCCCCGCAGCGCGCCCCGCGCTGACCGCCTGGGAAATCAGGGCGGTCCCACCAATCCCGACTGTGGAGAGGTGAGTAATGGGCTCCTGAGTTAAGGGCGATTGTTTTTTCTTTTCATTTCTTTTAGCGATTTGTGTTGTGGAGGCGTGGGCAATGTTCTGGGAATGTTTTTGTATTTTATTTAGATTTCCTCCTCCCCCCCCCCCCCCGGCATCTCTCGGAGCGCTCCCGACCCGGTTCTTTAGCTCGGGAGTTTCCCACGGTAGCGCCCCACGAGAGGTGTACAACGCCTCCCTTAGCGCTGCACCCCCTGACTCGGGGACTAGCTGCTCAAACTTACCCACTGAGACGCAAAGTGTTCCCGGGCGCTAACTTTCCCGCCCTGCCGCCATTATGGCCCCAAAAACATCAGAGCTGAAAATCTAGCCCTAAAATTAATTTTTAAAATTAGTTCCTGGGATGTGGGCGTCGCTGGCAAGACCGGCATTTATTGCTCATCCCTAATTGCCCCTTGAGAAGGTGGTGGTGAGCCGCCTTCTTGAACCGCTGCAGTCCGTGTGGTGAAGGCGCTCCCACAGTGCTGTTAGGGAGGGAGTTCCAGGATTGTGACCCGGCGACGATGAAGGAACGGCTGATATATTTCCAAGTCAGGATGGTGTGTGACTTGGAGGGGAACGTGGAGGTGGTGGTGTTCCCATGCGCCTGCTGCCCTTGTCCTTCTAGGGGGTAGAGGTCACGGGTTTGGGAGGTGCTGCCGAAGAAGCCTTGGCGAGTTGCTGCAGTGCATCTTGTAGATGGTGCACACTGCAGCCAGGGGGCGCCGGTGGTGGAGGGAGTGAATGATGAAGGTGGTGGATGGGGTGTCGATCGAGTGGGCTGCTTTGTCCTGGATGGTGTCGAGCTTCTCGAGTGTTGTTGGAGCTGCTCTCATCCAGGCAAGTGGAGAGTATTCCATCACACTCCTGACTTGTGGCTTGTAGATGGTGGGAAGGCTTTGGGGAGTCAGGAGGTGAGACACTCGCCGCAGAATACCCAGCCTCTGACCCGCTCTTGTGGCCACAGTATTTATGTGGCTGGTCCAGTTAAGTTTCTGGTCAATGGTGACCCCCAGAATGTTGACGCAACAAACTCAACGACTGGAGTCAACATTTTTGCCGATGGAGCCATATTTTATTAGCTCTGGTGGCTCTTTATCTTTTTCATCCCAATTTCCTGCCCTATTCCCATACCCGGAATACCCCTTTTTCCCAACTCCCTTTGAAACTGTTATGTATGTAATAACTCGATAGACTGAATACTGTAAACTAACACAGGTAAAAACCTAGTTCTGCTTTATTAGGGCCCAAAGTGGTCACCTTACAAGATGTCTTGCCTTTTATACCTGGGCTGTACACACGTGCGTACAGCCCAATGACCTCCGAGAGTCGTGCCACCTCGTGGTTAGTAACCCCAAGCATACATACATGATAATATCCCCCTGTAAGATATTAGTAATAGTCTTTTTACAAATTGAGGCGGTCCGGGGCTTTCCGCTCCCGAGTTGATCGTCTCAGTTCAACTGCAGCCTTGGGCGAGTGTTCTGAGTCTGTTATGACTGGGGGCTGGGGCCGATCTGATGGGAGTAGCAATGACCATGTCAGGGATTGAAAGTCCAGATTCATTGATGACAGCGGAGTCCTCTGATGACTGAGGGTAGGTTGGTTGGTCACTGATTGTGTCTTCCTCAGACTGTTCAGGTTCATCCATGTGCCACAGCTTTATCTGATCAACATGTTTCCTGCATGTTTGCCCATTCTTGAGCTTGACGATAAACACTCTGTTACCCTCCTTGGCCGTAACAGTACCGGCGATCCACTTGGGACCTTGACCATAATTTAGAACATACACAGGATCGTTAACAGAAATGTTGCATGACACAGCAGCGTGATCATGATACCACTGCTGACTTTGATGTCTGTATTCAACATGATCGTTCAAGTCAGGGTGGACAAGAGAGAGCTTGGTCTTGAGATCTCGCTTCATCAATAGTTCAGCAGGGGGGAACCCCAGTAAGTGTGTAGGGTCTTGTCCTGTAACTAAGCAATATGCGTGACAAGTGAGTCTGCAGTGAACCTTGAGTTACACGTTTCATAATCTGCTTGATGGTTTGGACAGCAAGCTCTGCTTGACCATTAGATGAGGGTTTGAATGGTGCTGACCTCACATGTTTGATACCATTGAGTTTCATGAACTCCCGAAACTCCAGACTAGTGAAGCAAGGTCCGTTGTCGCTTAAAACGATGTCGGGCAGACCATGAGTGGCAAACATGACACAAAGGCTCTCAATGGTAGCTGTGGATGTGCTGGATGACAGGATTATACACTCTATCCACTTGGAATATGCATCCATCACAACTAAAAACATCTTTCCCAGGAAGGGACCTGCAAAGTCGATGTGGATCCTGGACCATGGTTTAGATGGCCACGACCACAGACTCAGCGGCGATTCCGCTGGTGCTTTACTAAGCTACATGCAAGTGTCGCACTGATGCACACATGATTCCAGATCAGAGTCAATTCCAGGCCACCATACATGAGACCTGGCAATGGCTTTCATCATGACAACACGGGGATGAGTGCTATGTAGGTCATGTACAAATTTCTTTCTGCCTTTCTTAGGCATAACAACACATTGCCTGGAACAATCCATAACGGTAAATCATGACCCGTACCATCATACGACACCTTGACTCACCGTTATGAGTCCTTTAGTGTATGTACGCATCTTGGCATTGACTGGACTCAGCTTAGGCCTCACAGCCTTAGTATCCCACAGCTTATCGAATGTTCTCTGGCTCATTATGATTGACACACACCCGTGTCCAATTCCATCGGTACCGGCACACCGTTAAATTTCACATTGATCATTATCGGTTGGCTCTTTGTTAGGAACGAAAACAGTCCATACACTTCCTCCTCTGGTATCTCGGATTGCATATCCGGAACAGCGCTAAACTGGTCATCATCCTCCACGTGGTATGTCGCAGCACGCTTGCTCAGTTGCAGACACATGCACTGGAGATGCCCCCGTCTCAAACAGCCTTTACAAATGTATTGTTTAAACCTGTGGCTGATGATTGCCCCCACAACGCCAATACGGTGAAATCGGATTCATGCTCGTTGGCGGACTTTGGGGAGCCACAGGTTTAGCATACGCAGTCGAGTAGGCCCTGCCATATGCAGCTCTGCTAAACGATGACACAATCTTGTTTACAGTACTTGCCGAGTTCCGATTTTTCGATGATATCTGCTTTAAGTGTTTGTCCGTCGTCATGCATGCCTGGGCAATCGTGATGGCCAGGCATTTCCGCCGCTAGTAGCTTACGCAGGATCACCTCGTGGTTGATGCCGATTACAAAGAAGTCCCGCAGCATGTCTCCCAATGCGTTTTCGAACTTACACGGTCCAGCTAGATGTCTTAGGTCGGCAACGAGTTCCGACACATCCTGGCCCTCTGAATGAACGTGCTTGTAGAATCGATATCGTGAGATGATGATGCCTCCTTCTGGTTTCAGATGGTCACGCACCAGAGCACACAATTCCTCATAGTCCTTGTCCGTTAGACTTGCAGGCGAGAGAAGATTCTTTATGAGTCCATAGATTTTCGGACCGCAAACCGTGAGGAAGACCGCCCTGCGCCTAACTGCGGCAGTGGGTTCATCCATTTTGTTGGCAACGAAGTACTGGTCCAGGCGAGCTATAAAATCTGCCCAGTCCTCTCCCTCCACGAATCTCTCCAGAATTCCAATTGTGCTCATTTTTTCAGGTGAAAATTCTTAAGTTACCTCGTCGCTAAATGTTATGTCTATAATAACTCCATAGACTGAATACTGTAAACTCACACAGATACAAACCTAGCTCTGCTTTATTGGGCCAAAGTGATAACCTTACAAGATGGCTTGCCTTTTATACCTGGGCTGCACACAATTGCGTACAGCCTAATGACCTCCGACAGTTGCGCCACCTAGTGGCTAGTAACCCCAAGCATACATACATGACACAAACACTTCAGTTAATTCAGTTTCATGGACAACAGCAATTTGCATTTATATAGCGCCTTTAATGTAGTAAAATGTCCCAAAGCGCTTCACAGGAGCGATAATCAAACAAAATTTGACATCGAGCCGCATAAAAGAAGTATTATGACAGGTGACCAAAAGTTTGGTCAAAGAGGTAAGTTTTAAGGAGCAACTTAACGAAGGAGAGATTGATCATAGAATCATTGAATGATGCAGCGCAGGAGGCCATTCGGCCCATCGTGTCTTTGAAAGAGCGATCCAATTAGTCCTACTTTAGTCTTTTCCCATAGCTCTGCAAAAGGTTCTCCTTCAAATATTTTGCTAATTCCCCTTTGAAAGTTATTATTGACTCTGCTTCCATCACCTTTTCAGGCGGCACATTCCCGATCATAACTCATTGCGTAATGTTTTCCACCTATGTCACCTGTTTCTTTTGCCAACGACCTTAAATCCTTATCCTCTAGTTAGCGACCCTGTTGCCACTGGAAACAATTTCTCTTTATTTGCTCTTTCAAAGCCATTCAGAATTTTGAACACTTCTATTAAATCTCCCCTTAACCTTCTCTGCTCTAAGGAGAACAACCCCAGCTTCTCCGGTCTCTCCACGTAACTAAAATCTTTCACCTCTGGTAACCTTCCAGTACGTCTCCTCTGCTCCCTATTGAATGCCTTAATGTTCTTCTTAAAATGTGGTGCCCCACTTTGGCCATAATACGCCAGCTGTGGCCTCACCTGTCTTATACGTTTCGATAAACCTCTCCGCCTCACCTATAAAGGAGAGGCGGGAGAGGTTTATTGAAACGTATAAGATTATGAGGGGGCTTGACAAGGTGGATGCAGAGAGGATGTTTCCACTGATAGGGAAGACTAGAACTAGGGGGCATGATCTTAGAATAAGGGACCACCCGTTTAAAACTGAGATGAGGAGGAATTTCTTCTCTCAGAGGGATGTAAATCTGTGGGACGTTGAATAAATTTAAGACAGAGATAGACGGTTTCTTAACCGATAAGGGAATAAAGGGTGATGGGGAGCGGGCAGGGAAGTGGAGCTGAGTCCATGATCGGATCAACCATGATCGTATTAAATGGCGGAGCGGGCTCGAGGGGCCGTATGGCCTACTCCTGATCCTATTTCTTATGTTTAGGGAGGGAATTCCAGAGCATAGGACCTGCGCAGCTGAAGGCACGCCCACTAATGGCGGAGCGAAGGAAGTCATGGATGCGTAAGAGGCCTGAATTGGAGGAATGTGGAGATCTCGGAGGGTTGCGGGGCTGGAGGAGGTTATCGAGATAGGGAGGGGCGAGGTCATGGCTGTGATGCACCCTGTATTGGAGTAGCCAACTGCTTACTGAGATACCGGACGGAAGAAATCTGTAAATGTGCCTCCTATTTTAAATATTAAAGAAACCCAGTGTACAATTCGACTGATGATTCAAGTTTCATCTGTCTTTCTTATTAGCTGTTCAGGTTATGACATCACCCGGTGGCAGAGGGGTGGACATAATGAACAAACTTTGATTTGCTCTCTTTTGGCAGCCTGCTCTACGAGCAACATATAGCTTGTTGGCCTCCGAGGCTGTGGGGTGAAATTGGTATGCCATGTGCCAGTTTTCCGGGCGTATAATGGGCGCAAAGCAGACCAATTTAGCCGTGGGATAGCAAGCGCCCAATCTGTTTAGGCCCCACTCATCAATTCAAGGGATGCATTCTTTAGGGGCCCAAAGCCTGTCGAAAGGACCCCTCTACAGAATGAGTCACCGGTGGGCGGCACAGGTGTCGGGCCCGCCCTGATCAGGACTCTTAAGGATAAGGGGTAAGTCATTTAGGACTACGATGAGGAGAAACTTCTTCACTCAGAGAATTGTGAACCTGTGGAATTCTCTACCACAGAAAGTTGTTGAGGCCAGTTTGTTAGATATATTTAAAGGGGAGTTAGATGTGGCCCTTACGGCTAAAGGGATCAAGGGGTATGGAGAGAAAGCAGGAATGGGGTACTGAAGTTGCATGATCAGCCATGATCTTATTGAATGGTGGTGCAGGCTCGAAGTGCCGAATGACCTACTCCTGCACCTATTTTCTATGTTTCTATGTTTTCTTCCGTGACCCTTATAGACGCCAACGGAAGGTGAGTTCATTTTCTTTTTGAATGTGCTGCCCCGACTCAAGAGTCCTGGCGATTACACACCTCACCACCGGCCCCGCCCGCACGCCCCCCCCCACTCCGCCACCCCCTCACGCCCACTCCAACTTCCTTTCCCTCGCCAGAACTTGCCTGAGAACTACTCCAACGCACTCCTGGCCGGTCTCCCACATTCTAACCTACATAAACTGGAGGTAATCCAAAACTCGGCTGCCCCTGTCCTAACTCGCACCAAGTCCCGCTCACCCATCACCCCCTGTGGTCGCTGACCTACATTGGCTCCCGGTTAAGCAACGCCTCAATTTCAAAATTCTCATCCTTTTCAAATCCCCCACGGTCTCGCCCCCTCCCTATCTCTGTAATCGCCTCCAGCCCCACAACCCCCCGAGATGTCTGCGCTTCTCTAATTCTGCCCTCCTGAGCATCCCTGATTATAATCGCTCCACCATCGGTGGCCGTGCCTTCTGTTGCCTGGGCCCCAAGCTCTGGAACTCCCTGCCTAAGCCTCTCTACCTCTCTATCGCTCTTTCCTCCAGAGTCAGAAAACAGACCCACGCCCATTTCTACCCCTGTGTTATTAAACAAAACGTTGATGGTTCAGTTGCTGAGTTGCCTTTTGTGACACTGTGCCACGCAGATCAAAAAGGTCACAGGTTCAATCCTTAACCTTTGACCCGAGTAGGGTTTCCAATGCCAACTCTGGTTGGAGGTATTTTTTTTTGTCTTTTTCATTCATTCCTTCACAGGATAGGGGCACCACTGGCAAGGCCAGCATTTATTGCCCATGCCTAATTGCCCCTGGAGAAGGTAGTGGTGAGCCGCCTTCTTGAACCGCTGCAGTTCGTGCGGTGAAGGTACTCCCACAGGACAGGGAGTTCCAGTATTTTCTAGAACTAGGGGGCATAGTCTCAGGATAAGGGGTCGGCCATTTAAGACTGTGATAAGGAGGAATTTCTTCACTCAGAGAGTTGTGGATCTTTGGAATTCTCTACCCCAGAGGGCTGTGGCTGCTCAGTTGTTGAGTATATTCAAGGCTGAGATCGATAGATTTTCGGAGTCTAGGGTTATGAAGGAATATGGGGATCGGGCGAGCAAGCGTTGAGGTCAAAGATCAGCCATGACCTTATTGAATGGCGGAGCAGGCTCGAGGAGTCGTAGGGCCTACTCCTGCTTCTAATCCTTATGTCCTTAATGGGGCTGAATTTGCCGCCCCCTATGGGTGTGTACGAGGTATGCACGCGCCCATCGGGCCCCCGCAAGTTCCAGGTTTGGGCATGCACTGCACATGTGGCGAAATCCGGAACGTGCGATTGGTCAAGAATCCTCTGGACAGATTCCACGCATCCGAAGGAAAAGGGCCTCCGCGGGCAGAGAGTTGGGCTACTTGCCCAGCGAATGCCCGTGAAATTCTTACATCTGCTTTTACCAGCGTAAGGGTTTTTTAAAAAATAGAAAAATAAAATATTATCACTCATTTATATATTTAAAAATGTGATCCAGTGAGGTAAGTTTATTTTTAGCCCTGTTAAAACAAATGTACAAATGTTTTCAAAAAAGTACATTTTTCTATAAAATATTTAAATTACATTTTAATTAATTTTAAATATGTTATATATATCTTTTAATTTCTTTAGTGTGTGTTTTTGGGGATATTCCCATTCATACTTGTGGCAGCTGTGTAAAAACGGAACTCACCAAAAGTATGAAGGGGGATTCCCCCCCCCTAATGTCATTGGTAGGGCATGCCCATGTGATCACAGGAGCGCTTTCAAAGCGCCTGCATCCCTGGGATATGTGGACCTCTACGCAGGCCTTCGTGCAGTGGCCCAGGACCATGAGTCTCCGAATCTCCCGGACAGGCAGATAAGTTCGGCGATTATTTTTGCAGGTCAGAGGGAGGCCGGAAGCCTCCGACTGCAAAATGCGGACCATAGATGTTCTAATTTGACCCAGCGACGATGAAGGAACGGCCGATATATTTCCAAGTCGGGATGGCGTGTGACTTGGTGGGGAACTTGGAGGTGGTGGTGTTGCCAGGCGCCTGCTGCCCCTAAGGTTTCATCACTTAACTTCCCCGGCCTCCCGCAGCCTTGCCCAGTCAAACAGTCTTTATTTCCCCCCCCCCCCGCCCTTCCATTGCCCCACACATTTATTAACCAATAAACAAAAGTGTTCAAAGGAAATGAAAAGATGACATTTGTTTTGGGTCTCCTTATTTAAGGAAGGAATATACTTGCATTGGAGGCAGTTCAGAGAAGGTTCACCAGGTTGATTCCTGGGATGAAGGCATTGTCCTATGAGGAAAGGTTGAGTAGGTTGGGCCTGTACTCATTGGAGTTTAGACAAATGAGAGGTGAGCTTATTGAAAATAAGATTCTGAGGAGGCTTGACAGGGTAGATGCAGAGAGGATGTTTCCCCTCGTGGGGGAATCTAGAACTAGGGGGCATAGTTTCAGAATAAGGGGGCGCCCGTTTAAGATTGAGATGAGGAGGAATTTCTTCTCTCTGAGGGCCGTGAATCTGTAGAATTCTCTGCCCCAGAGAGCTGTGGAGGCTGGGTCATTCAAGGTTGAGATAGACAGATTCTTGAACTATAGGTGAGTCATGGGTTATGGGGAGCGGGCAGGAAAGTGGAGTTGAGGCCAAGATCAGATCAGCCATGATCTTATTGAATGGCGGAGC
The DNA here is from genome assembly GCF_044704955.1 of Pristiophorus japonicus. Classification (NCBI taxonomy): domain Eukaryota; kingdom Metazoa; phylum Chordata; class Chondrichthyes; family Pristiophoridae; genus Pristiophorus; species Pristiophorus japonicus. Next base: position 85,457,363 of record NC_091995.1, read on the forward strand.
AGGCTCGAGGGGCCGTTTGGCCTACTCCTGCTCCTATTTCTTATGTTTAATGCCCCTATGATTGTTCTCCTGGGTTTTGCTTGTATTCAACCAGCATTGTAACCCATGTATAATCTGACCTAAGTTGTACACTGTGAGAACAATGGTCAACTAGGTGGTGAACTTGTGGGAGACACCCCTAACCTGGACCTTCAGGTATAAAAGGGGAAGCTCCACCCACTTTCATCACGTGAGTGCTAAAGAATAAAGGACTGACCTTCTCTCAAGCATGGGCCTCGTGTGCATTTATACTGTATAGTAAGGACGTATCAAGTTTCCAGGCGATTAATCTTTAATTCCTGGAGACACTAGGGCAATCAAGGAGGGTTGGCAACCTTCAGATCCTCGGGGCATCCCAAGTTTCACCCCCCACATCCCCCCCACCCCCAGTCTGTCCAGCTTGTTGATATCAGCTACAACTCACCTCAGTGCCCCTAGGCTAAGGGTGGGGCAAATCAGCCAGAGTTTCTAATTGTAATTGTTATCAAGCAACCCTTCCTGTGCTAATAGGCAACCTGACATGGCTGTGAGACCTCTGCTGGCCAGGAACCTGCCAACATTTGTTGTCTCACTGGCTCATGAAGAATGCCCCAATTTGATGAGGAACCGAAAGAGGACCACTGTATGTGGAGCTTGAATCAGAACTCGGGTCCAACCCTTCAGGATATGCCCACAGTCCCTAGGAATTAAAGGTTAATCTTCAGGACACTTCTGTGCGCAACCACAACAACAACTTGTATTTATATAGCGCCTCTAACGTAGTAAAACTTCCCAAGGCGCTTCACAGGAGTGTGTCAGGACGAAGCAAATAAATTTGACTCCGAGCCACGAAATTATGGCAGGTGACCAAAAGCTTGGTCAAAGAGGTAGGTTTCAAGGAGCGTCTTGAAGAAGGAGCGAGAGGTGGAGAGGTTTAGGGAGGGAGTTCCAGAGCTTGGGGCCCAGGCAACAGAAGGCACGGCCACCGATGGTTGAGCGATTATAATCAGGGATGCTCAGGAGGGCAGAATTAGAGGAGCGCAGACATCTCGGGGGGTTGTGGGGCTGGAGGAGATTACAGAGATAGGGAAGGGCGAGGCCATGGAGGGATTTGTAAACCAGGATGACAATTTTGAAATACCCAGGAGTAAGATCGGACCGTCAATAAAAAAATTTCTGTTTTTTGAAAAATAATATTGGGAGGTCAAATTGGCGGTTTGACTGACACCAAAAATCATCTAATCCGGCTTTCCAATTGGCCGTAGGGAGGCGGGGCGCTGCCAGGATGGACATGTCGGGCGACCAATAGCAGGTGTGCGAGGGCGGGGCAGTTGGAGACCAGGTGGGTCATGTGACGATGTCCAACCAGAGTTGGCGAACCCTGTCGGTGGCCAATAAGAGGTGGGGAAGGAAAATGGCGGACGGTGGCTGTTCAGGACAGTACATTAAGAGCTGCACACGTGCAGGCAGATAATTGTCACCATGGCCTGTGCCTCGGACAGCATCAAATACCTACCCTCTGCTCCAATTTTACCATCGTGATCCTCATCACCGGCTGCGAGCAAAGCCTTGGTCTCACTATCAGAGAGGTCTCTCCCCTCGGGCGCAAAACCCTTTAGCACAGATCTGTCGAGGAATAACAAAAAATATTGGTCAACAGCCTCCCAAACACCTCAATCTTTCTCTTCTTTGTCGACTGGCAAGCGCTCTACTCGGGACTCTTCCACAGCAAGCGAGCCTCAGGTGGGCAGAGGAAACGTTACAAGGACACCCTCAAAGTCTCCCTGATAAAATGCATCATCCCCACTGACACCTGGGAGCCCTTGGCCAAAGACCGCCCTAAATGGAGGAAGAGCATCCGGGAGGGCACTGAGCACCTCGAGTCTCGTCACGGAGAGCATACAGAAAGCAAGCGCAGACAGCGGAAGAAGCGTGCGGCAAACCAGACTCCCCACCCACCCTTTCCTTTAACCACTGTCTGTCCCACCTGTGACAGAGACTGTAATTCCCGTATTGGACTGTTCAGTCACCTGAGAACTCACTTTTAGAGTGGAAGCAAGTCTTCCTCGATTTCGAGGGACTGCTTATAATGATCGACAATCAATATCTCCTGTAATTTCAAATAAAGACACCCCCTCCTACCTCTCCAGCGCTCAATCAACCTAGTGTCAGCCGTGGCTCAGTGGGTAGCATACCTGGCTCGGAGTCAGAAGGTTGTGGGTTCAAGTCCCACCACAGGGACTTGAGCACATAAATCTAGGCTGACATTCCCAGTGCAGTGCTGAGGGAGTGCTGCACTGTTGGAGGTGCCGTCTTTTGGATAAGATATTAAACCGAGGCCCCGTCTGCTCTCAGGTAGACATAAAAGATTCCATAGCACTATTTCGGGTAAGAGCAGGGGAGTTATCCCCGGTGTCCTGGGCCAATGTTTATCCCTGAATCAACATAACAAAAACACATTATCTCGTCGTTATCACATTGCTGTTTGTGGGAGATGCTGTGCGCAAATTGGCTGCCATATTTCCCTCATTACAGCAGTGACGACACTTCAAAAGTACTTCATTGGCTGTAAAGCGCTTTGAGACATCCAGTGGCCATGAAAGACTCTCTCTTTTTATCTTCAACAGTCCCAGCTTGCTTCATGGCCCCGCTTTTCAGTACATGCCATTGTGACAGATATCCTCAGGGTTGATGAGTGATGCTACAAATCTTACTATAGGGGCTGTTGAGATAGCGTTCCTTAACGAGCCCACACTGGCAGCTCTGGACATTCATGTTATATGAGAGGGCACTTGATGCAGCCCTATTCCAGTATGAAGATTGGGACATTGCATGGGCGCCTATCTGACATGATTGGGGTGGGCTTACTTTAATATAATTAACTTCAAAATTGGACAGTGTAACGTCTGCACCTGTTAGCATGCTGGATGGCACCAGAAGAGCTGGCATGGTGCCTATCCTGGGCCGATGTCCGGCTCGGGGCCAATGCCATCGAGTTGCTAAAAATGGCACTGGGCTCTGATTCCACTAGGTATGTTGAGGAGGCTCAAGTACGTGGGGAGATCCCGTCCGAACTGACCCCCGCCCGGACAGAATTCCTCATCGGCGCCGAGCCCCGAAACCTCCCTCGGGAACCGGCGCCTCACAACTTGAGCCGCCTCCGGGAAATCCCCTCCATGACTTTCAGTTCTGCGCGGAGGGGATTCTGTACGGGCTGCTCTGGCAAACTCTCCACCTTGCCATCCTCGTCTGCCGTCCGGACCCACCATGGTGCACCATCTTGCCGTCTGGAGGTCCCAAATGGAGTGCACTCTACGCGGGAGTCCTCCCTCTATTTATTGGGGACTTGGCCTGGAGGGCCGTCCTATGCAATAGGTTTTTAAGTCGGTTCATGGACTCCCGGGCCGCCTGTAATTTCTGCGGTCTGTAGGAGTCCGTGTTCCACTTCTATGTGCAGTGCGTGAAGTTGCAGCCCCTCTTCCATTATTTGAAGGGGCTGCTCCTCAAATTCTGGTTGCACTTCAGTCCCACGTTCCCGATCTTTGGGCACCCTGTGCGGAGGGGAGCGGGCAGGTCGGAGGGTCTCCTCGTAGGACTGTTCTTGGGCATGGCCAAGCTGGCCATTAACCGATCCAGGCAGCGGGCGGTCGAGGGGGTCGTTCAGCCCGACTGCCTGCCTCTCTTCCGTGGATACGTTCGAGCCAGGGTGTCCCTGGCGATGGAGCACGCGATGTCCACCGGTACGCTCGCGGCTTTCCGCTAGAGGTGGGCGCCGGAGGGACTGGAGTGCATCATCACCCACCGGCAACCAAATTTAAATTTGATCGGTTAAGGTTCCTGTAAAGGTTTATAGTTCATTTATGTGTTCTAGTGTCGCCGTAATAAGGGGGCACTCAGCTTTATCTGTTAACTAAAATAGTTGTAGAGCTGTTGCATTGTGAGTGGCTCAGCCAGTCACGTGCTGTTCACAAGAGTCAATAAAACCCCAGCCAGTTGGGTCTGGGTCCATGATGAGGTATAGTGTGAGCCTAGTGGATGAACTGGTAGTGTGATTGTTAAATCTTTGTCAATAAACCAACTAGTTCTTCATTGCGATGAATTCATAAGCAAAGAACCCATGAAGCAAATACATTACAAGACGGGGCACTAAATAGACGGAAACATATGCATAACGGATCTCTGCCCACGCCCTCATAAGTTAGCAGCATAAATTTGATGCCCCACCAGCAGGGTGCCAGCGTCCATGGAAGGGCTTTGTGCCGCTGGGACTTACTTGAGCTCATCCTCTTCAATGTAGCCACTCTGATCTGCGTCAAGGATTTTGAAGACTTTCTTCACCTCTTCGGGGGTCTTCTTCTTCAATCCGACCAACTGAAAGAACTTCTTGTGATCGAAACTCCCAGGAGCTAGAGATTACATAAATGAGTTCCATCATGAGACAAGCACTTTGCTTTTCAAGCTTTGCAATTAACAACAACAACAACTTATATTTATATAGCGCCTTTAATGTAGTGGAACGTCCCAAGGTGCTTCACAGGAGTATTATAAGATTTTTTTTAAAAATTGACACCAAGGCGCATAAGAAGAAATTAGTGCAGGACCTTGGTCAAAGAGGTCGGTTTTAAGGAGTGCCTTGAAGGAGGAAAGAGAGGTAGAGAGATGGAGAGGTTTAGGGAGGGAGTTCCAGAGCTTGGGGCCCAGGCAACAGAAGGCACGGCCACCGATGGTGGAGCGATTATAATCAGGGATGCTCAAGAGGGCAGAATTAGAGGAGCGCAGACATCTCGGGGGGTGTTGTGGGGCTGGAAGAAGTTACAGAGCTAGGGAGGGGGGAGGCCATGGAGGGATTTGTAAACCAGCATGAGAATTTTGAAATCGAGGCATTGCTTAACCGGGAGCCAATGTGGGTCAGCGAGCACAGGGGAGTGATGGGTGAGCGGGACTTGGTGCGAGTTAGGACACGGGGCAGCTGAGTTTTGGATTGCCTCTAGTTTACATAGGGTAGAATGTGGGAGGCCAGCCAGGAGCGCATTGGCATAGTCAAGTCTAGAGGTAGCAATGGGCGTTATAAGTAATTAAGGACATTATAGTGCCCTACGGAGGACACAAAGATGTCTAGTCCTATCCTCTCATTTTCTTTCCATTCTCCCTCCCCCCGACTCCTCCCAAAGGCACCAACAACTCTCTGGTTTAAGACTGAAATGAGGAGGAATTTCTTCACTCAGAGGGTTGTGAATCTTTGGAATTCTTTGTCCCAGAGAGCTGTGGATGCTGAGTCTCTGAATATATTCAAGGCTGAGATAGACAGATTTTTGGAGTCTAGGGGAATCAAGGGATATGGAGTTCGGTGGCTAAGTGGAATTGAGTTAGATGATCAGCCATGATCTTATTGAATAGTGGAGCAGGCTCGAGGGGCCAGATGTCCTACTCCTGCTCCTATTTCTTATGTTCTTATGTTCCTTGGCCATGTGTCCTTCCTGCAGGTATGAGCATTGATGGCGATTGACTCAATCCTGTTCGCTCCTGATATTCACCTGGGTTGAATGGAGTGTTATCCGGAATGGGAACACAGGCTGACCTTTTACACCCTGCCCCCACCAGGTCTGAAAAGCGCTATATAAATGCATGCCTTCATAGAATCATAGAACGGTCACAACACAGAAGGAGGCCATTCGGCCCGTCGAGCCCGTGCCGGCTCTCTGCACGAGCACCTCAGCCAGTCCCACTCCCCCGCTCTTTCTCCGTAGCCCTGCAAATTTTTTTCAAATACTTATCCAACTCCCTTTTGAAAGCCGCGATTGAGTCTGATTCCACCACCCTCTCAGGCAGTGCATTCCAGATCCTAACCACTCGCTGCTTAAAAAGTTTTTCCTCATATTGCCTTTGGTTCTTGTCATGTTTGTAACCTTCACATAACTGTAATCTTTATGTGACAACACTGTACACTGTATACATCTGAGTAATGCACACCTTGACCACAGGGGGTGAACTTGTGGGAGACACTCCTCACCTGGTCATCCAGGTATATAAAGAGAGGTCCCACGCAGGGTCAGCACTTCTTGGTCCTGGGAATAAAGGTTCAGGTCACGTAGTGACCTTGTCTGCAGTACATGCCTCGTGTGATTCTATAGTAAGGTGTAAGGACACCACAGTTCTTCTGCCAATCGCCTTAAATCTGTGTCCTCTGGTTCTCCACCCTTCCGCCAATCGGAACAGTTTCTCTCCATCTACCCTGTCTAGATCCTTCATGATTTTGAACACCTCGATCAAATCTCCTCTCAACCTTCTCTGCCCTTGAGGAAAGCAACCCCAGCTTAACCACATAACTGAAGTCCCTCATCCCTGGAACCATTCTTGTAAATCTTTTCTGTACCCTCTCTAAAACCTTTACATCCTTAAAGTGCGGTGGCCTGAATTGGACACAGTACTCCGAACCAGTGTTTTATAAATGTTCATCCTAGCTTTTACATTCATGACCATTGTAACATCAGAGGTAGAACCAGTTAATCAGGCACAGACTAGGCTTCAAATATAGGATCTTCCTGGCCCATGTGACACAGGACTACACCTTGCAGCTTGGATCAGTTGATAGCACTCTTGCCTCTAGGGCAGAAGGCTGTGGCTTGAGTTCATAATTGAGGAGGACACTGCAGTGCAGTACTGAGAGAGCGGTGCAATATTGGAGGTGTGTCCTATAGGTAGTACGGCAACATAGTGGTTTTGTTACTGGACGAGTAAACCACAGGACTTAATGATCTGGAGACATGAGTTCAAATCCCAGGTAATTTAAATTCAATTAATTAAATAAAAATTTGGAATAAAAACAAGTATCAGTAATGGTGACCATGAAACTACCAAACAGTCGCAAAACCCATCTGGTTCACTAACGTCTTTTAGGGGAGGAAATCTGCCGTCCTTACCCGGTCTGGCCTATGCGTGATTCCAGACCCCACAGCAAAGTGGTTGACTCTTAACTGCCCTCTGAAGTAGTTTAGCAGACACTCAGTTATATAAGGTGGCTCACCACCATCTTCTTAAGGGCAATTAGGGAATCTGCAATAAATGCTGGCCTTGCCAGTAACGCCCACATCCCATGAATGAATTTTTAAAGAGGTAGGAAATTAAACTGAGGCCCTGACTGCCTGTTCCAGTGGTTTAGATCGGCACCATCTGACCTTCAAAGTTTGACAAAGGAGAATAATCTGATTCTATGTGTAATGTATTTGCTTAAATATTTGTAGCAACACATTGCTTTTAAGAACTAGTTGGTTTATTAGCAAAGGTTTAACAATCACACTCACATTACCAGTTCATCCACTCGACTCACAACCACCTGCCTCATCGTGGATCCCCCGAACCCAACTGGCTGGGGTTTTATTGAGTCTTGTGAACATCATGTGACTGGCTAAGCCACTCCCAACTCACCAGCTCTACCAACCTGTGAGCATACTCACAGGTGCATACATTACACTCTGCCTACTCTTTATAAATATTATGAAACTCCAACCCTTTAGTCAACCACTTTCCAGGCACTTTATCCAAAATCCCTACAAGGACCTCTCGACGGGGTGAGCGACCGAGAAGTTCACTGTGGGTGAATGTCCACAAGGGTTCTTCTGCTCAGCCCCCAGCATTTTGGCAGAAACCTCAGAACACCGGCACAAATGACAATCGCGCCATTTGTCCTGGATTGCCGCGGTTCTTGCACTGCAGGTACGGCAGGGCAATGGAGGTGCCCTCCAGTTTGCTGGAGAGAGAGAGAGAGAGAGAGAGAGAGAGACAGAACGAACGATGAATTGAGAGAGAAAGAAAGAGAGAACGAAAGAGAGAAAGAAAGAAAGATGCATTGAGAGAGAAAGGGAGAAAGATAAATTGAGCGAAAAGAAAGAAAAAGAGAGATGAATTGAGACAAATAAAGAGAGAGAGAACGAAAGAAAGAAAGATAAATTGAGAAAAAAAGAAAGAGAAAAAGAAGGAGAAAGATGAATTGAGAGAGAAAGTTGAGGTGCAGAGTTGAACTTACCCTGGAAAGCACCGAGTGCCTTGGTGATGTCAGCTGCAGCAAGTAACTCTGTCATGGGCATCTTGGCAGCTGTTGAAAAAAAGAAATATTAATACTTTCTTGACAACTCACTCTGTTCTGCTTCCCCGTCCCACTAATCATGGAAATCACCGCACAGAAAGAGGCTACTCAGCCCCATCGTGTGTGTGCTGGTGCTATATCTTCAACTGGAGCTGTCGGCCGCGATTCCATTCCACTGCCCTGTTCTCTCATTCCTTGCCACTTTCCCTTTTCGAATATTTCTCCAATTCCCCCTTTAAGTGGTACAGGGGGCGATTTTAACCCTACCCGATCAGCAGGAACCTGGCAGGTGGGTAGTTAAAATCGCCCCGGCTCTTACCTGTCCGAAAGCCGCCATGACCGCGACATCTGCGATTTTAACCTGCTCTCCTGAGCAGGCAGCAAGGACAGACGCCCGGAGCCAACAGGGTCCTTCTTTCAGGGTTCAGGATTTGCACGGAGTTCACAGCACAGAAACGGGCCATTTGGGCATGTGTGTGCGCACTAGGCCCGTGCAGCAGAGCTTGGTCTCCAGTAGTCTTGGCTAACCCTTGCCACTGGATGAAGGCCTTGCTCCATCAGGGCCCGTGTGGTGGCTGGTGTGCAACGGCCACCCCACGTTAAAAGAATTCACGCACAGGCATCTTCCACCCTTCAAGATGTAGTTTGGGACCTGGAATGTCAGGTCCTTCAAGGAATCACCTAAGAATTCTTTTTTTTTTGTTGTGGAAGTGGGTCATCCTCGATATGAGGGACTGCCGAATACTATACTATTCTTTACATAAGAACATAAGAAATAGGAGCAGGAGTAGGCCATACGGCCCCTCGAGCCTGCTCCGCCATTCAATAAGATCATGGCTGATCTGATCATGGACTCAGCTCCACTTCCCCGCCCGCTCCCCATAACCCCTTATCCCCTTATCATTTAAGAAACTGTCTATTTCTGTCTTAAATTTATTCAATGTCCCAGCTTCCACAGCTCTCTGAGGCAGCGAATTACACAGATTTACAACCCTCTGAGAGAAGAAATTTCTCCTCATCTCTGTTTTAAATGGGCGGCCCCTTATTCTAAGATCATGCCCCCTAGTTCTAGTCTCTCCCATCAGTGGAAACATCCTCTCTGCATCCACCTTGTCGAGCCCCCTCATAATCTTATAGGTTTTGATAAGATCACCTCTCATTCTTCTGAATTCCAATGAGTAGAGGCCCAACCTACTCAACCTTTCCTCATAAGTCAACCCCCTTATCCCCAGAATCAACTGAGTGAACATTCTCTGAACTGCCTCCACAGCAAGTATATCCTTTCGTAAATATGGAAACCAAAACTGCACTCAGTATTCCAGGTGTGGCCTCACCAACACCCTGTATAACTGTAGCAAGACTTCCCTGCTTTTATACTCCATCCCCTTTGCAATAAAGGCCAAGATTCCATTGGCCTTCCTGATCACTTGCTGTACCTGCATACTATCCTTTACACGTGCGCGTCGCGACCCAATGATATCGTCAAGACCCCCGACTGTAATTTTAACTCCGGCCTGAGCGGGAAATCCGCTGGAGTTAAAACCGGGATCCCTGCCTCGACCACAGTCTTGGCTCGGTTTATGGTTTGGCACCGAGACGCAACTTGAGGTCTTGAACCGTCAAGGACGGCAAAGCTATTTGTATGTGGAGATAAGTCAGGCGTGGCTGGAACTGATGACGCAATGGATTATTGTGCCAGCTTGTCAATTGGCAATCCCGGGCTTACATTCCAGCTTCACTGCGAAGCTCTTAGCCAAGTAAATAGCAGCTGCAAAGAGTGACGGAGGTGGGGTGGGAAAGGGAGATCTCTTAATCGGGCTGGCAGTGGAAGCCAATACCTTCTAAATCCCCGAGTAAGAGAGGGTTGACGTAGTTGGGGCGAGAATTAAAGCAATTGGTCGAAGGATTGGAAGGGGAGTTGTGAGGAGAACTTTTTTTCACCCAGAGGGTGGTGGGTGTCTGGAACTCACTGCCTGAAAGGGCGGTAGAGGCAGAAACCCTCACTGCATTTAAAAAATGCCGTAACCTGCAGGGCTACGGACCACGTCCTGGAGAGTGGGATTAGGCTCTTTGTCGACCGGCGCAGACACGATGGGCCGAATGGCCTCCTTCCGCGCCGTGCATTTCTATGATTCTGTGAGATGTGGAATGGCAATTTAAAAAAAAATTATTTTAAAAATTCCAAAATATATGCTGTTAAAGAAAAAAACAAACACTTACATTTCTATAGCGCCTTTCACGACCACCCAGACGTCTCAAAGCGCTTTACAGCCAATGAAGTACTTTTGGAGTGTAGTCACTGTTGTAATGTGGGAAACGTGGCAGCCAAGTTACGCACAGCAAGCTCCCACACACAGCAATCTGATAATAATCAGATAATCTGTTTTTTTGTTAAATTGATAGAGGAATAAATATTGGCCAGGATACCGGGGATAACTCCCCTGCTCTTCTTCGAAATAGTGCCACGGGATCTTTTACATCCAGCTGAGAGAGCAGACGGGGCCTCGGTTTAACGTCTCTTTTGAAGGACGGCACCTCCAACAGTGTAGCACTTCCTCAGCACTGCCCTGGAGTGTCAGCCTAGATTTGTGTGCTCAAGTCTCTGGAGTGGGACGCGAACCCACAACTTTCTGACACAGAGGAGAGAGTGCTGCCCACTGAGCCATGGCTGACACTGTTAAATGATATAGATGTATCAAGTCTTCATAATAGATCTACTCATCATTAGACATTTACAAAATGATATGTCTACATATTCCTGGAAACAAAAGATAAGAAAGAACTTGCATATTTGTAGCGTATCTAACAACTTAAGGATGTCCTAAAGCACTTTACAACCAAGTAAGTATTTTTGAAGTGAATAATAGAGGTCGACTACTTGTACCTAAAGCTTATACAAAGAATTACATTTATATATCAACTTTCACCACCACAGGACATCCCAAAACACTTTACAGCCAATGAGGTACTTTCAAAGAATGTAGTCATTATTGTAATGTAAAACACCTGGCAGCCAATTTGCTGACAGCAAGCTCCCACAAGCAGCAATGTGATAATCACCAGATAATCTGTTTTAGTGGAGGGATAAATATTGGCTCGAACTCCCCTGCTCTTCTTCAAATAGTGAAATTGCTTCTCTTACGTCCACCTGAGAGAGCAGACGGGGCCTCGGTTTAACGTCTCATCCAAAAGATGACACCTCCGACAGTGCAGCACTCCCTCAGCACTGCACTGGCGGTGTCAACCTAGATTTTGTGCTCAAATCGCAGGAGCGGGACTTGAACCTATGACCTCCTGATTCAGAGGCAAGGGTGCGCACCTGCCCACTGAGCCATGGCTGACCCGTGGGCTCCGGGAGCTGGACGGTGGCCAGAATATTTTGATTGACGGCATCTCCTCAAAGCAGCTACCTGCCTTCAGCTGTGTGCATTGTGCCTGCTTCAAGGTATAACGGGCAGAACCCCCCCTTTGAACAAGGAAAGAACAAAAGAAAGAATCTTATTTAAAGAGAGACTCGTTAACAGAATAGAGCACCTTAAAAGTGGGAAATCCCTGTTCAAGAGAATCTCCCTTCTTTGGAGGATGACGCTCCCTGATTGTGAGAACCGTTAAAGTTCTTTGGCGGAAAAATTGAGTGGAACAGCGCTGGAGAGGGGCACTAACGGGTCGCTAAGCGCTTACCACCGGAACGCCGCGCTGTCAGCCCCTCCCGAGAACTCGACTGGAGGGTCACCGGGGGCGCTAACAGTTAGTGCTGCACACTCTAGCACCACCCACTGGGTGACGTCAATGTCCTAATGATTGGATAGGTTGGGGTTGTTTTCTTTGGAACAGAGGAGGCTGAGGAGAGACCTAATTGAGGTGTATAAAATTATGAGGGGCCTAGATAGAGTGGATAGGAAGGACCTATTTCCCTTAGCAGACGGGTCAACAACCAGGGGGCATAGATTTAAAGTTATTGGTAGGAGGTTTAGAGGGGATTTGAGGGTAGATTTCTTCACCCAGAGGGTGGTGGGGGTCTGGAACTCACTGCCTGAAAGGGTGGTAGAGGCAGAAACCCTCACCACATTTAAAAAGTACTTGGATGTGCACTTGAAGTGCCGTAACCTGCAGGGCTACGGACCGAGAGCTGGAATGTGGGATTAGGCTGGATAGCTCTTTGTCGGCCGGCGCGGACACGACGGGCCGAAATGGCCTCCTTCCGTGCTGTAAATGTCTAATGTGCGTGCAACGCCCCGGTAGTACCACGTCGGGAGCTTGAATGGGTTTGCGTATCGTAGCGCCTGGCGAGCGGCCCGGAAATTCTCGGGGCGATACTGAAACAGATCATCGGGTGAGGTTTTTTAAAATTTACTTGCACTTTATTTAGCTTTGTCTCACTTTGTGCGATACTTAAAAATATTTCACTCACTTCCCTTGCATTTATTTTGACTCGGCGGGTGGTCCAGCTGACCTCTCCTTTAGGAGCTGGAGTGCTGGCGACCTAACGCCACAACTTCATCAGCCCTCCTGCGCTAGTGCCCCGCGATTCAACTTTAGCGCCCTAACAGGAGTGTGGAACGCATTCCACTCCCCTCTGAGGGCACTAAAAATCAACATCCCGGTTCGAGGCTGCAATATATGCACCTGGTGAGCATGCCCACAGGTTAGTGGAGCTGCTGAGTTGTGAGTGGCTTAGCCAGTCAGGTGATGTTCAGAAGTCTCAATGAAACCCCAGCCAGTTGAGTCTAGCTATGCGGTTACAAGCCTGGTGGATGAACTGCTAATGTGTAATATGATAAACCTTTTGCTAGTAAACCAACTAGTACTTAATAGCAAGAACCCATGAAGTAAATACATTACAGTAGGTTTTAAGGAGTGTCTGAAAGGAAGAGAGAACGGTAGAGAGGTGGAAAACTTTAGGGAGGGAATTCCAGAGCTTGGGGCTGATTAAAATTGGGGATGTGCAAGAATTGGAGGAGCGCAGTGTTCTCGGTGGGTTGTGGGGCTGTAGGAGGTCACAGAGAAAGGGAGGGAGGGGCGAGGCCATGGAGCGATTTGAAATACAGGATAAACATTTTATAATCGAGGTGTTGTCGTTGTTGGATACATTACATTGGCGATAAACATCGCCCGAAGCTAAAGTTAGCGCCTGTTATGTATTCAACCAGCATTGTAACCAATGTATAATCTGACCTAAGTTGTACACTGTGAGAACAATGACCACTAGGTGGTGAACTTGTGGGAGACACTCCTAACCTGGACCTTCAGGTATAAAAGGGGAAGGTCCACCCACTTTCATCATTATCAGTGCCGTCCTGGTGTATGAACTGTATACGTGCTCCACATGAACTCGCTGAACTTCAGCTTCCAGGATTTCCCCCAACGTTCATTTTGCTCATCTCTGCAAACTCCGGCTGAGTGTGTGCCTCCACGCCTCCAACATGAGCTGTTGTTGGAAACAAAAAGTCCCTTGCCAGTCGATTGTCCCTGACTGCCCCTATGACTGGCCTTGAGTGCGCCATTAACAGGTGTTGATGGCCCCATTACTGGCCGCATTGTCCCTTGCAATGGCGTGAATCGCCGTTCAGCTTGCCATTGTCTCTGTCGAACTCCCCCTCTGGGTTCGACTACATGTTGGGGCATGCCCGACTGTCCTTGTCTGCCTGGAGAACTGTGTGCTGCTTTAACAATGTTGAATCTCTGTCCCAACCATTCCTTAACACAGTACCTCTCGTCTGTTCTGCTAGCAGCCATGCTCGCGTGGTGTAAATCCCAGTTTCTCGTCCTTACTACACAGTATAAATGCACACGAGGCCCATGCTTGAGAGAAGGTCAGTCTGTGACCTGTCCTTTATTCCTTAGCACTCAAGTGATGAAAGTGGGTGGAGCTTCCCCTTTTATACCTGAAGGTCCAGGTTAGGAGTGTCTCCCACAAGTTCACCACCTAGTGGTCATTGTTCTCACAGTGTACAACTTAAGTCAGGTTATACATGGGTTACAATGCTGGTTGAATACATGACAGTGCCCAGACGGTGCTACCGCTTCAAATCAGTTGCTAATCAATTTTTTTCCCCCCTTGCTGTCTCTTTGCGAGTTTTTCAAAATGATTTTGCTTCTTAAATGATGTCATCGAAAATTTTGCGGGATCTCCGACAGTGCGAGGGAGTTGGATGAACATCAGTAGCTGTGGGCAGTAACCCAAAGTGCTTCAGTCACGAGCTATATATAGCATTCGTGCTCACAAAGCTCCTGGCAGGCAGTCAGTCGGCAGTCCATGTTTACAAAACAATGCTGGGAAAATTAAGTTAAAGGATATTAGTTGTAGTTTTGACATTTGGGTCTTAATTGGCGTTCCTCAGCTCTTCACCAGGCGTCGTGGGTAAATGCAGAATGTGAAAGAAAGATTTGCATTTATATGGCGCCTTTCTCGGCCTCAGGACATCCCGAAGCACTTTACAGCCAATGAAGTACTTTTGAAGTGTAGTCACTGTTGTAATGTAGGAAACGCGACAGCCAATTTGTGCACAGCAAGCTCCCACAAACAGCAATGTGATAATGACCCAGATCATCTGTTTTTTTTAGTGATGTTGGTTGAGGGATAAATATTGGCCCCAGGACACCGGGGATAACTCCGCTGCTCTTCAAATAGTGCAATGGGATCTTCTATGTCCACTTGAGAGGGCAGACTGGCTTATTTTCTCATCCAAAAGACGGCATCGCCGACAGTGCAGCACTCCCTCAGTTCTGCACTGGGAGTGTCAGCCTAGATTTTTGTTCTCAAGTCCCTGGAGTAGGGCTTGAACCCACAACCTTCTGACTCAGAGGGGAGCGGCTCAGTTAGCTGATAGTAGTCGGTACACTGCAATTGGGCCCAGACTAGATGATCAGCAAGGGTTTTCTGAATGCTGATCGTAGGCTACCTGCTAAAAATTGCGCTTGTAGGGACGTTGGGTGAGGACACGATTAGACACTCAACTGTCCTGGTTCACCCATGGAGAATGGTTACTTGGGCAAGCAACCAGAGAGTTACAAGCAACTTGGAACTGCATTCCAGCAACAAACCTAAGAACATAAGAAATAGGAGCAGGAGTCGACCATTCGGCCCCTCGAGCCTGCTCCGCCATTCAATAGGATCGTGGCTGATCTGATCTTGGCCTCAACTCCAATTCTCTGCCTGCTCCCCATAGCCCTTGACGCCTTTATCCTTCAAAAATCTGTCTATCTCCACCTTAAATATGTTCACTGACACAGACCTCTGGGGTAGAGAATTCCAAAGACTCATGACCCTCTGAGAGAAGAAATTCCTCCTCGTTTCTGTTTTAAGTGGGCGACCCCTTATTCTGAAACTCTGCCCCCTAGTTCTAGATTCCCCCACGAGGGGAAACATCCTCTTTGCATCTATCCTGTCGAGCCCCCTCAGTATCTTATACGTTTCAATAAGATCACCTCTCATTCTTCTAAAGCGTCATCAGGGAGGGAAAGTTGGAAGAAAAAAATAATTTTGCATCTGCAGCTGCAGCCTCCAGATACTTGTCATAGAATCATACAGCACAGAAGGTGGCCATTTGGCCTGTGAAAGAGCGATCCAATTTCTTCATCCAGAGGGTGGTGGGGGTCTGGAACTCACTGCCTGAAAGGGTGGTAGAGGCAGAAACCCTCACCACATTTAAAAAGTACTTGGATGTGCACTTGAAGTGCCGTAACCTACAGGGCTACGGACCGAGAGCTGGAAAGCGGGATTAGGCTGGGTAGCTCTTTGTCAGCTGGCACGATGGGCCGAATGGCCTCCTTTCGTGCTGTAACTTTCAATGATTCTATGATTCCAGCCACTGCCAGCATTCCACTAATGTGCCAACCCCATTATTTTCCATCTGTGATGCTGATGTTACCCATGACCAGACCCAGGCGATGGTGATGGTTGCCCAATGAGAGCCGGTGATGGTGGCTTGTGGAACACGGTTTGTCGCTTGTACTGATGGCTTTCCCTCCAACTTTATACAAATTGGCAACTGAACGCAGCGGCCACCTGTTAAACGCACAGCAAAACAAATCTGAACAAAAATTTATTCCAACAAAAAATTGCAGGGCTATGTAGAAAAACCAGGTCCTTTCTAACTGTCTGTGGCCAGTGTGGATTATTGTGTACACATGCCTCCATTAATTTCCCCATTAGAGCTAACTTGAAAACAGGAGACTTTAATTAAATTGAAGAAATTCCCTCTCAACTCCCCTCTAAACCTCCTACCAATTACTTTAAATTTGTGCCCCCTGGTTGTTGAACCCCCCCTATGACGCACCTCGTTAAATTGGAGGTTATCATAGAATCGCAGAAATTTACAGCACGGAAGGAGGCCCTTTCGGCCCATCGTGTCCGGGCCAGCCGACAAAGAGCTACCCAGCCTAATCCCACTTTCCAGCTCTGGGTCTATCGTGTATGAATGCTTGGATTTACCAGCCACCAGGTGGCGCCACTGTCGGAGGTCATCGGGCTGTGCGCACGTGTGCGCGGCCCAGGTATAAGAGGCCAGCCATCTTGTAATGCAATCACTTTGGGCCCTAATAAAGTAGAGCCAGGTTTGTACCTGTTCGGAGTTTACGGCATCCAGTTGATTCAGTTATTGCATACGCAACAGGGTCCGTAGCCCTGCAGGTTACGGCGCTTCAAGTGCACATCCAAGTAGTTTTTAAATGCGATGAGGGTTTCTGCCTCTACCACCCTTTCAGGCCGCGAGTTCCAGACCCCCACCACCCTCTGGGTGAAGAAATTTCCCTTCAAATCCCCTCTAAACCTAGAGGTCTTATCTTAGTGGAGTGGAGCCAATGACTGATCTCCTGCTGGCTGCAGTTCTAAATATTAAAGGACCCAACTGACAGGGAACAGCTGTCTCCAGATTAACCCCTCCGCTTGCAGCAAAGTAAACATGGGGGACTCGATTGGCAAGCTTCACCCTCAAGCAATTGGGACTCCATTGGGATTCAGTGTGCCTCCAGAGACAATGGGGCAGAAATTCCGAGGAGGGCTTCCCGCGGGCAAATCAATAAAAAATAGAAATAAAATGCGCACTTACCTGAAGCTTCCGCGCCCGCTGGAACTCCCGATCCACAGGCCTCCTCTCCCTGCGACGCGTAGCACGTGCACGTCAGGACGCCTGCAGGAGTCACATGTGCCTGGACACCCAATCACAGGTAAGTATTTTCTCATTCATTGTAATAGGAGTTTCGTAACTTACGAACCTCCTATTACAATGAATGAAAAAAATCCCAAAACGCACAAACACTACGTAAAACATTAAAAAAAACACCTCACACCATAAACTAATAGAAATTAAAAATGTTGCACATGTTTTATAAAGAAAAAAAATTCCCGATTTTAGCGTTAGGGTTTAAAATAACATTATCTGAGTGGGCAGGGTTTTATCATAAATGTGTTTTTAAAATGTTAATTTTAATCATGTTTTTTATGTTTTTAAACTCTTATGCCTGTAAAAGTAGACTATGAGCCTGCTTTTTCAGGCGCAAGAGTTTTGAGGACATTTGCCAGGCAAGATATGGGTAAATAGCTCAAACTTCCACGTACAAATGTCCTCGCTCCCGATCTGCGCGCTGAAAACCGGCTTTACCGATGCCTTCCCGGGTCTGTCGAAACTTCATACCGGCCCGGGACATCAGAAATCCTGCCCTCGTGTCTAGTGAGCTTTGGTAGCACAACCATGGCCTTGTGGGTGCTCAATACCAAATGGAAAGAAAGAAAGACTTGCATTTATATAGCGCCTTTCACAACCACTGGACATCTCAAAGCACTTTAAAGCCAATGAAGGACCTTTGGAGTGTAGTCACTGTTGTAATGTAGGAAACACGGCAGCAATTTGCGCACAGCAAGCTCCCACAAACAGATAATGACCAGATAATCTGTTTTTGTTATGTTTTTTGAGGGATAAATATTGGCCAGGAGACCGGGGATAACTCCCCTGCTCTTCTTCAAAATAGTGCCATGGGGTCTTTTACATCGACCTCAGAGAGCAGACGGGGCCTCGGTTTAAGGTCTCATCCTAAAGACGGCACCTCCGACAGTGCAGCACTCCCTCAGCACTGCACTGGAGCATCTGCCTAGATTTTTGCACTCAAGTCTCTGGAGCAGGACTTGACCCCACAACCTTCGGACTCAGAGGCAAACGTGCTGCCCACTGAGCCATGGCTGTGTAATGGAGGGGCGAGGTTAAAATCCCGAATGTTTTCCGCCTGCGGCTTTCCTGTTATCCACGAACGGAACCGTCAATGGGTGACAATGCACTGGCAAGATGGGGATAAAAGCAATCTCAGAATAAAATCTCTTTAAAATGGATAGACCTGTAACGCTAATGAGACGTCGGGGGCCGAAATTGTCCCTCCCGATACGGCCTCTGGCCATGGAATGGCCACCGACTCTCCGTGGATGGGCCGCCATTTTAGAAATTGCCCTTGCTCAGGAGCGGAGTGAAGTCCCGGTCGGCTGCGCCCGTTATCCCACCGCATCGTGCTCGCGCCGACCCCTTACTGTCTGTCGGGGAAATTGCCCCGCGGGGGAGCCCCCCCCCCCGCTGGCCGGTGCCCCCGACAATTTGTCGGTGCGCTCTGTGTGAAATGGCAGCACACCCGCCCTTAAAGGGGAGAGCGCACTGCCGCAGCTGCCATGTTTTTCATTTCTGTCGGCCAACTGCCAGGTCGGGCCCGACGATTATGCCCTCGAGTTGGGGCGAGCAGCCTGGCACCCCCTCTTGGGTGACAGGCCGCTGGGCCGGACAATTTCCTCCCTGGTGGCCCAGTGGGCTGAACTTAAATATCTGCAGATTTCGCAGCGGCCCTCGCCTTTAACTGAAGGGGAGCGACATTGTGACCCCGTCCTGTGAACTGCAGCCAGGCAGTGCAAAAACAGAGCTGGTGTTGAAAAGACTCCCACACTCCCACTATCTCCTCGACCTGATTAATGCGAGTCAAGGAATTAATAGGACAAAGCAGAATTTCTGTTTTAAATCTGGCTCCCATACGTGGTCCACGGCCAATTGCTTGGGTGGCATTTGAAGAAAAAAGAAAGAAAGACTTGCATTTATATAGCACCTTTCACAGCCTCAGGCTGTCCCAAAGAGCTTTACAGCCAATGAAGCACTTCTGAAGTGTGGCCAATTTTGTAAGGTTTAGGAAAGGTGGCAGCCAATTTGCGGACAGCAAGCTCCCACCTACAGCAATGTAATAATGACCAGATAATTTTTTTAGTGATGTTGTTTGTGGGACAAAAATTGGACAAGACACCGGGCACTCCCATGCTCTTCTTCAAAATAATGCCATGGGATCTATCACGTCCACCTGAGAGGGCAGACAGGGCCTCGGTTTAACGTCTCATCCAAAAGATGGCACCTCCGACAGTGCGGCGCTCCCTCAGCACTGCACTGGGAGTGTCAGCCTGGATTTATGTGCTCAAGTCCCTGGAGTGGGACTCGAACCCACAACCTTCTGACTCCGAGGTGAGCATGCCTAGATTTCTGGGAAGGGAGAACAACTACAAATCTACAGGGATGACAATTTTTGAGACGCGTTTTGCCGCTCTCTCGTAGCGTCCGGTGAATGCGGGCTTGCGAAATCCTCTGTATCAACCACCAGGACATCTCAGAGCATTCCTCCCAGCTGAAATGGCATTTCTGTCGGATATGTCCCCTTACACGGGCAAGTGCCAGTCCCGGAGGCTGAGCACAAATTTGCCCCAATGGGTTTTACCAGCCCTGCCCCAAGTTTGTGGGACCTTATAGCTCCCTCCCTCAGTGCTGCACGCCCACAGAAAGCCTGCTCTTCCAGAATATGTCAGCTGAGGAAATGTAAACATATTGGGGGTCATTGCAACTTTGGCCAATGAACAATGTCAAATTAACCACCATTACATGGTGTGATCACATTGCCGCTCAATTGAAAGAAAGAAAGGCTTGCATTTATATAGCGCCTTTCATAACCACCGGACATCTCAAAGTGCCTTAGAGCCAATTAAGTACTTTTGGAGTGTAGTCACTGTTGTAATGTGGGAAACGTGGCAGCCAACTTGCGCACAGCAAGCTCCCACAAACAGCAATGTGATAATGACCAGATATTCTGTTTTTGTTATGTTGATTGAGGGGTAAATATTTGGCCAGGACACCGAGGATAACTCCCCTGCCCTTCTTCAAAATATTGCCATGGGATTTTTTACATTCACCTGAGAGGGGCGACGGGGCCTCGGTTTAACATCTCATCTGAAAGACAAGCACCTCCCACAGTGCAGCGCTCCACTGGGAGTGTCAGCCTAGATTTCTTTGTGCTCAAGTCCTTGGAGTAGGACTCAAACCCACAACCTTCTGACTCAGACGCAAGCATGCTGCCTACTGAGCCACAGCTGACAATTGAAGGTAATAGAAGTCAAAATAGGGTGATACATAAAACGGGGCTCAATTCGATATTGCCAACACCCAAAGTAAAAATGATCTCTATTGACCACTTATTAAATTGAAATGACTCCAGTATAAACACTTTCAGGTCTGACCATCTTAAAAAAAAAATCCAGCCAATTCTGAATCTGAATTCACAAAATGCAAGGAAAGTAATAGTTGCTTCTAACTTATGCTTCGAAGTTCCCAATTCTTAAACATCATTCTTACAATGAAGCCCAAGATTGTCGGGATGGATTCAGATCCCTATTTGTTAAGTTGCAAACTAAAGTGAAACTTCAGAGAACTGATTTGAAAAGTTCAGGGAGTCCTGTGAACTTATTTCATTTCTGATCAAATATCCGTTGATTATTTTATTTCAAACAATGGTCCCCCTCGCCTGCGATTAAGGAAAAGCCTGCAAGCCCTGAAATCTATTTCATTTTCTTCTTTCGATTTGCCTCTCAAATAATTTTTTTTTTAATTGAAATGACGCCAATATTTTTTGCAAAAAAAGTGATTTGGAGTGGTTTTCTTTCATTTAAATCTTTCTTTTTCCCCTTTTGCTCTTTCTCCTGAATCTTTCCTTTTCTCTCACTTGCTCTTCTTCCCATTTTTCTTCCTTCCTGCGCTCTCCCTCACGTCTTCCTTTACGATCCGTTCATCCCTTTCTGTTTCCTTTGCTTTTTTAAAAAAAGAAAACCTTGCTCATTTTCCAAATGCCCTTTTAGCCTTCCTCCCTCTTTCCCCCTTTTTCTTTTTCAAACCTGATCGCTCCGAAACCTCCGCTCCCCCCCCCCCCCCCCGCCTTCTCGCTCGCACCCCACCAGATCTCCTGTGGTTTTAATAAAAATACCCAGCCGAGGGACTTACCTTGAAGTGTGGTGAGCTCGCTGGTGGTAGGGGCTGCAAGATTTAGGAGGTGGCCGAGGAATAGGCAGTGGGTAATGGGGAAAGCAGCCTTGACCCTTATGTACTCCACTCTGGCTCTATTTTGGGAAGTCAACCCTCTTTTGCTCCTGAAGGATCGGATAGTCAGAATTGAGACAGTATCACATTTACTTTGCCTAATCAAACTTGCACTATTAATATCTCGAGCTGGATGTCTGAAAACCTTTATGTAAAACTATGCGCTGGATGGCAGAAGCAATGGTCTTCCCTGTATTAACCCCCCCCCCCCCGCACACTGCCTCTACATTGGCCATAGCGCCGTTTTGTCAGTCCAACCACAGCGTTCTAACGGAATTCCTTCCCACACAGTGGTTCCCCAATTGCCCCCCTTTCGACCCACATTTGTACTGCACTCACTATTCTTTTTCTTCCAAATACACTGCGACGTTCCGCGAGGCCGCTTCCTCCACTTTACAACACGCGCTTTTCCTTAATTAAATGCCGGGAACGTTAATTAGCCCCTAAGAGTTTGGACGGGAAGGTGAGCAGTTTTCAAGTATCATGTAGATGATACGGGATCCCCGCACTCCAAAGATTAATTTAGAAATCATTTGGCCGTGGCTTTGGATGATAAATTTAGGAGTGGATTAAATGCCTATAGGACTAATAGCTCCTTTTAAGGAGTCGTATACCACTGAGGTAAGTAGAGAGAAGCTTTTAAATATTGCCTTTAAAGGTGTTGGGAAAGGGGCATTATTCTTATTTAATTTTTCCTACACAATTAATAATTAAGAAAACAGGCAGGGATTCAAAAGGTATTCGCCTCTCCACCTGTCCTGGTCAAGTTGCACGCCACGCGGACTAATATAGCTTAGACTACGCGGCTGGTGCTTGTTATATGATTATAATTTACAATGCACAATGTAACTGTAGTACAGTGCTCTTTTATTACATGTCAGGGCCCTTGCAACTCTTAGCTTGGCTTAGTTGTTAGCAATACTCATTCCAGGGTCAGGTGGTTGCATGGTGGCTTCAAGCCCCCACTCCGGGACTTGGGCACACCGTTTCCGATTGAGCCTCCCAAGGCAGTGCCGCACTGCTGGAGGTGCCGTCTTTCGGGGGCGATGCCCTGCCTGCTCCTACAGGTGGATATTAGCGCCACTTTGAAACAGGGGCGGGGGTGGTGGGGGAGGGTTCTCCCAGGTTCTGGCTTGACCGTTCCCTCTTGACCAACACTGGGCAGTTCTGGGCACCGCACTTTAGCTGGCGAAGGCTTTGGAGAGGGTACAGATGAGATTTACGAGCACGGTTCCAGCGATGAGGGACTACAGCGACGTGGCGATACCAGAGAAGCTGGGGTTGTTCTCCTTGGAGCAGGGAAGGCTAAGAGGAGATTTGATCGAGGTGATCGAAATCATGATGGGTATAGATCGGGTAAGTAAAGAGAAACCGTTCCCAATGGCTGAAGGGTCGAGGACCAGAGGGCACAGATTTAAGGCGATTGGCAAAACTTTTTTACGCAGCGAGTGGTTAGGATCTGGAATGCGCTGCCCGAGAGGGTGGTGGAGGCAGACTCAATATAGTCGCCTTCAAAAGGGAGTTTTGAAGAAGAAAAATATTTGAAAGACAAAAAAATTGCAGGGATATGGGGAAAGAGCGGGGGGAGTGGGACTAACTGGTTTGCTCTTCGAAAGAGCCAGCGCGGACTGGATGGACCAAATGGCCTCTTTCTGTGCTGTATTGTTCGATGATTCAATAACACTACCAAAAGCAGATTAACCAGTCGGTCTTTTTATTGCTGATCGCTTTTGAATCAGGCGATGATTGGACACTCCAGCCCCACATCAAAATGGTTGGCTCTCAACTGCCTTCTGAAGTGGCCCAGCAAGCCTCACGAAGAGGGCCCACGGCCACCTTCTCAGGGAAAATCCATAAAGACTGTTCTTGTCAGCGACACCCACATCCCGGGAGCGATGAGGGGTCAACCCGGAGGGCGAGTGAGGTGTGGGGGCCAGTGTTAGGTCCTTGAACCTCGACCTTTGAATGTTTATGAAGGTCTTGCCTACTCGCGTCGAGAACCTCACATGCATCCTGAAGCCCAGGAGTCACATTGGCGGTAACCACAGCAACTTGTATTTATATAGCGCCTTTAACGTAGGGCTAGGAAGTCTAGAACAAGGGGTCACAGTCTCAGGATACGGGGTAGGAAATTTAGGACCGAGATGAGGAGAAATTTTTTCACTCTGAGGGTGGCGAACCTGTGGAAGTCTCCACCACAGAAGGCTGTGGAGGCCAAGTCACTGAATATATTGAAGAAGGAGATAGATTTCTCGACACAAAAGGCATCAAGGGGTATGGGGGGGAAAAGCAGAAATATGGTGTTGAGATAGCGGATCAGCCATGATCATATTGAATGGTGGTAGGCTCGAAGGGCCGAATGGCCTGCTACTGCTCCTATTTTCTATGTTTCTGTGTGAAACGTCCCAAGAGGCAAAATTTGTCACCGAACCGCTTAAGGTGAAATTACGGCAGATGACCAAAAGCTTGGTCAAAGAGGTGGATTTTAAGGAGCGTCTTAAAGGAGGAAAGAGAGATAGAGAGGTGGAGAGGTTAGGGAGTTCCAGAGCTTGGGGCCCAGGCAGCTGAGGGCACGGTCGACGATGCTCAAGAGGGCAAAATTTGAGGAGCGTAAATACTCAGACCCTATTTTAACCTTCTGCCGGTTCTGTTCCCATCGGGCACAAGGGGTTAAAATTGGGTCTTGCATCCAATTCCCAATATATTTTCTTGGCAGTGTTCCTAAAGTTGGTGTTGACCTTAGTTGGAACAATGAAAGTAGCTAAAGACAGAAAGGACTGGAATATAATTGGGAGGCTGAGATTGAAAATGGTAGGACACAATGGATATAGGGTGTCTATGGACTTGAAGTAGATATCTATGGCTAGCCCATTGCCAGAGATGGTGAAGGAGAAGAGAAGGAATGGGAGGGTAGAGGGAGGAAATCCAATAGGGAATTCAGAAGAAACGTCTTTACCCAGAGAGTGGTGAGAATGTGGAACTCACTACCACAGGGAGTGGTTGAAGCGAATAGTATCGATGCATTTAAGGGAGAGGCCAGATAACTATCTGAGGGAGAAGGGAATAGAGGGTTAAGCTGATAGGTTTAGATGAGGAAAGACGGGAGGAGGCTCGAGTGGAGCATAAAGAGCGGCATGGACTGGTTGGGCCGAATGGCCTGTATATCCTATGTAGATGCAGACATGGATCATGTAAAAGTCTGAGAAATGGAGAGAGTAGTCAATTAATTTCTTTGGACCAGAGTAAGAGCTGGAAACAACACCAGTTATAGCGTAACTGAGGAAGAGATGAAGGAATGGGCCTGCTTAGGATCTGAACGAGGAGCATTCGGATATATCTTACAGAAGGTCAAGCAGATTGGGTATCCATGTGGTTTCTCACAGTGACATCTTTGATCTGGAGAAAGCGAATTTAAAGGATAAGTTATTAAGAGTAAGAATAAATTCAGCCAAGGCAGCAGAGATAAAAATGCAAACCATACTTCTGACCCGAAGTGCTCCAGCCATAGAAAGAAAGACTTGCATTTATATAGCGCCTTTCACAACCACCGGATGTCTCAAAGAGTTTTACAGCCAATGAAGTACTTTTTGAAGTGTAGTCACTGTTGTAATGTGGGAAATAGGGCAGCCAGTTTGCGCACAGCAAGCTCCCACAAACAGCAATGTGATAATGACCCAGATAATCTGTTTTTTGGTGATGTTGATTGAGGGATAAATATTGGTCAGGACACCGGGGAGAACGCCCCTGCTCTTCTTCGAAATAGTGCCATGGGATCTTTTACGTCGACTTGGGAGAGCAGACAGTGCCTCGATTTAACATCTTATCTGAAAGACGGCACCTCTGACAGTGCAGCACTCCCTCAGCACTGCACTGGGAGCGTCAGCCTAGATTTATGTGCTCAAGTCTCTGGGGTGGGACTCAAACCCACAAAACCTTCAGACTCAGAGGCAAGTGTGCTGCCCACTGAGCCACGGCTGACACTAAACATTGGGTAAGGACAAAAGAGGTGCCCTTTACCCACACCTGAAGCAGGTGTATGCTCCTCAGCACATGCCAATAAGGGGCCTAACACCTGTTTGAGGACCCCTCTCCACGACTCATTTGCCCTGAGGTAGCCACACCATCGCGGGCTACACGCAGGAAAACTGGGCCACGGAATTACCTGCAGTAGAAGGTAAATAACTCCGCTGAATGTGGAGCCAGGAGGAGCACTCCACAATTAAACGTCCTCCCGATTGCCATCCACCCCGACCTCCCACGCTCCTGACCCTCGACCTCTGACCCGATCCCGACCTCCGACCCCATGTTGCCTCACTCCCCCACCCGCCAATCCCCGGACCCACTTAGCAGAGGGCCGCGACCCGATTTCTCACTACTCCTCTCTAATCTTCGGGCCTCGGAGCTCACCATTCTGCCCAAGGGTATTTACCACCCCCCCCACCCCCCCCACCATGTGTCCAATAATAGATGCGCCCAAATTTCCAAGCAATGCATCCTAATTGCTAAACCTGTATCGAACCTTGGCTATACCACACTTGGAGTACTGAGTAATTGAGCCCCTGGCTCAACTCTTCTGCTGCTGAAATCTTCATCCATGCCTTTGTTACCTCTAGATGTGACTACTCCAACTCACTCCTGGCCGGCCTTCCACATTCTACCCTACGTAAATTTGAGGCCATCAAAAACTCGGCAGCCCGTGTCCTAACTCGCACCAAGTCCCGCTCAACCATCACCCCCTGTGCTTTCTGACCTACATTGGCTCCCAGTTAAACAATGCCAAAATTCTCATCTTTGTTTACAAATCACTCCATGGACTTGCCCCTCCCTATCTCTGTAATATTTTTCAGCCTCACAACTCCACAAGATGTCTGCGCTCCTCAAATTCTGGCCTCTTGAACATCCCTCATTATAATCGCTCAACCATCGGTGGCCGTGCCTTCAGCTGTTTGGGCCCCAAGCTCTGGAACTCCCTCCCTAAACCTCTCCACCTCGCTACCTCTCTTTCCTCCTTTAAGACTGTTATGTATGCAATAAAGGTTCAAACTGAGTACTGTTTAACTAAGCAAGGTACGACCTTGGCTCTGCTTTATTTAGTACCAAAGTGCCTGACTCACAAAATGACTGGCCTTTTATACCCGGGCAGCACCCTGTGCGTGCTGCTCAGTGGTCTCCAACAATGACACCATCTGGTGGCTACAAACAGCATGTACATACATGACAATACCCTCCTCTGAGACTTATCAGTCTTTCACAGGTTGAGGCGGTCCGGTGCTTTACGCTCCCGGGTTGACCGTCTCAGTTCGATTCCGGCCTTGGGTGAATGTTTAGTCTGTTGTGGCTGGTGGCTGGACGGCTGACTTGTTGGGGGTGGCAGTGGCCATGTCAGGAATTGCAAGTCCATTTTTATTGAACAAGTCCGTGTTGGAAATTCCGGGTTCACTGATGACCCTTGAGTCCTCTGAAGGCTGCTGGTAGGTTGGTTGGTCGTCGACGGTTTCTTCGTCCGACTGCTCTGGCTCGTCTGTGTGCCTCAGCTTTGTTTGATCCATGTATTTCCTGCAAGTTTGCCCATTCTTGAGCTTAATAACAAATACTCTGTTGCCCTCCTTGGCCATGACCGTACCAGCGATCCATTTGGGACCCTGACTATAATTCAACACATATACAGGGTCATTAACAGAAATCTCGCGTGACACAGTTGCGCGATGGTGGTATCCTTGTTGACTCTGTCTTCTGTGTTCAACATGATTACTTAAATCCGGGTGTACAAGAGATAACTTGGTCTTAAGACCTATTTTCATCATGAGTTCAGCAGGCGAGACCCCTGTGAGTGTGTGAGGTCTTGTCCTGTAACTCAGCAGTATGCAAGACAAGCGGGTCTGCAGTGACCCTTGGGTTACTCTCCTCATGCTTTGCTTGATAATTTGTACTGCATGTTCTGCTTGCCCTTTGGACGCAGGCTTGAACGGTGCTGACCTTACATGTTTTATGCCGTTAAGTTTTACAAACTCCTGAAACTCCTGACTGGTGAAGCACGACCCATTGTCGCTCACCACTATGTCAGGCAGACCATGTGTCGCGAACATGACATTGAGATTCTCTGTGGTTGCCGTGGACGTACTGGATGACATGATTATGCATTCTATCCACTTCGAATAAGCATCCACCACCACTAAAAACATCTTGCCCAGGAAGGGACCTGCAAAATCTTAATGGTACCTGGACCAAGGTTTGGATGGCCATGACCACAGACTCAGCGACAATTCCTCTGGTGCTTTGCTGAGCTGCATTCAGGTGTTGCACTGATGCACGCATGCTTCCAGCTCAGAATCAATTCCTGGCCACCATACATGGGACCTGGCGATGGCTTTCATCATCATTATACCAGGATGTGTGCTGTGTAACTCACGCACAAGCTTCTCTCTCCCTTTCTTAGGCATTACAACACGATTGCCCCACAATATGCAATCTGCTTGAATAGACAGTTCGTCCTTGTGACGAATGTTTGGTTTGGCCTCCTCGCACGTTTGCTTAGGTATGGCAAACCAATCCCCTTTGAGGATGCAACCCTTTGCCACCGATAATATCGGGTCCTGGCTGGTCCAGGTCTTAACTTGTTGAGCCGTGACAGGGGTACCTTCACTCTGAAAAGCATCCATGGTTAATATTAAATCTGTCGGTTGTGGCGTTTCCACCTCCGGTGTGGGCAACGGCAACCGGCTCAAAGCATCGGCACAATTCTCTGTGCCAGGTCTGGGGTGAATGATATAATCAAAGCTAGATAATGTCAGCGCCCACCTTTGGATGCGGGATGAAGCGTTGGTATTGATACCTTTGCTCTCGGAAAACAATGAAATGAGCGGCTTGTGATCGGTCTCTAATTCGAACCTCAGACTGATCATGTATTGATGCATCTTTTTAACATCATACACACACGCTAAAGCTTCTTTTTCTACCATACTGTCGGCACTTTCTGATTTAGACAAACTTTTGGATGCATATGCAACAGGTTGAAGTTTCCCTGACTCATTGGCTTGTTGCAACACGCAACCAATTCCATATGACGATGCGTCACAGGCCAAAACTAAACATTTACATGGGTCATAATGTACCAGCAGCTTGTTCGAGCAAAGCATATTGGTGGCTTTCTCGAAAACTCTGTCTTGCAATGCGCCCCACACTCAGTTGTCGCCTTTTCTCAATAGCATGTGCAATGCTTCAAGTAAGGTGCTCAATTTAGGTAGAAAGTTACCAAAGTAGTTGAGTAGACCCAGGAACGAACACAGCTCCGTCACGTTCTGTGGCTTGGGTGCATTCTTGATGGCTTTGGTTTTCACGTCAGTAGGTCTGATGCCATCAGCGGCAATTTTCCTCCCGAGGAATTCGACCTCCGGTGCCATGAAGACACACTTCGGGCGTTTAAGTCTGAGTCCCACTCTGTCCAAACGCAGTAGAACCTCTTCCAGGTTGTTCAGATGTTCCTTGGAGTCACGATCGGTGATCAGGATGTTGTTATGCATGCAACACCATGTAACCAGCATTCTACCACCACCAGAGGGCATATCTGTTGGATGCTGCGATCCCTTGGGAGCACTGTATATAAGCAGGCCTCCCATGCTGTACCAGCACTCTGGAGTCAGAATAAAGTGACTAAGGTCACAATTAAGTGTACAGTACTCAGTCACATTGCTTTATTCGAGACTTAACAACTGGCGACGAGATTACGAACCATCACGTGAAAATGCAGAGAACTGTTGGTATCCTCGAGAAGGTGATGATTGAGAGGCCTTCGTGGAGCGACTCAACCAATACTTCGTGGCCAACAAGCTGGAAGGGAGTGTGAATGCTGCCAAATGAAGGGCGATCCTCCTCACCGTCTGCGGAGCAACAACCTAAGGCTTCATGAAGAATCTTCTTGCTGCGGTGAAACCAACAACCAAATTTCATGAAGAACTGTCTACACTGGTCTGGGAGCACCTAAATCCGAAGGAGAGCGTTCTGATGGCAGGGTATTGATTTTACACATGTCAACCATCTGAAGGCCAGGAAGTGGCGATCTACGTCGCCGAACTAAGGCGCCTTGCAGGGCATTGCGAATTCGATGGATTCCTGGAGCAAATGCTAAGAGACTTTTTTGTGCATGGCATTGGCCACTAGGTTATCCTTCGCAAAGTATTGACCGTTGAAACATTGAACCTGAGCAAAGCCATAACGATAGCTCGGGCATTTCTGTCCACCAGTGATAACACCAAACAAATTTCACAGGATAAAGTACTGTACACAAAGTAACGTCGTTTTCAGGCAGGAATGCATATGGCAGAACGTACACGCCTGCAGCTGCATGACCTCAGATGACTCAGAGTCCGCCATCAAGTGTGAATGCGAGGCAATTGACATCTTGTTGGCGCTGCGGAGGTGATCATCGAGCCCATCAATGCCGCTTCAAGCACTATGCGTGCAAAGGTTGTGGAACAATGGGACACCTCCAGCGAATGTGCAGATGAGCTGCAAACCCTGCAAACCACCACGTTGCAGAGGAAGACCGATCCATGGCGGATCAAACTGAACTAGAGACTCGAACCGAGGAGGCAGAAGTGTACAGGGTACACCACGAAATGTCCCCACCGATCATGTTAAAAGTTGAATTGAACGGAATTCCAGTATCCATGGACTTGGACACCGGTGCGAGTCAGTCTATCATGAGCAAAAAGGTCTTCGACGGGCTGTGGTGCAACAAGGCACAAAGGCCCAAGCTGAGCCCTATTCACACCAAGCTGAGAACTTACACTAAAGAGCTGATTCTTGTATTTGGCAGTGCAGCAGTAAAAGTCTCCTATGTTGGAGCGGTGCATGGAATACCACTATGGATTGTACCAGGAGATGGCCCCACACTGTTCGGCAGAAGCTGGCTGGGAAAAATCCACTGGAACTGGGACGACATCCGAGCGCTTTCGTCCGTCGACGACACCTCATGTGCCCAGGTTCTCAGCAAGTTTCCTTTTTTTTAAATTTCAAAATATACTTTATTCATATAAAAAATTTGCACAATACATTGGAAGACAGTTCAGTACACTTGGATGTGGTCAGCAATCCCATACAATACATTTGGATACTGACGGCAGTTCCGTTCAATTCATTTGCTTGCTTTACATTTCGAGGTACATTTCAGTACAATCCAGGATAC
This sequence comes from Pristiophorus japonicus, assembly GCF_044704955.1. Taxonomy (NCBI): domain Eukaryota; kingdom Metazoa; phylum Chordata; class Chondrichthyes; family Pristiophoridae; genus Pristiophorus; species Pristiophorus japonicus. The sequence continues at coordinate 85,488,024 of NC_091995.1, forward strand.
ATTGTAATACAGTCATCATATTAAATTACTAATGGCACTATACGGTACACGGAATGGGTGAGGGTACAGTTACATTTCTTTGCGACATGCATTACTAAACAGAACTTGCATTATACATGGCACTACATAGGTTTTTTCAGATCACGGTGCTCTATGTATACAAAAAGTTTACAAGTACAGCCCGAGGGGGGTTTGTACTGATACCAGCCCCTGGGTTTACCGTGGTGGAAGGGCTTTAAACTGTGGCTCTTCCCCACTGTGCCTTTGCGGCGACTGCACCAATTTTAAGTGCGTCCCTCAGCACGTAATCCTGGATCTTGGATTGCGCCAGTCTGCAACACGCAGACGTGGACTTCTCCTTTCTCTGGAAGACCAGCAAGTTTTGGGAAGACCAAAGTGCGTCTTTCACCTAGTTGATGGCCCTCCAGCAGCAGGTGATCAGCCATGATCTTATTGAATGGTGGTGCAGGCTCGAAGGGCCGAATGGCCTACTCCTGCACCTATTTTCTATGTTTTTTCTATGTCTCGGTGTGTCCCCCTGGGAACAGTCTGCAGAGCACGGAGTCCTGTGTTACGGAGCTGCTTGGGATGAACCTCGACAGCAACCACTGCATCTCCATCCAGACCTGCCTTGCAAAGGGGCAATCCCAAAGGAGATGGATGACTGTCTCGTCCGCACCACAGCCAACTCGGGGGCAGAGTGCCGTGTCTCTGAAACCCCGGTTTCCGTCGTTGTTTGAGCCAGGCATTGGAAATTTCTCTGGGGCGAAGGTGCAGATCCACTTAGTTCCCGGTACATGACCCACCTACCACAAGGCACGTGCGGAGCCATACATGATGTGAGAGAAAGTGGAGATCGAGCTGGACAGGCTGCAACAAGAGGGCATCATCGTGCCGGTTGAGTTCAACGAGTGGGCCAGTCCGATTGTTCCGGTTCTCAAGGACGATAGCACGGTCAGAATTTGTGGGGACTATAATGTAACGATTAACCGGTTTTTGCTGCAGGACCAGTACCCGTTACCCAAGACAGACGACCTATTTGCGACGCTGGCAGGAGGGAAGATGTTCACTAAGTTGGACTTGACCTCAGTCTACAAGACGCAGGAGCTGGCAGAATCTTCGAAAGGCCTCACCTACATCAACACGCACAAAAGTCTGATCATCTACAATAGATGCCCATTTGGGATAGAATCGGCCACAGCTATTTTTCAAAGGAGTCTGCTAAAGTCAGTTCCGCGCACCGTGGTTTTCCAGGACAACATATTGATCACAGGTCAGGACATCATCGAACACTTGCAGAACCTGGAAGAGGTTCTAAGTCGGCTAGATTGTGTGGGACTCAGGTTGAGATGCTCGAAGTGTGTTTTCCTGCCGCCAGAGGTCAAGTTCTTAGGGAGAAGAATTGCGGCAGACGGTATCAGAACCACCGACGCCAAGACAAAAGCCATAAAGAACGCGCCGAGACCACAGAACGTGACGGAGCTGCGATCGTTCCTGCGCCTCCTCAATTATTTTGGTAATTTCCTACCCGGGTTAAACACCTTGCTAGAACCTCTACACGTGTTGCTACGGAAGGGAGATGACTGGGTATGGGGGAAATCACAAGAGACTGCTTTTGAGAAAGCCAGAAATCTGGTATGTTCCAACAAACTGTTTGTCCTGTATGATCCTTGTAAACGTTTAGTGCTTGCTTGCAATGCATCTTCGTATGGGGTCAGGGGTGTGTTACAACAAGCAAACGAATCAGAACATTGCAGCCGGTTGCATATGCATCCAGGAGCTTGTCCAAGGCCAAAAGGGCCGACAGCATGATTGAAAAAGAAGCTCTGGCATGCGTTTACAGGGTAAAAATAATGCACCAGTATCTGTTTGGGCTTAAGTTCGAGTTAGAAACTGACCACAAGCCGCTCATATCATTATTCTCAGAGAGCAAAGGTATTAATACCAATGCCTCTGCTCGCATCCAAAGATGGGCGCTCACGCTGTCTGCATATAACTATGTAATTCGCCACAGGCCAGGCACAGAGAACTGCACTGACGTCCTATTGCCCACCACCGGGGTGGAAACGGCACAGCCTGCAGACTTGCACTTGGCGATGGACGCATTTGAAAACGAAAAGTCACGAAAACTGTGGTCCAGCATCCCAGCGGAGATGCATGAAGAAATCAAGCCGTTCCAGCAGCGCAAAGACGAAATGTCCATACAGGCGGACTGTCTTTTGTGGGGCAATCGCGTGGTTTTGCCTAAGAAAGGCAGGGAAACGTTCATACGCAACTTACACAGTACCCACCCAGGCATAGTAATGATGAAAGCTATAGCCAGGTCCCATGTATGGTGGCCCGGCATCGACTCAGATTTGGAGTCTTGCGTGCGCCAATGCAACACTTGCTCTCAACTGAGCAATGCACCCAGGGAGGCACCGCTAAGTTTGTGGTCATGGCCCTCCAAACCGTGGTCTAGGATCCACGTTGACTTTGCTGGCCCGTTTCTAGGCAAAATGTTCTTGGTTGTTGTTATTCAAAATGGGTTGAGTGTGTAATAATGTCTGTAAGCATGTCTACTGCCACCATCGAAAACCTACGAGCCATGTTTGCCATGCACGGCCTGTCTGATGTCCTTGTCAGCGACAACGGGTCGTGCTTCACCAGCGCTGAATTCAAGGAATTCATGACCCACAATGGGATCAAGCACGTTACATCTGCTCTTTCAAGCCTGCATCTAACAGCCAGGCAGAATGGGCAGTCCATGCCATCAAGCAAAGCTTGAAACGCGTGTCGGAAGGCTCCCTACAGACCCGCCTGTCCCAAGTCCTGCTCAGCTACTGCACAAGACCCCACTCGCTCACCGGGGTTCCCGCTGCCGAACTGCTCATGAAAAGGGCACTCAAAACAAGGCTCTCTCTAATCCACCCTGATCGCCATGATCATGTCGAGGGCAGGCGGCATCAACAAAGCATGTGCCATGATCGCGCAAATTTGTCAAGCGATATTAAAGTCAATGACCCTGTATTTGTACTCAACTATGGACATGGTCCCAAATGGCTTGCTGGCACCGTCATAGCCAAAGAAGGGAGTAGGATGTTTCAGGTCAAACTCGCAAATGGACTAACTTGCAGAAAGCATTTGGAGCAAACCAAACTGCGATTCACAGACTGCCACGAGCAACCTGAAGAGGACACCACCAACTTCAACCCTCCGACACACACACACAAGTGGCAATCGACATCACGACTGACCACGAAGCTGAACTCAACATCCCCAGTAGCCCAGCGAAGCCCCAATCAACTCACCTGCACTTGTGTTTGTACCGAGACGATTGACTAGGGAGTGTAAAGCCCCAGATCGTCTCACCTTGTAAATAAGTGTACTATTGACTTTGGGGCGGGAGTGATGTTATGTATGCAACGCCATGTAACCAGCATTCTACTGCCGCCAGAGGGCATATCTGTTGGAGTCCCAAAGGATCCCAGCATCTGTATATAAGCAGGCCTCCCATGCTATGCGAGCACTCTGGAGTCAGAATAAAGAGACTAAGGTCACACTTACTCAAGTCTACAGTAGTCAGTCACATTGCTTTATTCGAGACATCAGTTGTCATCTTATAACACGACGGTTCTGGGAACCGACTTCAGTAGACTTTCTATATTCCTCTGGAATATTGCTGCAGCCGAGCGAATTCCAAACGGGCACCTAAACAAACGGGTAAATAAACAGTCCTTTGTGTGTGTTAATGCACGTGAGACTCTTTGACATCTCGACCAACTCCTGCATCATATAGGCCGACATCAAGTCCAGTTTTGTGAACAACTTCCCTCCGGCTAGCGTCGCAAACAAGCAATCAGCCTTCGGTAACTGGTACTGACCCTGTTTTGAAACCCTGTTGATCGTAGCCTTGTAGTCTCCACAGACTCTGACATGTGCCATCATTTTTCAGCACAGGAACAATGGGGCTGTCCCATTCATTAAACTCGACCGGTGATATGATCCCTTCACGCTGGAGTCTGTCCAGCTCAATTTCGACCTTCTCCCTCATCATATACGGCACTGCCCAAGCTTTATGATGGACGGGTCTTGCATCTGAATCCACGTGGATCTGCACCATGGCTCCCTGAAGTTGCCGATACCCGGTTCGAACAGCGGGGGGAACTTGCTCAATACTTGGACACATGTATCTTCCTCCGACGACAACGCCTTGATGTCATTTCAGTCGCATCTGATTTTCTCCAACCAGCTCCTGCTGAGCAGCGTTGGCCCATTGCCTGGAACAATCCACAGCGGTAACTCGTGAACCGCACCATTATACCACACATTACTTTGTGCACTGCCAATCACCTTTATCAATTCTTTGGTGTACATGCGCAGCTTGGCGTTAACAGGGCTCAGCCTGGGCCTCGCAGTCTTAGTATCTCACAGCTTATTAAATGTCCTCTCGTTCATGATCGATTGACTCGCCCCTGTGTCCAGTTCCATCGATACCGGTATCCCGTTAAACTTCACATTAATCAAAATTGGTTCACTCTTGGTTATGAAAGAGTACAGTCCATACACTTCCTCCTCTGGCACCTCGGATTGCGTATCCGGATCCGGGCTAGTCTGACTCTCATCCTCCGTGTGGTGTGTCGCAGCTCGCTTGCTCATCTGCGGACACTTGCGCTGGAGATGCCCCACTCTCAGGCAGCCTTTGCAACTATATTGCTTAAATCGGCACTGCTGGTGCCGGTGATTTCCCCCACAACCCCAACACGGAGAAGTCGGATACATTCCCGCTGGCGGACTTTGGGCAGCCACAGGTTTCGCGAACGCAGTTGGATAGGCCCTGCCAAGTGCCACTTTGCCGAACGCCGAATCATTTGCGAATGCAGCCGGATAGGCCCTGCCACGTGCTGCTCTGCCGAACGCCGAATCAATCGCATTTACAGTACTTGCCGAGGTTCGGTTCTTCACCGATATTTGCTTTCGACTCCTGTCCGTCGTCACACATGGTTGAGCGATCTGGATGGCCTTTTTTAAATCCAACTCCTCCACCGCCAGAAGTTGGCGCAGGATCACCTCGTGGTTGATACCGATAACAAAGAAGTCCCGCAGCATGTCTGCCAACACCGTCCCCAACTTGCACGGTCCCGCTGGACGTCTCAGGTCGGAACGAATTCCGCCGCACTCTGGCCCTCCGATCGAAGGTGTGTATCATACCTGTATCTCGAGATGATGATGCCGTTATCTGGCTTGAGGTGCTCCTGTACCAATGTACACAACTCCTCGTATGTTTTCTCTGTTGGATCACTAGGCATGAGTAGATTCTTTATCAGACCTTAGATCTTTGAACCGCACACAGTGAGGAACACGGCCCAGCGTCGATCTTCATCGTCAACCCCCTTCATTTTGTTGGCCACGAAGTACTGGTTCAATCGGCTCACAAAGTCTGCCCAATCTTCTCCCTCCACGAATCGCTCTAAGAATGCAATTGTGCTCATTTTGCAAACAAAGCTTCTTGTATTCTCGTCGCCAAATGTTATATATGCAATAAAGGTTCAAACTGAGTACTGTAACTAAGCAAGGTACGACCTTGGCTGTGCTTTATTTAGTCCCAAAATGACTGGCTTTTTATGCCAGAGCAGCACCATATGCGTGCTGCTCAGTGGCCTCCAACAATGACACCATCTGGTGGCTACAAACAGCATGTACATACATGACAAAGACGCTCATTAAAACCTACCTCTTTAAACAAGCTTTTGGTCATCTGCCTTAATTTCTTCTGTGGCTCGGTGACAAATTTATGTTTGCCTGTAACACTGCTGTGAAGCACCTTGGGACGTTTTACTACGTTAAAGGCGCTATATAAATACAAGTTATTATTATTATTTATTTACTGCATACAGTTCTGTTCAGCATATTATAAAAACGATATAGAGGCACTGGAGAGGGTGCAGAGAAGATTTACAAGGATGATACCAGAAATGCGAGGGTATACGTATCAGGAAAGGATGAACAGGCTGGGTCTCTTTTCTCTTGATAAATGTAGGCTGAGGGGTGACCTAATAGAGGTCTTTAAAATGATGAAAGGTTTTGATCGAGTGGATAAAGAGAGAGTGTTTCCACTTGTGGAGAAGAGCATAACTAGAGGCCATCAATATAAGATAGTCACCAAGAAATCCAATGGGGAATTCAAAAAAAACGTCTTTACCCAGAGAGTGGTGAGAATGTGGAACTCGCTGCCACAGGGAGTGGTTGAGGCGAATAGTATCGATGCATTTAAGGGGAGGCTGGACAAGTATATGAGGGAGAAGGTAATAGAGGGTTATGCTGATAGATTTAGATGAGGAAAGACTGGAGGAGGCTCGAGTGGATCATAAACGCCGACATGGACTGGTTGGGCCGAACGGCCTGTTTCTGTGCCGTATATCATATGTAATTCTATGGTGATTCATTACAGCGCACTGTACAAAAACAGTAACCTTACAGCGTATTATATAAAATAACAGCTAGGCTAGAGTCAATTACAGCCTGTAACACAACCTCAGGGATTCAGATGACTATGTAAACCCTATGAGCTTAATTTTCATCGCATGTAACTCTGATAGGACACACTTAATTGTGTTACAGGCTGCATCTCAGTCCAATCTAACTCCAGATTTTCTTGTCTTTTCATAGAATTAGAATTATGCAGCACAGGAGGAAGCCATTCTGCCCTTCGTGCCTGTGTCAGCTCCTCACTAGAGCTCTTGAATTAGTCCCTGCTTTTTCCCCATAGCCCTTTTCTCAGCCTCTCCTTGAAAGACTTGGATTTATATGGCGCCTGTCTCAAAACGCTTTACAGCCAATGAACTGCTTTTGGAGTGTAGTCACTGTTGTAATGTGGGAAACGCGGCAGCCAATTTGCGCACAGCAAGCTCCCACAGACAGCAATGTGATAATGACCAGATAATCTGTTTTTCTGCCATGAAGATTGAGGGATAAGACACCGGGGATAACTCCCCTGCTCTTCTTCAAAATAGTGCGGGATCTTTTACTTTAACCTGAGAGAGCAGACGGGGCCTCGGTTTAATGTCTCATCCGAAAGACGTCACCTCTGACAGTGTAGCACTCCCTCAGCACTGCTCTGGGAGTGTCAGCGGAGATTTTCTGCTCAAGTCCCTAGAGTGGGACTTGAACCCACACACTTCTGACTCAGAGGCGAGTGTGCTGCCCACTGAGCCAATGTCTGGCACTTTAGAAGGGCTGTGGTCAGGGGAGAGGGAGGGAAGGACATTGGTAGGGCCTTGATTGTCATATTCGGACTGAATTGGTTAGCGTGTGGCCCATGCACACCCCGACCAGTATGATGGAAGAGGAGCCCAAAGGTAAAGCACCTCTTTATTTTTGTTGGGGCCGTAAAGGAACAGGAGATTGCTCCTCCAAGCTCCACAAAACCGAGTTGGGCTGCTGTTGTTCTGACTCCCCCTCTCCCCCACATCCCACCTTCCAGAGGTAGGGCCTCGCTGCCACACAAACCTACCTGGAAGTGGTCAGGGCCTAGTTTTGCGGTGGCCCTGTCAGGGGGGGGGGGGGGGTGAGGGCTGTAGTATCAGGGTCCTCAATCTCGGGCTGCACCCCACCGTCCTGATATTGAGGCCCGGCCCTCAAAATGGACCGTGGACGAGACCTCCTGCTGGGTGTATCGGAGGCTGCTCAGGGTGGGGTGGGGGGGTGGGGGCGGAGAGAGGAAATCTACACCAGTGAGCGCTGACTACATCGACTGCTATGTTGGCTGGGAGCACCCTCCAGGCTGAATTGTGCAAGGCAGCTGAATCCATAGGTGACGATGGGGAGATTCCCTCTGCTCGCATGGCGTTAGCCACGTTGTAAACAGTGGGATAAATTCCCTTGCTCGCTATTATAAAACCGTGAAAGCATCCTGAAGGGAATTAAGGTACGATGGTGCTAAAAAGAAACAGACCTATGTGAGGGCAGCCTCATGGGAAGGGGTCCTTCAACTGACATTCGACCCCTTATTTGCATACGTAAAGGGCCTAGCGCCTGTTTCAGGTGCGGGCCCTCAACGCCTATGCCTTGACCAATATGGTGGCACATTTCTGGTGTGGGCCGCCCTGCCACTCGCCATATTGGGTGTTTAGGTGCCCCTATTATTGCCCGTACAATGGGTGCGACACCACCTAAATTCCAGCATTGCAAAATAAAACAGGGTAAGTGAAGTACATGAAGCAATCGGATCTGCATTCAAAACAGTGGAGAGTTTCCTCATTGCAGTGCCCGGCGGGGGGGGGGGCCTTTATTTCCTTGGCATCTCCCGTCTGAAGTCTGTGGGCCTGGGCTTGGAGTTTGCCCAGGCCCAGTGTTAGAATGGAAACCGGGTGGGTGGGTGGGTGGGGTGAGGGAATGGTCCTGGCCTCCTGCCTCAAATTCTTAATCACTCGGTACCCCATCGGAGAGGGATTGGAAGGAAGCAGGCTTTGGAGGTCCTGAAAACTCAGCAGAATCACCTCCGCTCCGCCACTACCCCCCTCCCCCACCCCCCACCTCCTCCGCCAAGACAATCTTAAAACAGTAATCAAAAGACCAGTGGCCAGGAACGCACATGTTTCCAGGCTTGGCCTTGGACAGGCAAATCTGGGGCACCTCTTTTCTCACGGGCAATGCGCATCTCAGAGACGCTGCTCCAGTCAGGCCCAGAGACGAAATTCCAGCATCACTTCTCCAGTTTCTGTTCGACGCTTTCACTGAAAGCGTTATAGTCTTCAATACAGCACCCCGCTTTTATGCAGCTCATTTTACGTAGGAAAACGTCCCGGGAGCATAAATCAGACCAAATTCTGACACCGAGCCAAAGAAGGAGATAAGCGGAATGGGCGACCGATAGCTCGGTCAAAGAGGCGGGTATTCGCGAGGGTCTTGAAGGAGCAGAGCGAGGTAGGAAGTTGGAGAGGTGGAGCGGTTCCGGGAGGGAAGTCCAGAGCCAATTCTGACAGGATTGATTTCCCTGAAATCCTTTGTAGTTCCCGGGAAATCCAGCATCGTTGTTCTACCCTGGAATGTGGCACCTGTGTCATGATTATCCATGTTACTGACATCTGCAAACTGGAATTTCCAAAGTGCACGTTCCAAACAGTCCTTGCATTCCATAGATGTGACCTCTCTGGCCCTCCGTATCCACTCAAAACAAACTGTTAAATGCTGAATCCTGGATTCTATTTTAACTGTGTGCGGTCTAAATGGTTCTTTAATGTATACACGGTCTGTGACATCCAGTAGAGCTAAAGCCAGCTCCACTGCAGCTTGAGTCGGGCACTACAATAAACACCTCCGAACCCAAAACGTGCAGCGCCATCGCAGCAGGGCTGCCACCTGTCAATCGTCACGGTGACCAATCAACGCCCTGCCGCAGAAAGAAAAACTTGCATTTCTATAGTGCCTTTCACGACCACTGGACGTCTCAAGGCGCTTCACAGCCAATGAAGTACTTTTTGGAGTGCAGTCGCTGTGGCAATGTGGGAAACGCGGCAGCCAATTTGCTCACAGCAAGCTCCCACAAACGGCAATGTGATAATGACCAGGTAATCTGATTTTTTGTTATGTTGATTGAGGGATAAATATTGGCCCCAGGACTGCAGGGATAACTCCCCATTGCTCTTCTTCGAAATAGTGCCGTGGGATCTTTTACATCCACCTGAGAGAGCAGACGGGGCCTTGGTTTAACGTCTCACCCAAAAGACGGCACCTCCGACAGTGCAGCGCTCCCTCAGCACTGCACTGGGAATGTCAGCCTGGATTTATGTGCTCAAGTTCCTGGAGCGGAGAAGGAGACTTGTGGAGGAATTTCTTACACAATGGAAGTGATAACCAGGAGATAATCTGTGCCTGCATCATAACATGTCTTGAGTCTATTTTCTGGCTTCAGACCTTTGAGCCGTCAGTTAATGTGTCATCGTGACTTGAGCACATAATCTAGGCTTACATTCCGGCGTGGTGCTTAAGCTGCCACTGCATTGTTGGAGGTGACATCTTTTGACGAGAGATTAAACCGAGGTCCTGCCTGCTTATTCCGGTGGTGATTTTGACTTTGGACGACTTCAGTTGCAAGAATGCGCAGGGTTCAAAGCAAAAACTATTTCAACATTGGTGAGACTTCACTGAGCACCCCTCGCTAGCGATGGTTTGTACCATTGGTTGGCTCACTCGGCCACTTCAAAGTGCTTTAAGATTTAACCAGAGCGTATGGATAGAGTCACACCATCAACATCCTGGGGGTCACCATTGACCAGAAATACAGTGGCAACAAGAGCAGGTCAGAGGCTGGCTATTCTGTGGTGAGTGTCTCACCTCCTGACTCCCCAAAGCCTCTCCACCATCTACAAGGCACAAGTCAGGAGTGTGAGGGAATACTCTCCACTTGCCTGGATGAATGCAGCTTCAGCAACACTCAAGAAGCTCAACACCATCCAGGGCAAAGCAGCCCGCTTGATCGGCACCCCATCCACCACCTTCAACATTCACTCCCTCCACCACCGGCGCCCCCTGGCTGCAGTGTGCACCGTCTACAAGATGCACTGCAGCAACTCGCCAAGGCTTCTTCGGCAGCACCTCCCAAACCCACGACCCCTACCCCCTAGAAGGACAAGGGCAGCAGGCGCATGGGAACACCACCACCTCCACGTTCCCCTCCAAGTCACACACCATCCTTCCTTCATCGTCGCTGGGTCACAATCCTGGAACTCCCTCTCTAACAGCACTGTGGGAGCACCTTCACCACACGGACTGCAGCGGTTCAAGAAGGTGGCTCACCACCACCTTCTCAAGGGGCGATTAGGGATGGGCAATAAATATTGGTCTTCCCAGCGATACCCACATCCCATGAGCAAATTTAAAGAAAAACGCCCCTCCCTATCTCTGTAATTCCTCCAGCCCCACAACCCCCTGAGATGTCTGTGCTCCTCCAATTCTGCCCTCCTAATCATCCCTGATTACACTCACTCAACCATCGGTGGCCGTGCCTTCTGTTGCCTGAACCCCAAGCTCTGGATCTCCCTACCTAAACCTCTCCATCTCTCTACCTCTCTTTCCTCCTTCAAGACGCTCCTTAAAACAAAGAAATGGCAGACCAATTGAACAAATACTTTGGTTCTGCCTTCACGAAGGAAGACTTAAATAACCAAGCTTTTGGTCACCTGCGCTAATTTCTAGTTATGCGGCTTGGTGTCAAATTTTTATCGCAAAATACTCCTGTGAAACGCCTTGGGACTGTTACTATGTTAAAGGCGCTATATAAATACATGTTGTTGTTGCTTTGGCGGATGTTGAAGATCCCGTTACAACTTTGTGAAGTGCAGGGATTCTTTTGGTGGACATTCCTTCCTCAACCACAACCACCTAAAATTATCTTAATTTATCATTTATATCTTAGTTACTGTGGGCAATATCTTGGTGCAGCATGCCAGCTGTATTTGGCTGCAGAACAATCGATAGAACAACAGCAATTTGCATTTATATAGTGCCTTTAACGTAGTAAACTGTCCCAAGGTGCTTCACAACAGTGTTATCAAATAAAATTTGACACCAAATCACATAAGAAGATATTAGGACAGATGACCAAAAGAGGCAGCTTTTAAGGAGCGTCTTAAAGGTTGCTATCACCAATTTAAAAAAAAATTCATTCTGGGATGATGGTGTCGCTGGCAAGACCGGCATTTATTGCCCATCCCTAATTGCCCCTTGAGAAGGTGGTGACGAGCCGCCTTCTTGAACCGCTGCAGTCCGTGTGGTGAAGGTGCTCCCACAGTGCTGTTAGGGAGGGAGTTCCAGGATTTTGACACAGCGATGATGGAACGGCCGGTATATTTCCAAGTCGGGATGGTATGTGACTTGGAAGGGAACGTGGAGGTGGTGGTGTTCCCATGAGCCTGCTGCCCTTGTCCTTCTAGCCGGTAGAGGTCGCAGGTTTGGGAGGTGCTGCCGAAGAAGCCTTGGCGAGTTGCTGCAGTGCATCTTGTAGATGGTACACACTGCAGCCAGGGGGGCGCCGGTGGTGGAGGGAGTGAATGTTGAAGGTGGTGGATGGGGTGCTGATCAAGCGGCTGCTTTGCCCTGAATGGTGTCGAGCTTCTTGAGTGTTGTTGGAGCTGCACTCATCCAGGCAAGTGAAGAGTATTCCATCACACTCCTGACTTGTGCCTTGTAGATGGTGGAAAGGCTTTGGGGAGTCAGGAGGTGAGACACTCGGTATTTATGTGGCTGTAGTTCGATCCTGCAAATCCCCCGGGAGGATAGACACACCAACGTCAGTGTTCTCGATCAGGCCAACATCCCCAGCATTGAAACATTGACCACACTCGGCCAGCTCCATTGGGCGGGCCACATTGTTCGCATGCCTGACACAAGACTCCCAAAGCAAGCGCTCTACTCGGAACTCCTACATGGCAGAGGAAACGTTTCAAGGACACCCTCAAAGCCACCTTGATAAAGTGCACCATCCCCAACGACACCTGAGTGTCCCTGGATGAAGATCGCCCTAAGTGGAGGAAGAGCATCCGGGAGGGCGCTGAACACTTCGAGTCTCGTCGCCGAGAGCATGCAGAAATCAAGCGCAGGCAGCGGAAGGAGCGTGCGGCAAACCAGACTCCCCACCCACCCTTTCCTTCAACCACTGTCTGTCCCACCTGTGACAGAGACTGTAATTCCCGAATTGGACCGTACAGTCACCTGAGAACTCACTTTTAGAGTGGAAGCAAGTCTTCCTCGATTTCAAGGGACTGCCTATGATGATGATTTATGTGGCTGGTACCGTTAATTTACCATGACGTGACCTTCCTTATCAAGCGCCAGAAACTTACTGGGACTAATGGTCCACAGCGTAGCTGATGAAGTGGTCAGTGGTCTGCTCCTGAATGGTCAGCAATGGGCAAGTTGGCAGGCTCCCATTGGCTGAAGCATGCAATGGATTTCTCCCCTTGTACTCAGCTCAGTTTGCCGAACTGCGTGTGGCTTCAGCCCATCTGATTGACTGCGTGTGGCTGCAGGATGTCGCAGGGGGAACAGACTCCTTTTCCATTAGGAATATGCTGTGCACAGAATGTGTATTACTCCGAGGGGTGAGTGGGGGGCGAGGTGGGGGAGTGCGTGGGGTGGGGGGGGCTGTGTGGGGCGGGGGTGGGAACAGGGAGTGCGGGGGGGATGGGCGGGGGCTGCGTGGGGTGGGGGGGGTGCGTGGGGCGGGGGTGGGAATAGGGGGGGTGCGTGGGGCGGGGGTGGGAATAGGGGGGGGTACGTGGGGCGGGGGTTGGGACAGGGGATGCGTGGGGCAGGGTGGGGTGCGTGAGCCGGGGTTGGAGGGGGGTGCGTGGGGCGTTGGTGTGGGGGGGTGCATAGAGTGGGAGGGGTGTGTGGGGCGTGGGGAAGTCCGTGGGGTGGGGGGGGTGCGTGGGGTGGGGGGGTGTGTGGGGCGTGGGGGAGTGTGTGGGGTGGGGGGGGTGCGTGGGGTGGGGGGGTGCGTGAGCCGGGGGGGGGGAGGTGGTGTGGGGCAGGAGGGTGCGTGGGGTGGGGGTGGGAACAGGGGGTGCTTGGGGCGGGGCGAGGGGGGGGTGTGACCCAGGGGCGTGGTGCGAGATGGGTGTGTGGGGTGTGGGGGGGGGGGGTTGAGTGGGGAGGGGTGGCAAGGAATGGGGTCTCACCGTTTTGCAATGTAGACCTTCAGGCAGTCGTGGTTGGGCAACCAGACTCTCTCAAGACCAGAATCAATTATGCGTCAGTAATGGTCCGTGACCCACGCCTTAGGAGATCACCAAGGGGCCTGCAATATGGTGCTCGCATTACTATCCTTGGGAAGGCTCCTCTTTCCTGTCAGCTAGTGTATGCAATTAATCTTTGGTTTATTTATAACACAGGTCTTACACAATAATATTGAAGTGATTTCCCAACATTTTCATTGTATAAATAGGAGTTGTGCAAAGGGCAATCTCTTCAGATGTTCAAAATCGGGTAGGGGGGAGAAATGAGCTTGGTGCTCCTCAATTTACAACAACAACTTGCATTTAGATAGCACCTTTAACGTCCCCACGGTGCTTCGCAGGAGCAATACCAAACCAGATTTGGCATCAAGCCATGTAAGGAAATATTGGGGCAGAATGTGCCAAAAGCCTGCTCAAATAGGTAGGTTTTAAGGAGCGACTTGAGGGGGGAAAGAGAGGCGGAGAGGTTTCAAGGCTAGGGGCCCAGGTAGCTGAAGGCACGGCCGCCAATGGTGGGGTGATGGAAATCGTGGATGCGCGAGAGGCCTGAATTGGAGGAGCGCAGGTATCTCGGGGTTGTAGGGCTGGAGGAGGTTACAGAGATAGGGTGGGTGGGGGGCATGGGTGGGGGAGGGGTGGGTGAAGCCCACGCTTTGGAACCGCTTACGATGCAGATTGTCGCAACCGAAGGGTGTTGAATTTCAATTGCCATTTCTCTCAAGGAAATCAGCCCTTAGAGGGATAGGTCAAGTCCAACGTCTTCAGCAAGTGGTACGGTTAGTGTTAACGGGAGCTGACTCCGACTCGAGCCGAAATCCGCTCAGCAAAATGTTATTGAGTGAGGCAAACCCTCGAGTTATTCGTGTCAGCAGATATGCAGCTGCCCCTTCTGCTAGCAGGGGTCAGGGAACATCGTGCAAGGAGACTGTGAGTGAGAGAGCGAGAGAGAGAGAGAGAGAGAGAGAGACAGAGGATACTGCATTTTCCTGTCGTTTACTAAGAGGTGAAAGAATCTTTGAGATGGTCAAAGCTCAGATTGCAGGATCAAAGGTCAGGAGATTTCCACAGGCCCCTTTCACTTTGAAGGTCGAAAGGACTCTCGCGGGGAGGTGGGGGGGAATGTCAATTTCTTCAAATGTCGGGGAGATGCCCAAGTCGTGACAGGTGGGAACAGCCCCTGAAAGCTCATAGAACACTTTCACCTTGGCAAGGGCGATGGGCAGGGCAGACTCCATTTAAGCCTTGCCACAGGGCCCATGTGTGTGTGTGTGAGCAAGGGGTGAGATGTGATAGCGTGTGACACATGCGGAATGCACAGCATGCAACCAAAATATTCCCGACCATCAGTCAGCAAGTGTTGGTGTGTGTGTGTGTGTGTGTGTGTGTGTGTGTGGCCTCCTGTATGGCTCAGAGACATGGACCATGTACAGTAGACAACACAAGTCGCTGGAGATATATCACCAGCGATGTCTCCGCAAGATCCTACAAATCCCCTGGGAGGACAGACGCACCAACGTTAGCGTCCTCGACCAAGCCAACATCCCCAGCATTGAAGCACTGACCACATTTGATCAGCTCCGCTGGGCGGGCCACATTGTTCGCATGGCCAACACAAGGCTCCCAAAGCAAGCGCCCTACTTGGAACTCCTTCACGGCAAGCGAGCCAAAGGAGGAAACAAAGCAGAGGAAACGCTACAAGGGCACCCTCAAAGCCTCCCTGATAAAATGCAACATCCCCCACCGACACCTGGGAGTCCCTGGCCAAAGACGGCCCTAAGTGGAGGAAGTGCATCCGGGAGGGCGCTGAGCACCTCGAGTCTCGTCGCCGAGAGCGTGCAGAAAACAAGCGCAGGCAGCAGAAATAGCGTGAGACAAATCTGTCCCACCCTCACTTTCCTTCAACCGCTGTCTGTCCCACCTGTGACAGGGACTGTGGTTCTTGTATTGGACTATTTAGCCACCTAAGGACTCATTTTTAGAGTGGAAGCAAGTCTTCCTCGATTCCGAGGGACTGCCGATGATGATGGTATGTTGGGTGAGGACTTGCCTTCGGATTGGCAAGCCCATGGTTAAATGGCTTGCCGACGTTCATCATCTGGCTCAACACATGGGACCATGGCCACTTGAGTGAGATACCTGAGGGCAACCAGCACCTCTGGAATTCTACGCCCATGTACACTCGTGTCTTCAGTAAACGAAAGGGGAGCAATATTTCGAGAGGGCAGACATAGCATCAGTCAGCGGGTCTTGTTAAAATCAGCGGGCTCCGAAGATAAAGTGAGATTGACTGCTCTTTCAAGATACAAGGTTAAGGGGGGAAAAGTTTGGGTCGTTTGGGGCCTCCCGCTAACGGCTTTTTGCCCGGGCAGGTGCCGCTCCCGCGGAATTGCGCGGGAGTTTAGCGGCGGCGGTAATCAGTCGTGCCGCGCTCTCACCGGTTGTGTCCCGGGGCCGCGGTGACGGCGCAGCGAACCGTTTTCGCCCCGTGTAGCTGCCGCGGGTTCCGCTGGGGTCGCGTTCCGGGTTGCAGGTCGCTCGCGGGCGGAAATTAAAGGGGAGGTGCGGCGGTAAAAACAAAATGGCCGACTTGTCGGTCGTGGCCGCCTTCTTTGCAGAAGCGGGGGGGGGGGGGGGGGAGGGGTTCGTGCCGCCATTTTGATGCCACAGCAACCCCAGCTCCCGGTGGTCCAGCGATGGCCCCGTCTCCCGCACGCAGAGTTGGCAGCTTGGCCCCTCCCCTTTAAGGAAGAAGGAGGGACCCTGTCTACAGGCCAGCGCTACGCCCCGCTACCCCCCGCGTGGTGCTGGAAACATCGCGTACCTTTGCGGCCCGGTCCCGCCCCCGCGAACAACTACTGCGCAACATTGTGTGCTGCAGTTCCTCTCGGGGGTGCAGTAAGCACATTATTGCAAGCGGAGGGCGGGACTTTCGCGCCTGGCGCGGGAACCCCCCCAATCGGGGTGGCACCAAATTTCGCCCCCCCCTTAAGTGTCAGCCGTGGCTCAGTGGGCAGCACTCCCGCCTCTGAGTCAGAAGGTTGTGGGTTCAAGACCGCAAAGCTTCCAGTGTGCTATTTCGAAGAAGAGCAGGGGGGAGTTCTCTCCCTGGGTGTCCTGGCCTATACTTATCCCTCAACCGACAGCCACTACCGCAGATTATCTGGCCATTATCATGTAACTTGTCTGTGGGACCTTGCTGTGCACAAATTGGATGCCACGTTTCTGACATTGCAACAGTGCTTACAATTCAAAAGCACTTAATTGGTTGTAAAGCGCTTTGGGACGTCCTGAGGTTCTTTTTTTGATGTTGCAAGGCCTGTGGTTATGTGGAGTGTAAAGACTGCCCCTGGTCACTATTTCACTCAAACACCGTCTCGACAGGAGAAGATCTTCCTGGGCATGTTTATGATGATAATGACTGGAACAGTTAATCCCCCTGCGCCCCTGTGATTCATTGGTAGCTGTGATTGACAGTTAGCCGGCCAGACCTAATATAGACAGACAGCGAGCATCTGTTTACAAACTAGGAACTCTTTTTTTTTTCCCTCGATGTTCTCAAATAGGTTCAAGGGGGCGATCCCATGCTCCCACTGGGGAGAACCTCAGGAAATCACAAGCTATGCTTCTGCAATTTCCTTACATGTGCTGCCTCCAAGCGCCTCTCCTCAATGGGTCTGCCTGATCACAGAATTAATTTTCAAATCATTTGGTAAAACAGAGCAAGAGATTATTTTTTTACAACAAAAGAAAGTAAGACTTGCATTTATATAGCGCCTTTCACAATCACCGGACGTCCCAAAGCGCTTTACAGCCGATGAAGTACTTTTTGGAGTGAAGTCACTGTTGCAATGTGGGAAGCGCGGCAGCCAATTTGCGCACAGCAAGCTCCCACAAACAGCAATGTGATAATGACCCAGATCATCTGTTTTTAGTGATGTTGGTTGAGGGAGAAATATTGGCCCCAGAACACCGAGGGATAACTTCCTTGCTCCTCTTTGAAATAGTGTCTGTGGGGTCTTTTACATCCACCTGAGGGGCCTCGGTTTAACGCTTTAACCAAAAGACGGCACCTCCGACAGTGCGGCACTCCCTCAGCACTGCACTGGGAGTGTCAGCCTAGATTTTTGTGCTCAAGTCTCTGGAGCGGGATTTGAACCCACAACCTTCTGACCCAGAGGCCGAGAGTGCTACCCACTGTCTCTTTTTCTTTCTTTTTTTCAACTGAGCTACGGTTGACAAAGAAGCAGAGTCCCAGCATCCTGAAAACGTGTCAATGGTCCTGACCGAAAAACAGCCACTATCCCCGTCACTCTACAACAACAACAACAACAGCAACTACAACAACAACAACAACTCTGGATGAATTGTGAAATTGTTGTTAATTAAAGGATTGACCGTGACAACAATAACGTGTATGTATATAGCACCTGTAATGCAGTAAAACATTCCAAAGCACTTCACAGGAACTTAATCAGACATAAATTGACACTGAACCACATTAAGAGATATCAGCACAATTGACTAAAAGCTTGGTCAAATAGGTAAGTTTTAAGGAGCATCTCAGAACATAAGAACATAAGAAATAGGAGCAGGAGCAGGAGTAGGCCATACGGCCCCTCGAGCCTGCTCTGCCATTCAATGAGATAATGGCTGATCTACCTCAACTCCACCTTCTCACTTGATCTCCATATCCATTGGCTCCCTTAATCTCCAAAAATCTATCAATCACTGTCTTGAATATCATCATCATCTTGGGCAGCCCCTCGGAATCGAGGAAGACTTGCTTCCACTCTTAAAATGAGTCATTAGGTGGCTGAACAGTCCAATACGAGAACCACAGTCCCTGTCACAGATGGAACAAATAGTCGTTGAGGGAAAGGGAGGGTGGGACTGGTTTGCCGCACACTCCTTCCGCTGCCTGCGCTTGATTTCTGCACGCTCTTGGCGATGAGACTCGAGGTGCTCAGCGCCCTCCCGGATGCACTTCCTCCACTTAGAGCGGTCTTTGGCCAGGGGCTCCCAGGTGCCGGTGGGGATGTTGCATTTTATCAGGGAGGCTTTGAGGGTGTCCTTGTAACGTTTCCTCTGCCCACCTTGGTCTCGTTTGCCGTGAAGGAGCTCCGAGTAGAGCGCTTGATTAGGGAGTCTCGTGTCTGGCATGCGGACAATGTGGCCTGCCCAGCGGAGCTGATCAAGAACTGTATACTCAGTGACTGAGCATCCACAGCCCTCTGGGGTCGAGAGGCGGTGTTAAGAGAGGAGCGTGTGGTGGAGAGGTTTAGGGAGACAGTTCCAGAGCTCAGGGCCTGGGCAGCTGAAGGCGACATTTGTTAAGATCTATCCTTGTCATCACAGCAAGGCTCAGATGACAGCAGTAAATCTAATTTTTTTCTGCCGTCTCTTGTGGTGGGCTCGGTTTCTTTGGGGCAGGTGTATTCTTTGCGCTGTCATCGGCAGGGTGCAATTCAAACATCCCGCGAGATCGATTTGCAATTGTGAGAGGTTGGCACAATTGTCATAGATAGCGGGGCCAATTTAGAACTGCATATTGCTGCACGCTGTTCCAGTTCCCAAATGGACCTCTGGGCATGACTGATTTATGGGATAGTCCATGTCGAAGTATTTCTACAATCGATCTTAAGTATATTTGGTGTTTTGTCATTTTAATTCCCCGAGGTTCTCTAACCGCATGGCTGCAGAGTGCACCATCTACTCACCATGGCTTCATCGGCAGCACCTCCCTAAAGCCTTTCCACCATCAGGAGTGTGATGGAATACTCTCCATTTGCCTGGATGAGTGCAGCTCCAACAACACTCAAGAAGCTCGACACCATCCAGGACAAAGCAGCCCGCTTGATCGACACCCCATCCACCACCTTCAACATTCACTCCCTCCACCACCGGCGCCCCCTGGCTGCAGTGTGCACCATCTACAAGATGCACTGCAGCAACTCGCCAAGGCTTTTTCGACAGCACCTCCCAAACCCATGAAGGACAAGGGCAGCAGGCGCATGGGAACACCACAAGCTCCACGTTCCCCTCCAAGTCACACACCATCCTGACTTGGAAATATATCGGCCGTTCCTTCATCATCGCTGGGTCAGAATCCAGGAACTCCCTCCCTAACAGCACTGTGGGAGCACCTTCACCACACGGACTGCAGCGGTTCAAGAAGGCGGCTCACCACCACCTTCTCAATTAGGGATAGGCAATAAATGCCGGCCTTGCCAGCGACGCCCACAACCCGGAATGAATTTTTAAAAATTTTAAAATTGACACTGAGCCACATAAAGAGATAGTAGAACTGGTGACCAAAAGCTTGGTCAAAGAGGTTGATTTGAAGGAGCGTCTTAAAGGAGGAGAGTGATGTAGAGAGGCGGAGAGGTTTAGGGAGGGATTGCCCTACCTTAGAGTCTAGGCAGCTGAAGGCACAGCCACCAGTGGTTGGACGATGGAAATCGGGGCTGGGCAAGAGGCCAGAATTAGAGGAGTGCACAGATCTTGGAGGGTTGTAGGATAAGGTGTGACCTGTTCAGGTTTGTGCATTACCAGGTTTATTTGGGATGTGCAGACAAGACAGGTCCCGTTCACCTGCACCATGTTTGAATAAGTAGCATCCTTTTTGAATGGTACATTCCTGGATTATTCGACTGCAGGCACCTCAAGGGGTTTACTTTATTGAGAAGTCAGGTGATTTTGCAAAACAGTCTCTCTCCGTCCGGGCACCTTTCAAGGACGTAAACTACAATCCGGATCATGTCCACGGAGACGTTTACATCATCAGCTTTCCTTTTCAAAAAGGGAAGTCTTGAAAATGTTTTTTTACCTGGATGAGTTGCCTTCTCCTGGCCAACTTCCCAGACCACCCTTGCCCATCAGATGTGGATTTCGAGTACAACACGGAAAAGTACCTGGGCCCCTCCCACAAACAGGCTTCCAGTTTTTTTCTGCAGTGAGAAATATTAAAACGCAATGTCCAGATAATGTCCAGCAATCCTTGGGGAGCCGATGCCTACGGTCTCTCCGTCAGGGCCCCTCTGTAAAGAGGAAGACCATGGATTTCCCTCGGTGCGTCTCCCGATCTCCTGCCGTCACTACGGCAATGGGTTAGCAGAATTCCCCTGCGGAACGGCGCCAGGGACCCTTTAACGCTGTTGCGTCATGGGCTCGGCCGAGTCCTCCGTTATGGCAGCAGATCAGGGGAACCGTCGCTGAAATCCAGGGCCCAAATCTCTCTATCGGGGGGCCCTATTGAGCAGCACTGGCCAGCCCACACTGCGATCTGTAGATAGTAGAAACATGTGTGCGCACTAGGTCCGTGCAGCAGAGCTGGTCTCCAGTCGTCTTGGTTAACCCTTGCCACTGGACCAAGACCTGGCTCTGTCAAGCCCGTGTGGTGGCTGGTGTGCAACGGTCAACTCATGTTAAAAAATCCACGCACAGGCATCCTCCACCCTTCAGGGTGTAGTTCGGGATCTGGAATATTAGGTCCTTCATTGAAACACCTGTGAACTCATCCTTTTTTAGTGTGGAAGCAAGTCATCCTCGATACGAGGGACTGCCTAATACTAATACTACTAATTTAAAGAAAAAAAATGTTTTTCATTCATTCACGGGATGTGGGCGTTATTTATTGTCCATCTCGAATTGCCCTCGAGTGACTAGTGGGGTACCGCAAGGTTCTGTGCTGGGGCCCCAGCTGTTTACACTGTACATTAATGATTTGGATGAGGGGATTAAATGTAGTATCTCCAAATTTGCGGATGACACTAAGTTGGGTGGCAGTGTGAGCTGCGAGGAGGATGCTATGAGGCTGCAGAGTGACTTGGATAGGTTAGGTGAGTGGGCAAATGCATGGCAGATGCAGTATAATGTGGATAAATGTGAGGTTGTCCACTTTGGTGGTAAAAACAGAGAGACAGACTATTATTTGAATGGTGACAGATGTGGAAAAGGGGAGGTGCAAAGAGACCTGGGTGTCATGGTACATCAGTCATTGAAGGTTAGCATGCAGGTACAGCAGGCGGTTAAGAAAGCAAATGGCATGTTGGCCTTCATAGCGAGGGGATTTGAGTACAGGGGCAGGGAGGTTTGCTACAGTTGTACAGAGCCTCGGTGAGGCCACACCTGGAGTATTGTGTACAGTTTTGGTCTTCTAACTTGAGGAAGGACATTCTTGCTATTGAGGGAGTGCAGCGAAGGTTCACCAGACTGATTCCCGGGATGGCGGGACTGACATATCAAGAAAGACTGAATCAACTGGGCTTGTATTCACTGGAGTTCAGAAGAATGAGAGGGGATCTCATAGAAACGTTTAAAATTCTGACGGGTTTAGACAGGTTAGATGCAGGAAGAATGTTCCCAATGTTGGTGAAGTCCAGAACCAGGGGTCACAGTCTAAGGATAAGGGGTAAGCCATTTAGGACCGAGATGAGGAGAAACTTCTTCACCCAGAGAGTGGTGAACCTGTGGAATTCTCTACCACAGAAAGTTGTTGAGGCCAATTCACTAAATATATTCAAAAAGGAGTTAGATGTAGTCCTTACTACTAAGGGGATCAAGGGGGTGTATGGCGAGAAAGCAGGAATGGGGTACTGAGGTTGCATGTTCAGCCATGAACTCATTGAATGGCGGTGCAGGCTAGAAGGGCCGAATGGCCTACTCCTGCACCTATTTTCTATGTTCCTATGTTTCTATGTTTCTATGAGAAGGTGGTGGTGAGCCACCATCTTGAATACAACTGAGTGTATCGCTGGGCAATTTCAGAGGACAGTTAAGAGTCAACCACATTGCTGTGGGTCTGGAGTCACATATTGGCCAGACCGGGTAAGGACGGCAGATTTCCTTCCCTAAAGGACATTAGTGAACCATATGTTTTTTTTTAGTAAGTTTGGTCAAAGAGAACAGTATAAGATTATGAGGGGGCTAGACAAGATGGATGCAGAGAGGATGTTTCCACTGATAGGGAAGACTAGAACTAGGGGGTATAATCTTAGAATAAGAGGCCGCCCATTTAAAACTGAGATGAGGAGGAATTTCTTCTCTCAGAGGGTTGTGGATCTGTGGAATTCGCTGCCTCAGACAGCTGTGGAAGCTGGGACATTGAATATATTTAAGACAGAGATAGACAGTTTCCTAACCGATAAGGGGATAAGGGGTTATGGGGAGCGGGCAGGGAAGTGGACCTGAGTCCATGATCGGATCAGCCATGATCTTATTGAATGGCGGAACAGGTTCGAGGGGCCCTATGGTCTACTCCTGCTCGTATTTCTTATGTTCTTAGTTTCCAGTTGCACTCTCTTTTAAGGATGCAGTCTGATAATGGGACTTCCCTTCTATAAAGAACGCGCTTTTCATACGATCCTGTTTTTATCGATTCAGAGAATCAGAGAAAAATTCCAACAAAGAAGGAGGCCATTTGGCCCGTCGTGTCTGCACCGAGCATAAGAACATAAGAAATAGGAGCAGGGGTAGGCCATTCTGCCCCTTGAGCCTGCTCCGCCATTCAATATGATCATTGCTGATCCGATCATGGACTCGGGTCCACTTCCCTGCCCGCTCCCCATAACCCCTTATCCCCTTATCGGTTAGGAAACTGTCTATCTCTGTCTTAAATATATTCAATGTCCCAGCTTCCACAGCTCTCTGAGGCAGCGAATTCCACATATTTACAACCCTCTGAGAGAAGAAATTTCTCCTCATCTCAGTTTTAAATGGGTGGCCCCTTATTCTCGTATCATGCCCCCTAATTCTAGTCTCCCCCATCAGTGGAAACATCCTCTCTGCATCCACCTTGTCGAGCCCCCTCATAATCTCATGCGTTTCGATAAGATCACCTCTCATTCTTCTGAACTCCAATGAGTAGAGGCCCAACCTCCTCAACCTTTCCTCATAAGTCAACCCCCTCATCCCCGAAATCAACCTAGTGAACCTTCTCTGAACTGCCTCCAAAGCAAGTATATCCTTTCGTAAATATGTAAATACAATCGGTTTAAAGGGGCGAGCCTCTCCATGAGGGTCGCGATTAGTTTGGGGAGGCAGGCTCATCCTCACCCTCCTTTGCCAAAGGCTATATGGAGGGGACTCCCACCTTCCGAGGCGTTTCTCCATCAGTAATGTTGCCGAAGACATCCAGTACTCAACGGGCCAATACGCGGCCCATCCATCTGCCACCCCCCCCACCCCCGACACACCAAGGGAATTTGTTTACCAGTCCCTAAGTGTTTGTTGATTGGCGAGGGGAGGGGGAAAGAAAACAGCTGTCGAGTTGAGGTGTAAGAGGAGACAAAACTCACATATCCGCGCTGGGGCGGGGGGGGGTGGAGGGAGGTGGAAAAGGTTTGAAAAGTGGAAGGCCAAGAGGGCAAAGGTCACGTCCCAGGGCACTGTTAAGGCAGAAGTCCCCTGACTGGCTTTGAAGGAGACTCCTGTCTCGGTTTACCTTGCATAAATGCCACGCGGGTTATAATTAGCGCAGGGCTATGAGGAGATGACTGCAAACAATTTTGCATTTAGCAAATTAGTGTATTCCTTTAACCCGCAGAGCACCACTCTTTTTGGGGACAAAAAGTAAACATTAAATCAAGTGCCCCCCGATCTGGGGGACACCCCAAACATTTCCCAAGGCCCTTTTCTTTTGTATTTTCTGTAGTTTTGTTTTGTGTTTTTTTTTGGGCTCTAAAACCATAATTTACAAGTGCTCCCTATAAAAGGGGAGGAGGACACTAAAAAGCCGGCAATTAAAACAAATTAAACTTTAAAACATATCAAATCAAATTAAAATTTGGTTGCCGGGGGTGATAATGCACTCCAGTCCCTCCGGCGCCCATTTCTCGCGGAAGGCCGCGAGCGTACCGGTGGACACCGCATGCTCCATCTCCAGGGACACCCTGGCCCGGATGTAACCGCGGAAGAGAGGCAGGCAGTCAGGCTGAACGACCCCCTCGACCGCCCGCTGCCTGGACCGACTGATGGCACCCTTGGCCGTGCCCAGGAGCAGTCCTACGAGGAGGCCCTCGGACCTACCCGCTCCCCTCCGCACAGGGTGCCCAAAGATCAGGAGTGTGGGACTGAAGTGCAGTCAGAAATTGAGGAGCAGCCCCTTTAAATATTGGAACAGGGGCTGCAACCTCGTGCATTCAATAAAAACATGGAACACGGACTCCTCCAGACCGCAGAAATTGCAGGCGGCCTGGGAGCCCGTGAACCGGCTTAAAAATGTATTGCACGGGACTGCTCCGTGCACCACCCTCCAGGCCAAGTCCCCGATAAATAATGGGAGGACTCCCGCGTAGAGTGCACTCCATCGGGGACCCCCGCCTCCTCCGGACGGCAAGATGGTACGCCATGGCGTGTCCGGACGGCCGGCGAGGATGGCAAGGTTGAAAGTGTGCAGGAGCAGCCCGTACAGGAAACCCCTCCGCGCAGAACTGAAAGGCACGGAGGGGATTTCCCCGAGGCGACTCAAGTTGTGAGGCGCCGGCTCCCGAGGGAGGTTCCGGGGTTTGGCGCCGATGAGGAATTCCGTCCGGATGGGGGTCAGTTCGGACGGGATCTCCCCACGTGCTTGAGCCTCCTCGACACACCTAACGGAGTCAGGGCCCAGAGCTGTTTTTAGTGACTCGATGGCATCGGCTGCGCGGCGGACGTCGGCCAAATTTAGGCGCCGTGCCAGCATGTCTGGCGCCATCCAGCCCGCTCCTCCGCCATCGAGCAGGTCCTTGACCCTGGTCACCTCGCCAGCCACAGCCCTCTCGTCCGACTGCCACCTAAAACCTCGGTCGTGGAGGTACGGATTCCCGAGCAGCGGCTCCTGCAGGACAGCCGCCACTCCAGCCGGTGGAGAGCTGCGCTTTGTGGAGACTTTGTTCCAGACCCTGGTGAGTTCCTTGTAAAAGACAGGCAGCTCCTGGACGGCGGTCCTGACTCCCCCCACACTCACAAATAGGAGCTGCGTGTCGTAGTTGAGGCCGTGCTGCTGGCGGTAGAAATACGTCGCCAGAGCACACCACCTGGGAGGGGGCTCGACGCAAAGGTATCTCTGCAGGGTCTGAAGACGGAAAGTCGCTAGCTGGGTGCTGACGCACACCAACGACTGACCACCCTCCCTAAGCGGGAGACTGAAGACCGCGGCAGAGACCCAGTGCTTCCTGTTGTTCCAGAAGAAGTCCACCAGCTTCTTCCCCACAGAGCACCAACAAAACATTTCAAGGCACAGCTGTTAGCCGGCCACGATTCATCCTCATTTAAAGGGGCACCAGGAAAAGCAGGGAGCATATCACTCACGCAAACCTGCGACCCTCCGCCATGCTGAGTGTAAAAGGGCCACGTACATATAGGTAGATGAGTGATCTTTGGCTCCTCTCAGTGTTAGCCAATGACTCAGTGGGTAGCACTCTCGCCTCTGAGTCAGAAGGTTGTGGGTTCAAGTCCTGCTCCAGGGACTTGAGCACAAAAATCTAGGCTGACACTCCCAGTGCAGTGCTGAGGGAGCTCCGCACTGTCGGAGGTGCTGTCTTTTGGATGAGACATTAAACCGAGGCCCCGTCTGCCCTCTCAGGTGGACATAAAAGATCCCATGGCCACTATTTTGAAGAAGAGCAGGGGGGGTTCTCCCGGTGTTTTTGCCAATATTTATCCCTCAATCAACAGATTATCTGGGTCATTATCACTTTGCTGTTTGTGGGAGCTTGCTGTGCGCAAATTGGTTGCCGCGTTTCCCACATTACAACAGTGACCACACTCCAAAAAGTACTTCACTGGTTGTAAAGTGCTTTGAGACGTCCGGTGGTTGCGAAAGACGCTATATAAATGTAAGTTTTTCTTTTTTCCTGTGGGGCTTGGTTTCAAACTTTGTTGGTTAATGTTTTTGTGAAGCGCCTTGGGACATTTTACTACGTTAGAGACGCTATATAAATGCAAGTTGTTGATATTAGTGACTGGGAAGGGATCACTTTGGCCTCCTAAGAGGTAATTTTGTGATGTTGTCCCCTGAGAATGGAGCCCTATCTATATCGGTGCATATCAGAAATTGCTACACAATTTTCCAACTATTATTTTGAGGGGACAGAACGCAACTACTGATCTACAATATTGGCCACTGACAGGCACGGCTTCCTGCTGGCAATGTGAGATCAGAGAATGGGGCCCACACTGTCCACATCAAGTGCCACTCACAGGCCAGGTACCTCACGGAGGTTCAGGTTGGTCTAGCCCAGGTGAGGCCCCTCTGCCCAACCTCAGAAGAACCCCCTCCCCCTCCAGAGTGACATCTGCCCAAGTCCCGCCCTGTCGCCAAATTGGCCTCAAATTCACAGTCCTGTCCCATGGACGCATTCCACTGAGGGGCTGGATTGAGGCTGTACACTGGGAGTGTCAGCCTAGATTTATGTGCTCAAGTTCCTGGAGCGGGACTTGAACCCACAACCTCCTGACTCAGAGGCAAGGGTGCTACCGACTGAGCCACGGCTGACACGAGCGAAGGAAAATTTGACTAGGGTTGCCACTGATGGTCACTGTCAGGGGCTGGGGGGAAGGTGCGTGTTCGGGAGGATGTGGGTTCAAGGCAGGATCAGGCCTGAGTATGCGGCCTCCATAACCTGGTGATGTTCAACACCAGAGGTACACGCAGTGGACACTTGGGCAATTAATGGAGGCCGCTTGGGTCCTGTGTCCGTGCCTTCAGGGAAAACTTGCCACAGGACAAAAGTTCCATGAATTTAGTAATCATTTGACAGGTTTTCAGCGTAGGACCAGCGGACAATTAAAACGCTGTCATCAGCAGGGGGTCAAAGTGCATTGCAATGCATCTAAATATTCACTAGAGGGCAGCAAATATAACTTTTACCTCCAGAGCTGAGAAAAAGTTCAGCAAGGAGAAAATTGTTTTATTCATTCATGGGATGTGGACTTCGCTGGCAAGGCCGGTATTTATTGCCCATCTCTAATTGCCCTTGAGAAGATGGTGGTGAGCCGCCTTCTTGAACCGCTGCAGTCCGTGTGACGAAGGTGCCACCACAGTGCTGTTAGGGAGGGAGTTCGAGGGTTTTGACCCAGCGACGATGAAGGAACAGCAGATATATTTCCAAGTCAGGATGGTGTGTGACTTGCAGGGGAACGTGGAGGTGGTATTGTTCCCATGCGCCTGCTGCCTTTGTCCTTCTAGGTGGTGGGGGTCGCGAGTTTGGGAGGTGCTGTCAAAAGTTTGGAAAATGTGTTGTTCTCCTTTGAGCAGAGAAGGCCAAGAGGAGGTTTGATCGAGGTGTTCAAAATCACGACGGGTTCAGATAGAGTAAATTTTTAAAAACTGCTTCCAATGGCTGAAGGATCTGTTATATATGTATACTATAGATGTACTGTCTGTGTAGTCACTGTATAGTTGCATAAGATGGAGACTTGTTTACCGGAGGTACCAATAAACAAGGTTCATACTGTATACACTATGCTGGCACCACCAGAGGGTGCAACTGGTGGAGGCTCTGGGGTCACCTGTACACCACAGGTACCCAGGTATTAAAATGGAGTTCTCCATGTGGTATCCTCACTCTGGAGTTATATTAAATGGACTAAGGTCACCACAGTTCAAGTACAATACTTTGCCTCGTGGAGTCATTATCAGAACATCTAAACACATAACAGGATCGATGACCACTGAGTCCACGGCCAGGTCCTCCATGATCTTGTTGAGTGGCGGAGCAGGCTCGAGGGGCTAGATGGCCTACTCCTGTTCCTAATTCTTATGTTCTTATGTTCTTATGACCAGAGGGCACAGATTTAGGGTGATTGGCAAAAGAACCAGAAGCGACTTGAGGAAAAACCTTTTTGCACAGCGAGCGGTTAGAATTTGGAATGCACTGCCTGATACGGTGGTGGAGGATGATTCAATAGTAGCCTTCAATGAGGAATTGGATAAATACTTCACGGAGGAAGAAATTGCAGGGATTTGGGGAAAGAGCTGGCATGGGCTCGATGGGCCGAATGGCCTCCTTCTGTGCTATACCATTCCATGATTCTCTAAGAACGGACCAAGATCCTACAATTCTGCGAGATACTTGGATTGGCAACCTTTGCAATCTCCATTATTGATCTCCGTCGTCTCACCTTCACGTTTTGTTCATTTTCCCACAACCCTGGCCCCTTTCCGTCCCGGCCTCGTCGCCAATGAGTTCGGCCAGAGAATCAAAACTGGAGATCTACGCGCCGAGCATTGGCCCCCGAAGCAGTCGGTATTTTCACCCGCCGATGCTGCAGGGGACGGAAGGCAATCTGGGGTCCGGGGCGCTAATGGGGCGATGCGCGGGGGCGAAGGAGATCGGGGTGCAACGCTGTGGCTCTGCCGCAAATTCTCCGCCGAATATGGCAGGAATCGATCTAATCGCCTCGCCCGGTGGCAAAGTCACTTGCTTCCCATTACCGCCCCCCAGTGGATCTAACGGGGAGATGCAAAGACACCCAATGTCGCCCCCTAGGGTTGGAAGCAATTCTCTTCCCACTAAAAGGAATAGAGTGCCAGCAAAAATCAGCTGAGGCTGACTTGTTTCCTTCGGAAGAAGGCTGGAGTGATAGCCGGCGGGTAGAATTATCCTCCCCGCTCCCCATAGATTAAGTATACATGTCGTCATGGGAACTGGGCAGGGAGTTCTGTTTGGTACTCGCATCAGCTTCTATAACATTTTCGACAAGAAGGAATTTCACCCCCCTTCCCATCTCCCCACCCAGTTGGGATTGTGATTGATGGTTGAAAGGGCAATTGTCGAACTCTGTGACCGAGGTCTCCTCCTTTGCCAGTTATATGGCTATTAATGGCACTCCGCAGTGACAGTGAGACCATGCCATGCTCTCCTCTTCCTCGTGCGTCGCAGACGATGACTCATCCAAAAGACGGCACCTCCGACAGTGCGGCGCTCCCTCAGCATTGCACTGGGAGTGTCAGCCTAGATTTATGTTTCAAGTCCCCAGAGTGGGACTCGAACCCTCAACCTTGTGACTCAGAGGCGGGAGGTGCTACCATCATCATTATCATCATAGGCGGTCCCTCAAACGAGGATGACTTGCTTCCACGAGTTCACAGGTGTTTCAATGAAGGACCCGATGTTCCAGGTCCTGAACTCCAATTGAGGGGGTGGAAGATGCCTGTGGGTGGATTTTTTTAACGTGGGGTGGCCGTTGCACACCAGCCACCACACAGGCTTGACAGAGCCAGGTCTTGGTCCAGTGGCAAGGATTACCCAAGACGACTGGAGACCAGCTCTGCTGCACGGACCTAGTGCGCGCACATATCACAGTGTGAGTTGACCCGTGCTGTCCCTGGGCCCTCGGCTCTTCTGGGCCCTGTACCCTCATTTGCCGCTCCTCCGCCACGATCACTCACTGCTCCTCCACCACAAAAACTGTTATGTCTTGAATAACGAGTCGGACTAGATACTGCAAGCTCATAGTAAGTGTGACCCTGGTCCTTTATTACAGATCTCAGAGTGCCTCTCCAGCCTGTGAGGCCTCCTTATATACAGGTGCTCCCAAGAGATTGTGGGATTCTTGGGACTCCAGGAGATAAGCCCTCTGGTGGTTAGACATGGTTTACATACATAACAAAAACATTACCCACTGAGCCACTGGTTGACACCTGTAGAACCTGGCCCATATCTTTGTCCGACGTCACCAAGGGGCAGCATGTAATGGAGTGGGGGCGGTGGGGGGGAGAAGGATGTGCCTAAAGAAAGATCCTCGACGGAACCCAGAGGTAAAGATGCTCCAGCTACAATTGGAAAGGTAGGATTGGAACCAAAGCAAGGGAGCTGTATAATGGAGGCTGGACAATGAAGGAGAGGTGTCGGAGGAGAATGGTGTGGACTATCCCATTATGGAGATGAACCCACGCCCCATCAATTCCCTGTTACAGCCCAATAGTACGCCACCAAGCTGCTACCTCAACCAGGTTTGAATGTAAGCTTTCCTCCTGTAATGCATTGAACTATTTTGGTACAGGCATGCTCTGAACAGTTCTCAGTCATTTGAGACAGGAATCGCAGAAAATTCAAGAAGGAAAAAGCTCGACTCATTTTCAAGCTACGCATTGCAGGCGGCTTTCCAACAATAAGACTTCACGCAGGCAGTGCTGGCAAAGTCGACAAGAGTAACTCACACCCTGTCCCTAATCCTTATTGCCCATGTTGTACATCAGGCAGGACACGTCAGAGCAGCCACAGTTCACGGTGCTAATCCCCCTGCTGCTGATCTTTTCAGATGCCTCGTTTGAAGGGTGGAGGGCCAGAGGGCTTTCCGACACTCTGCCCAATATCTCTCCGCTGCTTACTGCTAGTATTCGCCAGTTTGATTGTAGTGGAGGAGAGGGGGGTCACCTGATTTTGGGAGAGGGAATCCACCTTTTTTGTTGCCATGGTTTCTTCCCACATTCATCCTTCGACCTTATGAAGGCCTTTGACACTGTCAACCGTGAGGGCCTATGGAGCGTCTTCCTCCGTTTCGGATGCCCCCAAAAGTTCGTCACCATCCTCTGCCTGCTCCATGATGACATGCAGGCCGTGATCCTTACCAAGGGATCCATCACAGACCCAATCCATGTCCGGACCGGGGTCAAACAGGGCTGCGTCATCACCCCAACCCTCTTCTCAATCTTCCTCGCTGCCATGCTCCACCTCACAGTCAACAAGCTCCCCGCTGGAGTGGAACTAATCTACAGAACCAGTGGGAAGCTGTTCAACCTGCGCCATCTCCAGGCCAGATCCAAGACCACCCCAACCTCTGTCG
Organism: Pristiophorus japonicus; assembly: GCF_044704955.1. Lineage (NCBI taxonomy): Eukaryota > Metazoa > Chordata > Chondrichthyes > Pristiophoridae > Pristiophorus > Pristiophorus japonicus. The sequence continues at coordinate 85,519,505 of NC_091995.1, forward strand.
TCGAGCTACAGTAAGCGGACGACGCCTGCGTCTGCGCACATACCGAGGCTGAACTCCAGGACATAATCGAAGTATTTACTGAGATGTACGAAAGCATAGGCATTCTGCTAAACCAGCCTATCCTCACCGCACAGCACTGCTCCCCAGTCATCAAGATCCACAGCGCGGCCCTGGACACAGTGGACCAATTCCATATCTCAGGAGCCTCCTATCAACAAGAGCATGCATCGACGACGAGATTCAACACCGCCTCCAGTGCGCCCAAGGAAATTAATGTTTGAAAACCAGGCCCTCAAAACTGCCACCAAGCTCATGGTCTACAGGGCTGTAGTAATACCTGCCCTCCTGTATGGCTCAGAGATATGGACCATATACAGTAGACACCTCAAGTTGCTGGAGAAATATCACCAACGATGTCTCCGCAAGATCCTACAAATCCCCTGGGAGGACAGGAACACCAACATCAGTGTCCTCACTCAGGCTAACATCCCTAGCATTGAAGCACTGACCACACTCGATCAGCTCCGCTGGGCAGGCCACATAGTCTGCATGCCAGACACGAGATTCACAAAGCAAGTGTTCTACTCGGAGCTCCTTCACAGCAAACGAGCCAAAGGTGGGCAGAGGAAACATTTCAAGGACACTCTCAAAGCCTCCCTGATAAAGTGTGACATCCCCACTGACGCCTGGGAGTTCCTGGCCCAAGACCGTCCTAAGTGGAGGAAGTGCATCCGAGAGGGTACTGTGCACCTCGAGTCTCAACGCCGAGAGCATGCAGAAATCAAGCGCAGACAGCAGAAAGAGCGTGTGGCACCAGTCCTACACATCCATTCCCTCAATGACTATCTGTCCCACCTGTACCACACAGGAGCTCAATGGGACTGCAGGGCTCAAAATCCACCTTTTTATAATCAGATTTCTACTGGGTAATAAGCAGGAATTCATCCATCACTTCAGGCGACCCATATATCAGCCACACAAAAACATATCCGTGACAGGCTAATTTACTAATCGGTATTTATTTACAAGTAGGATTACAAGCAGCGCAGTCAAGGAAATAATCGCAATACGAAAGACTATGAGACTGAAGGTAGTATGTGATTTTGTTCTTTGGCAAAAACAGAACACAGTGCTTGAATGAGTGATCTGAGCACTAGTTTACATATTTTAGTATAAAGATGGCCGAACTTCCCAAAATGGAAAAAGTTCAATTTTCTTTCTCATTCTGATTATTCCTCCAAATAACAGGTGCTTGCTTTGAAATGCAACCTGTCTGTCAAAGGTGATTCGCTGTAGAATGCCGTTGATACCATTTTGAAATACAAAGGACCCGAATTTATATGCCACAAAGGTGCTGGACTGGTGTTATTTTTGGGAAGGGGGCGTTCCCATGCTTTGCAAGCTGATGCCGTATAATGCTCATTGTAAGACGTGCAAATGCGAATGAAGAGAATGGGAGTGGCTATAATCAATAAAAGACAGAGCTTGCATTTATACAGTGCTTTTCACATCCCAAAATAATTTACAGCAATTACATCCTTTTGACGTGTAGTCACTGTTGCAATGTAGGAAACACGGCAGCCCATTTGCACACAGCAAGCTCCCACAAATAGCATTGTGACCAGATAATCTGTTTTAGGGATGTTGGTTGAGGGATAAATATTGAGCAGGACACCGGGGAGAACTCCCTTGCACTTCTTCAAAAAATGCCATGGGATCTTTTACATCAACCTGAGAGGGCAGACGGGACCTCGGTTTAACATCTCTTCCGAAAAACAGTACCTCCGACAGTGCAATCTGCCTGGGGGGTTGAGAAAAGTGCTTAGTGTGTTTGTGGTATACTGCGCAACAGAGCTTCGTGTGTGAAGTCAGTAAAGATATTTCCCTCTCAAGGTAGGGAATCTGTAAGAAGTCATGAATCAAATGATATTGCAAATTACAAACTAAATACTGATTTTATAAAAGAAGTAAGTATGCCAGCTCAGCAGTCACAGAGAGCTAAGGTCGTTATGAGGTCAGGACACGAATAACAGGCCTTCAGCAGTGAGGTGGGATGATATGTTAGAGGGATCATCAAATGAGGCCATATGGGTCGAATTGAAAAATAAAAAAGGGGCAACCACACTGCTGGGCGTGTATTATAGACCCCCAAACAGTGGGAGGGAGATAGAGGAGTAAATATGTCGGCAAATTGCTGTGAAGTCCAAAAACCATAGGGTAGTAATAGTAGGGGATTTTAACTATCCAAATATTAATTGGGACAAATTTAGTGTGAAAGGTATAGAGGGTGCGGAATTCTTGAAATGCATTCAAGAGAACATTTTTAGTCAGTATGTAGCAAGCCTAACACGAGAGGGGGCGGTCTGGGATTTAGTTTTGGGGAATGAAGCTGGGCAGGTTGAAGGGGTATTAGTGGGAGAGCACTTGGTGCCAGTGACCATAATTCAGTCAGATTCAAGTTGGCTATGGATAAGGACAAGAATAGGCCTGGAATAAAAGTCCCGAATTGGGGAAAAACTAATTTTGCTAAGTTAAGGAGTGATTTGGCCATAGTGGACTGGAAACAGCTACTTGTGGGTAAATCAGTGTCGGAACAGTGGGAGGCATTCAAGGAGGAGATCCGGAAGGCTCAGGCCAAACATGTGCTCTTAAACAAAAAGGCTGGGAAAAATAATTCTAGAGCCCCCTGGATGTCTAGGGACTTACAGGGGAGGATTAAGAAAAAAAAGGAATCTTATGTCACATAGCAACGGCTAAATACTATAGAATCTTTAGAGGAATATAGAACGTTAGTAGGCAAAATTAAAAAGATATTAGGAATGCTAAGAGAGAGCACAAGAAATTCTTGGCCAGTAAAATTAAGGAAAATCCTAAGATATTCTTTAAGTATATTAAGAGTACGAGGGTAACTAAAGAAAGGGTAGGGCCTATTAGAGACCATGAGGATAATCTTTGTGTAGAGGCGGAAGATGTTGGGAGGGTTCTTAACGATACTTTGCATCTGTTTTCACAAAGGAAAGGGGCAATTCAGATACTACTATCGAGGAGGAGTGTGATATTCTGGATGAAATAAATATAGTGAGAGAGGAGTATTAAGGGGTTTAGCAGCTTTGAAAGTAGTTAAGTGCCCAGGTCCGGATGAAATGCATCCCAGGCTGTTGAGCGAAGTAAAAGAGGAAATAGCAGAGGCCTTGACCATCATTTTCCAGTCCTCTTTGGATCTGGGCATGTTGCCGGAGGATTGGAGGACTGCTAAAGTAGTACCTTTGTTTAAGAAGGGAGAAAGAGATAGGCCGAGTAATTACAGGCCTGTCAGCCTAACCTCAGTGGTGGGAAAATTATTGGAAAAAATCCTGAAAGACAGGATAAATCTGTATTTGGAAAGGCAAGGATTAATTAGGAACAGTCAGCACGGATTTGTTAAGGGAAGATCGTGTTTGACTAAGCTGATTGAATTTTTTGAGGAGGTAACCAAGAGGGTCGATGAGGGTAGTGCGTACGATGTAGTATATATGGACTTTAGCAAGACTTTTGATAAGGTCCCGCATGATAGACTGGTCATGAAGGTTAAAGCCCATGGGATACAGAGCAAAGTTGGATCCAATATTGGCTTGGAGGTAGGAAGCAAAGGGTAATGATTGATGGATGTTTTTGTGACTGGAAGGATGTTTCCAGTGGGGTTCCGCAGGGCTCAGTGCTGGGTCCCTTGGTTTTTGTGGTATATATCACCGATTTAGATTGGAATATAGGGAGTATGATTAAGAAGTTTGCAGACGACACTAAAATTGGTTGTGTGGTTGATAATGAAGAGGAAAGTCATGGGCTGCAGGAGGATATCAATCTACTGGTCAGATGGGCAGAGCAGTGGCAATTGGAATTTAATTCAGAGAAGTGTGAGGTGATGCACTTTGGGAGGGCTAATAAGGAAAGGGTATACGCATTAAGCAGTAGGCCATTAATAGTGTCGATGAACAAATGGACCTTGGATTGCTTGTCCACAGACCCCTGAAAGTAGCAGGCCAGGTAAGGTGGTTAAGAAAGCATACGGAATGCTTGCCTTTATTGGCCGAGGCATAGAATATAAGAGCAGGGAGGTTATGCTTAAATTGTATAATACTTTGGTTAGGCCACAGCTGGAGTATTGAGTGCAGTTCTGGTCGCCGTATTATAGGAAGGACGTGATTGCACTATAGAGGGTGTAGAGGAGATTTACTAGGATGCTGCCTGGAATGGAGAATCTTAGTTATGAGGACAGATTGGATAGGCTGGGTTTGTTCTTATTGGAACAGAAGAGGTTGAGAGGAGACCTCATTGAGGTGCACAAAATATTGAGGGACCTGGACATAGTGGATAGTAAGGGCCTAGTTCCATTAGTGGAGGGATTTATTATGAGGGGACATAGTTTTAATGTGGTTGGTGGAAGGTTTAGAGGGGATTTGAGGGGGGGAGGGTTCTTTATGCAGAGGATTGTGGGGATTTGGAACTCGCTGCCTGGAAGAGTGGTGGATGCAGAAACCCTCACCACTTTTAAGAGATGGTTGGATGGAAGTGCAGTAACCTGCAGGGTTACGGACCTAGAGCCAGTAATTGGGATTAGACTGGATGACCTTTTGTTGGACGTCGCAGATATAATGGTAAGTACTGCAGGGAATAGAATACGGCCAGGGTGATCTCCTGGACTAGTTTCGATCGCCCGGATAGATCGGAGAGGAATATTCCCAGATTTTTTCTCCCTAAATTGGCCTGGGTTTTTATCTGGTTTTTGCCTCTCCCAGGAGATCACATGGCTCTGATTGGGGTGGAGTGTAGAATGTTTCAGTATAAAGGGTGACGCAGTTGTGGTGAGGCGGACTGGTTGGGCTGTGTGCTCTTTACCTTTCCGTCATTGTTCATAGGTTTATATGTAACCTTCAGGGCTGCTGGCCAAGGGCTGTGTGGCTCTTTGTCGGCCGGCGCGGACACGATGGGCCGAAATGGCCTCCTTCGGCGCTATAAATTCCTATGTTTCTATGTTTCTAAGCAGGAATAACTAAATGAATAAAGAAGGTAGCAATGAGCTGTAGAATAAACAATTCTACAATGAAAGGGCAACGAGACATTTAGATCAGAGATAAGAAAGAAAATGACCTCATAGGTATCCTCTGTAACTGGACACTTGAATGGGTAGAAAATGATTGACGCAAGGTATCCACCGGCCCATCGCAATAAGGTGTGTAAACATGCAGGCCGAGAGAGAGAAAGAGGCAGATATAAGGGAGGGTTTCCTCCAAGGTGGATCTCAAGCTGACTTCGGCCTAACACCTTGTTCAAACTTAAACCTCTGAGGTAGGCCTCGTGCTGGCCTTGGCCTAACATCTCCACCATCTCGGGAAACGACCAATCAGAAGAGACCGCTGCGACAGGCTCCAGGGATCCATCCGATCTGAGACCACAGTTGTGCCTCGACTGAACATCTGTCCATTCCGGTCTGGGGCCATAGATCGTTCTCATCTGTCGTGGGTTGTATATCTACTATATCTATCTTAATCGCAAGTTGTTCTGATTACGTTTATATCCTTAATAAAAATGCCTTTTCACTCCTAAGACCCTTTGGGGCAGTCTGTGTGTGACCTGTGATCCTAATCTTACACTGTGGTATATTGTGCAATGTAATAATGAGCAGATCATCTGTTTTTAGCGATATTGGTTGAGAAATAAATATTATCCAGGAAGAGAACTCCCGTGCTCTTCTTCGAAATGGGATCTTTTACGTCCACCTGAGAGGGCAGACGGGGCCTCGGTTTAACGTCTCATGCAAAAGATGGCACCTCCGACAGTGCAGCACTCCCTCAGCGCTGCACTGGAAGTATCAGCCTATCAGCACGTCCTTCCTGAGAGTACCTGAGTAAAAGGAGGAGGAAACTCGATTTTCTTTGTGCTTGCAAAGAAGAACAAGCTAAGACTGTAGGAAACTGGTCCAACGTATTACTCGATACTCAACACTGACCAGTTAAATTCCACAGATGACATTCGTGGTCCCAGGACGAGCAGAGATTCAATGCTCCATAGAGTATTCAGTGACCAAGCCTATATTTATCCCCATAACCTTCAGTCCCTTTCCAAACAGACATGTGCCCAGCTTCTTGTCACAGCGGCCAATGTATGAACACTTGCTGAGGGAATATTTTGCGGGATACGGCTGTAATATGTGCACCAATGAGCATGCTCACAGGTTTGTAGAGCTGTTGAGTTGGGAGTGGGCAGAGACAGCCAAGTGCAAAGAAATGGAGGTCGGAGCAGGAGGAAGCTAAAAGCTTCCAAGAAGATACTCCGGCTCAGCAGTCGAATTTGTGAAATTGTAATCATGATAAGTAACCTTTTGAAATATTATATAAACACCTTGGGCTAGACTTTCCACTAGGGGGCCATCGCCCTAAAAAAGTGGCCGATGTTCCAGTGATGTGGGAAGTCTCGGCCTTGCTGATCACTGGCACATCGCCCTTTTTTTTTTTGCGATTTTCCACTCGGCCTTACCCCGTTGATGTCAAATGGGCGATGTGATTTTTCGGCGATCTCATGATCGCCCACTGAAAACGGAAGTCATAAAAAAAATTGCTTCCCTAGCAACGCTATTGTGCGCATGTGTGGGATTTTTTTTTGTGGTTCTAAAAATAAGGGGCAGCGGTTTAATGTATCATCATCGGCAGTCTCTCGGAATCGAGGAAGACTTGTTTCCACTCTTAAAAATGAGTCCTTAGGTGGCTGAACAGTCCAATACGAGAGCCACAATACCTGTCACAGGTGGGACAGATAGTCGTTGAGGGAAGGGGTGGGTGGGACTGGTTTGCCGCAAGCTCTTTCCGCTGCCTGCGCTTGATTTCGGCGTTGAGACTCAAGTTGCTCAGCACCCTCCCGGATGCACTTCCTCCACTTAGGGCGGCCTTTGGCCAGGGACTCCCAGGTGACAGTGGGGTTGTGACACTTTATTAGGGAGGCTTTCAGGGTGTCCATTGTAATGTATGCACCTGTGAGCATGCTCACAGATTTGTAAAGCCATTGGCTGCTCCTCAAATTCTGGTTGCACTTCAGTCCCACACTCCTGATCTTTGGGCACCCTGTGTAGAGGGGAGCGGGCAGGTCCGAGTGCCTCCTCGTAGGACTGCTGCTGGGCACGGTCGAGGGGGTCGTTCAGCCCGACTGCCTGCCTCTCTTCCGCAGTTGCATCCAAGCCAGGGTGTCCCTGGAGATGGAGCACCGTGGTGTCCACCGCGAGAGGTGGGCACCGGAGGGACTGGAGTGCATCATCACCCCCGGCAACCACATTTTAATTTGACCGCTTAACGTTTCCGTTGAAGTTTTATTTGTTAATTTTGTGAGTTCTAGTGTCCTTGCCAAAAGGGGGCACTTGATTTTACGTTCGACCAAAATAGTTGTAGAGCTGTTGAGTTGGGAGTGGCTTAGCCAGTCACATGATGTTCACAAGACTCAATAAAACCCCAGCCAGTTGGGTTCGGGGGATCCACGATGAGGCAGGTGGTTGTGAGCCTGATGGATGAACTGGTAATGTGTAGTGTGATTGTTAAACCTTTTGCTAATAAACCAACTTGTTCTTAATAGCACTGTGTTGCTATGAATTCTTAAGCAAAGAACCCATGAAGCAAATACATTACAATGGAGAACGAGCAGGGTAGTGGGACTAATTGGAAAGCTCTTCCAAAAAGCCAGCACAGGAACAATAGGCCGAATAGCCACCTTCTGCGCCGTATCATTCTAACACTGTAGGCGGCAGTGAACGTGAAGCTGCAACCTGTTGGTCAAAATCTGATGGGTTGTCACTGGTTCTGAAACAGAATACTGTACTCATCAGCGATAGAACCTGAGGGGAGATGAGGAGAATTTTCTTAACACATTGAGTTGTTATGATCGGTATCCCGAATGACCGACGCACTTCCAACAGTGCAACAGCCCCTTAGTACTTTATAACCAATGAAGTCCAGTTTGAAGTGCAGTCACTGATGTAATGTAGGAAACGCGGCAGGCAACTTGCACACAGCAAGCTCCCAAAAACAGCAATGTGATAATGACCGGATAATTTGTTTTATTTTAGTGATGTTGGTTGAGGAAGAAATATTGGCCAGATCACAGGGGAAAACTTCTCTGTATAGTGCCATGGGATCTTTTACGTCCACCCGAGAAGGCAGACACTCAGTTTAATGTCTCGTCCGAAAGATGGCACCTCCGACATGCAGCACTCCCTCAGGTCGCTGGAGATATATCACCAACGATGTCTCCGCAAGATCCTGCAAATCCCCTGGGAGGACAGACGCACCAACATCAGTGTCCTCGTCCAGGCTAACATCCCCAGCATTGAAGCACTGACCACACTCGATCAGCTTCGCTGGGCAGGCCACATAGTTCGCATGCCAGACACGAGACTCCCAAAGCAAATGCTTTATGCGGAGCTCCGTCACGGCAAATGAGCCAAAGGTGGGCAGCGGAAGCGTTACAAGGACACCCTCAAAGCCTCCCTGGTAAAGTGCGACATCACCACAGACACCTGGGAGACCCTGGCCGAAGACCGCCCGAGGTGGAGGAAGTGCACCCGGGAGGGCGTTGAGCTCTTTGAGTCTCAACGCAAAGAGGTCAAGCGCAGACAGCGGAAGGAGCGCGCGACAAACCGGCCCCACCCACCCCTTCCCTCGACGATCGTCTGTCCCACCTGTGACAGGGTCTGTGGCTCTCGTATTGGACTGTTCGGCCACCAGAGAACTCACTTTGGGAGTGGAAGCAAGTCTTCCTCGATTCCGAGGGACTGCCTACGACTCCCTCAGTACTGTACTGGGAGAGTCAGGCTGGGCTTGTGAGCTCAAGTCTCCGGAGTGGGACTTGAACCCACGCCCATTCGGTCTACACAGGTGAGAGTGCTGCCCACTGAGCCACGGCTGACACAGGGCGACTGCTTTTTGATCTTTTTAAAGCACAGCCGTGGGCAGCGAACAGCCCCATTTTAACTCTCTGCCGACAGTTGAACTTGACCAGTGCTGGGATGCCTGAGAGGGGTGCAGAGGCTGCGGTATAACTCCCGTCCGTTGTGCCCCACCGATGTTGCGCTAACCTTGCGGCCAGATGGCTTCACTGCAGCCTTGGAGAGGTAAAGCACGCGGCTTATTGCTTCCAGTCTCTTTAACACCAGACAGGGTGGGCGGAGCTTGCGATCCGGTGGTTGTGCTGGTGGATTTTAAAGCTTGTGATTGAATTACATGCCCTCAGCAGTTAGGAGCAAGGAAGGCCCGGACTGAATCCCTCGCACATGTCTGGTAATGGTTAAACCAGATGTACCGTGAGAATTGGGAACAGGTGTTTAATGTCAGTGTCCCTTCAGATATGCAAACACTATCTCATTTGTTCCATTCTTCATCTGCAAATTTAGGCCGAAACTATCTTTAGCTCAAGGCCTTTCCTTTCCTGTTCGGCCTGAATGCTGCTGTTAATTATTTCATTATCCAGTGCTTTCGTTCTGTTAGTTTAGTGTCAGTCGTGGCTCAGTGGGTAGCACCCTCGCCTCTGAGTCAGAAGGTCGTGGGGCTCAAGTCTCCCACGCCAGAGACTTGAGCACGTAAAGCCAGGCTGACACTCCCCAGTGCGGTGCTGAGGGAGCGCCGCACTGTCGGAGGTGCCGTCTTTTGGATGAGACGTTAAACCGAGGCCCCCGTCTGCTCTCTCAGGTGGACGTAAAAGATCCCGCGGACACTATTTTGAAGAAGAGCGGGGGAGTTATCTCCAGTGTCCTGGGGCCAATATTTATCCCTTAATCAACATCAGATGATCTGTTCGTGCTGCTTGTGGGAGCTTGCTGTGCGCAAATTGGCTGCCACGTTTCCCACATTACAACAGTGACTACACTCCTAAAGTACTTCATTGGGCGTAAAGCACTTTGGGATGTTCTGAGTTTGTGACCGGCGCTATATAAATGCAAGTCCTGCTTTTTTCTTTTTGTTGATGTCTCTGTTGACTACGCTCTGTTTTTCAATGGCAGTGGGCTATTTAAAGCAGGAGTGTCAAGAATAAGCTGTACCCTTGAGGGAGTTTCTCATCAGGACCCACTTTAAATGGGGAGTCCAATCATGAGAGATTCTACCCCCAATCTCCCCCCTCTTTCCCCGCCCCGCCAAACTTCCATCAGGGGCTATTTTGAAGGAGGAGTGTCCCCTTCGGGCCCACATTTACAGATGGAGCCTGACCATCAGGACCTGTTAAAACAGGGAGTGCCCCCTTTGAGGATCCTTTTTAAGAACATAAAAGCTTAAGAATTAGGAGCAGATGTGGGCCAAACGGCCCTTTGAGCCTGCTCCGCCATTCAATACCTGAGCTTTGACCTCAACTCCACTTTCCCGCCCGATCCCCATATCCCTCGATTCCCCTCGGGCCCAAAAATCTATCAATCTCAGCCTTCAATATACGCAACGATTCACCCCTTTGGGGGCTGAGAATTCCAAAGATTCATAACATTCTGAGTGAAGAAATTCCTCCTCATCTCTGTCTTAAATGGCCGACCCCTTAACCTGAGACTGTGATCCCTGGTTCTAGACTCTCCAGCCAGGGGGAAACAACCTCTCAGCATCTACCCTGTCAATCCCTCTTAGAATCTTATATGTTTCAGTGTTTTAATTAAGGTGAATTGTCCCGCTCAGGACCAAGAGGAAGTCTCCATACTTGTACTTTATTCAAAGGTATTTTCCATATTAAATAAAAATCAAAATTGCTGGAAATACCCAACGGGTCAGGCGGCATCTGTTGGAGAGAGGAAGAGTTAACGTTTCAGGTCGATGACCCCTCGTCAGAACTGGAAAAAGTTAGAGATGTAGCAGGTTTTTAAGCAAGTGTAGGGGCAGGGTAAGGGAGGAGGGGAGGATAGAACAAAAGGGAAGTTCTGTGATAGGGAGAGATTAGAGGCAAAAGGAGATGATGGCGAGGCAAAAGGAGACGGTAATGGGGCAAGTTAAGAAACAAAAGTTGAGTCTAGATAGGGTGTAAGTGGAGATGGCAGAATTGTCAACAGGTGCTGTGGGAAAGCGAGAGAGAGAAAAAAGAAAAAAAACAAAAAAAATATGGGCAGAGGTTCTGGTCTGAAATTCGATGTTGAGTCCAGTAGGCTGTAAAGGTGCCTAAATGAAAGATGAGGTGCTGTTCCTTGAGCTTGCTGCTGAAACGTTAACTCTGTTTCTCTCGCTCCACAGATGCTGCCTGGCCTGCTGAGTATTTTTAGCATTTTCTGTTTTTATTTCTGATTTTCAGCGGTATTTCGCTTTTATATTGGTATTTTCTATATCGTCTGCCTTTATTCTCCGAGGACGCCGACCTGAACGACATTGCTAACTTGGACCGCCTATTCCCAGTCCTCTGTCAATTGCAGTCTATAATTACCGAAACCTCAGCTCAGACCGATGGAATTGAGATGTCACCTCCATTGCTGGCTGCGTGGAAAGTCGCAATCCCAAAAAATGGCCGATGTTCCAGCGATCGGTAAAACTGAGACATCGCACATCGCTGGGACATCGCCCGTTTTTTGGGCGATAGCCAGCAAAGTGGAAAGTCTAGCCCATTTAATGAGTTTGGTTGGTCTCGGACCACGTCCAGACGAACACAGGTTCACAACGCAAAGCTTCTTCATGATTTGGCGCAAGTTGACGCAAAGTTGGCAATCTTGCTCAGAAGGGCCCCCTTGGGATGGTTAGTGTGGAAATAAAATATTGGACTGGCACAGTAGGTGTGACTTTCCAACATTGTACAGAGTGTTCGTGTTATAAGGGACAGATTAGAGACGCTTGGACTCCTCAGCCTTGAAAGGAAGCATCTGAGTGGTGGATCTGGAAAATTACTTGAGAAAGGGAAGAAAGACTTGCATTTCTATAGCGCCTTTCACGTCCACAGGATATTCCAAAGCGCTTTACAGCCAATGAGGTACTTTTTTTGGAAAGTGTAATGTAGACACTGTTGAAATGTGGGAAACGCAGCAGTCAATTTACGCACAGCAAGCTCCCACAAACAGCAATGTGACAATGACCCAGATAATCTGTTTTTGTTATGTTGATTGAGGGATAAATATTGGCCCCAGGACACCGGGGATAACTCCCCTGCTCTTCTTCGAAATAGTATCATGGGATCTTTTACGTCCACTGGAGAGGGCAGACGGGGCCTCGGTTTAACGTCTCATCTGAAAGACGGCACCTCCGACAGTGCGGCACTCCCTCAGCACTGCACTGGGAGTGTCAGCCTGGATTTTTGTGCTCCAGTCCCTGAAGTGGGACTTCAACCCACAACCTTCTGGACTCACAGGCGAGAGAGTAGGGCATGGAGCCATTGGCTCAAACTAGTAAACGTCAAAGTTTATCTTCACGGAAAGATCATGTAAACGGAGTCCCGGGTGGAGGAATGGAGACGACCGACCCGGGAATAATTTAAGAATGAATCGTTTGCTGTGTTGGAGCCAACCGTTGGGTCTTTCCGGATGGATGAACATAAGATGGGCCGAATGGCCATCCTGATCTGTAATTATCTTGCGACCCTTGCGAAGTTGGGGTGAGCCATATTATTGGGCAGGGTAGAGGGAGCATGACCCTGTGTCGACCTGTGCTGTACCTGCCTTCGGAGCAGTTGATGTTGAGAATGGGCGAGATGAGTGGGGAAAACATTTCCGTTCCCCAGCACTGCCATCCCACCTCCTCATGGACAGAGAATCAAGCCCACTCATTGACAGGCTCTCGAGCTTCCAAAAATCATTACTCCGCACGCACTGCCCACTGAACGGCCTGGAGGTCGGTGTGGGTCGCGCACTGACAAGGCCTGGTTGTGTTGAAATCGAGATTAGTATCTCAGGTTGCGTTCTACATTGGCAGGGACTTGCAAAGGACTATTGTATCGCAACCCATTCGGTGCAAGATTGACAAAACTAACGAGCAGGGGCTTTGATTTTATTCAGTGTTTCATCTCAGGTACCGCTGATGTCTCATTTGGTAAATGCACAATTCCTCGTGGTGCTGAGCCAAACGGAATAAGAAACTGTCAGGTTGGCTTGCATTCTCTTGGGTTTGGATGGTTGAGTTGTGATCTAATCGAGGTGTTTAAAATGATTCAGGGATTTGATAGGTATTGTAATGTATGCACCTGTGAGCATACTCACAGGCTTGTGGAGTCGTTCTTTGCCGTCCGGAAGAGGCGAGGGTCCCCAATGTAGTGCTCTCTATGCGGGAGTCTTCCCACTACTTATTGGGGACTTGGCCTGGAGGGTGTTGCATGGAGCAGTCCCATGCAATCGGTTTTTAAGTCAGTTCACGGACTCCCAAGCCGCCTGCAATTTCTGCGGTCTAGAGGAGTCCGTGTTCCATGTTTTTATGGAGTGTGGGAGGTTGCAGCCCCTGTTTCATTATTTAAAGGGGCTTCTCCTCAATTTCTGGTTGCACTTCAGTCCCACACTCCTGATCTTTGGGCACCCTGTGCGGAGGGGAGCAGGTAGGTCCGAGGGCCTCCTCATAGGACTGCTCCTGGGCACGGCCACGGGTGCCATCAGCCGGTCCAGGCAGCGGGCGGTCGAGGGGGTCGTTCAGCCTGACTGCCTGCCTCTCTTCCGCGCCTACATCCGGGCCAGGATGTCCTTAGAGATGGAGCACGCGGTGTCCACCGGTACGCTCGCGGCCTTCCGCGAGAGGTGGGCACCGAAGGGACTGGAGTGCATTATCACCCCCGGCAACCAAATTTTAATTTGATTTGATATGTTTAAAAGTTTAATTTGTTTTAATTGCTGGGTTTTTAGTGTCCCCCTCCCCTGTTATAGGGGGCACTTGTAAATTATGGTTTTAGAGCCCAAAAAAAAGCACAAAACAAAACTACAGAAAATATTTAAAAAAAGGGCCTTGGGAAATGTTTGGGGTGTCCCCCAGATCGGGGTGCACTTGATTTAATGTTTACTTTTTGTCCCCAAAAAGAGTGGTGCTCTGCGGGTTAAAGGAATACACTAATTTGCTAAATGCAAAATTGTTTGCAGTCATCTCCTCATAGCCCTGCGCTAATTATAACCCGCGTGGCATTTATGCAAGGTAAACCGAGACAGGAGTCTCCTTCAAAGCCAGTCAGGGGACTTCTGCCTTAACAGTGCCCTGGGACGTGACCTTTGCCCTCTTGGCCTTCCACTTTTCGAACCTTTTCCACCTCCCTCCCCCCCCCCCCCAGCCCCAGCGCGAATATGTGAGTTTTGTCTCCTCTTACACCTCAACTCGACAGCTGTTTTTTTTCCCCCTCCCCTCGCCAATCAACAAACACGGCCAAGGGGGCCATCAGCCGGTCCAGGCAGCGGGCGGTCGAGGGGGTTGTTCAGCCTGACTGCCTGCCTCTCTTCCGCGCCTACATCCGGGCCAGGATGTCCTTAGAGATGTAGCACGCGGTGTCCACCGGTACGCTCGCGGCCTTCCGCGAGAGGTGGGCGCCGGAGGGACTGGAGTGCATCGTCACCCCTGTGGCAACCAAATTTTAATTTGATTTTATGTTTTAAAGTTTAATTTGGTTTAATTGCCGGTGTTTTTAGTGTCCCCCTCCCCTTTTATAGGGGGCACTTGTAAAATATGGAATTTTAATGCCCTAAAAAAAAAACACAAAAAAAACCCTACAAAAAACCCCCCCAAAAAAACAAAAAAAAAAGGGCCTTGGGAAATGTTTGGAATGTCCCCCAGATCGGGGGGCACGTGATTTAATGTTTATGTTTGCCCCCAAAAAGAGTTGTGGAGTCGTTCTTTGCCGTCCGGAGGAGGCGGGGGTCCCCAATGGAGTGCTCTCTACGCGGGAGTCCTCCCACTATTTATTGGGGACTTGGCCTGGAGGGTGTTGCACGGAGCAGTCCCATGCAATCGGTTTTTAAGTCAGTTCACGGACTCCCAGGCCGCCTGCAATTTCTGCGGTCTAGAGGAGTCCGTGTTCCATGTATATGTCAAATGTGTGAGGTTGCAGCCCCTCTTTCAATATTTGAATTGGTTGCTCCTCAAATTCTGGTTGCATTTCAGTGCGGAAGGCCGCGAGCGTACCGGTGGACACCGCGTGCTACATCTCTAAGGACATCCTGGCCCGGATGTAGGCGCGGAAGAGAGGCAGGCAGTCAGGCTGAACGACCCCCTCGACCGCCCGCTGCCTGGACCGGCTGATGGCCCCCTTGGCCGTGTTTGTTGATTGGCGAGGGGAGGGGGAAAAAAAACAGCTGTCGAGTTGAGGTGCTCCTGATCGTTGGGCATCCTGTGCGAAGGGGAATGGGCAGGTTGCAAGGCCTCCTCGTAGTGTAAGGGAGTTCTGGGGAGTGTTGTGCCTTGGGTGTCTCTCCTCACAGCTTATGCCTGGCCTGTGAGATACCCTGAGTGCTGCAAGAGCACCTCTGGAGAGACTGTGTCCACAGCTTATGAAGGGGGTTTTGAGACTCGTGCGTCCACACAGCTTATGACTAGCCTGTGGCACCTGTGAGTGTCAAACACTCCTAACCCCTTTCTTCCCTAGCCTGTGGCACACAGTTGAGCGTTTTCGAGGCGCTCCTGGCTTCCCTTACACTGTTCTGACACAAGACTCACGATCAGGAGGTGTAATACAACAGAACTGAGACGAGGCGATTCCAAGAGGAACTTTAAGCTTCCAATTTATTTGACAAGATGTATCTCAACAAACAGCAATACACCAACAAAACAATCCCCCTAAATCCCACTAAACGGACACAACGAAAATTTTTACACAAGTTTAACAGCAGTGCAATGCCCAACCTCCCACCTCCTGACCTAACTGAGTTGGGAGTTCTGGGGACCAGAGATTATACTCACCACAGCCTTTACAGTCTTTCCAGGTCAAAACGTAGTTTCGGGGTTCTCTTTTTGCTATCTTCAGGATCTTGAAGTTACTTTTTCGGTTGTGATTTTCTTAGAAACTTGGTTGTTGTTGCGTCTTGTTGTTGCTGTGGATCTACCCGAGTCCAGTTCTCAGGGGAAGATCCTTGTGGAAAAAGAAAAGGTTCAGTCTCCAGTAGCGAAAGGAGGCTGAACTGACGCCGTCTCGGGATGGTGGATTGCTTCTTCTGTCTTCGGTGTCTTCGGACACTGGTCTTCCTTCTGTGTCGAAAGGCTGACTGCTTGCTGGAACACGAGAACGGAACAACTTGTCGGGGCAGAAACCCCTTCTTATATCCAGTTATCCAGCCAGACTTTCGTGCTGAAATAAATCCTTCCCATTGGTGGGCTTGTGATTTTTGAAAAATGCAGCAGTGTGGGATTTCGCGGGGGGTTTGCCACTGGTCATCCCTGATGTTAACCTAATCAAGGGTTGAGTAGGTGTTAATTGGGTTGGCAGGGTGTGGGCCTCCTGTAGCCATTGTGTAGGCCCTCGGTTTGTTTTGAGTTCCCTAGTTTTCTTAAGGCCTGCATAATATCCCTCCATAGTGTAAACGTGGGGGAGACAATAGCCCGGTATCGGTGATGAGTCAGTCCCGAGTTTTCGAGCAAGGGCACTCCCATTGGCTTGGAGTCCCTTGCTTCGGGCTGACTCAGCTCCATCATTGGCCTTCCGGTGTCCTCCCCCGACCAACCACTGCCCTGCCAAGGCCACACCGTCTCGGTTTCAATCCGCATCTGACTCTGGGTTCCCTGTTCGTTCCTGGACACTGGCCTGCTGCAGCACAGACAGATCCCACAGCTCTTTTCCTTCTGGGTAACGGAGGGGTTTTTGTCCTCCCCTACAGTAGGTCTGCTGCTGGGCATGGCCAAGCTGGCCATTAGCCGGTCCAGGCAGCGGTCATTCACCCTGACTGCCTGCCGCTCTTCCGCGGTTACATCCGAGCCAGGGTGTCCCTGGAGATGGAGCACGCGGTGTCCACCGGTATGCTCGCGACCTTCCGCGAGAGGTGGGCACCGAGTGCATCATCACCCCCGGCAACCAAATTTTAATTTGATCTAAGCTTCCGTTGAAGTTTTATTTGGAAATTTGTGGGTTCTAGTGCCAAAAGAGGGCACTTGATTTAAAGTTTCTACTTAAAATAGTTGTGGAGCCGTTGCCCTGGGAGTGGCTTAGCCTGTCACGTGTTGTTCACAAGACTCAATAAAACCCCAGCCAGTTGGGTTCAGGTTCTCCCCGATGAGGCGTGCAGCTGTGAGCCTGGTGGATGAACCGGCAGGGTTCAGTTTGATTGTTAAATCTTCGCTAATAAACCAGCTAATTCTTTACAGACAATGTGTAGCTGTGAATTCTTAAGCAAAGAACCCATGAAGCAAATACACTACACATGCAGAAATCCTATTTCCTCTGGTGGGGTGAATCCAGAAAAAGGGCGCACAATCTTAAAATTAGGCCTTTCGGGAACAAAATTAGCAAGGACTTTTTCACAGAAAGGGTTGTAGGAAACTGGACTTTGCTCCCTCAGAAGGCTGTTGTAATGTATTTGTAATCAAAAACAGATTATCTGGTCATTATCACATTGCTGTTTGTGGGAGCTTGCTGTGCGCAAATTGGCTGCTGCGTTTCCTATATTACAACAGTGACTACACTCCAAAAGTACTTCATTGGCTGTAAAGTGCCTTGAGACATCCGGTGGTCATGAAAGGCGCTATATAAATGCAAGTCTTTCCTTTAAACAGTCTTCCACAAGTCAGTAGATAAGTACAGATGGGCACGGGGAATCAGAACATGGAATGCTTTACTGTAAATGCCCATCAAGGCAGAGACCAGAGTATATTTTAAAAGGGTAACTATTTAAAAAGGAATATCAAATATAAAATAATGAGGCGAAAGGGAAGGGGGTGAGTTCGAGTTACTAACTCCAGTTGACGTGCTATCCAGTGAGATCCGGAGATCGGAAGCGGAGAGGAGAGGACGGATGAGGCACGGAGGAGCGGAGAAGTTGGAGTCCAGAGATGGAGCAGTGTGGACAAGACCAAGGGAAGGTGCAGCACGGGCCAACGGTGAGGCTGTGAGGTGGTGAGGCTCACATTGCGGACTATGAATTCCACGGAGAGAGCGGGCCTGTGGGAAGGAGGAAGGAAGGAGGACAGTAGGGGTAGGTTTGAGTTTGTGTGTATGCATTGGCACATGCGGCGGAGTCTGGTCTCCAGTCGTCTTGGATCCCCTTACCACCGGACCAAGACCTTGCTCCGTCAAGCCCGTGTGGTGGCTGGTGTGCAATGGCCACCCCACGTTAAAAGAATTCACGCACAGGAATCTTTCACCATCGCAGGAATCGCTGCTTGGGCGGAAAGCAACGCAGGTCGCTGCTTGGGCGGAGATCGCTGTGGCGGGGGCGGGGGGGGGGGGGTTGAAGAAACTAGGGGATGGGAGAGACTGGGGTGGGGGGCGGTGAGAGATAAAAAAGTTGTTTACAGGTAAAGATGCATACAGCCAACAGAAGATCGACTTAAAACCACCTTTTCCAGGGTGGTCTGCAGGGTCGCCGGTATGTCGCTGATGAATTTTCCGCCGGGCTGTATTTCGGTATTTTTCGATGATTTTCGCGATTTTGGGCGGTATGCAGGCAGTATGCTGACCAATTTCGGGCCCATTGTGAGAAGAAGAACTGTATTAAGAAAGAAAGAGAGACTTGCATTTATATAGCGCCTTTCACGACCTCAGGATGTCCCAAAGCGCTTTAGAGCCAATGAAGTACTTTTGGAGTGTAGTCACTGTTGTAATGTAGGAAACGCAGCAGCCAATATGCGCACAGCAAGCTCCCACAAACAGTAACATAATAATGACCGGCTAATTGGTTTTTGTTATGTTGATTGAGGGATAAATATTGGCCCCAGGAATAACTCCCCCTGCTCTTCTTCGAAATAGTGTCATGGGATCGTTTACATCCACTTGAGAGGGTAGACAAGGTCTCGGTTTAACATCTCATCTGAAAGACAACACCTCTGACAGTGCGGCACTCCCTCAGTACAGCCAGCCTAGATTTTTGTGTTCAAGCCTCTGGAGTAGGACTTGAACCCACAACCTTCTGACCCAGAAGTGAGAGTGCTACCAGTTGAGCCACAGCTGACACATTACCAGCCATGCAGTTTAACATATGTCTTATGTCTGGAGGCTACCCTATGGACGGTCCAATTTACTGCAGCATTTTTGCCATTCCTGATCTCCACCCTGTAACGTGAATTCTTCTATTTAACCTACCTCCTCCTGTCGTAAGAGCTGGCACTCAACCCTTTTATCACTCGAACAGGATGACTTGCTTCCACATGAGTTCAGATGTTTCAATGAAGGACCCGATGTTCCAGGTCCTGAACTCCGATTGAGGGGGTGGAAGGTGCCTGTGGGTGGATTTTTTTAACGTGTGGTGGCCGTTGCACACCAGCCACCACACGGGCTTGACAGAGCTAGGTCTTGGTCCAGTGGCAAGGATTAACCAGGACGACTGGGGACCTGCTCTGCTGCCTGGACCTAGTGTGCGCACATATCGCACAGTGTGGGCTGGGCCCGTGCTGCCCCTGGGCCCTCGCCTCTTCTGGGCCTCATACCCTCATTTGCCACACCTCCGCCAGGATCTCTCGCCGCTCCTCCGCCACGATCCCTTATCGCTCCTCCTCCACAAATATTCGGCGCACCTCTGCCACGATCTCCCACCACACTGTAGGATCCGTTCCTCCCCCCCCCCAACGGTAAAAATTGGACGATTGAATATATAAACTCAGAACTGCATTCAACCCTTTTATCACAGGCTCGCTAACTGGTGTACTTCTTAGCTTCCCAAGCATTGCCACCCAGTGACTGAGAGAATAATTACAGGTGAAATACAAAGGTTAACTGAACCACATCCACTGGTCCCCCCTTACCTATTCTGCTAGTTACAACAGGCTTGTTAAACATGATTTTCCTTTCATAAATCCGTGTTGACTTGGCCCAGTCTTATTATTTTCTAAGTGGCCTGTTACCACGTCTTTAATAAAAGATAGATGACCAAAAGCTTGGTCAAAGAGGTAGGCTTTAAGCAGCATCCTAAAGGAGGGGAGAGAGAGGTTGAGAGGTGGAGAGGTTTAGGGGCAGAATTCTGGAGCGTAGGGTCTCGGCAACTGAAGGCCCAGCCGCTGATGGGAGAGCGATGAAAATCAGGGATGCGCGAGAGGCCAGAATTGGAGGAACACTGAGTGGTGGGAGGAGGTTACAGAGATAGGAACATTCCTATTTATTACTTCAGAATTTCTGAATTGCCACATTGTTCCAAATTTAAAAGAGGAAGTGGCTTTCTAGTTCCTGCTGGGGAGCTCAGTTTTCTTACACTGCTCCGAGTTCCGCTTCAAAACTACGAGTGAGCAGGCGGCTCAGGGGAAGTTATTTTGTGTGCAGACGTCCCTCCTTAGTGACAATTGTGGATAGGAGGTTGCCCAAGACTCCCAATTCATAGCCTTACTGAGGAGAGGGGGAACTCTAAGCAAGATAGGCAGGGCTTCCTGCTGGAGTTAGGCTGGGCCCCTGGCATAACTCCAGCAAAGAGTGACGGGAAATTCCTTTGATGGTGCTTTTCCTGTTCCTCCACTCCTTTCTGCCAGAATGAATGGAATATGTCATGTGAGTTATTTGTGGCATAGCAACGCTGAGCACTGGGAAGGTCAGCTATGGCAACGGGTCGTGGTCGGGAGGGTTTGGGAGTGAGGTGAGTATTTAAAAATGTAAAGAACTGCTTTCGCCAGTCCAATTGGTTGGAGGGCTATCGATTATATTGGTTCAAGGCGGGATTTAAAAAAATATTCTTTCTTCATTTCTGGGTCACTCACGGCCTACCTCAGGTTTTTCTCTGCTTCCCAACTTCCATTCCCTACTAGGCTAAAGAGGTGCTAGGATGTCTGTCTTTCTTTCTTTCTTTCCCGAATGTCAAGAACTAGGGGAGTCACGGTCTCAGGCTAAGATGTCGGCCATTTAGGACTCAGAGGGTTGTGAATCTTTGGAATTGTCTGCCCCAGAGAGCTGTGGATGCTGAGTCGCTGATTATAGTCAAGGCTGAGATCGATAGATTTTTGGAGTCTAGGGGAATCAAGGGATATGGGAATCGGGCGGGAAAGGAGTTGAGGTCGCTGATCAGCCATGATCTTATTGAATGGCGGAGCAGGCTCGATGGGCCGAATGGCCTACTCCTGCTCCTATTGCTTATGTTCTTAAAATGCCAGAAAAGCCGGTCGCGCCATTGTCCCGGTGTTTCCGCAGCTCTTCCGCCGACCGATGGAGGAATCCCCACGGCAACTCCCCCCTTCAAGCCAGTCTCGGCCCAATTAAAGTCACCGTTTAAAGGGGCCTGTAGAGTTATTTGTTTTCTTGTCATTAAGATTAACAATCAATGCAATGAGGCAATAAAAATACTTTGGTGTCACGAATCTGGGCTGATGATAATTCAGCCTCTTCCAGGAATTTTCTTCCCCAAAATAACAAAACTGAAGCAGCATCATACCAGGAATTGTAAAAGCTGAAAAGAACCTTTACGTTTTCAAAGCTGGTGTTTCAAAGGGGATCTCAGCAACTGCGATGTACGAGGGTGGGGTAGCGTAGTGGTTACATCACTGGACGAGTAAACCAGAGGTCTGGACTAATGATCTGGAGACATTAGTTCAAATCCTACCCACAGCAGCTGCAGAATTTAAATTGAATAAATCTGGAATAAAAAGCTAGTGTTAGTAATGATGTAACTACTGGATTGTTGTAAAAACCTAATGTCCTTTAGGGAAGGAAATCTGTCACCCTTACCTGGTCTGGCCTACATGTGACTCCAAACACACAGCAATGTGGCTGACTCTGAAATGGCGGCTCACCACCACCTTCTCAGGGGCAATTGGGGATGGGCAATAAATGCCAGCCTTGCCAGCGACGCCCGCATCCCATGACCGAGTATTTTTAAAAATCTAATAAGGGAACAACAATGTTCTTCCTCTTTAAATATATCATTTCCCTTCAAGGGGACCTTCCCTGAACTTGGCTATTTCAATAATTTATTCACAAATGTAACATTCCTAACGTGTTCCGCACAAATCGTGACATTGCCACCGTCTCTCCTTCCTGCAGTGCATTCTGGGTTGTGTGGCACCGCACTCTGGGAAGGATGTGAAGGCCTTGGAGCGGGGCCCGAAAAAGATTTATGAGAATGTTTCCAGGGCAGAGGGACTTCAGTTACGTGGGTAGACTGGAGAAGCTGGGGTTCTTCTCCTTAGAGTGGAAAAGCTTGAAAGGAGATTTGATAGAGGTGTTTAAAATCATGAAGGACCCGGACAGGGTAGATTTTTATAAATGTATTCTTTGATGGGACGGAGGGCGTCGGCTTAACGTCTCTTTCGAAAGACGGCACCTTCGACAGTGCGGCGCTCCCTCAGCACTGCACTGGGATTGTCAGCCTGGATTTTTTGTGCTCAATACCCTGGAGTGGGACTTGAACCCATGACCTTCTGACACAGAGGCAAGTGTGCCACCCACTGAGCCACGGGCGATTGATCAGGTGGTGTGAGAGAGCCCCGCCCCCCCCCCCCCTCCCCGCACGGGCTGCTGGGTAAGGGCCATCGAGTGAAGCGTAGAAGGGAGGGAGACCCAGTTTCCCAAAGCCCAATTCCCCAGGCCCCACTTGCTCAGTCCCTGCCGGCAAAACCCACAAACTCTGTCGGGGCGGGGGGGTTCGAATTTCCCGATGGGGATGCCTCAATTTCGCAGGAAAATGGCGCGAACCAGCGGTTACATCGGTTCGCCTGAATTTCAGCCGCGTTTCCCACATTACAACAGCGACTACACTTCAAAAAGTACTTCATTGGCTGTTAAGCGCTTTGAGACGTCCGGTGGTTGTGAAAGGCGCTATATAAATCCAAGGGCTGGATTTTCGGTTGTCCATAGCCTCAGTTAGCGCTTAGAGACCGGGAGCACAGCTTTTAGCGCCCCAACGGAAAATTCATCAGAGGCTCCCCGGGGGGGGCGCAAACCCATAGCGCCTGGCTGCCGACGATCGCTCCGATTATGACGTATTCCTGGTGCAATGCCTACGCTTGCACCCCGATCGGTAAATTCGGTGCGTGCGCCTCATTGAGCGCCCACCAATAACAACGTCTGGAAGATCAGTCGGTACAGGCTTGCAGTGTCGTTAACTGGCGGCTACTTAAAGGGATGAGCAAGCACTTCTCTCGGGAGATCGCAGTCAGTGCAACGTTTACACACATCATCATCATAGGCGGTCCCTCGAAACGAGAATAACTTGCTTCCACGCCGAAAAGGGATGAGTTCACAAGTGTTTCAATGAAGGACCTAATATTCCGGATCCCGAACTACATCCTGAAGGGTGGAAGATGCCTGTGGGTGGATTTTTTTTAACGTGGGGTGACCGTTGCACACCAGCCACCACACGGCCTTGACAGAGCTCGGTCTTGGTCCAGTGGCAAGGATTGACCAGGACGACTGGAGACCAAGCTCTGCTGCACGGACCTAGTGCGCGCACACACACACATCGCAGTGTGGGCTGGGCCCGTGCTGCCCCCTGGCCCCTCGGCTCTTCTGGGTCCCAAACTCACGCCTCTCCTGGGCCCCCGATCACGTCGCTTTGCAATCTCTCGCCGCTCCTTCGCCCCGACCTCGCCGCTCCTGCTGTACCTGCCCACGCTGCAGTCAGCCGTCGCCCTCCTACAGCAGCGCGCGCTGCTCCCTCCAATGGCCCCGGCCTGCTGATGGTCTTGCACGGTGTGTGAGCCTCCGCGTTTGCAGCGGCCAACACACATAACAGTGCGGCTTGAAAAGAGGTGATTTTGTAAACTTTAACGGGTGCATTACTATGCTGTGCCTTTAACACTCCCGGGGTCTGATTTGGAGTTCCACGGATGCGCAATGGGCCCGCGCAAAATGTACCGACCAAACTTTCGTTATCGCCCCCGGCTCTGGTGTGCAATGGCCGATTTATCGCCCCTGTCAACTCTTCGACCGAATCTGCCGAATTTCTGGGCGGGAGGTGCAAACTTTTTTAAGGCGCTAAAAGTACCGTTCCGCCCGGATTAACACCGCAACAGAGGCACGGCCGAATTTCCCGCCCCTGCCTCCCTCCCCCCCTCCCCCACCCCTCAAGTTTTTCTCTCAATACAAATAATTTATCGGCTGGGAAGCTCTTCGGGACGTCCTGAGCTGGCGAAGAACACTTTAGGAATGTGAGTCCTTTTCTTTTCATTCTGCAGTTGTTGCTCTGTAGATTCGCCCCGTTCGATTGCGGGGGGGGGTGACTCACCTGCAGAGATTCAGCTCCGCACTTTCCAGGCTCCGTCGCTTTTCAGGTGGCCTGCTCCAAAAACCAGACCATCTCATCCAAAAAAAAAAACAGATCGGCTGATAGGCCTCCGACAGGAAGTGTGCGGGAAAAAACCCGTCCGGGACTCGGCTCGATCAGGCAAAGGTGTCGACTTCCTGTCCCGCCGACCGCAGTTAGCGACCGTTTATAGATATAGAAAGACCAACAGGTCTCCCAAACCCGGAATAGTCAGTCGCAAATCAATCATTTGGTCACACTTCCTCAAACCTCGTTACGCAATGCACAAAAAGGCCGTGTGACTAGCTTCTTTGCTGTCGTTGTGAAGAGATTTATTAATTACTTGCTTTTTTTCATTCCTCTTTCTTGAGCTCCCCGGCGTGCCAAAAAGCTGCGGCGATGCAGCAACAGCTGAGGCCTGAGAGGTGAGCAGCGGACAAAGCCAATTGCACCGTTCTGTTCCTTCTGCCTCCGACATTGTGCCGGGGGGCCGAGGCGGAGGGCGACGGTGGGGGGGAGCGACAGGACTGAAAGCGCGAGAAGCAGAAGCTAAAATGTATCTGTTCTTTTCAGTGATTACAATCAGCTCCCTGACGACGTGCCAGTTTTCGCCCACATTGCAGATGTGGAACAGAGTAAAGGATTCACCAGCCACTTTGTGAGTATCCCACCTCTTAAAGGGGCAGGCAACCTCTTTTCTGTTGTGTTCGGACTGGAGGGGTTGGGGGGAGCGGGGACAAGGGGAGCAGCATATGCTTCTGAGCAAGCGTGCTGCGGCCAAGTTGCGTACAGCAAGGTCCCACCAACATCAGTCAGCTCGAGGGCCAGTTATTCTCTTTTGGGGATGTCGGTTGAAGGAAGGAACATTGGCCAGGAGACTGGGAGAAGTCCCCTGCTCTTCCTCAACCAGTGCCACGGGACCTTTTATGTTCACCCAGACGGGGCCTCGGTTTAGCGTCTCACCCGAAAGACAGCACCTCCGGCAGCACAGCGCTCCCTCAGCACTGTACTGGGAGTGTCAGCCTGGATTATGTGCTCTCAAATCTGTAGAGCAATGATTGAACTCACAAACTTCTGATTTAGAAACAGATTTACACTGAAATTTACAGGGCAGAAGGAGGCCATTTCGGCCCATCGTGTCCGCGCCGGCCGACAAAGAGCCGCACGGCCCTTGGTCAGCAGCCCTGATGGTTACATGTAAACCTATGAACAATGGCGGAAAGGGAAAAAGCACCCGGCCCAACCAGTCCGCCCCACATAACTGCGACACCCCTTACACTGAAACATTCGACACTCCACCCCAACCGGAGCCATGTGATCTCCTGGGAGAGGCAAAAACCAGATAAAAACCCAGGCCAAGTGGGGAAAAAGGAATCTGGGAAAATTCCTCTCCGACCCATCCAGGCGATCGAAACTAGTCCACAAGATCGCCCTGGCTGATTTAGAGATGAAAGCGCTACTGACTGAGCCGAGGTGATCGGTGAGTTGGCCATTTGGCCCCTCGAGCCTGCTCATGGCTGACCTTCTACCTCAGTTCCACTTTCCCGCCTGATCCCCATAGAGTCTAAAATTTGATTGATCTCAGTCTTGAATATAATCAACGACTGAGCCTCCACAGCCCTCTGGGGCAGAGAATTCCAAAGATTCACTGCCCTCTGAGTGAAGAAATTCCTCCCCATCTCAGTCCTAAATGGCTGACCCCTGCTTTCCCCACCCCCATTTCGATTCTGTCCCGTCCTGACAAAGGGACTAACTGTTATACTCATAATAAATGGTCAGACCGAGTACTGTGTGTAATGAGCAAGTGTGACCTTAGCTCCTTTATTGTAGTTCCAGAGTGCAGGTACCTCATGGGCGGCCTGCTTATATACTGTACTCCCAACGGATGCTGAGATCTCTTGGGACTCCAACAAGTAGGCCCTCTGGTGGTCAGGCGTGATGCAGGTTACAAGGGGTTAAATACATAACACTAAATTGTGCTGGTTTTGACAACCCTGAGAGCGATTGACCATTCTTCCTGCATAACCCTCGTGAGTAAGTGGGGAGGGGGGGGGGGGGAGAAACCATGCAGCTTGTCCTCACCTAACATTCACACATGACTGTTCTATCTTCTTCAAGGGGAGGATTGACACATATCTGAGGTAGTCAGGAGCAGAGAGATATGGGGGTCGGGTGGGAAGAGGTCATTCGAATGGGAGGAGGCTCGTGGGGAGCTTGAACACCGGCATAGACCAGTTGGCCTGTTTCTTTGCTGCAGGTTCTATGTAATGCTATGCGTGGCGACCACGGTAGTGTTGTGTTATTTTTGGTGACTAGGGGGCAGTGATATGCAGCGAGGACAGGCTGGTGGAGGACCTTTGCCTTATGGATATTTAGCGTAAGGCCTATGCTTTCGTAGGCCTCAGTAAATACGTCGATTATGTCCTGGAGTGCAGCCTCTGTATGTGTGCTGGCGCAGACATCGTTTGCGTACTGTAGCTCGACGACAGAGGTTGTGGTGGTCTTGGACCTGGCCTGTTATGTTGCTGGACTAATGATCGCGAGAACGTGAGTTTAAATCCCACCATGGCCTTTTGAGAATTAAAATTCCGCTTTAAAAAAGAAAACAACAACAACTTGCATTTATGTAGGCACCTTTAACGTAGTAACATGTCCCAAAGCACTTCACAGGAGCATTATCAAACAAAATTTGACACCGAGCCACAGTAGGAGAAATTAGGGCAGGTGAGAGGTAGGTTTTAAGGAGCTTCTTAAAGGAGGAGAGAGAGGAGGAGAGGCAGAGAGGTTTAGGCAGCGAGTTCCAGAGCTTAGGGCCCAGGCAACAGAAGACACGGCCGCCGATGGTGGACGGATTAATATCTTGGATGCTCAAAATTAGAAGAGTACAGAGATCTCGGAGAATTAGAGATAGGGAGGAGTTGAGGCCATGGAATGATTTGAAAACAAGGATCAGAATTTTAAAATCGAGGCGTTGCTTAACTGGGAGCCAATGTAGCTCAGTGAGCGCAGGGGTGATGGATGAACGAGACTTGGCATAGAATCATAGAACGGTTACGGCACAGAAGGAGGCCATTTGGCCCGTCGAGCCCGTGCCGGCTCTCTGCAAGAGCACCTCAGCCAGTCCCACTCCCCCGCCCTTTCCCCGTAGCCCTGCAAATTCTTTTTCCTTCAGGTACTTATTCAACTCCCTTTTGAAAGCCACGATTGAGTCTGCCTCCACCACCCTCTCAGGCAGCGCATTCCAGATCCTAACCACTCGCTGCGTAAAAGCGTTTTTTCTCGTGTAGACTTTGATTCTTTTGCCAATCGCCTTAAATCTGCGTCCTCTGGTTCTCCACCCTTCCACCAATGGGAACACTCTCTCTCTCTCTACTCTGTCCAGACCCCTCATGATTTTGAACACCTCGATCAAATCTCCTCTCAACCTTCTCTGCTCCAAAGAGAACAATCCCAGCTTCTCCAGTCTATCCACGTCACTGAAGTCCCTCATCCCTGGAACCATTCTCGTAAATCTTTTCTGCACCCTCTGTAAGGCCTTCACATCCTTCCTAAAGTGCGGTGCCCAGAATTGGACACAGTTGAGGCTGAACCAGTGTTTTATAAAGGGCAGCAGAGTTTTGGCTGAGCTCAAGGTGACTGTAACTAAAAAAGCCACGTCGGTAAAAGTGACCCAGAAGCTGTCAGATTGTTGTAAAAACCCAACTGGTTGGGAAGGAAATCTGCCACCCTTCACCGGTCGGGCCTCTATGTGACTCCAGTCCCACACCAACTGCCCTCTGAGGTGGCCCGACGAACCATTCACACCAAACCACTGAACAACATTGAGGGAGCACCTTCACCACATGAACTGTAGTGGTCCACGAAGAAAGTCCACCCCCCCCGTGCTCACCGACCTACATTGGCTCCCGGTTAAGCTACACTTCGATTTCAAAATTCTCATCATTCTTTATACATCAGTCCATGGCCTCGTCCCTCCCTATCTCTGTAATCTCCTCCAGCCCCACAACCCCTGAGATATCTGCGCTCCTCTAATTTTGAGGATCCCTGATTATAATCGCTCAACCAGCGGTGGCCGTGCCTTCTGTTGCCTGGGCTCCAAGCTCTGGAACTCCCTCCCTAAACCTCTCCACCTCTCTACCTCTTTTTCCTCCTTCAAAACATTCCTTAAAACCTACTTCTTTGAGCAAGCATTTGGTCCCCTACCCTAATTTCTACTTATGTGGCTCGGTATCAAAATCTTTTCATCTCATCATCATCGTCATCATAGGCAGTCCCTCGGAATCGAGGAAGACTTGCTTCCACTCTTAACATGAGTTCTTTGTTGACTGTACAGACCAATACGGGAACCAAAGTCCCTGTCACAGGTGGGACAGACAGTGGTTGAGGGAAAGGGTGGGTGGGACTGGTTTGACGCACGCTCCTTCCGCTGCCTGCACTTGATTTCTGCACGCTCTCGGCGACGAGACTCGAGGTGCTCAGCGCCCTCCCGGATGCACTTCCTCCACTTAGGGAGGTCTTTGGCCAGGGACTCCCAGGTGTCGGTGGGGATGTTGCACTTTATCAGGGAGGCTTTGAGGGTTTCCTCTGCCCACCTTTGGCTCGTTTGCCGTGAAGGAGTTCCGAGTAGAACGCTCGCTTTGGGAGTCTCGTGTCTGGCATGCGGACTAAGTGGCCCGCCCAGCGGAGCTGGTTGAGTGCCCTGTGATCAATGCTGCTGTGAAGCGCCTTGGGACGTTTTACTACGTTACAGGCGCTATATAAATTCAAGTTGTTGTTGTTGAGGGGCAAATGGGGATGGGCAAAAAATGCCAGCCTTGCCAGTGACAGCCAGATCCCGAGAACGAATAAAGAGGAAAGAATTGCCCTCTGTAGTGATCAGCCCTTTTATTTTTTCCGCCCTCTGTGGTGTTGAGGCCCACCGGGCGTTTATCGCGGCAAGATCAATCCCACTGCATGCCGCCAAATCCTGTTCCCCTTGTTTCAGCGTTTCTCCGTGTTTGTTTTCTTAAAGGGAGGCTGAATTCTTTGTGAAGTGCGTTCTCTGTGATTAATACGATTTGAACGTAACTGGGGTTGGGGGTGGGGTGGCTGTGACTCATCACTGGGAAGCTTCATGCTCGGTTGTATTAAGGTGCTTTTACATTCAGAACACACCCAATGGTGTTCTCCACGGTCAGCTGCGTCCCTTTGTATAAACAGTAAAATAATGTCCCCTCCCCCTCCCCTCTCCTCTCCTCTCCTCTCCTCCCCGCCCCTCCCCCCCTCCCCCTCCCCTCTCCTCTTCCCACCCTCCTCCATCCCCTATCCTCTCCTCCCCCTCCCCTCCCCTTCAGTCTCACCTCCCCTCCTTTCTCCTCTCCTCATCCTCCTCTCCTTTCCTCTCCCCTCCCCCTCTTCTTTCTTCCCCTCCCAACTCCCCTCCCCTCCCTCTTCTACTCCCCTCCCCCTCCACTCTCCTTTCGACCCCCTCCCCACTCCTCTACTCCCCTCCCCCTCTCCTCCCCTCCCCCTCAGCCTCTTCTCCCTCTCCCCTCCTGCCCTCACCTTTCCACCCTCTCCCCTCCTGTCCCCTCCCCTCCCCTCTCCTCCCCTACCCCTCTCCTCCCCTCCCACCCTCTCCCCCTCTCCTCCCCTCCCCTCCCCCTCCCCGCCCCTTCTCTTCCCCTCCCCCTCCCCTCCCCATCACCCTCAGCCTCTCCTCTCCTCTCCTCCACCATCCCTCACCCATACCTCCCCCTCCCCTCTCCTCTCTTCCTCTCCTCCCCTCTCACCTCTCGTTTCCCCTTCCCTCTCCCCTCCCCTTCCCTCCCCTCTCCTCCCCACCCTGGTTCCTCCCCTCACCGATCCCGCCCCTCCCCCCTCATTTCCTCCCCTCTTTCCTCTCCCTCCTCTTCTCTCACTGTTCCCCTATCTTCGCCTCCCCTTCTTCCTTCTCTCATTCCCTCCCTTCCTCCCCCTGCCCTCTGTTCTCCTGCTCTACTCTCCTCCCTCCGCACCCCTCTCTTTTCCTCTCCCCATCCCCTCCTCTTCAATCCCCCCCCCCCCCCCGCTCTTCCCCAGGAGGGTACTGGCTCTTTCTGGGGCATGGTCCCAATGGCCAGTACCCCAACCAGCTGCCCAATGTTCCTACGTGAGTCCGGGCAGTAAGATCCAGCCGGTTTATCAACTACCCCGACCCTGCAAACACATGTACACTATTCAGCAGGGATCCCTGGATAGAACCAGGAGCAGGGACCTTGGCTGATTTATCTCCTCCTAGACCAGGCTGGTTCAGGTCGATTGCAATGCCTCTTAGTGCCACCTTGGCTAAGATCAGCTAACTGAACCCAGAACAAGAGTTTGTCCTGACACCTTCCTGACCCCAGTACTGGGATGCCCCGCCCGGGAATTCGGTATTAGATGAACGTTTCTAATCGAGTGATTGCCAGAAGAACCAAAGGCGACATGAGGAAGAGCTTTTTTAACGCAGCGAGTGTTTAGGATCTGGAATGCGCTGCCTGAAAGGATGGTGGAGGCAGACTCAATCGTGGCTTTCAAAAGGGGAATTGGATAAGTACTTGAAGGAAAAACTAGTTGTAGGGTTACGGGGAAAGTGCGGGGGGAGTGGGACTAACCAAAGTCCTCTTGCAGGGAGCCGGCATGGGCTCGACGGGCTGAATGGCCGCTGTAATGTATTTGCTTCATGGGTTCTTTGCTTAAGAATTCATAGCAAAACATTGCTATTAAGTACTAGTTGCTTTATTAACAAAGGTTTAACAATCACACTACACATTACCAGTTCATCCACCAGGCTCACAACCACCTGCCTCATTGTGGATGACCTAGACCCAACTGGCTGGGGTTTTATTGAGTCTTGTGAACATCATGTGACTGGCTAAGCCACTCACAATGCAACAGCTCTATTTTAAGTTGAAACTATAAATCAAGTGCCCCTTATTAAAGGGGCACTAAAACCGACAAATTAAACTTTTAACATTAAACAGATCAAATTAGATTTTGGTTGCCGGCAGTGATGATGCACTCCAGTCCCTCCGGCGCCCACCTCTCGTGGAAGTCCGCGAGCGTACCGGTGGACACCGCGTGCTCCATCTCCAGGGACACCCTGGCTCGGATGTAACCGCGGAAGAGAGGCAGGCAGTCAGGCTGAACGACCCCCTCGACCACCCGCTGCCTGGACCAGCTGATAGCCCCCTTGGCCGTGCCCAGGAGCAGTCCTACAAGGAGGCCCTCCAACCTGCCCGCTCCTCTCCGTACATGGTGCCCAAAGATCAGGAGTGTGGGACTGAAGTGCAACCAGAATTTGAGGAGCAGCCCCTTCAAATATTGTCTGACATGCTCAATAAAACTGGCTCTGTTCTACTCACAGGTGTTTGTCATCCAGGTGAAGCAGAAAGGCGGCGGCAAGTATTTTATCTTCCATTGTTACCGGCAATTTTACAGCCTCCATGGTAAACTGCAGATGAAATTCACTGTACATAAACATGGAACACGGACTCTTCCAGACCGCAGAAATTGCAGGTGGTCTGGGAGTCCGTGAGCCAGCTTAAAAACCGATTGCACGGGACTGCCCCGTCAACACCCTCCAGGCCAAGTCCCCAATAAATCGAGGGAGGACTCCCGCGTAGAGTGCATTCCATTGGGGACGCAACAGCACCACAAGCCTGTGAGCATGCTCACAGGTGCGTACATTACAGCCTCCTCGTGTGCTGTAACCATCGTCTGATTCTATGACATGCTCAATAAAACTGGCTCTGTCCTATTCACAGGTGTTTGTCATCCAGGTGAAGCAGAAAGGCGGCGGCAAGTATTTTATCTTTCGACGTTACCGGCAATTTTATAGCCTCCAGGTTAAACTGCTGATGAAATTCACTCTGGGGACCTACAAGAACAACAGCACCTATGTCTTGCCTACACTACCAGGTAAGGACACACTTGGAAAGGTCCCGTCCTGTCAATGGGATGGATCCATTCTGGTCCCCTTCGTACAGAAAGGACAGAGGAGGCACTGCAGAGGGCGCAGAAAAGATTCTACAAGAAGGATACCAGAACTGAGAGATTATAACTATGACGAAAGACTGAACAGACTAGTGGCTTTTTTTCTCTCAGGGGGTGATCTGATAGAGGTCTTTAAGATTATGGAGAGAAAACAGGAAAGGGGTACTGAAGGAATGATCAGCCATGATCTTATTGAATGGTGGTGCAGGCTCGAAGGGCCGAATGGCCTACTCCTGCACCTACTTTTTATGTTTCTATGTTTCTATGAAAGGGTTTGACAGGGGAGACTAGTGAGGACGTTTCCACTTGCGGGGGAGTCCAGAATTAGGATCCATCAATATACGATAGTCACTAATAAATTCAGTCAGGATTTTAGGAGAAACTTCTTCACCCAGAGAGTGGTGAGAATGTGGAATTCGCTGCCACATTCAGTAGTTGACGTGAATAGTATCGATGCATTTAAGGGGAATCTAGGTAAACATGTGAGGGAGATAGGAATAGAGGTTATGCTGACAGGGTGAGATGAAGAGGGGTGGGAGGAGGCTCGTGTGGAGCATAAACACTGGCACGGACCAGTTGGACTGATTGGCCTATTTCTGTGCTATAATTTCTATGTGGTTCTGTTCAATTTAGGATATATCTGAGGGATACGTAAGCACTCTCTGTTGATTTTCCATGAAACTGCCTAAGCTGTATGTTACAGACACAAGAAAATATTCATTCGAAAGGCCTCGATTTTAAAATTCTCATCCTTCTCAAATCTCTACAGGGCCTCACCCCTCCCTATCTCTGTAATCTCTTCCAGCTCCCCAACCCCGCTCCCCCGCCCGAGATATCTGTGCTCCTCCAATTCTGGCCTCTTGAGCATCCCTGATTATAATCGCTCCAACATTGGTGGTCGTGCCTTCAGCTGCCTGGGCCCCAAGCTCTGGAATACCTTCCCTAAATCTCTCCGGCTCTCTACCTCTCTTTCCTCCTTTACGTTTGTGGGAGCTTGCTGTGCTGAATATTGGCTGCCATGTTTCTCACATTACAACAGTGACTGCACTCCAAAAGTACTTCATTGGCTGTAAAGTGCTTGGAGGCGTTCGGTGGTCATGAAAGGCGCTATATAAATGCAAGTCTTTCTTTAATAAGAATGTAAGCACCTAAGAAACAGGAGCAGGAGTAGGCCCTATGGCCCCTCGAGCCTGCTCCGCCATTCAATAAGATCATGGCTGATCCGATCATGGACTCAGCTCCAATTCCCTGCCCGCTCCCCATAACCCCTTATTCCCTTATCGATTAAGAAACTGTCTATCTCTGTCTTAAATTTATTCAATGACCCGACTTCCACAGCTCTCTGAGGCATGAATTCCACAGATTTACAACCCTCTGAGAGAAGAAATTTCTCCTCATCTCAGTTTTAAAGGGGCGGCCCCTTATTCTAAGATCATACCATCTAGTTCTAGTCTCCCCCATCAGTGGAAACATCCTCTCTGCATCCACCTTGTCAAGCCCCCTCATAATCTTATACATTTCGATAAGATCATCTCTCATTCTTCTCAATTCCAATGAGTAGAGGCCCAACATACTCAACTTTCCTCATAAGTCAACCCCCTCATCCCCGGAATCAATCTCGTGAACCTTCTCTGATCTGCCTCCAAAGCAAGTATATCCTTTCGTAAATATGGAATCAAAACTGTACACAGTATTCTTTCAAGTCTTTGTTAAGACGCTCCTTACAACCTACGTCTTTGACCAAGCTTTTGGTCGTCCTGTCCAATATCTCCTTACGTGGCTCGGTGCCAAACTTTGTTTGCTAACGCTCCTGTGAAGCGCCCTGGGACGTTTTACTACGTTAAAGGCGCTATATAAATGCAAGGTGTTGGGTGTCTAAGTTGGAGGAGTGTATAACGCTTGATTAGATTTTGCAGAAGTAGTTGTTGACACATTACTGCCAGATGTTTTTGACAGCTTTTCTCGTGTATTGCGCCACAGCAGAAACTTTTCCGTCTGAGCCAATCTTTCCTGTTTAGCCACGAGTCCTGTTTATCCCCACCTCTCTGCCGCTGTTCCAGTGAGCGTTCATCGCAAGGAGCTGTGAGGCTTGGCTGCCTATCCGTGTGCAAACAGAGCTGAGTGTCACAGCAGTCACCCCTCCCTCAACCAGATGGGTGGGTTTTGACACTCCCACTAAACCAGTCCCCGTTTCAGAGAAATGCTTTATGGCTCAGTGGGCAGTACACTCGACTCTGAGTCAGAAGGTCATGGGTTCAAGTTCCACTCCAGAGACTTGAGCACAAAAATCTAAGCTGACACTCCCAGTGCAGTGCTGAGGGAGTGCTGCACTGTCGGAGGTGCTGTCTTTCGGATGAGACGTTAAACCGTAGGCCCCATCTGCTTCCTCAGGTGGATGTAAAAGATCCCATGGCACTAGTTCAGAGAAGAGCAGGGGAGTTCTCCCCAGTGTCCTGGCCAATATTTATCCCTCAATCAACATATCGAAAACAGGTTATCTGGTCATTATCACATTGCTGTTTGTGGGAGCTTGCTGTGCGCAAATCGGCTGCCGCGTTTTCCACATTTCAACAGTGACTACACTCCAAAAGTACTTCACTGGGAGTGTCAGCCTAGATTTTTGTGCTCAAGTCTCGGGAGTGGGACTTGAACCCACAACCTTCTGGCCCAGTGAACTTGGCAAATTCCTGTGAAGCCCGTTAGCGTCCCGGACTAGAAATTGAGTTCGGGACGGCAGTGCCGGGCGAAAACACTGGCAGCTGCAGGAGGCACAGATCGGGCGGCCAGACCATGTACAGTAGACACCTCAAATCGCTGGAGAAATACCACCAACGATGTCTCCGCAAGATCCTGCAAATCGTCTGGGAGGACAGACGCACCAACGTCAGTGTTCTCGATCAGGCCAACATTCCCAGCTTCGAAGCACTGACCGCACGCGACCAGCGGGCCACATTGTCCGCATGCCCGACGCAAGAGCAAGCGCTCTACTCGGAATTCCTACACGGCAAGCGATCCCCAGGTGGGCAGAGGAAACGTTTCAAGGACACCCTCAAAGCGTCCTTGATAAAGTGCAACATCCCCCACCGGCACCTGGGAGTCCCTGGCCAAAGACCGGTCTAAATGGAAGAAGAGCATCCGGGAGGGCGCTGAGCACCTCGAGTCTCGTCGCCGAGAGCGTGCAGAAAGCAAGCGCAGGCAGCGGGAAGGAGCGTGCGGCAAACCAGACTCCCCACCCACCCTTTCCTCCAACCACTGTCTGTCCCACTTGTGACAGAGACTGTAATTCCCGTATTGGACTGTTCAGTCACCTGAGAACTCACTTTTAGAGTGGATGCAAGTCTTCCTCGATTCCGAAGGACTGCCTATGATGATGATGACGTTACTGGGGCGATAATTAAAGGCGTGTTGGCCGACGTAAGTATAAAAAAAAACATTCCTTGGTTTCCGCGATGTTACTCCGTTTTCTTCGTAGAGTCCGGGCCACGATCGCTCAGCCCCACACTCCCCGGTGCTCCGTCTCGGTCCTTTTATCATTGCAGAGTCTGTAATATGGGCCTTTCCCTTTAAGGGACGGAAGGGACCTTTGGAATGGCAGCAGTACACGGCCCAATGTGCAGCGCTGCTGATCTCATCATCATCATCATCATCGGAATCGAGGAAGACTTGCTTCCACTTTAAAAATGAGTCCTTAGGTGGCTGAACAGTCCAATATTGAAAAGCACAGTCCCCGTCACAGGTGGGACAGACAGTGGTTGAAGGAAGGGGTGGGTGGGACTGATTTGCCGCACGCTCCTTCCGCTTGATTTCTGCACGCTCTCTGTCATGTATGTAGACCATGTATACTAACTGTATAGTCACATAAGGAGTGCCACCAGAGGGCACTGCGGTGGGGGACCTGAGGGTCACCTGCCTAGGTGTGCAGGGCCCAGTATAAAAGGCTGCCCACCGTGCTTGTGCCTCACTCTGGAGTTACAATAAATGGAACTCAGGTCACAACAGCTCAAGTCCAATACTAGACCTCGTGGAGTCATTCGTAAGAGTATTAAAGACATAACACTCTCGGCGATGAGACTCGAGGTGCTCAGCGCCCTCCCGGATGCACTTCCTCCGCTTAGGGCGGTCTTATCAACAAGAGCAGACATTGACCACGAGATTCAACACCGCCTCCAGTGCGTCAGTGCAGTCTTCGGCCGCCTGAGGAAAAGAGTGTTTGAAGATCAGACCCTCAAATCTGCCACCAAGCTCATGGTCTACAGGGCTGTAGTAATACCCGCCCTCCTGTATGGCTCAGAGACATGGACCCATGCTGACCGCAGCGCACTCTTAGCGCCTCACTTCCCTCCAGGAGCACTAAGCCGAGCACTAAGGTTCCTGCCTCAAATGAAACCACCCCCAAACGGGGCGATAATGAATTTCTCCCCCACAAGGCTTTACCCTATGCCTGTGTCGTTATCTCTGCTGAATCAGCACTTATCTCATTCCCTTCTGAGTGCTTGAGAAGAGTCGACTTTTACTGCACTAGATGGCAGCCTAACACATAAATGGAGAGCTACAAATGCAAAGGAACTATTCTTCACGTTGGTAGTCTCCTCCGTTTATCATCGTGTCTTCTGGATATTCTCCTCTAAGTTCACCTTATCAAGTCTTCTCATTATTTTCACGTGTGGATCATATTCTCCAACCCCCACCCCCACTGCAAGATAAACTCCTCCCAACTTAGAATAAATTCTATATCAAAGGAAATGATTTTTACATCCTCGGAACATCGCAAAGCCCTTCACTCCATTCCACCCCAGGGACTTGAGCACAATAATCTAGGCTGACACCCCCAGCGCAGTGCTGAGGGAGCGCCGCACTGTCGGAGGTGTCGTCTTTCGGATGAGACGTTAAACCCAGGCCCCGTCTGCCCTCACAAGTGGACGTAAAAGATCCCACGGCGCAATTTGGCAGAAGAACAGGGGAGTTATCCCCGGTGTGCTGGCCGATATTTATCCCGCAGTCAACATAACAAAAACAGATGATCTGGTCATTATCACATTGCTGTGTGTGGGAGCTTGCTGTGCGCAAATTGGCTGCCGCGTTGCCCACATTACAACAGGGACTATGCTTTAAAAGTACTTCATTGGCTGTAAAGCACTTTGGGGCATCTTGAGGTCGTGAAAGGCGCTATAGAAATGCAATACTTTATTTACTTTTTCACCGCTTAGGACTCGCTTGTGCCCGTCCAGGCTATGTTGTACGGTAGGCAGCTGATTTGTGCACAGCAATGAGTTAAATGAATGGCTGATCTGTTTTGGTGGTGTTGGTTGAGGGATAAATATTGGCCAGGACCTCAGGAAAACGCCACTGCTCTTCTTCAAAATAGTACCGTGGGAGCTTTTACACCCACCTGATTGCGGCCCGTATAATATCTCGTCTTAAAGGACAGCAGCAGTGTATGTGCTGGAGTCCGACGGATTAGTCCATTGTCCTTTGTAAAGGGTCAAGGTTGGTCCGGTTCTGGGTAAGGCGACTTAAGCCGAAAATGATTTGTTATGGTTTTTCAATCTGGAACGCGCTGCCTGAAAGGGCTGGTGGAGTCAGATTCATTTGTAACTTTCAAAAAGGAATTAGATTAATCATTGAAAAGGAAAAATCTGCAGGGCAATGGGGTAAGAACGGGGGAGTGAGACCAATTGGATAGCTCTTTTAAAGAGCCGGCACAGGCACGATGGGCCAAATGGCCTCCTTCTGTGCTGGATGATTTTCCGATTCTATAATTTTTTTTTTCAATTTTCTTCAGATTAATACTGTTCATTGCAAGGCTGGCCTTCTCCCGCTCCCTGAAAAGCGACCCCACTCCTAATGTCCTCCGTGGTCACTGAATCACTTGGAGCTTTGAAACTCTACTCCCCAGCCCTTCCCAAAAAGGATGATTCGGAGAAGATATTTTTTGTTGCTGGGGTGGGAGCCACATTGGCAAGGCAGCATTTATTGCCCATCCCCCAATGGCCCGAGGGCAGGCAGATTCAACCAAGCAATGTGATAAGAGTTTTGTTAAGCAAGGGTATTAAGGGTCATGGAATCAAGGCTCAACCACGATCTAATTAAATGGTGGAACACCCCGAGGGGCTGAATGGTTTACTCCTGTTCCTATGTTTCCTGTGACCGGAAGTACACATAGACCAGACCATATAGGGGTGGCAGATTCCCTTCCCTGAGGGGCATGAGTGACTGGTTTCTGGGATAGGGGGATTGTCGTTTGAGGAGAGATTGAGTAGACTAGGCCTATATTCTCTAGAGTTTAGAAGAATGAGAGGTGATCTCGTTGAATCATACAATATTCTTAAGGAGCTTGACAGGGTAGATGCAGGGAGGTTGTTTCCCCTGACTATATGAGGAGAGATTGGGTCGACTGGACCTGTATTCACTAGAGTTTAGAAGAATGAGAGGGGATCTCATTGAAACGTATAAAATTTTAACTGGGTTGGATAGACTGGATGCGGGGAGGATGTTTCCCCTGACTGGGAAGTCTAGAACAAGGGGTCACAGTCTCAGGATACGAGGTAGGAAATTTAGGACCGAGATGAGGAGAAATGTTTTCACTCAGAGGGTGGTGAACCTGTGGAATTCTCTACCACAGAAGGCTGTGGAGGCCAAGTCACTGAATATATTTAAGAGGGAGATAGATAGATTTCTAGAAACAAAAGACATTAAGGGGTATGGGGAGAAAACAGGAATATGGTGTTGAGATAGAGGATCAGCCATGATAATATTGAACGGCAGAGCAGGCTCGAAGGGCCGATTGGCCTGCTACCGCTCCTATTTTCTATGTTGCTATGACTGGGGAGTCTAGAACCAGGGGTCACAGTCTCAGAATAAGGGGTCGGCCATTTAAGACATAGAGGAGGAGGAATTTCTTCACTCAGAGGGTGGTGAATCTTTGGAATTCTCTACCCCAGAGGGCTGTGGAGGCTCAGTCTGAGTATATTCAAGACAGAGATTGATAGATTTTTGTATACTAAGGGAATCAAGGGATATGGGGATCGTGCGGGAAAGTGGAATTTAGATCGAAGATCAGCCGTGATCTCATTGAATGGTGGAGCAGGCTCGAGGGGCCGAAAGGCCTACTCCTGCTCCTAATGCTTATGTTCTTATGAGTGCACCAGTTGAGTTTTTTTTACAACTAACCGCTGATGTTCACAGCCATTTTTCTGGTACCAGGGAACATTGAGGTGTGCACTGCAATTCTAAGCCAGCCCTCGTTCCCCACACCTCTCTGTTGCTGCTGGAATGACAATTGATTATAATTTTAGAAATAGCCGCAAAATTCTTGGCTACATGAGCCAAAGGAAAATATGCCCTCGTTACCGTGTTTTGATTCTGTCTGTGTTGCTCACGGTAACTGGAGTGCATGGTATCCTTCGTTTTCAAATCACATTTGGTTTATTCAGTACAATTCTTTCCTATTTTACACTTGGCAGCATTAAGTTCTATTTGTGATTTATTTTATCCTGTTCCTCTGAATGCTCTATTTCCAACACACCTTGGGATTATCCACAAACTTAACGACAGTCTAGTTTTCAATATTTTTTCCCCCCTCTGATATAATTGTGAGCCTGGTTTTTCCCATGTGTAGCCTTCCTCCCTTCATTACTGGTGGAACATTCTGATCCAATCTAAATTGCCCGATCCTCTCTTGCCGTTCCACTCAGTGCGGCTTGTTAACTGAAAACAGAAAGCGCTGGAAAGCACTCAGCGGGTCAGGCATCATCTGCGGAGAGAGAAACAGAGTTAAGGTTTCAGGTCGTTGACCTTTCATCAGAACTGGAAGACGTTGGAGATGTAACAGGCTTTAAACAAGTATGGGTGACTGGGCTTCATAAGTAGAGACATATGGGCTAGACTTTGCATTTCCCGTATCTCGCCGGTAACCGGGCGGTATGAAGATGTGGATTCATCCGTACTGACCAATTACCGCCGAGACGTAAAGCCTCAACATTGACCTTATTCGCTTCCAGCAGTAGCGGTGGCGGCAGTGTGCAGCAGTGGAAGGTCTTAGTCCTTATCCTGTGTAAGGCTGGCTTCATTCTGACCGGTCTACTGCGCATGCGCGATTTTTTTTTCTTTAATGCGCATGCGCGATTTAAAATTAAAATGTTCACGCGCGATTTTTTTTTTGTGCGCATCCGCAATTTTTTTTTTTTATAAATACACATGTGCGATGGGGGTTTTCCTTCCCGCAATTTACATAATCATTTCATGAATCATTTGTTTGATGATTTATTTGTATTTAGAGTGTGTTTTGCCAATTGTGTTGTCACATACCTTTAACCATTATGTGGCAGATCTGCCGGGCTTGGGTGAAAAAAATATCGGAGCATTACTGGAAATCCCTATGATTATACATAACATTAAATGATGAATATTTTTGTGTCCCTCCATTTTTTTTCCTTTTCTGATGCTGCTGCTTGCCATCATGCATCCGTTTGCCAAGAGGGGGTAGATGATCTGGTCACCAATAAAATGCATTAATAAATGATGTAAATGTAACCTGCAATTTAAATCGGCCTTGAGCTCCGATTCCAAAATGGCATCCATATCGCTGGGTCAGGGGCACTTAAGTGTACCCTTTTCATGGCGCTATTATTTGCCGGCGGTATTTTGGGCGGTACTTTAAGAAATAGCCGAAAATAGCACTGGGTGGTCTTGCGGGCGGTAAACGGGCGGTGCATGACATTTATGAGCGAAAATTGATTGCATCTACTAGGCGGGCGGCTGGATTGGCCGCCGGCGTTCAATGGACCCCGAAACTACCACCATCGGTAATCGGGCAGTATATGTGTGCAAGTTTGGATCTCAAGCTTAAATCGGGCGGTAATACATTAAAACCTCAAATCGGGCACTAAATCGGGCAGTAATTGGGTGAAAAGATCGCAAAAGTTTAGCCCCATCATAGAGTACAAAAGTATGGACGTTATGATGAACTTGTATAAAACACTGGTTTGGTCCCAACTGGAGTATTGTGTCCAATTCTGGGCACCGCAGTTTAGGAAGGATGTGAAGGCCTTATAGAGGATGCAGAAAAGATTTAAGAGAATGATTCCATGATCTTATTAAAGACGGAGCTGGCACGAGGGGCCTTATGGCCGACTCCTGCTCCTATTGCTTATGTTCTTATGGGGGACCTCAGTTACGTGGATAGACTGGAGAAGCTGGGGTTGTTCTCCTTGGAGCAGAGAAGGTGGAGAGGAGATTTGATCGAGGTGTTCAAAATCATGAGGGGTCTGGACAGAGTAGATAGCGAGAAACTGTTCCCATTGGCGGAGGGGTCGAGAACCAGAGGACACAGATTTAAGGTGATTGGCAGAAGAACCATGAGAAAAAACATTTTTACACAGCGAGTGGTTAGGATCTGGAATGCACTGCTGAGAGGGCGGTGGAGGCAGACTCAATCGTGGCTTTCAAAAGGGAGTTGGATAAGGTC
This sequence comes from Pristiophorus japonicus, assembly GCF_044704955.1. Taxonomy (NCBI): domain Eukaryota; kingdom Metazoa; phylum Chordata; class Chondrichthyes; family Pristiophoridae; genus Pristiophorus; species Pristiophorus japonicus. The sequence goes on from NC_091995.1 coordinate 85,561,192, forward strand.
CTGAATGAAAAAAATTTCAGGGCTGCGGGGAAAGGGCGGGGGGGGGCGGGGTGGGACTGGCTGAGGTGCTCTTGCAGAGAGCCGGCACGGGCTCGACGGGCCGAATGGCCTCCTTCTGTGCTGTGGCCATTCTATGATTCTATGTACAGAGCCAGGGAAAGGATGGGGAATAGGGGTGGGCTATTGTTGTGGCCATAAAGAACAAAGGGAGAGGCTACTGAAGGAAGGTGGGTGGATGGAATTAAGATATTTGACAGGGTGGAAGGCAGGAGTGATTAAATGGCAAAAGGGATGATGGTTGCAAGGCAAAAGAGGGTTTGATATGGGACTGTGAATGAAACAAATGCTGGTGCCTGTAGTGTATTTGCTTGATGGGTTTTTTGCTTAAGAATTCACAGCTACATATTTGCTGTAAAGAACTAGCTGGTTTATTAGCAAAGGTTTAACAATCAAACTGAACACGACCAGTTCATCCACCAAGCTCATAACCGCACGCCTCATCATGGAGAACCTGAACTCAATTGACCGGGGTTTTATTGAGTCTTGTAAACATCACGTGACTTGGCGAAGCCACTCACAGGGCAACGGCTCCACAGGCCTGTGAGCACGCTCACAGGCGCAGACATTACAGTGCCAGGGAGGTGGAAATGGTTAGGGCGGAACTGCAGAGATGGAGGGACGTATGGCAAAGCTGGCAAAGCGGAGGGTGCTGCCATGGCCCGGGAGTGTGATGGGGAAAGGTACCAATCGCGGGACAAATCCCACGGTGCAGGACATCGGCCAGGCTGATAAGGTGTAGGAGGCGAGATGTTTCCTCTGAAAGCATTGGAACTGTTAGGACCAGGATGGGTTAACACGCTGAGAAACAAGGCACGGAAATATCTCCAAAAGCCAATGGAGTTAGAAAACTAATCATTGCTGACAATTCTGTGTCCTCACAAATGAATGAAAGGTAGCAATTGCCTTTATGTTGTTTGCGAGAGGGTTGCCGTAGATACTGCCTCTATATGTGGCCTATGGATGACTGATTCAACCGATTATTAATTTCTTCCCAGCTATTGTGCTTCCAGTGAAAAGGTATACTTAGGAGTTATGGAAGATGAAAGGATTTTAAAGTGCCTTATTTAAGTGCCCACCCAAGCATTATTGTGATGCCCAGGTTGATGATCCTGGTTTTTATTTTTCCTCTCCAGTCTTCTCTGCTGACGATTCTTAGGGTTTGGTCCCCCCCAGGAAGCTGACCAACATCAACAACTTGCATTTATATAGCGCCTTTAACGTAGTAAATCGTCCTGAAGCGCTTCACAGGAGTATTATCAAACAAAATTTGATACCAAGCCGCATAAGCAGATATTAGGGCAGATGTCCAAAAGCTTGGTCAAAGAGCTAGGTTTTAAGGAGTGTCTTAAAGGAGGAAAGAGAGGTAGAGAGGCGGAGAGGTTTAGGGAGGGAGTTCCAGAGCTCAGGGCCTAGGCGGCTGAAGGCACGGCCGCCAATGGTGGAGCAATTAAATGGCAAGAGGCCAGAATTTGAGGAGTGCAGGTATCTCGGGGGGATTGTGGGGCTGGAGGAGATTACAGAGATAGGGAGGGAGCGAGGGCCATGGAGGGATTTGAACACAAGGATGAGAATTTTGAAATCGAGGTGTTGCTCAACTGGGAGCCAATGTAGATCAGCGAGCACAGGGGGGTGATGGGTGAGCGGGACTTGTTGCGAGTTAGGACACGGGCTGCCGAGTTTCGGATCAACCACCCTCGAGCACCTCACTCAAAGTGGTTACCTCGCCATGCCAAAGTCTAGACGTGAGCATCTGCAGCCTCATCGGTTACAGGGGTGGGGCTGGAACGTGACAGCTGGCCCAAAGCTGGTCCAAGCCTCACCTAATCTGCACATCTGGACAGATACTACCGAAGGGTCAAAGGTTAGTGATCATGAATGGGAGACCACGGCCCCGCTTTTAAAGGTCGGGGGTGGAGGGGAGTGGCGTGAGTAGGGTGTGCGAGTCTCAAATCAGGCGGCTATATAAATGCAAAATGTTGTTGTTGGTATTCAGAGGGTTCAAGTGGACAACAACTTGAATTTATATAGCGCCCTTAACGTTAATAAAATGAGTTTCACAGGAGGGTTATCAAACAAAATTTGGCATTGAGCCACATAAGGAGATACTAGAGCAGATGTCCAGAAGCTTGATGAGAGAGGTCGGTGGAGAGAGATGGAGAGGCGGAGAGGTTTAGGAAGGGAATTCCCGAGCCTGGGGCCTAGTCGGCTGAAGACATGGCCGCCAATGGTGCAGTGATTAAATGGGATGGGCAAGAGGCCAGAATTGGAGGAGCGCAGAGATCTCAGAGGGTTGTAGAGCTGGAGGAGGTTACAGAGATAGGGAGGGGCAAGGCCATTGAGAGATAAGAACGGATTTAAAAATTGAGACGTTGCGGACCAAAACCTGCATAGGTCAGCAATAGGTTAGGGTGATGCACGAAGGGGACTTAGGTGCTAGTTAGGACAAGGGGGAGCAGAGTTTTGGATAAGGAGGGTGGGGGGCCGGCCAGGAGTGGGTTGGAATCGTCATGTCTAAAGGTCACAAAGGTACGGATGAGGGTTTCAGCAGCAGATGTGCTGAGGCAGGACGGGGTCACCTGATGTTACGGAGGTAGAAGTAGGTAAAACTAGAGATAGGTGATAGAGGAAGGTTTGGTGTCTGACCTGCCTTCTCAGCTGGATTATCAACTTTGAACTCATGGGCAGGTGAATTCCTCGTGCAGTGACATACTACCATACTGGCCAGAGAATTCCTTTCCTCACTCAGACCCATCCATTCGCCTCGGTTTGTTCCATCTGTAACATGATCTCCTTATTCCAAATTAGGGAAAATTTATATTGGCAACAAGCAAGAGATTGCAGAGAAGAGGATCCCCGAACTCGACATATACATGAAGGTGGGAATTCTCGTAAGAAGCACAAAAGGTGGCGGTTTCTTTATTTTTCTCTTTCTCCCTCTTTCTCATTCCTTTCTTTATCACTCCCATTTTCTCTTTCTCTCCTATATAAAGACAAGTTCTTTCAAGTCTTTTGCTCACATCGAAACATAGAAAATAGGTGCAGGAGTAGGCCATTCGGCCCTTCGAGCCTGCACCGCCATTCAATGAGTTCATGGCTGAACATGCAACTTCAGTACCCCATTCCTGCTTTCTCGCCATACCCCTTGATCCCCCTAGTTTCTTTAACGCCTATTTTTCGGCCGAGATGAAACATTACGGGGTAGAAATTGCGGTCGTCAGATGCCTTCAACCTGTAACAAATCTACAAACTTACCCAGTGGTCCACTGCGCTTCGCAAGCGCCCCTGGGATCATGTGGGCAGGCCCAACCAATGACAGTAGGGGAGAACCCTCTTCATACTTTTGGTGAGTTCTGTTTTTACAGCGCTGCCATATATATGAATGGGAATACCCCCAAAAACACACAAAGACGTGGAATAAATTTTAAAGACACATTGCATATTTAAAATGAATTAAAATGACACTTAATTAAATATATTTTTTTAAATTATATTTTTGACATTTTTTAAATATATTTTAACAAGGCTAATAATAAACTTACTTTAATGTTTTTAATATAGTGGAAAAATTTATTTTTCTTGTAAGCTGGTAAAAGCAGGCCTTACGCCGGCTTTTACCAGGTGTACGGATTTCACGGGCAAACAGCCCAACTCTCCGCCCGCGGAGGCCCTTTTCCTTCGGATGCGTGCGATCTGTGCGGAGGATTCTTGACCGATTGCAAGTTCCGTGTTTCGGCGCACGCGCAGCGCATGCCTAAACCCGGAACATGCGAGGGTGGAGATGGGCCGGTGCACACCTTGTACGCGCCCACAGGGGCCGCGAATTCAGCCCCTTAATCTTTCTGCTGATGATCCATCTCCATGTTTGTCTGTTTGTGTGTGCACAACTGTATGCATCGTCCTCCCTTTCCCGGGTCATGTTAATATGCCTGTCTGTCTCTGTCTGTCTGTCAGTATTGAAGACGGGCCTGTTTCTCAATCACAGCCTGCCTGACCTCGCCACAGATGTCGGTTGACCTGCTGTGTGGCTTCCAAATCCTGAGGGCAGCCACATATGCTCCGGAAACATCTTTTAGAGGCCTTTTTTCACCTAATGATGGTGGCACAAGGCCCACTCCTGGCTGGAGTTCCATTAACATCCAACGGTTTTGTGTGCGTTGTCAATTAACTTTGTCTCTCCGCTGACTGCAGTATAGACATCAAAGGAACACTAATAGAGCCCGCCAAAGAAAGTCTATTTGTGAGTCTAACCCCAGTAATAGTCAGTTCAAAATGTAAAAGCTGTAAACAACTTGAAAGGACCTGTCTTTGCACGGTGCCTTACAGAAGCTCACGACGTCCTGAAGCACTTTGCAGCCAATTCTTTCAAAAGAGACATTAAACTGAGGCCCCGTCTGCTCTCTCAGGTGGATGTAAAAGATTCCATGGCACTATTTCAAAGAAGAGCAGGGGGAGTTACCCCTAGTGTCCTGGGGCCAATATTTATCCCTCAATCAACATCAGTAAAACCCACTCCAGAGACTTGAGCACAAAACATTTAGGCTGACGCTCCCAGTGCAGTGCTGAGGGAGCGCCGCACTGTCGGAGGTGCCGTCTTTCGGATGAGACATTAAACCAAGGCCTCGCCTGCTCTCTCAGGTGGATGTAAAAGATCCCACGGCCACTATTTCAAAGAAGAGCAGGGGAGTTATCCCCGCTGTCCTGGGGCTAATATTTATTCCTCAATCAACATAACAAAAACAAACATTACCTGGTCATTATCACATTGCTGTTTGTGGGAGCTTGCTGTGCGCAAATTGGCTGCCGCGTTACCCACATTACACCAGTGTCTACACTCCAAAAGTACTTCATTGGCTGTAAAGCACGTCCGGTGGTCGTGAAAGGTGCTATAGAAATGCAAGTCTTTCTTTCTTTCTATATAATTACAGTGAAAGCAGCGCGATGAGGTCAGATGCAGGCAGCGGAAGGAGCGTGCAGCAAATCAGTATCACCCCCCCTTTCCCCCGACAAATGTCTGCCCCACCTGTGACTCTCATATTAGACTGTTCAGCCACCAAAGAATTCACTTTGGGAGTGGAAGCAAGTCTTCCTCGATTCCGAGGGACTGCTTATGATGATGGATGGTAAATCCAAGCACCTCTGACAGTGCAGCGCTCCCTCAGCAGTGCATTGGGAGAGTCAGCCTAGATTTATGTGCTTAAGTTCCATGGATTGGGGCTTGAACCCACAACCTTCTGGCCCAGAAGCGAGTGCTGCTATCCACTGAGCTAATCCATAACGTCACGGGTTCTGCGATGTGAGGAAAGACTGGAGAGAGACCTGGGGGGCTGATTTTAACCTTGGGCAGGGAGTGCAAAATTATACACCTCGCTCGATGTCCCGTTCCAGTGACTTTGGACAGGCCACTTAACGGGCAGTCAATCTGCAAGCACCCTTCTGCATATCGCCGCTTAAAAGTTAAAATGGCCCCATGGGCTTTTCCAGAGCAGCAGTCAGCATGAGAGGTGATCTCAGCGAGGTCTGGAAGATAGTAGACAGTGTGGAAAAGGTTCACCCAGAATGGTTCAAAGCATTTCTGGTGGGGGGAGACTGAAAAATTGCCGCGAAACGTTTCCGCCACTCTTCTCCAGAAGGTGGGGCCTAATGCTGTGGTATGTTCCCTGGATACTGGCTGGCCTCTGGCACCTCGCTATTTAGGCCTCAGTCGTAGGAAGTGGGTCCAAACAGCATTTTTTCCATTTCCTGAACTTTGCATTCAAGTACAGAGTTTAGAAAAATGAGAGGTGATCTACTTGAAACATGTAAAATTCTTGAGGGGCTTGACAGGGTTAATGCTGAGAAAATGTTTTCCCCCTGGCTGGGGGGGGGGGGGGTCTAGAACACGGAGTCACATTCTCAGAATACGAGATTGGTCATTTAGGACTGAGATGAGGAGAAATTTCTTCACTCATAGAGGGTGGTGAAACTTTGGAATTCTCTACCCCAGAGAGCTGTGGAGGCTCAGTCGTTGAGTATATTCAAGACAGAGATCGCTAGATTTTTGGGAACTAAGGGATATGAGGATAGTGCAGGTAAGTGGAGTTGAGGTAGAAGATCAGCCATGATCTCATTGAATGGTGGAGCAGGCTCGAGGGGCTTGAATGGCCTACGCCTGCTTCTATTTCTTATGGTTCTTACGTGCAGTCTTGACAGAAAGGGTGAACATCTCTTTGTGTCGGGGACTGGATAGCATGACAGTGGGTTAAACTCTGACCTCTAACCTCCAACGTCAGGGTTCAAATCTTCCCTGATTGAAGCCATCTCTCTTTTGGTCAACAAAAGGAAGGCCGCGGGCTAGAAACCCCGTTAATAAAACGAAGGTTTAACATCAATGCAGTAATACAAGCTGAATGGTTTTTTCATTTGGGGGCTGATCATTTTCTAATATTTGAATGGAATTCTAGAAACTTCTCGACCTGCCACCCTGGTTTCTCTTGGATGAAGACCTGCGAATATTCTTCTATCAGACCCTAGACGACTGTGAGCAGACACCACGGTCACTCCGGAGACTGAGGCCCACTACCCGAAAAGTGTGAGTAACCATGGTAACCGAAGGTTCCATTAACATCCTTAAGCCCTGAGTTTCCTTGCCCTCTTCAGCACATGCACTATTATTCCGCTGCCATTGCACTGAAAATGGATCGGGGGAAACTTGTGTTTACTGCAAGTTAGAAACATAGAAACATAGAAACATAGAAAATAGGTGCAGGAGTAGGCCATTCGGCCCTTCTAGCCTGCACCGCCATTCAATGAGTTCATGGCTGAACATGCAACTTCAGTACCCCATTTCTGCTTTCTCACCATACCCCTTGATTCCCCTAGTAGTAAGGACTTCATCTAACTCCTTTTTGAATATATTTAGTGAATTGGCCTCAACAACTTTCTGTGGTAGAGAATTCCACAGGTTCACCACTCTCTGGGTGAAGAAATTCCTCCTCATCTCGGTCCTAAATGGCTTCCCCCTTATCCTTAGACTGTGTCCCCTGGTTCTGGACTTCCCCAACATTGGGAACATTCTTCCTGCATCTAACCTGTCTAACCCCGTCAGAATTTTAAACGTTTCTATGAGGTCCCCTCTCATTCTTCTGAACTCCAGTGAATACAAGCCCAGTTGATCCAGTCTTTCTTGATAGGTCAGTCCCGCCATCCCGGGAATCAGTCTGGTGAACCTTCGCTGCACTCCCTCAATAGCAAGAATGTCCTTCCTCAAGTTAGGAGACCAAAACTGTACACAATACTCCAGGTGTGGCCTCACCACGGCCCTGTACAATTGTAGCAACACCTCCCTACCCCTGTACTCAAATCCCCTCGCTATGAAGGCCAACATGCCATTTGCTTTCTTAACCGCCTGCTGTACCTGCATGCCAACCTTCAATGACTGATGTACCATGACACCCAGGTCTCGTTGCACCTCCCCTTTTCCTAATCTGTCACCATTCAGATAATAGTCTGTCTCTCTGTTTTTACCACCAAAGTGGATAACCTCACATTTATCCACATTATACTTCATCTGCCATGCATTTGCCCACTCACCTAACCTATCCAAGTCGCTCTGCAGCCTCATAGCATCCTCCTCGCAGCTCACACTGCCACCCAACTTAGTGTCATCCGCAAATTTGGAGATACTACATTTAATCCCCTCGTCTAAAGCATTAATGTACAGTGTAAACAGCTGGGGCCCAGAACCTTGCGGTACCCCACTAGTCACTGCCTGCCATTCTCCCATTTAAAGTTTGAGAATAGGTTGAGATCGTTTCGGCCCCAAGACTCCTACTCTTTGCTTCCTGTCTGACAACCAGTTCTCAATCCATGTCAGCACACTACCCCCAATCCCACACCTTATTGAACACCTTGTCAAAATCTGTGTGTAGCACATCTATTGCACTCCCTTTATCTATCCGTTTAGTCACTTATCCCATGGCACTGCTCAAGACCAGGCCCTCAAAACTGCCACCAAGCTCATGGTCTGCAGGGCTGTAATAATACCCGCCCTCCTGTATGGCTCAGAGACATGGACCATGTACAGTAGACACCTCAAGTTGCTGGAGAAATATCACCAATGATGTCTCTGCAAGATCCTACAAATCTCGTGAGGACAGGTGCACCAATGTTAGCGTCCTCACTCAGGCCAACATTCCCAGCATCGAAGCACTGACCACACTCGATCAGCTCCGCTGGGCAGGCCACATAATCCGCATGCCAGACACGAGACTCCCAAAGCAAGCGCTCTACTCAGAGCTCCTTCATGGCAAATGAGCCAAAGGTGGGCAGAGGAAACGTTACAAGGACATCCTCAAAGCCTCCCTGATAAAGTGCGACATCCCCACTGACACCTGGGAGTCCCTGGCCAAAGACCGCCCTAAGTGGAGGAAGTGCATCCGGGAGGACGCTGAGCACCTCGAGTCTCATCGCCGAGAGCATGCAGAAATCAAGCGCAGGCAGCGGAAAGAGCGTGCGGCAAACCTGTCCCACCCTCCCTTTCCCTCAACTGTCCCACCTGTGACAGAGTCTGTGGCTCTCGTATTGGACTGTTCAGCCACCAAAGAACTCACTTCAGGAGTGGAAGCAAGTCTCCCTCGATCCTGAGGGAATTCCTATGATGATGATGATGGCAATGCTCAAAAAAGAGCATTGGAGTAATCCCTTGGGCTCAATTTTCGAGGCGCAAACGGAGGCGGGGCGGGAAAATTAACGCCCAATTAACGTCGGCGATTAATTGCTCAATTTTTGGCATTTTGGGGGCTGTGAGCCAGCGCAAAGGGAGGCGTGGAACTATTTTCCCCTTCGCAAAGGCGGGATCCTCGCCAACTTTAGTGCGGGGGCCGGGAGCGCTCCGAGAGAGGCCTCGGGAGCCGGGGGGCTGGGGGGGTGGTGGAAATTCAGGAAAACATTGTAAAAACTTTGCCAACACCCTTAACTGACGAACCGATGCAAAAATATTGAAAAAAATAAACGTTTTAACTTACTGTTTTTTGCAGTTTTATCCAGCTCACCGCCGCCGACAGGGCTGTGTTTTCCCGGGTGGTCATCGCGGGACGCCCTTCAGGGCGCAAGGGGCGGGTGTGAGTCTCGAAACTCGCAGCGGTCTCGCACCGCGAGCCGTTGCATGCCCGGCGCAGCTCTCTCGGGGGCTGCTTCTAAGCACCGCCGCAAAACCCAACCGAACGATCGCTGCCTGGACGACAAACGGTCGAGCGCCCCCATTTTTCGCCGCGGAGGGTCAAAATGCGGCAAAAACCCGGCCGCAAACGACCCAAAAATCCAGCTGCTGGTGTTCTGGCCAGCATTTAGGCAACACCTAAAAGAAAGACTTACATTTATATAGCCTTTTTCACGACCATCAGACTTCCGAAAGCGCTTTACAGCCAATGAAGTACTTTTTGGAGTGTAGTCACTGTTGTAATGTGGGAAACGCAGCAGTCAATTTGCGCACAGCAAGCTCCCACAAACAACAGTGTGATAATGTCCAGATCATCTGTTTTTTTTGTTCGTTTGATTGCGAGCTAAATATTGACCAGGACACCTGCTCTTCTTCAAACTGGCACCATCGGATCTTTTACGTCCACCTGAAAGAGCAGGCAGGGCCTCGGTTTAACGTCTCATCCAAAAGACGGCACCTCCGACAGTGCGGCACTCCCTCAGCACTGCACTGGGAGTGTCAGCCTGGATTTATGTGCTCAAGTCTCTGGAGTGGGTCTCGAACCCACAACCTTCTGACTGAGAGTATCCCACTGATCCACAGGCTGACACTGAGAAAAACTGATTATCTGGTCATTTATCACATCACTGTTAGTGGGAGCTTGCTGTGCGCACATTTGCTGCTGCATTACAACAGTGACTACACTTCAAAAGTACTTCATTGGCTGTAAATCGCTATGGAATATATTGAGGTTGTGAAAGGCGCTATATAAATGCAAGTTCTATTGGCACTCATTGGGCACCATGGCCACTGAGAGAACCCACCAGCTGTTCTTCAAATAGCACCATAGGATATGTAAGAACATAAGAAGTAGGAACAGGAGTCGGCCATTCGGCCCCTCGAGCCATTCAATGAGATCATGGCTGATCTGATCATGGACTCAGCTCCACTCCCCTGCCCTGCTCCCCATAACCCTTCACTCCCTTTTACATTCTGGAGGCATTATTTTAATTTTGAATCAGTGTTACATCCTTCAGTCGACTTTCCTGACACCCCAAGGGTGAAGGTTAATCAGTGGCATAGTTGGAGAATTTACAGGGAGTTCATAAAACCGCACGCCATTAGATTTTGCCAAAACGTCAGTGTGCGGGAATGAGAATAAACGAGTAATTTTTAAATGTGGAATAATCAGATGCATTTGCATCTGTGGAGCGCTTGCAATTAATGTCACTCCTCTTCTGATCCACCACGGTTTTTTTTTGCTTAATGAATTGCACTTACTTTAATTGTGTTATTACAACACTAATCATTCCTCATTTGTTATTTAGCAAATTCAAAATAGCAAAGGAAGATGAGAGTGGAAAAGCAGACACTCCACGGGCAGAGGTAAGTGTTGCTGAAAGAGTGGAACTGGTGCAGCGCACGAGCTGGCAATGGTACGGGTGGTGAATGATTGCATCTTCGCTGAGCCAGAAACTGTTCTGTCCCGCCCTCCCTCCCCTCTCGTTTCTGTCCCTCCTCTTCGAACCATTGCTGGAGCACAGTTCCACAGTTGCTGAAAGCTCCCTGCTCCTTTGCCCACTTGATCATCCTTTATGTGTAGGTCCGACGCTATTTGACCACAAGGTGCATCACAGCCGAGCCTAACATTGTCCGCATCTAAAGCCTGCAGTCACACACATATACGCGCACACATAGACATGCTCACATATACACACACACATAGACATGCTCACATATAATCACACACACAGTCATTCACACATATACACACACACACACAGTCATTCACACATATACACACACACATGCAGACATGCTCACATATAATCACACACACAGTCATTCACACATATACACACACACATGCAGACATGCTCACATATATACACACACAAACATATACAAATATACACACACGTGCACAGACATGCACACATATACACACACATGCACAGACATGCACACATATACACAAGCACAGACATGCACACATATACACACACATGCACAGACATGCATACACATGCACAGACATGCACACATATACACACACATGGACAGGCACACACTCACATGCACACATATATACGCACACACCTCACCACAACTTCTACCACCTAGAAGGGACAGGACAGCAGGCACATGGGAACACCAGCACCTTTACGTTCCCCTCCAAGTCACACACACCATCCTGGCTATATCGCCGTTCCTTCATCGTCGCTGGGTCAAAATCTTGGCACTCACTGTCTAACAGCACTGTGGGAGCACCTTCACCACACGGACTGCAGCGGTTCAAGGCGGCGGCTCACCACCACCTTCTCAAAGGGCAATTAGGGATGGCAATAAATGCTGGCCTTGCCAGTGATGCCCATATCCCACGAATGAAAAAAAACACACACACATACACATGAATACGCACATACACTTACAGATGCGCACACATACACGCACAGGTTTTACTGCCTCTCTCTGTGACTTTGGCTCCATGCTTATCTCCACCATCTCTCTCCACCTGCCATCCAGTTGTGCCAGGATCAATCATGGCTGCCCACAAACTGCCAGGAACAATCATGGCGGCCGCCATGCTCAACAATCTTTGTTTCCAAGTCAAAGCAAAACACTCAGCAGGGCAAAACCTGAGCGGATAATGAGATTCGCTGTTTACCTGGGCTTTATCAGAGCTCCTGTTAAACACTGGGATACCTGTAGATTTGGGAACACCGAACCCAAAGCCACTTACGATTCAATGACCTGCAGTTTGGGTGTAAATGAGGAAGATTAGGCTATAATGAGGAGAGGATTTGAACTGTGCAAAAACAGCCCATTATATTGAAGGAAACATCTGGTTAATGCTTATTAATTTTTAAAATGATTAACAATGTTGCTAATATGAAAAGAAAGATTTGCATTTATATAGCGCCTTTCACAACCACCGGACGTCTCAAAACGCTTTACAGCCAATGAAGTACTTTTGGAGTGTAGTCACTGTTGTAATGTGGGAAACGCGCAGCCAATTTGCGCACAGCAAGCTCCCACAAACAGAACTGTGATAATGACCAGATAATCTATTTTTTCGTTATGTTGATTGAGGGATACATATTGGCCCAGGACACCGGGGATAACTCCCCTGCTCTTCTTCGAAATAGTGCTGTGGGATCTTTTATGTCTGCTTGAGAGGGCAGACTGGGCCTCGGTTTAATCCGAAGAGACCACCTCCGACAGTGCAGTGCTCCCTCAGCACGTCACCAAGATCCAGGTCGGTGATTGAAGCGAGGGCAGAATCAGCAGGAGCGGTGAGGTCGGGGCGAAGGAGCGGACATGATCGGGGCCCGGGAGAGGCGCGAGTTCAGGGCCCAGAAGAGCCGAGGGCCCAGGGGCAGCACGGACCCAGCCCACACTGTGCGATATGTGTGCGCACTAGGTCCGTGCAGCAGAGCTGGTCTCCAGTCGTCCTGGTTAACCCTTGCCACTGGACCAAGACCTGGCTCTGTCAAGCCCGTGTGGTGGCTGGTGTGCAACGGTCACCCCACATTAAAAAAATCCACCCACAGGCATCTTCCACCCTTCAAGATTTAGTTCGGGATCCGGAATATTAGGTCCTTCATTGAGACACCTGTGAACTTTTTGACATGGAAGCAAGTCATCCTCGACTCGAGGGACTGCCGATGGTGATGATGGGAGTGCCAGCCTTGATTATTTTTGTGCTCAAGTCCCTGGAGCAGGACTTAAGGTTAGATAAAGATGTCCCTTTTCTGCTCTCCATACCGATAATGCTCTTCAACTGAAACAGACTACAGAGCCGGCAAGCACACAGTCTGGTGACACAATGCAGTGCACCACGTATTGGAAAATGCTACAGTCTGGTTGGATTGGGGCCAGCTGTTCTTTGTGGTTGCTCTGTGTTTAGGCAGTAATGGATGCACATGTTTAAACTCTCTTTGCCAAACTAAGTTGTATAATAAAGGGAGAGGCTGGAAGGTTAATTAAGCCTGTTGATCGAGCAGCCATTTGGCAAGTGTTGTACATTCGGAGCCAAACCCCTACTGAGATACCGGCTGGGGCAATTGAATTTGAGCTGTGTCTCTCTTAAAGGGAGTCGGACCATTAAGAGGTGTCAGCCGTGGCTCAGTGTGCAGCACCCGCTCCTCGGAGTCAGAAGGTATGGGGTTCAAGTCCCACTCCAGGGAAAAAAATCTTGGTTGACACTCCCAGCAGAGCATCGACTGCGGCAACTACAGAGGCATCTCCCTGTTGTCGGTCACTGGGAAAGTCATTGCTAGAATCCTCTTTGACCGTCCCTTCCCTGTAGCTGAAGAGCTCCTCCCAGAGTCACAATGCGGATTTCGTCCGCTACGGTGGGTACAACGGACATGATCTTCACCGCGCAACAACTGCAAGAGAAATGCAGGGAACAACAGCATCCCTTGTACATGGCCTTCTTTGACCTCACAATGGCCTATGACACTGTTAACCGCAAGGGACTATGGAGCGTCCTCCTCCGTTTGGACTTCTCCCAAAAGTTTGTCGCCATTCTCCGCCTGCTTCACGACAACATGCAAGCTGTGATCATGGCCAATGGGTCCACCACAGACCCAATCCACATCCGGATTCAAGAGCAAGATGGCGGATGGGATAGCAGCTCCCTAGGGAGCTCTCCCCGAACAAATCTCCCTCTGGCCATTTGCTGCCATCCTTCAGCTCTCTCTCCTTCAATCCCCACTATTGTGTTCCTAACACAGATGAGGCTGCACACAGGGAGGTTAAAGTAACAGAGACCTCAGTCTTTATTGAGACACTCCAGAGTGAGGAACAGGCCTCAGGGGCTGGCTTATATACAGTGCTCCCAAGGGATGCTGGGATCCCTTGGGTCTTCAGGGGATGCACTCCCTGGTGGCGGAACATGGGAGTGCATGCTTTACAGATACACAACATCACTCCCTCACCCCACCCCGTCAAAGTGAAAACTATTTACAAGGTGAGGCGGTTGGGAGCCTTTCTTTCCCTGGATGACCGCCTCGGTACAACTGTCTGTTCTGGTGTGTTGGCTGTGCCCTCGCTGGGCTGCCGTGTTGTTGGCCCTGCAGGGCTGCTGGGTGAGCCTGGCCTTGCTGGGCTGTTTGGCGTGATGGGTTCAATTTCCTGGTCCGGGGTGGTGTCGTTGATCCTTTGGGTGTGTGTTGTGGGCTTGAAAAAGGTGGTGTCTGCTGTGGGTTGTTCAGGGCAGTCTGTGAACCGCAGCCTCGTTTGGTCCAGGTGCTTTCTGCAAATTTGTCCATTGTCTAGTTTGACGACAAACACCCTACTCCCTTCTTTAGCTATCACCATGCCCGCGATCCACTTGGGACCATGTCCATAGTTTAGCACATACACAGGGTAATTCAGATCAATTTCCCGTGACACAGTGGCGCGACCATCTTCTACATTTTGTTGCTGGCGCCTGCTCTCTACCTGATCGTGCAGGTTGGGGTGGGCTAGCGAGAGTCTGGTTTTAAGTATCCTTTTCATGAGTAGCTCAGTCGGGGGTACCCCTGTGAGTGAATGGGGTCTCGTGCGGTAGCTGAGCAGTACTCGGGACAGGCGGGTTGGAGTGAGCCTTCTGTGACTCGTTTAAGGCTCTGTTTGATGGTTTGTACTGCCCGCTCTGCCTGCCCATTGGAGGCTATTTTAAACGGGGCCGAGGTGACATATTTGATCCCATTGCGGGTCATGAATTCTTTAAATTCGGCACTGGTGAAACATGGCCTGTTGTCACTGACCAGTATGTCAGGCAGGCCATGGGTGGCAAACATGGCCCTCAGGCTTTCAATGGTGGTGGTGGCGGTGCTTCCCGACATTATTTCACATTCAATCCATTTTGAAAAAGCATCCACCAGCACCAGGAATATTTTACCGAGAAACGGGCCCGCATAGTCGACATGGATCCTTGACCATGGTCTGGAGGGCCAGGACCACAAATTTAGTGGTGCCTCTCTGGGCACGTTGTTCAACTGAGCACACTGCATTGCCCTACACAGGATTCTAAATCAGAGTCGATACCGGGCCACCACATGTGGGATCTGGCTATTGCTTTCATCATTACTATACCCGGGTGTGTGCTGTGGAGATCCGAGATGAACGTCTCCCTGCCCTTTTTGGGTAGCACTTCATGGTTACCCCACAACAGGCATTCTGCCTGAATAGACAGCTCGGCCTTTCGCCGCTGGAATGGTTTGATTAGCTCTTGCATTTCAACGGGGATGCTGGCCCAGCTCCCATGCATTACACAGTTTTTTTACTAGGGACAGCAGAGGATCTTGGCTGGTCCAAGTCCTAATCTGGCGGGCAATGAGAGGTGATTTATCATTTTCAAACGCTTCCATGACCATCAACAAGTCTGCGGGCTGCGCCACAATCAACAAGTTTGCAGGCTGCGCCATTTCAAATCCCATGGTGGGCAATGGTAGCCAACTGAGAGCATCCGCACAGTTCTCGGTGTCTGGCCTGTGGCGGATGGTATAGTTATACGCTGATAGCGCGAGTTCCCACCTTTGTATGCGGGCTGAGGCATTAGTATTTATCCCCTTGTTTTCAGCGAACAGGGATATGAGGGGCTTGTGATCGGTTTCCAGCTCAAATTTGAGGCCAAACAGGTACTGATGCATTTTCTTTAACCCGAACACACACGCTAATGCCTTTTTCTCAATCATGCTGTAGGCTCTCTCGGCCTTAGACAAACTCCTGGAGGCATTGGCGACAGGTTGCAACTTCCCCGTACGACGACGCATCACATGCTAGCACAAGTCTTTTACACAGGTTATACAATACAAGCAGCTTGTTGGAGCATAAAATGTTTCTGGCTTTCTCAAAAGCTATTATTTGTTTTTTTCCCCATGCCCAGTTCTCACCTTTATGCAATAACACATGCAGGGGCTCTAAGAGGGTGCTTAACCCCGGTAGGAAGTTACCAAAATAGTTGAGAAGTCCCAGGAACGACCGCAGCTCCGTGACGTTCTGTGGCCTGGGCGCGTTCCTGATAGCTTCTGTCTTGGCATCTGTGGGCCAAATGCCGTCTGCCGCGATCTTTCTCCCCAAAAACTCCACTTCTGTTGCCATGAAGATGCATTTCGACCTCTTCAGTCGCAGCCCTACGCGATCCAGTCGCTGGAGGACCTCCTCCAGGTTTTGTAGGTGCTCGACGGTGTCCCGACCCGTGACCAATATGTCGTCCTGAAATACCACCATGCGTGGTACCGACTTGAGTAGGCTCTCCATGTTTCTCTGGAAGATTGCTGCAGCCGACCTAATTCCAAATGGGCATCTGTTGTAGATGAACAGTCCCTTGTGCGTGTTGATGCAGGTGAGGTCCTTCGAAGACTCCTCCAGCTCCTGTGTCATGTAGGCCGAAGTCAGGTCGAGCTTGGTGAACGTCTTGCCTCCTGCCAGCATCGCAAATAGGTCGTCTGCCTTAGGTAGCGGGTATTGATCCTGTAGCGAGAAACGATTAATAGATACTTTATAATCGCCGCAAATCCTGACCGTGCCATCACTTTTGAGTACTGGAACGATCGGGCTGGCCCACTCACTGAATTCCACTGGGGAGATGATGCCCTTGCATTGCAGCCTGTCCAGCTCAATTTCCACTCTCTCTCATCATGTGAGGTACCGTTCGCGCCTTGTGGTGAATGGGTCGTGCCTCTGAGACCAAGTGGATCCGCACCTTTGCCTCGGAAAAGTTTCCAATGCCTGGCTCAAAAAGGGAAAGAAATTTGTTAAGAACCTTGGTACATGAGGCCTCATCGACATGTGATAGCGCTCGGATGTCATCCCAGTTCCAGCGGATTTTGCCCAGCCAGCTCCTTCCAAGCAGTTTGGGGCCATCACCCGGGACAATCCAGAGTGGCAGTTCATGCACCGTGCCCTTGTAGGTGATCTTGACCATGGCGCTGCCCGGGACAGTGATAAGCTCTTTGGTGTATGTTCTCAGTTTCGTGTGAATGGGGCTCAGGGCTGGTCTGAGTGCCTTGTTACACCATATTCTCTCAAACATCTTTTTACTCATGATGGATTGGCTAGCACCAGTGTCCAGTTTCATGGCCATTCAATTTTACATTTAGCATTATAGGTGGACATTTCGTCAAAAATGTGTGCACCCCATGTACTTCAGCATCTGCCTCCTCTCTCTGATCCACCATGGACCGATCTTCCTCTGCCACGTGGTGGTTAGCAGGTTTTGCAGAGCTTTGCAGAGTTGGAGGTGCCCCATTGTTCCACAGCTCTTGCAAACATACCCTTTGAAGCATGAATAGGCTGAATGGAAGCCTCCACATCGCCAACAAGGTGTGAATTGCCTTGTATTCATTCTTGCGGACTCTGAGTCATCTGGGTCACCTGAGGTCTGCTGGCAGTTGCAGACTCATGGTTTCTGCCCTGTACATTTCTGCTCGCAAACACAGTTCCAGTTAATTTATGAACATTGCTAGCACTTGTGTGCTGAGAGATTTGTTTGGTGTTATCACTGGTGGTCATAAATGCCTGTACTATCGCGATGGCCTTATTGAGGGTCGGTGTCTCTACCGTCAAAAGTTTTCGTAGGATGGTCTCGTGGCCAATGCCTAGTACAAAAAAGTCTCTGAGCATTTGCACCAGGTAGCCATCAAACTCACATTGCCCTGCAAGTCGCCTTAGCTCAGCGACGTAGCTCACCACTTCCTGTCCTTCAGATCGCTGGCACGTGTAGAACCGATATCACGCCATCAGCACGCTCTCCCTCGGGTTAAGATGCTCCCGAACTAATGTACACAGCTCCTCATATGACTTATCTGTGGGTTTCACTGGAGCCAGAAGATTCTTCATGAGGCTGTAGGTCGGTGCCCCGCAGACCGTGAGGAGGACCGCTCTCCTTTTTGCAGCGCTTCCTTCTCCGTCCAGCTCGTTGGCTACAAAGTACTGGTCTAGCCGTTCGACATAGGCTTCCCAGTCCTCACCCACCGAGAACTTCTCCAGGATGCCCACAGTTTGCTGCATCTTTGCGTTGGATTCATATACTCGTCGCCAATTATTGTGTTCCTAACACAGATGAGACTGCACACAGGGAGGTTAAAGTAACAGTGACCTCAGTCTTTATTAAGACACTCCAGAGTGAGGAACAGGCCTTAGGGGCCGGCTTATATACACTGCTCCCAAGGGATGCTGGGATTCCTTGGGACTTCAGGGGATGCGCTCCCTGGTGGCAGAATATGGGAGTGCATGCTTTACAGATACACAACATCCACCCACTGCCCGCCCCACCCCCCCCCCCCAACCACTATCTAAGCCCCCCCTGGCCCTAACAGTGGGTCCACTTCGACCTCCCAAAGTATTTTCTTACCCCTAAAACTCGTGCTGCAAGGGCCTACTGCCCATCCCCCATCCCCCAATCACGACTTACCTTTCAGGTCGACCTCCCTGCTGCCAAGTCCCTCCAATTAGACCCTCGCTTCTCGCTCCCCACTGGCTGACTCAGCAGCTCCAACCGATCCCCAGCGATCTCAACGGCGGTAAGCCTCCGACCAGTTCCAACCACA
The DNA here is from genome assembly GCF_044704955.1 of Pristiophorus japonicus. NCBI lineage: Eukaryota > Metazoa > Chordata > Chondrichthyes > Pristiophoridae > Pristiophorus > Pristiophorus japonicus. The sequence goes on from NC_091995.1 coordinate 85,579,972, forward strand.
GGTTTGGGACCTACCTTCGCTCCTCGCCCTCACGCACAGGCCTTCCCCCCTTCAGGCCTCCATCCCTCCAGCAACGTCCGGGCCTCCATCCCTCCAGTCAACATTTATCCCTCAATCAACATAACAAAAAAAACAGATTATCTGGGTCATTATCACATTGCTGTTTGTGGGAGCTTGCTGTGCGCAAAGAGGCTGCCGCATTTCCCACATGACAACAACGACTACACTCCAATTTTTAAAAATTATTAACGGCGTTGCTCATAAGAAAAGAAAGACTTGCATTTATAGAGCGCCTTTCATGATCACCGGACGTCTCAAAGCGCTCTACTGCCAATGAAGTGCTTTTAGGAGTGTTGTCACTGTTTAATGTGGGAAACGCGGCAGCCAATTTGCGTACAGCAAGCTCCCACAAACAGCAATGTGATCATGACCAGACAATGTCGACAGTACAAAAAGTATGTCACTGGCTGCAAAGCGCTTTGAGGCTTCTGGTGGTCGTGAAAGGCGCTATATAAATGCAAGTCTTTTAAAGTCTTTATACCGTGACCAGCTTTGTGTGCAGTTTGGACCTGTGACATTGAGCTATGTCGGAAAGGCAGCAGGTAAAAGACATGTTTGTTGTGGTTGGCTTCGGCTTTTCTACATCTTGTGCCTGCCAGCTGTAACATTCACTAACGGGCGGAAAGTCTGCCAAGCGCAGAAGTGGAAATCCCCAGCTGTTGCCTCTTCCCAGGCTGCAGGCAAAGAGTGCACTCCATAACAAGCAACCCTAAACTTAGCTCTGTGGCTTTCTCAGCAGCTTGGTTTGAAAGCTCCCCATGGCAGTGGGTGTGATGTATTTGCTCCATGGGGTTCTTTGCTTAAGAATTCATAACAACACATTGCTATTAAGAACTAATTGTTTTATTAGCAGAATGTTCAACAATCACACTACACATTACCAGTTCATCACCAGGCTCACAACCACCTGCCTCATCGTGGGTGATCTCGGCCCAACTGGCTGGGGTTTTATTGAGTCTTGTGAACCACTCACAACTCAACAGCTCCACAACTATTTTAAGTAGAAACATTAATACACGTGCCCCCTTATTAAAGGGGCACTAAAACCGACACACTTAAACAAATTAAACTTTCGGCATTAAAATCAAATTAAAATTTGGTTGCCGGGGGTGATGATGCACTCCAGTCCCTCCGGCGCCCACCTCTCGCGGAAGGCCGCGGGCGTACCGGTGGACACCGCGTGCTCCATCTCCAAGGGACACCCTGGCTCGGATGTAGGCGTGGAAGAGAGGCAGGCAGTCGGGCTGAACGACCCCCTCGACCGCCCGCTGCCCTGGAGATGGCCGTGCCCAGGAGCGGTCCTACGAGGAGGCCCTCGGACCTACCCGCTCCCCTCCGCACAGGGTGCCCAAAGATCAGGAGCGTGGGACTGAAGTGCAGCCAGAATTTGAGGAGCAGCCAAAAGCTCTACAACTCTTTTGCTGCAAACCAATAAATAAACAGTTAAATCAAGTGCCCCCTTATTAAAGGGCGGGGGGGAGGGGGGGGGGGCGGGAAACACGGCAAACGTTTTTCAAGTGCCCTTTTTTTTGTGTTTTTTTGTGGTTTACCAATGGCTCTGCAACTCTTTTTGTTGAGAACAAAAAATAAACATTAACTCAAGTGCCCCCAAACTAAAGGAAGGGGACACTCCAAACACTTTTCAAGTGTCCTTTTTTTGGTTTATTTTTGTGGTTTACCAACAGCTCTACAAGCCTGTGAGCATACTCACAGGTGCATACATTACACAGTGGGCTTCAGGGTTTTGACCGATGGCTAGTTGTCCAGCGGAACTTTCTCAATGAATGAATGCACAATCCAACTGCTTCCTTTAATGTAGAAAAATATCCCAAGACGCTTTACAGAGGCGTAATCAGGAGAAAAAAATGGATGCTGAGCTAAAGAAGGCGATGTTAGAAAGGGTGACGAGAGCTTGGCCAAAAAGGGAGGTCTGGTGAGACCACACCTGGAGTAGTGTGCACAGTTCTGGTCTTCTTACCTAAGGAAGGATATACTTGTCATAGAGGGAGTGCAACGAAGGTTCACCAGACTGATTCCTGGGATGGGGGGATTGTCCTATGAGGAGAGATTGAGTAGACTAGGCCGATATTCTCGAGTGTTTAGAAGAATGAGAGGTGATCTCATTGAAACATACAAAATTCTTACAGGGCTTGACAGGGTAGATGCAAGGAGGATGTTTCCCCCCGGGCTGGGGAGTCTAGAACCGGGGGTCACAGTCTCAGAATAAGGGGTCGGCCACTTATAAGAACATAAGAAATAGAAGCAGGAGTAGGCTATACGGCCCCTCGAGCCTGCTCCGCCATTCAATAAGATCATGGCTGATCCGATCATGGACTCGGGTCCACTTCCCTGCCCGCTCCCCATAACCCCCTATTCCCTTATCGTTTAAGAAACTGTCTATTTCTGTCTTAAATTTATTCAATGTCCCAGCTTCCACAGCTCTCTGAGGCAGTGAATTCCACAGATTTACAACCCTCTGAAATTTCTCCTCATCTCAATTTTAGATGGGCGGCCCCTTATTCTAGTTCTAGTCTCCCCTATCAGCAGAAACATCCTCTCTACATCCACCTTCTCAAGCCCCCTCATAATCTTATACGTTTCGATAAGATCACCTCTCATTCTTCTGAATTCCAATGAGTAGATGCCCAACCTACTCAACTTTTCCTCATAAGTCAACTCCCTTATCTCCGGAATCAACCTAGTGAACCTTCTCTGAACTGCCTCCAAAGCAAGTATATCCTTTCTTAAATATGGAAACCAAAACTGCACGCAGTATTCCAGGTGTGGCCTCACCAATACCCTGTATAATTGTAACAAGACTTCCCTGCTTTTATACTCCATCCCCTTTGCAATAAAGGTCAAGATTCCATTGGCCTTCCTGATCACTTGCTGTACCTGTATACTATCCATTTGTGTTTCATGTACAAATTCCTCCAGGTCCCGCTGTACTGCAGCACTTTGCAATCTTTCTCCATTTAAATAATAACTTGCCCTTTGATTTTTTTCTGCCAAAGTGCATGACCTCACACTTTCCAACATTATATTCCATCTGCCAAATTTTTGCCCACTCACTTAGCCTGTCTATGTCCTTTTGTAGATTTTTTGTGTCCTTCTCACACATTGCTTTTCCTCCCATCTTTGTATCATCAGCAAACTTGGCTACGTTACACTCAGTCCCTTCTTCCAAGTCGTTAATATAGATTGCAAATAGTTGGGGTCCCAGCAGTGATTCCTGTGGCACCCCTCCAGTTACTGGTTGCCAACCAGAGAATGAACCATTTATCCTGACTCTCTGTTCTCTGTTAGTTAGCCAATCCTCTATCCATGTTAATATATTACCCCCAACCCCGTGAACTTTTATCTTGTGCAGTAACCTTTTATGTGGCACCTTGCCAAGCGTCTTCTGGACTGAGATGAGGAGAAATTTCTTCACTCAGAGGGTGGTGAATCTTTGGAATTCTCTACCCCAGAGGGCTGTGGAGGCTCAGTCATTGAGTATATTCAAGACTGAGATCGATAGATTTTTGGATATTAATGGAATCATGGGATATGGGGATAGTGCAGGCAAGTGGAGTTGAGGTAGAAGATCAGCCAGGATTTTATTGAGTAGCGGAGCAGGCTCAAGGGGCCATATGGCTGACTCCTGCTCCTACTTCTTATGTTCTTATGTCTCAAGGAGGGTCTTAAAGAAGGAAGGGGAGGTGGAGAAGCAGATAGGTTTAGAAAGGAAATTTCAGAAGGTTGGGAATTTCAGAAGAAAGGCATAGTTGCTAATGGTGGGGCAAAGGGAGGAAAGATGCACAAGAGGGACAGTCAGAAATGTCATGTACTCAACCAGCATTGTAACCCATGTATAATCTGACCTAAGTTGTACACTGTGAGAACAATGACTATTAGGTGGTGAACTTGTGGGAGACACTCCTAACCTGGACCTTCAGGTATAAAAGGGGAAGCTCCACCCACTTTCATCACTTGAGTGCTAAGGAATAAAGGACAGGTCACAGACTGACCTTCTCTCAAGCATGGGCCTCGTGTGCATTTATACTGTATAGTAAGGACGTATAAGAAACGTGGATAGTTTGGGATGGACTCTAGGGGATGGACTCTAGGGAAATCAAAGGTTATGGAGATAGGACGGGAAAGTGGAGTTGAGGTCGAAGATCAGCCATGATCTTATTCAATAGCGGAGCAGGCTCGAGGGGCCGTATGGCCTACTCCTGCCATTAATTATTTTGCTCTTATCTTCTTATGGGTTGTAGGACTGGAAAAAATTATAAAGATAGGAAGGGCGGACGCTATCTATCCATCTCTTTACTACACCTCAAATGTCAAATAACTATTTTACTGTAAGTACTCTATATCTGCATCACAGCTTGGTTTAAGAAGCTGTTCCTTAGTGCTGAAACCTCTGTTTTTCTCGCTGCCCCCCAGGCTCTGTATGATTTTACTGGGGCCAATGACCTGGAACTGACATTCAAAGCTGGTGACGTTATCCATCTGCTAAAACGAGTCAATGAAGAATGGCTGGAGGTAAGTCTGCCTAACTGAATTAATCAGTGTCCATCAGCCTATCTATCTATCTGTCTATCAGTCTATCTATCTATCTATCTATCTATCTATCTATCTATCTATCTATCTGTCTATCTATCTGTCTATCTATCTGTCTATCTGTCTGTCTATCTGTCTATCTATCTATCTGTCTATCTATCTGTCTATCTATCTGTCTATCTGTCTGTCTATCTGTCTGTCTATCTATCTGTCTATCTATGTCTGCTGTTTTCTAATGTGTTTTGGGGTGATAATAGAGGGATTGCACGATGAAGATGACCATTTTATCCATGTGTGTCCCTTAAAGGAGCTGCTCATTGCTGTGTGTCTCCCTTCCTTATAGACAGATACAGACAGACAGATAGATAGACAGATGGACAGACAGACAGATAGACAGATAGATAGACAGATAGATAGACTGATAGATAGACTGATAGACAGATAGATAGACTGATAGACAGATAGACAGATAGATAGACATATAGATAGACAGATAGATAGACAGATAGATAGACTGATAGATAGACTGATAGACAGATAGATAGATTGACAGACAGACAGACAAACAGACAGATAGACAGATAGATAGACTGACAGACAGATAGACAGACAGACAGATAGACAGATAGATAGACAGATAGATAGACAGATAGATAGATTGACAGACAGACAGACAAACAGACAGATAGACAGATAGATAGACTGATAGATAGACTGATAGACAGATAGACAGATAGATAGACATATAGATAGACAGATAGATAGACAGATAGATAGACTGATAGATAGACAGATAGATAGATTGACAGACAGACAAACAGACAGATAGACAGATAGATAGACTGACAGACAGACAAACAGACAGATAGACAGATAGATAGACAGATAGATAGACTGATAGACAGATAGATAGATAGACAGACAGACAGACAAACAGACAGACAGATAGATAGACAGACAGATAGATAGATAGACTAATAGACAGATAGATAGACAGATAGATAGACTGATAGACAGATAGATAGATAGATAGACAGACAGACAGACAAACAGACAGATAGACAGATAGATAGACAGATAGATAGACAGATAGACAGACTGATAGACAGATAGATAGATAGACAGACAGACAGACAGACTGGCACACAGACACACAGATAGATAGATAGAGTGAGTGAGTGAGTGAGTGAGTGGTAGGCAGATTCAGGTGATTAACATTGCTGCAATACATTGCCTCGATTAAGCAGGTTATCTTCTATCGGACTAACCAACCATAATCACCGTGACAATAACTGCACTACTTGTTCGGTGCCATAGAACATCAGAACCAATTATTTCAATACAGCGTAGTACATTATTGATCATGAAGGGTTTTGATGGAGTAAATAAGGAAAAACTGTTTCCACAGGCAGATGGTCGGTAACTAGAGGACACAGATTTAAGGCAATTGGCAAAAGAACAAAAGTTGAGATGAGGAGAAATATTTTTACGCAACGAGTAGTTACGATCAGGAATGCACTGCCTGAAAGGGTGGGGGAAGCCGATTCAACAATAACTTTCAAAAGGCAACGTGATCCGATTTGATAGTTCTGACATGTTTGTTTTTGAAATAAATCATGTTAATGCTGGTCACCAAGTCCCGCTCACCCATCACCTCTGTGCTCGCTGACCTGCATTGGCTCCCAGTTGAGCAACACCTCAATTTCAGTATTCTCCTTGTTTACAAATCCGTCCATGGCCTCGCCCCTCCCTGTCTCTGTAATCTCCTTCAGCCCCACAACCCCCCCCGAGATATCTGCGCTCCTCTAATCCTGCCCTCTTGAGCATCCCTGATTATAATCGCTCAACCATCGGCGGCCGTGCCTTCTGTTGCCTGGGCCTCAAGCTCTGGAACTCCCTGCCTAAACCTCTCTGCCTTTCTACCTTTCTTTCCTCCTTCAAAACGCTCCTTAAAACCTATCTCTTTCCTGCCCTAATTTATCCTTATGTGGCTCAGTATCAAGTGTATTTGTTTTGTCTTTTAACACTCTTGTTAAGTGCCTTGGGATCTTTTACTACGTTAAAGGCACTATATAAATTCAAGTTGTTGTTGTCATAATTTTTTAGTGCTGGGAGGGTGAAGGATTTTCATTTCGGGCACCCGGTGACAGCATCAAGTCTCCCAGGGCAATTATAACGTAGCTCAGGGCGGAGCAAAGCTTTATCCCTACCCCAGAACATCGCCCCCTTCTGCAGTAGTGTGACGTTTCATCCATTTCCCACGCATGGTTGGAGTGAGATTGCCGATTCCTGACAGCTTTGTGCTGCAAGGAGCTCCAAATTTATATCACAACTGACCATGCAGACTAAAGAGATGGACATAAGAACATAAGAAATAGGAGCAGGAGCAGGCCATTTGGCCCCTCGAGCCTGCTCCGCCATTCAATAAGATCATGGCTGATCTGATCCTGGCCTCAACTCCACTTCCCCACCCGCTCCCCATAACCCTTGATTCCCTTATTGTTCAAAAATCTCTCTATCACCACCTTAAATATATTCAACAACCCAGCCTCCACAGCTCTCTGGCCAGAGAATTCCAAAGATTCACGACCCTCTGAGAGAAAAAATTCATCCTCATCTCTGTTTTAAATGGGCAGCCCCTTATTCTGAAACTATGCCCCCTAGTTCTAGATTCCCCACGAGGGGAAACATCCTCTCTGCATCTACCCTGTCAATCCCTCTCAGAATCTTATATGTTTCAATAAGATCCCATCGCATTCTTTTGAACCTGGGTCCCAGAGGTAAAACAATAGCAAAATGCTGCGGATGCTAGGAGAGCTAAAAGTTGGGTACAACAGTAACAACTTTCATTTAACTAGCGCCTTATCAGTGTTAAAACCTTCCAAGGCACGTCACTGTAGCGTTAGCGAACAAAATTTGACAGAGTCACACAAGGAGATTTTAGGACAGGTGACCAAAAAGCTTGGTCAAAGAGGTAGGTTTTAAGGAGCGTCTTGAAGGAAGAGAGAGAGGTAGAGAGGCGGAGAGGTTTAGGGAGGGAGTTCCAGAGCTTAGGGCCCAGGCAGCTGAAGGCAGGGCCACCGATGGTAGAGCGATGAAAATAGGGGATGCGCAAGAGGCCAGAATTGGAGGAGCGCAGAGATCGCGGGGAGTTGTAGGGCTGGAGGAGGTTTCAGAGATAGGGAGGGGGCAAGGCCAAGGAGGGATTTGGACACAAGGATGAGAATTTTAAAATCGAGGCGTTGCTTAGGTTACTGTAGGTCAGCGAGCACAGGAGAGATGGGTGAACGGGATTTGATGCGAGTTAGGACACGGGCTGCAGAGTTTTGGATGATTGCAAGTTCATTGCTCCTTGCCCTACAAAGTTAAACCTACTGAACAAGTTCATCTGTTTCAGAAGGAACGCCTTGTTATTTTTCTTTATTAACTTCTCAAGAACAACAACCCTTTCTTTCTTTCCGTCCGTCGCTCTGTTTATCATTCCTCCAAGTCCTGTCCTCCAATTATCTCCGAATTCCCCACTTGTTTTGAAAGACAACAAGGATATATTTTGAAAAGCTGTATGTGGTGCGCTCGAGATATTTTCTGTTGAATTCTGTGGGCAGAAGGTGGCCAGCTGTGTTGAAACAGCAGGACCAACAGATGTGCCCAAGTGTACAATCTGGCTCTGACAGGAGCATATCCTGCAAAGAAAAATGTATAGTCTGTTACCTCGGATATAGTAACTCCCAGCTGCTGCTTTCTATATTACAGACCTAACAAGCCACAAAGTGGTCTCCTTCCACCGTGCTTCTATAATAAGAGTGGCTCAGCAAGCTGTTGAAAGTTAGCTAATGAGTATTTTCAAACCACGAGGCAGGATGGGATGGGAAAGGCCATTTGGGCCACTGAACCTACTTCTCCCAAAGAGTCAGCCTTGTTTTCTCCAATTCAATATTGGGAAGACCAAAGCCATTGTCTTCGGACCCCGCCACAAACTCCGTTCCCTAGCCATTGATTCCATCCCTCTCCCTAGCATCTGTCTGACGCTGAACCACACTGTTCACACTGAAATGAACTTCCGACCACACATCCGCGGCACAACTAAGACCGCCTGTTTCCACCTGCGTAACATCGCCCGTCTCCGCCCCTGCCCCCAGCTCCTCCTCTGCTGAAACCCTCATCCGTTACCTCCAGACTTGACTATTCCAACGCACTCCTGGCTGGCCACCCACGTGACTCTACTCTACGTAAACTTGCCGTCATCCAAAACTGGGCTGCCCCGTGTCCTAACTCACACCAAGGCCCGCTCACCCATCACCCCCTGTGCTCTCTGACCTACACTGGCTCCCGGTTAAGCAGCACCTCAATTTCAAAATTCTCATCCTTGTTTACAAATCCCTCCATGGCCTCGCCCCTCCTTATCTTTGCAATCTTTGGCATGGAAGTAAGTCATCCTCGATATGAGGGACTGCCTATGATGAATCTCCTCCAGCCCCACAACCCCCCGAGATGTCTGCGCTCCTCTAATTCTGCCCTCTTGAGCATCCCTGATTATAACCGCTCCACCATCGGTGGCCGTGTCTTCTGTTGCCTCGGCCCCAAGCTCTGGAACTCCCTGCCCAAACCTCTCCGCCTCTCTGCCTCTCTCTAAGACACTCCTTAAAACCTATGTCTTTGACCAAGCTTTTTGGTCACCTGCCCTCATTTCTCCTTATGTGGCTCAGTGTAAATGATTTTGTCTCATAACACTGCTGTGAAGCACCTTGGGACATTTTACTACGCTAAAGGCGCTCTCTAAATACAAGTTGTTGTTGTTATCATAGACTGCACCATCCCATTGAGTCCCTCCGGTGGAAGTTCTGCATAAATACATGAACATAAATACATCTTCCCTATGACAAGTGATAAGGGTTAAGAACATAAGAACATAAGAAATAGGAGCAGGAGTCGGCCACACGGCCCCTCGAGCCTGCTCCGCCATGGCTGATCTGATCATGGACTCAGCTCCACTTTCCCACCTGATCTTCATATCCCTTGATTCCTCTAGGCTCCAAAAATCTTGGCTTTGTGTGCTGGTGTAAAACTGGTGATAATGAATCGGCAGCCACCTTTAAACCTTTCTCCATTTTTATTTCCGTTGACTTCATCGGGAAAGATGTACACTGGGTTTTACATCAGGCAAAGTCAGGATCTACCCCAAATCGCTTGTCACAGGGGATTCATCTTTTCTTTCTTTCTCTCTTTCATTCTCCCTTTCTTTCTCTTTCTCTCCCTCTCCTTCTTTCTTCCTCCTCTTTTTATTTCTTCTTTTCCATTTTGAGGTCCTTTTATTACACAGGATTGCATCGGATATACAGCACAGAAACAGGCCATTCGGTCCAACCGGTCCATGCCGGTGTTTATGCTCCACTCGAGCCTCCTCCCGTCTTTCCTCATCTAACTCTATCAGTGGAACCCCCTATTCCCTTCCCCTCTTAAATGCATATTTCAACAGTTCTTTCATTTTTCTCCCCAATAATTATTTATTTTTCCTTCCGCTGCTCTCTCAAATCAGGGCCTTCTGTGTAACTGCACAGGGATTTTCCCCAAGTCTTTCGTGAGGATTATTCAAGATTTATCGCAAAAAAACCCCAGTGCACACGATGAAGCGAGCGCGGTTGCTCACAGCGTCCGATGCATCTACCATGATGTCCATTGTTGTGTGATCAGGTATGTGATTGGCCAGCCAACCATGGGTGCGGAAGGAACAACTTACATTTGATGTAGAGTGTGTGGATTTTAGCAAGGGTTCCGCAGGGCTCGGTACCAGGTCCCTTGCTTTTTGTGCTATATATCAATGACTTAGACTTGAATGTAGGGGGGTATGATTAAGAAGTTTGCAGATGATACTAAAATTGGCCGTGTGGTTGATAATGAAGAAGAAAGCTGTAGACTGCAGGAAGGTATCAATCGACTGGTCAGGTGGGCAGACTAGTGGCAAATGCAAATCAATCCGGAGAAGTGTGAGGTAATGCATTTGGGGAGGACTAACAAGGCAAGGGAATACACATTAAATGGTCATCATCATAGGCAGTCCCTCAAAACGAGGATGACTTGCTTCCACGCCAAAAAGGGATGAGTTCACAGGTGTTTCAATGAAAGACCTAATATTCCAGATCCCGAACTACATCTTGAAGGGTAAATGGTAGGACACTGGGAAGTGTAGAGGAACAAGGGGACCTTGGAGTTCATGTCCACAGATCCCTGAAGATAGCAGGCCAGGTGGATAAGGTGGTTAAGAAGGCATACGGAATGCTTGCCTTTATTAGCCGAGGCATATATTACAAGAGCAGGGGAGTTATGCTTGAACTGTATAAAACAATAGTTAGAATACTGCATGCCACATTACAGGTACAGAGGATATTGCAGAGGATTTTATCTGGACTAGAGAATTATAGCCATGAGGAAAGATTGGATAGGCTGGGTTTGTTTTCTTTGGAACAGAGGAGACTGAGGGGAGACATTATTGAGGTGTACAAAATCATGAGGGGCCTAGATAGAGTGGATAGAAAGGACCTATTTCCCTTAGCAGAGGGTTCAATAACCAGGGGGCATAGATTTAAAGTAATTGGTAGGAGGTTTAGAGGGGATTTGAGGGGAAATCTTTTCACCCAGAGGTTGGGGGTCTGGAACTCACTGCCTGAAAGGGTGGTGGAGGCAGAAACCCTCACCACATTTAAAAAGTACTTGGATGTGCACTTGAAGTGCCGTAACCTGCAGGGCTACGGACCAAGAGCTGGAAAGTGGGATTAGGCTGGGTAGCTCTTTGTCGGCTGGCGCGGACACAATGGGCCAAAATGGCCTCCTTCCGTGCTGTAAATTCCTATGATTATATAGCGTTTGTAATGTAATAAAACGTCCCCAGGATCATTGACAAGGAGCTCAGGTAATATCTAATGTGCCTTAGAATTAACTTTTTTTTCTCACTTGGCAAGGCTGGAATTAACTCTCATTTCAGTATCCAACACAATTACAGATGGTTTTCAACATTCACACACCCTTGAAATGAGGCCTAAAAAGGGTAGTTACTAAACTGAACTTCTCTGGACCCCTGTGCCTGTGATCATTTCAAATGACTCAAGTAATATGCCACAAATTATGTGCACTCTGTAAGGGTATCTCTTTAAACTCAATCTTCCTCTTCTTTCGTACGGTGGCAGCAAAGCAAATCAAATGTTAATATCTAAGCCGGATATCCGGGCCAAAGCTTCTGGTGTAACAGCGTGGATATCTTGCAGGCTGCCTGCGAATTCCCTCTGAGGGCAGTGCTCAGTGATGTGCTCCAAGATACTCGCATGACCATGGACGATGCTGCCATCTTCTCCATAGATGGAAGATTAAAGCATCCCCATCATGCGACTGTGGAGCTCCTAATCGGACAATGGCTCAGTAGGACGACCCAAAACATCACCCGTCTCCGCCATTGCCTCAGCTCATCCACTGCTGAAACCCTCATCCATGCCCTTGTTGCCTCTAGACTTGACCATTCCAACGCACTCCTGTCTGGCCTCCCACATTCTACCCTACGTAAACTAGAGCTGATCCAAAACTTGGCTGCCCCGTGTCCTAACTCGCGCCAAGTCCTGCTCACCCATCACCCCCTGTGCTCGTTTACCGACATTGGCTTCCGGTTAAGCAACGCCTCGCTTTCAAAATTCTCATCCTTATTTTCAAATCCCTCCATGGCCTAGCCCCCTCCCTATCTCTGTAACCTCCTCCAGTCCCACAAACCCCCGCCACCCCGCCCCTGCCGAGATGTCTGCGCTCCTCTAATTCTGCCCCCTTGAGCCTCCCTGATTGTAATCCTAAGCTCTGGAACTCCCTCCCTAAACCTCTCCACCTCTCTTTCCTCCTTCAAGACACTCCTTAAAACCTACCTCTTTGACCAGCTTCTGGTCACCTGCTCTAATTTCTACTTATGCGGCTCAGTGTCAAATTTTTTAGCACATAATATTCCTGTGAAGCGCCATGGAACGTTTCATAAGAACATAAGAAACAGGAACATAAGAAATAGGAGCAGGAGTGGGCCACCTGGCCCCTCAAGCCTGTTCCGCCATTTTATAAGATCCCGGGCTGATCCGATCATGGACTCAGCTCCACTTCCCTGCCCGCTCCCCATAACCCTTTATTCCCTTATCGCTCAAAAATCTGTCTATCTGTACCTTAAATATATTCAATGACCCAGCCTCCACAGCTCTCTGAGGCAGAGAATTCCACAGATTTACAACCTTCTGAGAGAAGAAATTCCTCCTCATCTCAGTTTTAAAAGGGCGGCCACTTATCTGAGACTATGTCCCCTAGTTTCCCCTATGAGTGGAAGTATACTCTTCGCATCCACCTTGTCGAGCCCCCTCATTATCTTATATGTTTCGATAAAATCACCTCTCATTCTTCTGAACACCAATGTGTAGAGGCCCAACCTACTCAACCTATCTTCATAAGTCAAGCCCCTCATCTTCAGAATCAACCTAGTGAACTTTCTCTGAACACCCTCACTACGTTAAAGGCGCCATATAAATACAAGTTGTTGTTGTAGGAACTGAGCTCCACAGACCAGGCAGGCCCTGGCTCAGTTCTCAATCTAGGCTGATTCAGCTGATGCCAGCAATAGTGGTAAGGAGGGCATTACATTTGATTGTTGTGTCGCTATGCTGGGAAAGAAGCAAAATTAGGTCGGGTGACTCTTCTTGACTGCTCTCCAGCGACCCCTGCTGGAAGTGGACAGTGGGTGAGAACTGGATGGGGCTTGGCTGAAGGCCTGCCACAGTAAGGTAGCTAGCCTACACTTAACAAACTTACGAACATAAGAACAATGACGGACAGGTAAAGACCCTTTGGTCCATAGAGCCTGTCCCACACAATTGCGATACCTTGTGTATCACAACATATACACTCTCTAACCCACCCAAAACCATGTGGTCTCTTGGGAAAGGCAAAAAAACAGATAAAAAACACAAGCCAATTTGGGGGAAAATATCTGTGAAATTCCTCTCTGACCCACCTAGGCGATCGAAACTAGTCCAGGCGATCACTCTGGCCATTAAACTCCCTGCAGTACCCACCAGATGAATACGTGGCTTGAGCAGTGGTGCAGAAGGGAGGGATTCAAATTCCTGGGACATTGAGACCGGTTCTGGGGAAGGTGGGACCAGTACAAACCGGACGGTCTGCACCCGGGCAGGACCGGAACCAATGTCCTAGGGGGAGTGTTTGCTAGTGCTGTTGGGGAGGGGTTAAACTAATATGGCAGGGAGATGGGTATCTATGCAGGGAGACAGAGGGAAGTAGAATAGAGGCAGAAGCAAAAGATAGAAAGAAGAAAAGTAAAAGTGGAGGGCAGAGAAACCCAAGGCAAAAATCAAAAAGGACCACATTACAGCAAAATTCTAAAAGGGCAAAGTGTGTTAAAAGGTCAAGCCTGAAGGCTCTGTGCCTCAATGCGAGGAGTATTCATAATAAGGTGGATGAATTAACTGCACAGGCAGCAATTAATAAATATGATGTAATTGGCATCATGAAGACATGGCTCCAGGGTGACCAAGTCTGGGAACTCAACATCTAGGGGTATTCAACATTCAGGAAGGATAGACAGAAAGGAAAAGGAGGTGGGATAGCGTTGCTGGTTAAAGAGGAAATTAATGCAATAGTAAGGAAAGACATTAGCTTGGATGATGTGGAATCTGTATGGGTGGAGCTGCGGAATACCAAAAGGCAGAAAACACTAGTGGGAGTTGTGTACAGACCACTAAATAGTGCTAGTGAGGTTGTGGACAGCATCAAACAAGAAATTAGCGATGCGTGCAATAAAGGTACAGCAGTTATCATGGGTGACTTTAATCTCCATATAGATTAGGCTAACCAAACTGGTAGCAATACGATGGAGAGGATTTCCTGGAGTGTATTCAGGATGGTTTTCTGGACCAATATGTCGAGGAACCAACTAGAGGGCTGGCCATCCTAGACTGGGTGATGTGTAATGATAAAGGACTAATTAGCAATCTTGTTGTGTGAGGCCCGTTGGGGAAGAATGACCATAATATGGTAGAATTCCTTATTAAGCTGGAGAGTGACACAGTTAATTCAGAGACTAGGGTCCTGAACTTAAGATAAGATAACTTTGATGGTATGAGGCGTGAATTGGCTAGAATAGACTGGCAAATGATACTTAGAGGGTTGATAGTGGATAGGCAATGGCAATTATTTAAAGATCACATGGATGAACTTCAACAATTGTACATTCCTATCTGGAGTAAAAATAAAACGGAGAAGGTGGCTCAACCATGGCTAACAAGGGAAATTAAGGATAGTGCTAAATCCAAGGAAGAGGCATAGAGATTGGCCAGAAAAAGCAACAAAATTGAGGATTGGGAGAAATTTAGAATTCAGCAGAGGAGGACAAAGGGTTTAATTAGGAGGGGGGAAATAGAGTATGAGAGGAAGCTTGCCGGGAACATAAAAACTGACTGCAAAAGCTTCTATAGATATGTGAAGAGAAAAAGATTAGTGAAGACAAACGTAGGTCCCTTGCAGTCAGATTCAGGTGAATTTATAATGGGGAACAAAAAAATGGCAGACCAGTTGAACAAATACTTTGGTTCTGTCTTCACGAAGGAAGTCACAAATAACCTTCCGGAAGAACTAGGGGCCGAGGGTCTAGTGAGAAGGAGGAACTGAAGGATATCCTTATTAGGCAGGAAATTGTGTTAGGGAAATTGATGGGATTGAAGGCTGATAAATCCCCGGGGCCTGATAGTCTGCATTCCAGGGTACTTAAGGAAGTGGCCCTAGAAATAGTGGATGCATTGGTGATCATGTTCCAACAGTCTATCGACTCTGGATCAGTTCCTATGGACTGAAGGGTAGCTAATGTAACACCACTTTTTAAAAAAGGAGGGGGAGAGAAAATGGGTAATTATAGACCGGTTAGCCTGACATCAGTAGTGGGAAAAATGTTAGAATCAATTATTAAAGATGAAATAACAGTGCATTTGGAAAGCAGTGACAGGATCGGTCCAAGTCAACATGGATTAATGAAAGGCAAATCATGCTTGACAAATCTTCTGAAATTTTTTTGAGGATGCAACTAGTAGAGTGGACAAGGGAGAACCAGTGGATGTGGTGTATTTGGACTTTCAAAAAGCTTTTGATAAGGTCCCACATGAGAGATTGGTGTGAAAAATTAAAGCACATAGAATTGGGTGTAATGTATTGACGTGGATAGATAACTGGTTGGCAGACAGGAAGCAGAGAGTCAGGATACGGGTCCTTTTCAGAATGGCAGGTAGTGACTAGTGGGGTGCCGCAGGGCTCAGTACTGGGACCCCAGCTATTTATAATATACATTAATGATTTGGATGAAGGAATTGAGTGTAATATCTCCAAGTTTGCAGATGACACTAAGCTGGGTGACGGTGTGAGCTGTGAAGAGGACACTAAGAGGCTGCAGGGTGACTTGGACAGGTTAGGTGAGTGGGCAAATACATGGCAGATGCAGTATAATGTGGATAAATGTGAGGTTATCCACTTTGGTGGCAAAAACACGAAGGCAGAATATTATCTGAATGGTGGCAGATTAGGAAAAGGGGAGGTGCAATGATACCTGGGTGTCATGGTACATCAGTCATTGAAAGTTGGCATGCAGGTACAGCAGGCGGTGAAGAAGGCAAATGGTATGATGGCCTTCATATCTAGGGGTTTTGAATATAGGAGCAGGGAGGTCTTACTGCAGTTGTACAAGGCCTTGGTAAGGCCTCACCTGGAATATTGTGTTCAGTTTTGGTCTCCTAATCTGAGGAAGGACGTTCTTGCTATTGAGGGAGTGCAGCGAAGGTTCACCAAACTGATTCCCGGGATGGCTGCACTGACATATGAGGAGAGACTGGATCGACTGGGCCTTTATTCACTGGAGTTTAGAAAGATGAGAGGGAATATCATAGAAACATATAAAATTCTGACGGGACTGGACAGGTTAGATGCAGGAAGAATGTTCCTGATGTTGGGGAAGTCCAGAACCAGGAGTCACAGTCTAAGGATAAGGAGTGAACCATTTAGGACTGAAATGAAGAGACATTTCTTCACTCAGAGAGTTGTTAATCTGTGGAATTCCCTACCGCAGAGGGTTGTTGATGCCAGTTTGTTGGATATATTCAAGAGGGAGTTAGAAGTGACCCTTGAGGCTAAAGGGATCAAGGGGTATGGAGAGGAAGCAGGAAAGGGGTACTGAGGTGAATGATCAGCCATGATCTTATTGAATGGTGGTGCAGGCTCGAAGGGCCGAATGGCCTACTCCTGCACCTATTTTCTATGTTTCTGCGTTTCTATGTTTTTGTAAGAGGTGCTCTCCGCCACAGACAGAAACAAATCCAGCTCTCGCTTGAACAAATTCAGCGAGTCTGCATCCACCACATGAAACGGTCTACTATTCTCTGGGAAAAGAACCACCTCCTGACATCAAACCTAGATCTAGCCCTATACAACTTAAATTTTTGCCCCCTGGTCCTACCTAACCTATTTGATTAAAATAAACTGTCAGCTGGAACACCGAATATTCCCTTCATTAACTGCATACAGTTTTGATCTCCGTATTTAAGGAAGGATATACTTGCATTGGAGGCTGTTCAGAGAAGGTTCACTAGGTTGATTCCGGAGTTGACTTATGAGGAAAGGTTGAGTAGGTTGGGCCTATACACATTGGAGTTCAGAAGAATGAGAGGTGATCTTATTGAAACTTATGAGATAATGAGGGGGCTCAACAAGGTGGATGCAGAGAGGATATTTCCACTCATAGGGGAAACTAAAACTAGGAGACATAGTCTTAGATTAAGGGGCCGCCCATTTAAAACTGAGATGAGGAGAAATTTGTTCTCTCAAAGGATTGTAAATTTATGGAATTCTCTGCCTCGGAGAGCTGTGGAGGCTGGGTCATTGAATATATTTAAAGCGGAGATAGGCAGATTTTTGAGCGATAAGGGAGTCAAGGGTTATGGGGATTGGGCAGGAAAGTGGAGCTGAGTCCATGATCAGGTCAGCCATGATTTTATTGAATGGCGGAACAGGTTCGAAGGGCCGAATGGCCAAATGGCCCAGTCCTTCTCCTATTCCTTATGTTCTTATAAACCTCAATCAGACCCCCCTTAAGTCTATGCTTGGTAACTAAGATGCTTTCCATTAACCTTTTTACTGATATAATCGCAGCCTTCATTTTCTTTAGTTGTTCTTTGTATTCAGCCCTGTTTCACGTGAAGAATAGTCACTTGTGTGAGGTGTTGAAGGATGGCAGCTTCCTGTGGACATGCTCCCTCAGCATTTCCGATAGAGGAGTTCGGGGCAGCTGGGTTGAAAGTTTACCTCAGCATAGTTAACGTAGATGTGCATTGGGTACCCATCTGCAATCTCTTGAGGGCCCCAACTTTGGCCTGACCTTGATTTTGCTCCCTTGCTGGTGCCAGCTGGTAGTGGGCAAGCTGGTTTCTAACCCGACTACAGCTCCTGACACGCACAAGGGTGCTTTCTGGGATCCGTGGGTTGGCGTGTGGCAGGCAGGAGCTGCACTAAGTGCTGGCGTTGTGCAGAGGCACCTCAGAGTAGGCTTGGGGCCTCTCTGAATGTTTGAAGTTTGTTCTTGGCATCTCAGCCCCAGCGATGAAGAACTCCAGCTGTGAGCAACTGAGGTCAAGGTTGTATTTATTAATGGATTTGCATGGTTTTTTTCCCCTCCCAAGAGGCCCAATTCTTTTCGCCGTAGGCTCTATGCTCAGCTTTACCCCGCCCAGAAGCTGTTGGACATTTTGCACATGAATTTTTGGTGCCTGTTAACAGTGGATATAAATGTACAGACCCACAAAAACACAAAATCAGAGAATTATGGAAATTTACAGCGCGGAAGGAGGCCATTTCGGCCCATCGTGTCTGCGCTGGCCGACAAAGAGCTACCCAGCCTAATCCCACATTCCAGCTCTTGATCCGTAGCCCTGTAGGTTACGGCACTTCAAGTGCACGTCCAAATGTGGTGAGGGTTTCTGCCTCTACCACCCTTTCAGGCAGTGAGTTCCAGACCCCCACCACCCTCTGGTGAAAAAATGTCCCCTTCAAATCCCCTCTAAACCTCCTATAATTTACTTTACCTAGGCTTACTTGCTGGCACATCAACATCGCAAGCCTGTTGAGCAGGAATTGGGCCTCAGCACAATATAGTAACGAGTAAAAGTTTGAAATTAATATATAATATTGCTGTACCTATGAGAGGCAGCTATCAGTGAAATTCTTCAATAGCAACTGTGTTAGCGAAAGAGTTATTCAGCTTCTCTTCTCCTGTTGCAGGGATGTATCTCTAAAGGATGGTATCCCTCTCCAACCGGAATACACAGATCTTTTGTCCTTGATGAGGTATTATCTACATCGGTGAACAGTCAGTACTAAACATTCTGCTTTTAACTCGTGTTTTTTATTGGTGTGGGTTTTTCCCCTCTAGTTTTGTCTCCGCTTTTTGGATCTAGGTCCAAAATATTCGAAGTCAGCCGTAGCTCAGTGGGTGCTACCACTCTCCTCCATGCCAGAAGGTTGTGGGTTTGAGTCCCACTCCAGGGACTTGAGCACATAAATCTAGGCTGACACTCCCAGTGCAGTGCTGAGGGAGCGCCGCACTGTCGGAGGTGACGTCTTTCCATATTAGATGTTAAACCGAGGCCCCATCTGCCTTCTACAGTGGACGTAAAAGATCCCATGGCCATTTTTTTGAAGAAGAGTGAGGGAGTTATCCCCGGTGTCCTGGGGCCAATAGTTATCCCTCAATCAACATAACAAAAAAACAGATTATCTGGGTCATTATTATATTGCTGTTTGCGGGAGCTTGCTGTGCTCAAATTGGCTGCTGTGTTTCCTACATTATAGTACTTCATTGGCTGTAAAGCGTTTTGGGACATCCTGAGGTCATGAAAGATGCTATATAAATGCAAGTCTTTCTTTCCTAGAATCATAGAATGGTTACAGCACAGAAGGAGGCCATTTGGCCCGTCGAGCCCGTGTCAAGCCCTTTTACCATCAATTATCGAGTTATTTTTTTTCCTACTCGGTATAATGTCGGTTGGGTACTATGGGCCTTGGCTCTTCATCTATGTTCATCATAAATAAAGAGCGAGCTGAAGGACAAAGCCAATGAAAGAAAGAAAGACTTGCATTTAAATAGCGTCTTTCACAACCTTGGGACGTCCCAAAATGTTTTTACTGCCAATGAAGTGTCGTCACTGGTACATCACAATAGTGACTACACTTTAGAAGTACTTCATTGACTGTAAAGCGCTTTGAGACATCCTAAGATTGTGAAAGGCGCTATAGAAATGCAAGTCTATTTCAATTCAATCACGATGTTGAGATGTTCAAGAGGCATAGACATCTTCTGTGGCGACGATTCCAATTGGCTGACAGGCGGGGGGGGGGGGTCCGCTTTGAGAGAATGGAGTCTCACCCAATCAGAGACAGTCGCCTCCAAGCGACTCTCTTCCCCCTCCCTGAAGGTGAAGGGCGTGTCAGATATGTGGAACTCCATCTTGTTTTTCAACCAGAGAACCTTAGACCTTAGAGGTGCCAACCATCTGCCTTTGCCGCGGACATCAGCTTTTCCAGCCCTTGGCTGCACTTGTTCGCTTGGGAGTCAATGAAAGAAGCGATTGTTGTTCGCTCCGTACAACCACAAAGGCTGATTATGTTTAGCAGGACCCTCCTTAGCATTACCAACCCTCCAAGCTTGTCCCGGAGGTTCCAGAAATTGAAGCATGATCTCCAGAGCACCGCAGAGAGCAATCCTGGAGAGAAATCATAGGTATATTAAAAGAATCATGTGCTTTATTTTCCCATTTTCTTTGAATAGTTTCACTTCTTAGTTATAACAAACATTGGAAATGGGGAAAAAAGGACTGTTTGATTCAAAGAGAAGAAAGTCTTGCATTTATATAGTGCCTTTCACAACATCAGGAAGTCCCAAAGCGCTTTACAGCCAATGAAGTACTTTTGGAGTGTGGTCACTGTTGTAATGTGGAAAAGGCAGCAGCCAATTTACGCACAGCAGCTAAAAGTGATAATGACCCAGATAATCTGTATTTAGTGACATTGATTCAGACCAAATATGTTCCCTTAAAGAAAAAGGGTGGGGCTAACAAATCTAGAGCCCCCTGGATGTCGAGGGACATACAGGGTAGGATAAAGAAAAAAAGGGAGGCTTATGACAGATACCAAGGGCTAAATACTGCAGAATCTCTGGAGGAGTATAGAAATTGCAGGGGTGAAATTAAAAAGGATATTAGGAAAGCAAAAAGAGAGCATGCAAAATTGTTGGCAAGTAAAATCAAGGAGAACCCAAAAATATTTTATAAATATATAAAGAGCAAGAGGATAACTAAAGAAAGGGTAGGGCCTATTAGAAACCATGAGGGTAATCTGTGTGTGGAGGCAGGAGATATGGGTATGGTTTTTAATGAATGCGTTGCGTCTGTTTTCCCAAAGGAGAGGGGCGATGCAGACACTGCTATCGCGGAGGAGGAGTAAGAAATATTAGATGAAATAAACATAGTGAGAGAGGAAGTATTAAGGGGCTTAGCAGCTTTGAAAGTGGATAAGTCCCCAGGCTCGGATGAAATGTATCCAAAGCTGTTAAACGAAGCAAAAGAGGAAATGGCAGAGGCTTTGACCATTATTTTCCGATCCTCTCTTGCTTCAGGTGCGATGCCAGAGGACTGGAGGGATGCTAATGTGATACCTTTGTTTAAGAAGGGAGAAAGGGATAGACTGAGTAATTACAGGCCAGTCGGTCTAACCTCAGCGTTGGGAAAATTATTCGAAAAACTTCTGAAGGATAGGATAAATCTTCATTTAGAAAGACACAGATTAATCAAGCACAGTCAGCACGGATTTGTTAAGGGAAGATCGTGTCTGACTAATTTGATTGAATTTTTTGAGGAGGTAACCAGGAGGGTCGATGAGGGCGGTGCGTATGATGTAGTGTATATGGATTTCAGCAATACTTTTGATAAGGTCCCACATGGCAGACTGGTCACGAAAGTAAAAGCCCATGGGATCCAGGGAAAAGTGACAAGTTGGATCCAAAATTGGCTCAAAGGCAGGACGGTTGATGGGTGTTTTTGTGACTGGAAGGCTGTTTCCAGTGGGGTTCCACAGGGCTCAGTACTAGGTCCCTTGCTTTTGTGATATATATCAATGATCTAGACTTGAATATAGGGGGAATGATTAAGAAGTTTGCAGATGATACTAAAATCGGCTGTGTGATTGATAATGAAGAAGAAAGCTATAAGCTGCAGGAAGATATCAATCAACTGCTCAGGTGGGCAGAACAGTGGAATTTAATCTGGAGAAGGGTGAAGTAATGCATTTGGGGAGGGCTAACATGGAAAGGGAATACACATTAAATGATAGGACACTGAGAAGTGTAGAGGAACAAAGGGATTTTGGAGTGCATGTCCACAGATCCCTGAAGGTAGCAGGCCAGGTAGATAAGATGGTTAAGAAGACATAGGGAATGCTTGTCTTTATTAGCCGAGGCATAGAATACAAAAGCAGGGGGTTTATGCTTGAACTGTATAAAACACTAGTTAGATCACAGCTAGAGTACTGCATGCAGTTCTGGTCACTACATTACAGGAAGGACGTGATTGCACTGGAGAGGATACAGAGGAGATTTATGAGGATGTTGCCGAGAGTGGGGAATCTTAGCTAAGAGGACAGATTGGATAGGCTGGGTTTGTTTTCCTTGGAACAGAGAAGGCTGAGGGGTGACCTGATTGAGGTGTATAAAATTATGAGGGGCCTAGATATAGTGGATAGAAAGGGCCTATTTCCCTTAGCAGAGGGGTCAACAACCAGGGGACATAAAGTAATTGGTAGAAGGTTTAGAGGGGATTTGAGGGGAAATTTCTTCACCCAGAGGGTGGTAGGGGTCTGGAACTCACTGCCTGAAAGGGTGGTAGAGGCAGAAACCCTCACCACATTTAAAAAGTACTTGGATGTGCACCTGAGGTGTTGTAACCTACAGGGTCTATAGATTGCTTTGGGTTACTGGAAAGTGGGATTAGGCTGGATAGCTCTTAGTCGGCCGGCGCGGACATGGGCAGAAATGGCCTCCTTCCATGATGTAAATTTCTATGATTCTATGATTCTATTTATTGAGAGATAAATTTTGGTCAGGACACCAGGGATAACTCCCTTGCTCTTCCTTGAAACAGTGTCATGAGATCTTTTACATCCCCCCTGATAAGGCAAACAGGGCCTCGGTTTAACATCTCATCCAAAAGCCAGTGCAGCATTCCTCAGCAAATGGCATCCTGGTCAAAGACCGTCCTAAGTGGAGGAAGAGCATCCGGGAGGGCGCTGAGCACCTTGAGTCTCGTCGCCGAGAGCATACAGAAAGCAAGCACAGGCAGCGGAAGGTGCGTGCGGCAAACCAGACTCCCCACCCACCCTTTCCCTCAACCACTGTCTGTCCCACCTAATTCCCATATTGGACTGTCCAGCCACCTGAGAACTCACTTTTGGAGTAGAAGCAAGTTTTCCTCGATTTCGAGGGACTGCCTATGATGATGACTGGAGTGTCAGCCTAGATTTATGTGCCCAAGTTCCTGAGGTGAAACTTGGACCCACAGCCTTCTGGCTCAGTAGGCAAGGGTGCGACGTATTGGGCCACGGCTGACACTGTGAAGTTGAGAAGCATTCATTCGGGTAATGAAGAGTCCGTTCACTTCTCAATTGGCTCAAGTGGAAGGCACTGCTTCACGAGGATGGGCGTGTTGATGAACCAATGGTGGGGAGGGGCAGTGGGAGATGAGAGGTCATGTGATGAAATCGCAAGGAAAACATTCAACGAAAGTTTGCAACCCGACTCTTCACCTCCACCCCCTCCCCCCAACCCCCGCCACCCGCCACCCCCCCCCCTCACCCCCAACCACCCCATGATGATTCAGCACAAAGAACGGATGGAAACTCCACATAGGTTTCCAGCTCAGAAGGAGGCCATTCAGCCCATCATGTCTCTTCCGGCTCTTTGCTCGAGCAATCCTAAACCAATCCCACTGCCGTGCTCGCTCCACGTGGCCCCCTGTATCTCTCTCTGCTTCAAACAACTTCTCTAATTGTCCCTTCAAAGACCCAGAGATCTCGGCCTCAACCACACCCTGTGGCAAAGCATCCCATGCTCCAACAACCCTCTGAGCAAGGAATTTCTCCAAACCTCGCCCTTAGTGAAAGGCTGACAGAGCATTCCATTGGGGACTCATTTCATGTGGGATCCAAAGGGAGGGAACTTTGGATTCAAACTTAGAATTGAAAGTGGTTGCTTTCTGAGTCACTGCACCCAGGGGCGGATTAACCACGGGGCGGAGGGGCTACAGCCCCAGGCCCACCAAAGAATACAGGCCCACCAAATAAATGTAGGAAAAAATATATAAGGCCTCCCAAATAGGCTGAATAGAATCGACAATAAGAGAGGAAAAATAATACCGAGGGAAATAGATTCACTTGTTTATACCTATATACAGAAGTACCTATATACACTAATGTACCTATATACAGAAGTACCCATATACACTAATGTACCTATATACAGAAGTACCTATATACACTAATGTACCTATATACAGAAGTACCTATATACACTAATGTACCTATATACAGAAGTATCCATATACATTAATGTATCTATATACAGAAGTACCCATATACACTAATGTACTATATACAGAAGTACCTATATACACTAATGTACCTATATACAGAAGTACCCATATACACTAATGTACCTATATACAGAAGTACCCATATACACTAATGTACCTATATACAGAAGTACCTATATACACTAATGTACCTATATACAGAAGTACCTATATACACTAATGTACCTATATACAGAAGTATCCATATACATTAATGTATCTATATACAGAAGTACCCATATACACTAATGTACTATATACAGAAGTACCTATATACACTAATGTACCTATATACAGAAGTACCTATATACACTAATGTACCTCTATATAGAAGTATCCATATACACTAATGTACCTATATACAGAAATACCTATGTATACTAATGTACCTATATGCAGAAGTACCCATATACACTAATGTACCTATATAAAGAAGTACCTATATACACTAATGTACCGATATACAGAACAGAATATGTACTAGCCTGTTTTATTTCACATGTTATTGAGAGAAATTTGCATATATGTATAGGAATCTAGTATTGCAATGTTACCAGAAACAGAATATATGCTTTCATTGTTGAATATACCAGCCTGTGTTTCCATACTCAGAATCAGAATCATACACATAATGTAATGAACATGATCAAACAGAACTATCGGCCCATGTGGACCAGTTTGCCCCTGACCCATCAGGCCCTGAATCCTGCCCTGCCTCTACCACACAGTTCCCCCTGCCCCCACCCCCACCACAACAGTTTTGTTCCCCTCGCTGTGTTTTTCTTCTCCAAAATGTGTTTGTAACTCACCTTCCCCTCCTCTTTAGCCTCTAGGGACTTGCCGTGCCCTCTCATCTGAGGTGCCAGGCACCATTCCCAACCAAGAGGATGGGCATGTGCTTCCCCAGCAGTGATTGCGATCCAGAAACCCCTGTCAAAAATGGGCATTGTGGCAAAGTGCTCTTCAGTCATCTATCAAGGAGATGCAGGAGAGGGGGTAAACTATTCCCCTCTCTGCGCGGGAATGCCTGGCACCTTCACAGTGCCTTGCCCCTGACAAGCTGGCTGAAGTCAGGATCTCAACAGGCCCTGCCAACTTGAAGCCCAGCTTGGCGTTGTTCCTTTTGTCCCTACCCCAGAGGTCAGTGGATTCTCATAGTTAATCCTTGTCACTGGACCAAGACCTAGCTCTGTCGAGCCCCGTGTGGTGGCTGATGTGCAACGGCCACCCCACGTTAAAAAAATCCACGCACAGGCACCTTCCACCCTTCAGGATGTAGTTCGGGGTCCGGAATATTAGGTCCTTCATTGAAACACCTGTGAACTCATCCCTTTTTGGCATGGAAGCAAGTCATCCTCGATACGAGGGACTGCCTATGATGATGTTGATATTGAAGGCTGAGATCGGCAGACTTTTGGGTACTAAGGGAATCAAGAGATCGGGCGGGAAAGTGGAGTTGAAGTAGCAGATCAGCCATGATCTTATTGAATGGCAGAGCAGGCTCGAGGGGCCGTATGGCCTACTCCTGCTCCTATTTCTTACATTCTTAATGGTGGTGAAAACTTGTCTGAGCACCAGCCTTGTGTGTTCCGATCTTCCTTTGAGCGACCCCACTGATTGGGTAGGTGAGTGCTGTGCCTGTAATACAAATCAGGAAAGTACCATCTACAAGATGCACTGCAGTAACGCGCCAAGGCTTCTTCGGCCTTGACCTCTACCAAACCTGCGACCTTTACCCCCTAGAGTGACAAGGGCAGCAGGCGCATGGGAACACCACCACCTCCATGTTCCCCTCCAAGTCGCACACCATCCTGACTTGGAAATATATCGGTCGTTTCTTCATCGCCGCTGGGTCAAAATCCTGGAACTCCCTCCCTAACTGCACTGTGAGAGCACCTTCACCACACGGACTGCAGCGGTTCAAGAAGGCGGTTCACCACCACCTTCTCAAGGGGGCGATTAGCGACGGGCAATAAAGTCTGGTCTTGCCAGCGACGCCCACATCCCGTGAACTAATAAAAGAAAACAGTCACAGGGTTAGGTGATATCAGCCAGGGTGGCAGGGCAAATGTTACAACGATCTCTGTGGTCTGAGGGGAAACGTGGCTGAGGGCTCACACTACTGATGTAAGAAGAGAAAAGGCTGGAAAACCCTCAGCAGGTCAGACTGCAGCTGTGGAAGGAGAAACGGAGTTAACGTTTCCCATCATCAGAACACCGGATTCATACCACTGATCGCTGCCAGGAGTCTTTTGCTGGAGAATACCTCATCATAGGTAGTCTCTCAGAATCAAGGAATTCTTGCTTCCACTCTTAAAATCAGTCCTTGGGTGGTTGAACAGTCCAATACGAGAACCACAGTCCCAGTCACAGGAGGGATAGATATTCGTTGAGGGAAGGGATGAGTGGGACTGGTTTGCCGCATGCTCTTTCCGCTGTCTGCGTTGGGTTTCTGCATGCTCTCGGCGATGAGATTCGAGGTGCTCAGCATCCTCCCGGATGCACTTCCTCCACTTAGGGCGGTCTTTGGCCAGGGACTCCCAGGTGTCGGTGGGGATGTTGCACTTTTTCAGGGAGGCTTTGAGGGTGTCCCTGTAAAATTTCCGCTGCCCACCTTTGGCTTGTTTGCCGTGCAGGAGTTCCGAGTAGAGCGCTGGCTTTGGGAGTCTCGTGTCTGGCATGCGAACTATGTGGCCTGCCCAGCGGAGCTGATCAAGTGTGGTCAGTGCTTCAATGCTGGGGATGTTGGCCTGGTCGAGGACGTTAATGTTGGTGGGTCTGTCCTCCCAGGGGATTTGTAGGCATAGTTGGTGGTATTTCACCAGCAACTTGAGGTGTCTGCTGCACATGGAGAATACACGAGTGCAAGTGCAGGCGGGACTGGATTTGGTCGTGACACCCCTATGATTGAAAGGGTCACCGATGCTCACTATCTAGGCTCACGGAACAATGGCCTCTCGGGCAAGGCACTACAGGATGGCTGGCATCAACAACAACAACAACTTGCATTTATATAGCGCCTTTCACGACCACCGGACCGTCTCAAAGTGCTTTACAGCCAATGAAGTACTTTTTGGAGTGTAGTCACTGTTGCAATGTAGGAAACGCAGCTGCCAATTTGCGCACAGAAAGTTCCCACAATAAAATGTGCTACTGCTGATTGAGGGATAAATATTGTCCAGGACACCAGGGATAACTTCCCATGCTCTTCTTCGAAATAGTGCCGTGGGATCTTTTACGTCCACCTGAGAGAGCAGACGGGGCCTCAGTTTAACGTCTCATCGGAAAGACGGCACCTCCGACAGTGCGGCGCTCCCCCAGCACTGCACTGGGAGTGTTAGCCTAGATTTATGTGCTCAAGTTACTGAACGCCTTTAACATAGTGAAATGTCCCAAGGCGCTTCACAGGAATATTATGAGACAAAAAAATTTGACACCGAGCCGCATAAGTAGAAATTAGCGCAGGTGACCAAAGCTTGGTCAAAGAGGTAGATTTTAAGGAGCATCTTGAAGGAGGAAAGAGAGGTAGAGAGGCGGAGAGGTTTAGGGAGGGAGCTCCAGAGCTTGGAGCCCAGGCAACAGAAGGCACGGCCACCGATGGTTGAGCGATTAAAATCAGGGATGCTCAAGGGGGCTGAATTAGAGGAGTGCAGACATCTTGGGGGGGTGGGGGTGGAGGGGGGGGTGGTCTGGAGGAGATTACAGAGATAGGGAGGAGCGAGGGCCAAGGAGGGATTTGAAAATAAGGATGAGAATTTTCAATCTACGATTCCATCTACATCAGAGGAGAAAGGGGTGGGAAATTAATGAGCCTGATCGGCTAAGCATTAACATCTCAACCATGTTATACTTGGACCAGAAGCGTAATATTCAATGTTTTGAATAGGAAATTAATTTTCTCCATTGGAATTCCAGACTTGGATTAGGAAGTGATTACGTAGCGTCCGCTCTGTACTCAACGGGATTGGACCATTTTTCCTTGGCCGCTATTGTTTCTGTGTTGTGGTGTCAGCACTTTCGATGTTTTGAATGAATTATCCTGCTCCAGTTCAGCGGAACACGTTTTACATTGGGATAGCGAACAAGAAGGAGCAGTTGGGTTGAAATGAGTGGAAGTGTGGGCAATTTGAGACCAGAGCCAGGGGGTTACGTCGGGGCCTGGGAGCCCCGAGCCAGTGATAAGTTTAAACCTCTCTTGGGGCAGTCCCTTGGAGTCGAGGATGACTTGCTTCCACACTAACACGAGTTCTCAGGTAACCGAAGAGATCATTGCGGGACCTGCAGTCACGGGTGGGGGCAGGCGGTGGTTGGAGGGACGGGTGGGTGGGGCGTTTGGCTTGCCGTGCGCTCCTTCCTCTGTTTGTGCTTGGCTTCCGCGTGCTCCCGGCGAAGAGACCCGAAGTGTTCGGCGCACTCCCGGATGCTCCTCCCCCACTTTGGGCAGTCATGGGCCAAGGACTCCCAGGTGTCAGTGGGGATGTTGCACTTTTCCAAAGAGGCTTTGAGGGTGTCCTTGAAGCGTTTCCTCTGCCCTCCTGGAGCTCTAAGTAGAGCACTTATTTTGGCAGTCTATTATCGAGCATATGGCCCGCCCATCGGAACTGATCGAGCGTGACAGGACTAAATATAAATTTTCTGGTAAAATGTCGGAGCCACAAACCGAACCTTTGCAAGCCAAACGCCGCCTGTGACTTATTTATGAATTATCCAACAAGATGCCATAATTGTAAGGTTGGAGTATAAGAGTAAAGAAGTCTCTCTGTAATTATATAGAAAGAAAGACTTGCATTTCTATAGCACCTTTCACAACCATCAGACATCTCAAAGCGCTTTACTGCCAATGCAGTACTTTTGGAGTGTAGTCACTGTTGCAATGTGGGAAACACAGCAGCCAACTTGCGCACAGCAAGCTCCCACAAACAGCAATGTGATAGTGACCGGATAAACTGTTTTTGTTACGTTGATGAGCAGGCACGAGGGGCCGAATGGCCTACTCCTGCTCTTTTTTCTTATGTTCTTATGGGTGGGTGTTCTGGAAGTGTGAGATCAAAGGGGCTGCAGGGCTTGGCCATATCCTGTGATCTTGTAACAAGGACAGGTATCCCGTAGAATTGACCCTGGAGGTCATTGGAAGCACAGAGGACCATAGACTGAGGTGCCAACAAAAGGTCACTGATTTTCCTCAGTCTACAACCACAACAACAACCTGTATTTATATAGCGCCTTTAACATAGTGAAACATCCCAAGGCGCTCCACAGGAGCATTAAGAGATTAAAAAAATTAACACCAAGCCGCATAAGTAGAAATTAGCGCAGGTGACCAAAAGCTTGGCCAAAGAGGTAGGTTTTAAGGGCGTCTCAAAGTGCTTTACAGCCAATGAAGTACTTTTGGAGTGTTGGCACTGTTGTAATGTCGGAAAAGCGGGAGCCAATTTGTGCGCACAGCAAGCTCCCACAATAGCAATGTGATAATGATCAGATAATCTGGGTTTTTTTGTTACGTTGATTGAGAGATAAATATTGGCCTCAGGACACCGGGGATATCTCCAAACTGGGATTTGTGGGGAGCTGGAATCAAGCTGGATTCTTGGCCTCGGGGCAACGGGATGATTGGTGCTGAGGGAGTAGCACAAAATGGCGATCTCCTTTTTCCATGGCTGTAGCAAGATGGCAACTAAGACTCTCACCGTTCCTTCTTTAGACTAAAATCAGTTTTGTTTTCTTGGCGTTCCAGGACTGAATTTGGGAAAGAAGCCATTGCCCTGAACTACCGCGACCCCGAAGGAGATATGGTGCGGATTGTGGACAACATGGATGTTGAATTGATGGCGTTGCAGGCTAAAGGTGCATCTGGGATCAAATCGCCCGATTTTGTCCCGTGGGAACTTCACGTGACCAGGAAGAACGATCTATCAGTGTACAACACTAATCCGTGACGTTGTTGCTATGGAAGCATGCAATGGGTGTTTGTGCTCGCATGGTCTCCTTTGAATGGGTTAATTCTCCATGACCTACTAATTTGGGGGAAAAAATATTATTTGGGCTGCTCCCTTTTCTTTCAATTCTCCCTCACCTGCGTTCTTCCTCATCCTGGTCTCCCTAATCTATGGACGTGGAATGGCTTGTGCTGGAGCTACCTCTGGGATGGCCACCAATGCCCGTGTTCTGTTCTGGCACCACCTCCGTACGCTGCGTACACCTAGTGATCTGGTTATAGTTTCCAGAGGAAGAGGCCCCACACTTGCAGATGCTGCTAAAATCGGAGACAACACTGTGGGCCAAAGGAACCTCCAAGCGGATAGCGACAGGATGGGGCAAAGGGAAAAAAAGCGGAAGGTGGAATTCCATGTCAGTAAATGTGAGCGGCTATGATTTTTTTTTAAAATAAACTTAATAATTATACTTTAACTGGGTGTAAGCTGGGAGATCTGGAAGAACTGAGGGATTTTGAGGTTCAGGTTGAAATGATCTTAAGAGCAGCACCTCAAGCAGATGAAGGCATGAAAAAAGCGAATGGAATACTGGGGTATAACTTCAGCTTGTACACGGTAGTGCGACAGCGAATCGACAGCCGGCTTTACACGTCCCCCAACCTTCTTCCCCATTGAAATCACATTGAAGCTGCCAGTCAAGATGAAATTATACCCCATTGGGTGTTACAGCAAGAGGTAGCGAATATAAAAGTCACAATAAGAACATAAGAAATAGGAACAGGAGTAGGCCATACGGCCCCTCGAGCCTGCTCCGCCATTCAATAAGATCATGGCTGATCTGATCATGGACTCAGCTCCACTTCCCCGCCCGCTCCCCATAACCCCTTATCCCCTTTATCATTTAAGAAACTGTCTATTTCTGTCTTAAATTTATTCAATGTCCCAGCTTCCACAGCTCCCTGAGGCAGCGAATTCCACAGATTTACAACCCTCTGAGAGAAGAAATTTCTCCTCATCTCTGTTTTAAACGGGCGGCCCCTTATTCTAAGATCAAGCCCTCTAGTTCTAGTCTCCCCTATCAGTGGAAACATCCTCTCTGCATCCACCTTGTGAGCCCTCTCATAATCTTAAACGTTTCGATAAGATCACCTCTCATTCTTCTGAATTCCACTGAGTAGAGGCCCAACCTACTCAACCTTTCCTCATAAGTCAACCCCCTCATCCCCGGAATCAACCTAGTGAACAATGTAATGGTAAAGCTATCGAAACACTCAGGGGTCGAAATTCGATGTGTTGTGCCTCCCCGCTAGTGTCAGAGAGTGGTGGCTAACGGGCTTACCATGGGAGGTGAGCGGTCGGGGCAGCTCAAAGAGGCACCGCTGCGCACTCTACCGACACCCACGTGGTGACATCATCGAGCGTGCAACGCCCCCTTGGCGCGGCGGCTGCAGCGTTAGGTAGGTTCGGCGGCTTCGTCGGCAGGTGTTGTACAGGTTGAACCTCCCTTATCCAGAACTCCATTATCCAGAACCATCCCTCGTCCGGAAGCATTCCCGGCCACCGGGTTGCGCATGCGCAGAGCTCCGACACGAACCAATTGAAGTCCTTCCTCGCTGCCGACTCCCGCAATCGCTGGCCTGACCCCGCGATCCACCACACCACCCCCCCCCCTCTCCCACCACACCATGATCTCTCTGCCGCACTGCCAGCCCCAAGCCAGCTAAACCCGATATCCCCTTGCTCAGTACCTGTACCATCCAATTTAACGTGACCACCCCTCGTCCGGAAAAATCCCTTATGCAGAACCGGCCAGGTCCCGAGGATTCCGGATAAGGGAGGTTAAACCTGTATTGGAAAAGCCGTGGGTGCATCGGGGATCAAGGTAAGTTGTTAACTTACATTTTTCAGAATATATATATTAATAACAACAGTGGGGAAGTGTGGGCGAAATAAATTTTCGGAAACTTTTTTCTCCCTCAGTTTTATCTGCTAGGATGCCGGCAGCCGACCATCGGGAAATTGAGCGGGCCCTCCTGAGCTACCGCTCCGTTTGGCGCCCGAGGACGAGTGTACGCTGCCTCTTTTAGCGCTGCTCCCTCAACTTTGGGGAATAGTAAGGAATTTGGCAACTTGAGGCGGTGAAATCACCCTTTAGGCGGTGTTACCGCCTCAAAGACGGCGGGACCAAATTTCGCCCCCCCCCACAGTCGGGGTGCTGTGCGCAGTTTCAGGCTCCACACTACAGGAAGAAACTGAAGGCAATAAAGACGGGACAACATCAATTCATTCGGATGTTACCTGGGATGTGTAAATATAAATATGGAGAAAGACGTGAACATTTTTTTTTGGAAAGGCGGAGATTTCAGGGTGATTTTGGTAAGTCTTGGAACTGATGAAGGGATAGGACAGGGCAGATAGAAAGGGACTCCAAGTTTCCCCAGTCTGGCCTCATAGCTCAGATCCCTCTAACACTAATGATCAGCCTCTGGCTGTTCTACAGCATTTGAAGATCTCCCTTGTGTCTCGGTGGCCAGAGCAGAACATGGCACTCACTGCACGATCTGTTAGTGCACTAATAGATGTGGGGCATGACTGCCTTTGACTTGTACACTGCTGTTTAAGAATATGGGCAGGATTTTCGGTCCTGCTCATTTCGGGGCATTAATGGCGGTAAAGCTTGCGCCTCAGTCAGAAAATGTCATCAGCTGGGCCCTGAGTGTGGGGCGGAGCGCTAAGGGAGGTCACCTCTCTTAGGGCGCTAGGCCGGCTGAGCAAGTGAAAATCCACACTACAGGAAGAAACTTAAGACAATAAAGAGGGGACAACATCAATTCATCAGCCGGCCTCGGAGCGCTGTAAGAGAGGTCTGTGGAGTGGGCGGGGGGGGGGGGGGGGGGGAGAGGGGGAAACCTGAACAAAAAAAAAAACACCAAAAAACATTCCCAATAAATACCTCACGCCACCACAATATAAATCGCAAAGAAATAAAAAATAAAAAAAACGATCACACTTACCCGAGGTCGGCATTACCTCACTGCAAACCGCGACAGGTCGGGCCGCCCGCTTTCACAGGTGGTCCCCGCGGGGGGGGGGGGGGGGCGCCATGGAGCACTATGGATCCGGCGGCGGCCAAAAATTGAGCCGGTGTCGCGAGCAGGGATGTTGCACACTGGCTCGCTTCTCCCGGGCGGTAATGCTCCGCACCGCGCTGAAACTGGGCCCGGAAGTGCTTACCACCGTCATTGCCGCCCAGGCGGTAAGCACTTCCGGGTGACAAAAGACAGAAAATCCAGCCCATATATATATATATATATATACTTCCTCTGTCGACTGCTACTCTGACCTGGCTGCACATGCTGAGCGTTGAGTCCACTAAGACCTCCCCTTCCTCACTCCCTCACCACCCAGGACCACTTTCAAATTGATCCTTAGCTGTTTCAACATTCCGGAGACTGTGTGGGGTAACTTTAACCTTGGGGTGATAGTGTAAGGTGGCCGATATCGAATTGACCGCCTGTTCTACACCCCGCTCGAATTCACTTCCGTTGGTTTCAGTCGAAAAGGGAAACCAGGTGTGTTGTATAATGGCGGCTAATGCAATATTGCCCATTGTATATCATCAAAAAATAAAGTTAACCTCCATACGTTGTCCTGTCTTTCTTTACTTCTATGTGTCGTACATTTATATAAATTTTCAAGCATTATTCTAACCCATTAAGCTGCCTCAGCTAGTATGGTTGTGTTTGACCATTTTGCCTTCCATGAAAGTATTTTTTTTTCCTTTATAATTCAACTCTTAACATGATTGTCCAATCAGAACAATGGGATTTCAACTCATGGCTCTGAAATGATGAATCCAGGTTCTGGATTACCAGTTCAGTAACATAACCTCTCTGCTACTTTCCCCTGTCACACTCTGTTACTAACACCCCGATTGTTAATATACAGCACTGGTAGCAATCCACAGAAGATCTGCTCGTATTTATTACTTAAAAATTCTATAAAAATGAATTGTCATCAAGACTGTGGCATTCTTGTGTTTTCTCATTATTCTATCATCAAAACAAATACAAATAATTATAGATTGAGGAATCGAGGAAGACTTGCTTCCACTCTTAAAATGAGTCCTTAGGTGGGTGAACAGTCCAAGATGAGAACCACAGTCCCTGTCACAGGTGGGACAGATAGTCGTTGAAGGAAAGGGAGGGTGGGACAGGTTTGCCGCACGCTCTTTCCGCTGCCTGCGCTTGATTTCTGCATGCTCTCGGCGATGAGACTCAGGGTGCTCAGCGCCCTCCCGGATGCTCTTCCTTCACTTAGGGCGGTCTTTGGCCAGGGACTCCCAGGTGCCGGTGGGGATGTTGCACTTTATCAGGGAGGCTTTGAGGGTGTCCTTGTAACGTTTCCTCTGCCCACCTTTGGCTCATTTGCCGTGAAGGAGTTCCGAGTCGAGCGTTTACTTTGGGAGTCTCGTGTCTGGCACGTGGACAATGTGGCCTGCCCAGCGGAGCTGATCAAGTGTGGTCATTGCTTCAATGCTGGGGATGTTGGCCTGGACGAGGACGCTAACGTTGGTGTGTCCCAGGGGATTTGTACAATCTTGCGGAGAGATCGTTGGTGGTATTTCTCCAGCGACTTGAGGTGCCTACTGTACATGGTCTATGACTCATACAGGAGGGCGGGTATTACTACAGCCCTGTAGACCATGAGCTTGGTGGTGTAGTTGAGGGCCTGGTCTTCGAACACTCTTTTCCTCAGGCAGCCAAAGGCTGCACTGGCGCACTGGAGGCGATGTTGAATCTTGTCGTCAATGTCTGCTCTTGTTGCTAAGAGGCTCCCGACGTATGGGAAATGGTCCACATTGTCCAGGGCTGTGCCGAACAAGGTGCAAGATACAAGGGTACAATGTACCCAGCACCAGGGGCCACTCCTGAGCGACTCCCACCCACCCTGTTGCTCCGTTGTCCATGTTTTATTTTTTAAGAAACTTTCATTTGGCAGCTCCCCGCTTTTGAAGCAAAAATGTTTTGTGTCAGTTTCGCAAAAAAAATCCAGCGTCAGCCACAAGTCCCCAGCCTGTGATTCCAAGAACAATTTAAAGCAAACCTCTGCACTGGCTGCCAGGCACTCAAGCCGTTCCCCCTCCCCACCAGCTGCCGGCTAACAATAGCCCTTGAAAGGAAACTGAAGGAAAATGAATCATAAAACGGGTCATGGAAATGGTAGAGTGATTGACACTTTCACTGAGTGTCACTTTCACTGAACTTCTTAACTAGAATTGGAATGGGACAGGATGGGTTTTTGAATGTGGAAAATAAATTCAACCAGCTGGGTTCATTCACTGACAATAATAAGTGTAAAGTCCTGTTCCCTCAGTACAGTTCACAGGAGGCATGTAGTGAAGTCAAGGTCACTCTGGACCTGCACCTTTATTACACAGCTCTGGAATGCTGCACTTGTCTGAGACCTATCCTTATATACCTGTCTGGGACAGATATCCAGTGTCTCCTGGTGATAAGGTATGCTGGTGGTTACAGGTCAGATCTTATTACAGTCATGTATAGCATGTTAGGATACAGTTATATATAATAATGTAAGACACATGACATCACCCTCTCCCAAGGTCTTATTGTCTTTATAGGTTCAGTCTCTCAGGTGGTCTACGCTCTTACGTGGAGCGTCTGAGTTGTGGTTCAGTTGTTTGCCTTGGTGTCTGTTTTTCTTTCGGTGTGGTTGCTTGTATTTCGCCTGGGCTGTCTGTTTCGATTGGTGTGATTGTTGTTGACTCACCTGGGCTGTCTGTTGGGATTGCCCTTTCCTCAGGTTGTTCCCTCTGTCTGTCCACCAGGTGTGGTGCGAGTTCCACATTGTAGTCTGCCTCTGGTTCCGCAGTGTTGTTGGTAAATCTGCTTTTGACTTGGTCTACATGCCTCCGGCAGGTTTTGCCATTGTCCATTTGTACTACCAGTAGCCTGTTTCCTTCCTTGCCCATTACTGTCCCTGCAAGCCATTTGGGACCCCTGCCATAGTTTAGTACAAACACTTTGTCCCCTATCTTATTCCATCTCCCCCTCGAGTTTCTGTCAAGGTACTCAGTCAGCTTACGGCGCTTTGCCTCAACGATTTCGTGCAAGTCAGGGAGGATTAATGAGAGCCTTGTTTTTAAAGTACTTTTCATCAACAGTTGCGCGGGGGGATCCCAGTCAATGAGTGCGGACGAGATCTGTATGCCAGCAGCAGTCGCGACAGGCAACCCTGCAGCGTGGGACCTTGGATTTTAAGCATGCCTTGTTTAATGATTTGCACTGCTCTCTCCGCCTGGCCGTTGGAGGCCGGCTTGAACGGTGCCATCTTGACGTGATTTATGCCGTGGTCAATTATAAAATCTTGGAATTCTGCGCTGGTGAAGCACGGACCATTGTCACTGACCAATATGTCAAGGATTCCGTGTGTTGCAAACATGGTTGCGAGGCTCTCCATAGTGGTGGAGGTTGTGCTCGAGTTTAAAATGGTGCATTCGATCCACTTTGAAAATGCATCTACAACTACGAGGAACATTTTGCCCATGAATGGGCCCGCATAGTCTACGTGCACCTGAGACCACGGTTTGGTAGGCCAGGGCCAGGGGCTCAGGGGTGCCTCCCTGGGGGCATTGCTGAGTTGGGCACAAATGGTGCACCGTCGGACGCAGAGCTCCAAGTCCGCGTCAATACCAGGCCACCAGACGTGGGATCTGGCTATGGCCTTCATGAGAACGATGCCCGGGTGCTCGCGGTAGAGCTCCCGGACAAATGCCTCTCTGCCTCGCAGAGGCATGACTACTCAGCTGCCCCACATCAGGCAGTCCGCTTGTCATGATAGCTCATGCATGCGCCTGTGAAAGGGTTTTAATTCCTTGGGGCAAGCATCGCGAGCCTCTGCCCAGTCACCGGTTAGGACACATCTTTTTACTAAGGATAACGTGGGGTCGCTGGCCGTCCAGGCTCTGAGTTGACGAGCCGTCATGGGCGAACCTGTGGACTCAAAGGCATTGATTGCCATGACCATCTCACAGTCCTGTTCATCAGACCCTTCCGTGGTCGCCAGGGGTAGCCTGCTGAGCTTGTCTGTGCTTGGTCTGTGCCTTATCGTATAGTCGTAGGAAGCCAACCTGAGTGCCCACCGTTGAATTCGCGCCGAGGCATTGGCGTTTATTGCCTTGCTCTCGGATAGGAAGGACATAAGGGGCTTGTGTCGGTTTTTAACGTGAACTTGGCCCTGAAAAGAAATTGGTGCATCTTTTTGACACCGTACACGCACGCGAGCGCCTCCTTCTCTTCCATTCCGTACCCACGCTCCGCCCGCGAAAGTGACCTGGAGGCATAAGCTATGGGTTGTAATTTGCTCGCACTGTTGACATGTTGTAAAACGCACCCGATCCCATACACTGACGCATTGCATGTGAGGACTAACTTTTTACCTGGATCAAGGAAAGTCAAAACACTGTTGGAACACAGAAGGTTGCGTGCCTTATTGAAGGCGCGTTCCTGGGCGTCCCCCAAAACCAATCACACCCCTTCCTGAGTAGCAGATGGAGAGGCTCCAGCAGCCTGCTTAAGTTCTGCATAAAGTTCCCAAAGTAATTGAATAGCCCGAGAAAGGCGCGCAGTTCTGAGACATTCCGGGGCCTGGGTGCCAGGCGAATTGCTTCTGTTTTGGACTCTGTTGGGCGGATTCCATCAGCGGCAATCCTTCTGCCCAAAAATTCAACCTCGGGTGTGAGAAACAGGCACTTGGATTTCTGAACTCGTAGGCCTACCCGATCCAACCGCTTTAGTACTTCCTCCAAATTACGGAGTTGGGAGTTGGTGTCCCTGCCCGTGATAAGTATGTCGTCTTGAAATACAACCGTCCCCGGGATGGACTTGAGCAGACTCTCCATGTTGCGCTGGAATATGGCAGCTGCCGACCTGATGCCGAATGGGCATCGATTGTACATGAAAAGGCCTCGATGTGTGTTGATGGTGGTGAGTAGCTTGGATTCCTCGGTCAATTCTTGTGTCATATACGCAGATGTGAGGTCTAGTTTTGAGAAAAGTTTACCTCCAGCCAATGTGGCAAATAAGTCACCCGCTCTGGGCAGCGGGTACTGGTCCTGTAGGAAGACTCTGTTTATGGTAGATTTGTAGTCCCCACAGATTCGTACGGATCCATCAGGCTTCATGACTGGGACGATGGGACTTGCCCAGTCGCTAAATTCCACAGGTGATATAATGCCTTCCCGCAGAAGCCTGTCTAATTCGTGTTCAATCTTTTCCCTCATCACATAGGGTACAGCTCTGGCCTTGTGATGGGCTGGTCTAGCATCCTGTGTGATGTAGATTTTGACTTTGGCCCCTTTGAAAGTGCCCATACCTGGCTGAAAGAGATATTCAAATTGCTTTATAACTGTTGAGCAGGAGGTCCGTTCCTCTAACGACATGGCATGAACATCATCCCATTTCCAGTTTAGTTTTGCCAGCCAGCTTCTCCCCAACAGTGTTGGGGGGTCTCCGGGGACAATCCACAGGGGAAGTCGGTTCACTGTCCCTTTGTGTGTGACGGAGAGCATGGCGCTGTCGAGGACTGGTACGATTTCTTTGGTATAGGTCCTTAGTTTGGTGTCAACCCCTGTGAGGTTTTGTCTGTCTCTGTTATGCGGCCACAGTTGTTCAAATTGTTGAGCGCCCATGATAGATTGACTCGCTCGCGTATCCAGCTTAATGTTGACAGGTATCCCGTTGAGTAGGACCTCATCATTATAGGAGGCGTCCTGTTGTAGGAGCAGCGGCCATTGATCGTGTTGACCCGCTGTACATCAGTGTCCCGGGTACTCTGGTCCGCTTTCCGACCCATCCGATTCGTATACCAGCCGAGCTGCCGTTTTTTTGCACATGCGGGCCAGATGCCCTGTATATTCACAGTTCCTGCAAACAGCCTGCTGAAATTGACATCCCCTTGACGAGTGGCCACCCCGACACCTCCAGCACTGACCGCTTCCATTGTTTCCAAAGAATGAGCTGCGTCTGGCTGATCTCTCTTGAGCTTCTCACAGTCTGTAGTTGATTGCTCGCATTGTGGGTTGATGAGGTGTGAACGGCCGTTCATGTGGCCCTTGATGGCTTCTGGTGCCACTGCCTGCTGTCGAGGGCCTGCTCTCCCGCTTTTGTCTGTGTGTGGGGGGTAACAGCTTGTTTCACGCTGAACACAATATTCCAGGTGAGGCCTCAGCAAGGCCCTGTACAACTGCAGTAAGACCTCCCTGCTCCTATACTCAAATCCCCTCGCTATGAAGGCCAACATGTCATTTGCTTTCTTTACTGCCTGCTGTACCTGCATGCCAACTTTCAATGACTGATGAACCATGACACCCAGGTGTCGTTGCACCTCCCCTTTTACTAATCTGTCACCATTCAGATAATAATCTGCCTTCCTGTTTTTACCACCAAAATGGATAACCTCACACTTATCCACATTATACTGCATCTGCCATGCACTTGCCCACTCATCTAACCTGTCCAAGTCACACTGCAGCCTCTTAGCATACCCCTCACAGCTCACACTGCCACCCAGCTTAGTGTCATCCGCAAACTTGGAGATATTACACTCAATTCTTTCTTGCAAACTTGGAGATATTACATTCAAAACATTCCCAATAAATAACTCATGCCACCACAACATAAATCGCAAAAAAAAACAGTCACACTTACCCGAGGTTGATATTACTGACCTCACTGTGGCCGCTACACCTTGGACTGCCCGCTTTCACAGGTGGTCCCAGCAGGGAACGCTCCACGGAGCGCTACTGGTCGGGCGACAGCCAAAAATCGAGCCGGTGTCGAAACCAGGGGCGTGGCCTCTTCCTGGTGGTACTGCTCCGTGCCCCATCGAAACCAGCATCGAAAGTCTCGGTGGGTTGCTGGAATCTGGCCGCCCGCCCAAAAAAGCCTGTCCTACCCTCCGAGGCGCTAACTGGGGCAGCAGAAGACCGAAAATCCAGCCGACAGAGTACCGCGCGCAGTTTTGGTCTCCATATTACAAATAGAAACATAGAAACATAGAAAATAGGTGCAGGAGTAGGCCATTCAGCCCTTCTAGCCAGCACCACCATTCAATGAGTTCATGGCTGAACATGCAACTTCAGTACCCCATTCCTGCTTTCACGCCATATCCCTTGATCCCCCGAGTAGTAAGGACTTCATCTAACTCCCTTTTGAATATATTTAGTGAATTGGCCTCAACTACTTTCTGTGGTAGAGAATTCCACAGGTTCACCACTCTCTGGGTGAAGAAGTTTCTCCTTATCTCGGTCCTAAATGGCTTACCCCTTATCCTTAGACTGTGACCTCTGGTTCTGGACTTCC
This sequence comes from Pristiophorus japonicus, assembly GCF_044704955.1. Taxonomy (NCBI): domain Eukaryota; kingdom Metazoa; phylum Chordata; class Chondrichthyes; family Pristiophoridae; genus Pristiophorus; species Pristiophorus japonicus. The sequence goes on from NC_091995.1 coordinate 85,620,631, forward strand.
CCAACATTGGGAACATTCTTCCTGCATCTAACCTGTCTAACCCCGTCAGAATTTTAAACGTTTCTATGAGGTTCCCTCTCACTCTTCTGAACTCCAGTGAATACAAGCCCAGTTGATCCAGTCTTTCTTGATAGGTCAGTCCCACCATCCCGGGAATCAGTCTGGTGAATCTTCGCTGCACTCCCTCAATAGCAAGAATGTCCTTCCTCAAGTTAGGAGACCAAAACTGTACACAATACTCCAGGTGTGGCCTCACCAAGGCCCTGTACAACTGTAGCAACACCTCCCTGCCCCTGTACTCAAATCCCCTCGCTATGAAGGCCAACATGCCATTTGCTTTCTTAACCGCCTGCTGTACCTGCATGCCAACCTTCAATGACTGATGTACCATGACACCCAGGTCTCGTTGCACCTTCCCTTTTCCTAATCTGTCACCATTCAGATAATAGTCTGTCTCTCTGTTTTTACCACCAAAGTGGATAACCTCACATTTATCCACATTATACTTCATCTGCCACGCATTTGCCCACTCACCTAACCTATCCAAGTCACTCTGCAGCCTCATAGCATCCTCCTCGCAGCTCACACTGCCACCCAACTTAGTGTCATCCGCAAATTTGGAGATACTACATTTAATCCCCTCGTCTAAATCATTAATGTACAATGTAAACAACTGGGGCCCCAGCACAGAACCCTGCGGTACCCCACTAGTCACTGCCTGCCATTCCGAAAAGTACCCATTTACTCCTACTCTTTGCTTCCTGTCTGACAACCAGTTCTCAATCCACGTCAGCACACTACCCCCAATCCCATGTGCTTTAACATTGCACTTTAATCTCCTGTGTGGGACCTTGTCGAAAGCCTTCTGAAAGTCCAAATATACTACATCAACTGGTACTCCTTTGTCCACTTTATTGGAAACATCTTCAAAAAATTCCAGAAGATTTGTCAAGCATGATCTCCCTTTCACAAATCCATGCTGACTTGGACCTATCATGTCACCATTTTCCAAATGCGCTGCTATGACATCCTTAATAATTGATTCCATCATTTTACCCACTACTGAGGTCAGGCTGACCAGTCTATAATTCCCTGCTTTCTCTCTCCCTCCTTTTTTAAAAAGTGGGGTTACATTGGCTACCCTCCACTCGATAAGAACTGATCCAGAGTCAATGGAATGTTGGAAAATGACTGTCAATGCATCCGCTATTTCCAAGGCCACCTCCTTAAGTACTCTGGGATGCAGTCCATCAGGCCCTGGGAATTTATCGGCCTTCAATCCCATCAATTTCCCCAACACAATTTCCCGACTAATAAAGATTTCCCTCAGTTCCTCCTCCTTAATAGACCCTCTGACCACTTTTATATCCGGAAGGTTGTTTGTGTCCTCCTTAGTGAATACTGAACCAAAGTACTTGTTCAATTGGTCTGCCATTTCTTTGTTCCCCGTTATGACTTCCCCTGATTCTGACTGCAGGGGACCTACGTTTGTCTTTACTAACCTTTTTCTCTTTACATACCTATAGAAACTTTTGCAATCCGCCTTAATGTTCCCTGCAAGCTTCTTCTCGTACTCCATTTTCCCTGCCCTAATCAAACCCTTTGTCCTCCTCTGCTGAGTTCTAAATTTCTCCCAGTCCCCAGGTTCGCTGTTATTTCTGGCCAATTTGTATGCCATTTCCTTGGCTTTAATACTATCCCTGATTTCCCTAGATAGCCACGGTTGAGCCACCTTCCCTTTTTTATTTTTACGCCAGACAGGAATGTACAATTGTTGTAATTCATCCATGCGGTCTCTAAATGTCTGCCATTGCCCATCCACAGTCAACCCCTTAAATATCATTAGCCAATCTATCTTAGCCAATTCATGCCTCATACCTTCAAAGTTACCCTTCTTTAAGTTCTGGACCATGGTCTCTGAATTAACTGTTTCATTCTCCATCCTAATGCAGAATTCCACCATATTATGGTCACTCTTCCCCAAGGGGCCTCGCACAATGAGATTGCTATTTAATCCTCTCTCATTACACAACACCCAGTCTAAGATGGCCTCCCCCCTAGTTGGTTCCTCGACATATTGGTCTAGAAAACCATCCCTTATGCACTCCAGGAAATCCTCCTCCATCGTATTGCTTCCAGTTTGGCTGGCCCAATCTATGTGCATATTAAAGTCACCCATTATAACTGCTGCATCTTTATTGCATGTACTCCTAATTTCCTGTTTGATGCCCTCCCCTACATCACTACTACTGTTTGGAGGTCTGTACACAACTCCCACTAACGATTTTTGCCCTTTAGTGTTCTGCAGCTCTACCCATATAGATTCCACATCATCCAAGCTAATGTCTTTCCTAACTATTGCATTAATCTCCTCTTTAACCAGCAATGTTACCCCACCTCCTTTTCCTTTTATTCTATCCTTCCTGAATGTTGAATACCCCTGGATGTTGAGTTCCCAGCCCTGATCATCCTGGAGCCACGTCTCCGTAATCCCAATCACATCATATTTGTTAACATCTATTTGCACAGTTAATTCATCCACCTTATTGCGGATACTCCTTGCATTAAGACACAAAGCCTTCAGGCTTGCTTTTTTAACACCCTTTGTCCTTTTAGAATTTTGCTGTACAGTGGCCCTTTTTGTTCTTTGCCTTGGGTTTCTCTGCCCTCCACTTTTCCTCATCTCCTTTCTGTCTTTTGCTTTTGCCTCATTTTTGTCTCCCTCTGTCTCCCTGCATAGGTTCCCATCCCCCTGCAATATTAGTTTAACTCCTCCCCAACAGCACTAGCAAACACTCCCCCTAGGACATTGGTTCCGGTCCTGCCCAGGTGCAGACCATCCGGTTTGTACTGGTCCCACCTCCCCCAGAACCGGTTCCAATGCCCCAAGAATTTGAATCCCTCCCTGCTGCACCACTGCTCAAGCCATGTATTCATCTGCGCTATCCTGCGATTCCTACTCTGACTAGCACGTGACACTGGTAGCAATCCCGAGATTACTACTTTTGAGGTCCTACTTTTTAATTTAGCTCCTAGCCCCTTAAATTCTTTTCGTAGGACCTCATCACTTTTTTTTACCTATGTCGTTGGTACCAATGTGCACCACGACAACTGGCTGTTCTCCCTCCCATTTCAGAATGTCCTGCACCCGCTCCGAGACATCCTTGGCCCTTGCACCAGGGAGGCAACATACCATCCTGGAGTCTCGGTTGCGTCCGCAGAAACGCCTATCTATTCCCCTCACCATCGAATCCCCTATCACTATCGCTCTCCCACTCTTTTTCCTGCCCTCCTGTGCAGCAGAGCCACCTACGGTGCCATGAACTTGGCTGCTGCTGCCCTCCCCTGATGAGTCATCCTCCCCAACAGTACCCAAAGCGGTGTATCTGTTTTGCAGGGGGATAACCACATGGGACCCCTGCACTATCTTTCTTGCACTGCTCTTCCTGCTGGTCTTCCATTCCCTATCTGGCTTTGGACCCTTCTCCTGCGGTAAGACCAACTCACTACACTTGATACTCACGTCATTCTCAGCATCGTGGATGCTCCAGAGTGAATCCACCCTCAGCTCCAATTCCGCAACGCGGACCGTCAAGAGCTCGAGGCGGATACACTTCCCACACACGTAGCGCCCAGGGACACCGGAAGTGTCCCCGAGTTCCCACATGGTACAGGAGGAGCATATCACGTGACCGAGCTCTCCTGCCATGTCTTAACCTTAGATACCCTTAAATTGGTAATAACAATGTTACAGTTCACTTACTGATATAAAAAATAAAAGAAAAGCTACTCACCAATCACCAGCCAATCACTTACCTCATTGGCTGTGACGTCACCTTTTGATTACTTTCTACTTCTATTTTGCTTTCTCTCCCGCTGTAGCTGCCTTTTGATAGGCTGCTCCCGCCTCTCACCAACTGCCGCTGGCTCTCGATCTCCCGCTGGCCCTTTTATAGGTCGCTCCCCTCTCACCAACTGCCGCTGGCTCTCGATCTCCCGCTGGGCCTTTTATAGGCTGCTCCCCTCTCACCAACTGGAGAAAGTGCTAAAAAGATGATACGAGAACTGAGAGCTTATACCTATCAGGAAAACTGAACAGGTTGGGGCTCTTCTCTCGAGAAAACAGAAGACTAAGGCGGTGGGGGGGGTGACCTGATAGCGGTCTTTAAAATTATGAAAGGGTTCGATAGGGTAGATGTAGAGAAGATGCTTCTACTTGTGAGGCAGACCAAAACTCGGGGTCAGAAATATAAGATAGCTGCTAATAAAGAGTTCAGGAGAAACTTCTTTACCCAGAGAGTGCTGAGAACGTGGAACTCGCTTCCACATGGTGTGATTAAGGCAAATGTGTGCGCGCGCTCGGTCTGTGCAGCAGAGCTGGTCTCCGGTTAGTCTTGGATAACCCTTGCCACTGGACCAAGACCGAGCTCTGTCAAGCCCGTGTGGTGGCTGGTGTGCAACGGCCACCACACATTAAAAAAAATCCACCCCCAGGCATCTTCCACCCTTCAGGATGTAGTTCAGGACCTGGAATATTAGGTCCTTCATTGAAACACCTGTGAACTCATCTCTTTTTGGCGCAGAAGCAAGTCATCCTCGCTTCGAGGGACCGCCTATGGTGATGAGGCAAATAGTATAGATGCATTTAAGGGGAAGCTAGATATGAACAAGAGGGAGAAAGGACTAGAAGAATATATTGATGGGCGAAGATGAAGAGTGTTGGGAGGAGGCTGGTGTGGATCATAAACACCAACACGGACCTGTTGGGCCAAATAGCCTGTTTCTGTGCTGTATGTAACTCACTTCCCTGAGATTGAAGGGGTTGCCTTATGAAGAAAGATTGAGCAGGTTGGGCCTATACTCATTGGAGTTTAGAAGAATGAGAGGTGACCTTATTGAAACGTATAAGATCCTGAGGGGCTTGACAGGGTGGATGCAGAGAGGATGTTTTCCCCTCGTGGGGAAATCTGGAACTAGGGGGTCATAGTTTCAGAATAAAGGGTCGCCCATTTAAAACGTAAATGAGGAGGAATTTCTTGTCTCAGAGGGTTATAAGCCTATGGAATTCTCTGCCCCAGAGAGCTGTGGAGGCTGGGTCATTGAATATATATAAGGTGGAGATAGACAGATTTTTGAACAATAATATAGAAACATAGGGCCCATGTTTCCACAAGAAAGAAAACGGGCGCCCCTCCGAGCTGGGCCACAAAGTGCGCCTAAAAAAATCCTCGGTATTCTCCACCTACTTGCAGGTCCTCTGGCCCTCGGCGCAGCCAGCACGAGCTGTAGGGGGGCGGAGCCAGGTCCCTGCGCTGAAAACAGTGCCGGGACCTCTGCACATGCGTGCTACATTGGGCACGCAAGTGCAGTAGCTCCAGGCGCCGAACTGTGTGGGAGGGGCCCGAAGCACGCAGCCCCTAGCCCTGGCTGAATGGCCTCACTGGGGCTGCGTGAATAAGGCTCCTCCCACGGCCAGCTCCTGCTCCCCGCCCCCGACCAGACCCGACACCCGCTGCCCCCCCCCCCCCCCCGGCCTCCAGACCAGACCAGACACCCGTGCCCCCCCCCCCCCCGACTGGACCCGACCCGACCCGCGCTCCTGTTCCCGCTCCCTGCCCTCCCGACTGGACCCAACCCGACCCGCGCTCCTGTTCCCGCTCCCTGCCCTCCCGACTGGACCCGACCCGACCCGCGCTCCTGTTCCCGCTCCCTGCCCTCCCGACTGGACCCAACCCGACCCGCGCTCCTGTTCCCGCTCCCTGCCCTCCCGACTGGACCCAACCCGACCCGCGCTCCCGCCCCCCGACTCGACCCCCCAACTGGACCCGACCCGACTCCCACTCCCGGACTGGATCCGACCTGACCTCCCCCTCTCTCTCTCTCTCCCTCCCCCCCCCCTCTCCCTCTCTCTCTCCCTCCCCCCCTCTCCCCCCCTCTCTCTCTCTCTCTCTCTCCCTCTCCCCTCACCCCCCCCCCCGACCCGAACCGAACCGAACCGAACCTCCCCGACCCGACCCAACCCAACGCCACCTACCTGTAAATCTGGTGCTGGGGACGGGCCCTGCCTGAAGTCTCGGGCCGGCCCGTTCAGCCTTCGGTCCCGAAAGGCCTGCCTGAAACACTTTCACACAGGTAGGAAGATGGTTTATTTAATCTTTTCTTTGCTTATAAATGTTTATTCAGGTTGGATTTATTTGTATAATATTTGTATAAGTATAAATAAGGATTTATTATAGAATTTAATGACTTCCCTTCCCCCCCCCCACCTCGTTCTGGACGCCTAATTTGTAATCTGCGCCTGATTTTTTAATGTGTAGAACAGGTTTTTTCAGTTCTACAAAAATCTTCACTTGCTCCATTCTACTTTCATTTGGAGTACGTTTTCACTGTGGAAACTTTCAAATCAGGCGTCAGTGGCCGGACACGCCCCCTTTTGAAGAAAAAATTCTGTTCCAAAGTAGAACTGTTCTACCTGACTAGAACTGCAGAAAAAAAAATGTGGAGAATTGCAATTTCTAAGATAGTCCGTTCTCCACCAGTTGCTCCTAAAAATCAGGCGCAAATCATGTGGAAACTTGGGCCCATAGAAACATAGAAACATAGAAAATAGGTGCAGGAGTAGGCCATTCGGCCCTTCGAGCCTGCACCGCCATTCAATGAGTTCATGGTTGAACATGCAACTTCAGTACCCCATTCCTGCTTTCTCGCCATACCCCTTGATCCCCCGAGTAGTAACGACTACATCTAACTCCTTTTTGAATATATTTAGTGAATTGGCCTCAACAACTTTCTGTGGTAGAGAATTCCACAGGTTCACCACTCTCTGGGTGAAGAAGTTTCTCCTCATCTCGGTCCTAAATGGCTTACCCCTTATCCTTAGACTGTGACCCCTGGTTCTGGACTTCCCCAACATTGGGAACATTCTTCCTGCATCTAACCTGTCTAATAAGGGAGTCAAGGGTTATGGGAGCGGGCAAAGAAGTAGAGTTGAGGCCAGGATCAGATCAGCCATGATCTTATTGAATGGCGGAGCAGGCCCGAGGGGCCAAATGGCCTACTCTTGCTCCTATTATGTACTTATGTAATCCTATACGGCCACAGTTTGCCAGTGATGGAAGGGTCTGATATCGAGTCCAAAGTTGGGCTGAATGGCCTGTTTCTGAGCTGTAAATATCATGTAAATCTATGTTATCAGTACTCGAGAAATGGCTCTCCTTCCCCTCACTCTCCAGTTGGCGACTCATTGGGATCGATTTTAAACCTGCCGCCCGGGCGTAAAATTGAAATGAAGGGCGCTGAAAATCGAGGGGGTTTCGAGAGCGGGCGGCCAATCTGCATCGTCAGTTCCATATCCAGGCAGCAAGGGGAAAAGCTAACCCATGACCATGGTCCAATTCTGCAGGAAGCAATGGCTTACCTCTGAATGTGCTGGAGGCTAACTGTGTCCACTTCCTACACGAGGAATGGGCGCACCCAGAGGCGGATTAACCACGGGGCGGATGGGTCTATAGCCCCAGGCCCACCAACGAACACAGGCCCACCAAATAAATGTAGGAAAAAAAATATAAGGCCTCCCAAATAGGCTGAATAGAATAGACAATAAGAGAGGAAAAACAAGACCAAGGAAAATAGATTCACTTGTTTATACCGGTTGAACCTCCCTTATCCAGAATTCCCTTATCCAGAACCATCCCTCGTCCAGAACCATTCCCGGCCACCAGGTGGCACATGCACAGAACTCCGACACGAACAAACTGAAGTCCTTCCTCGCTGCCGACTCCTGCAATCGCTGGCCTGACCCCGCGATCCACCGCCCCCTTCCCCCCCCCCAATCCCCATGATCTGTTTGCCGCACTCCCAGCCCCAAGCCAGCCCCGATATCCCCTTGCTTAGTACCCGTGCCATCCAATTTAACGTGACCACCCCTCGTCCAGAAACATCCCTTATCCAGAACAGGCCAGGTCCCAAGGGTTCCGGATAAGGGAAGTTACACCTGTACCTATATACACTAATGTACCTATATACAGAAGTACCCATATACACTAATGTACCTATATAAAGAAGTACCTATATACACTAATGTACCTATATACAGAAGTACCTATATACACTAATGTACCTATATACAGAAGTACCTATATACACTAATGTACCTATATAAAGTACCTATATACACTAATGTACTTATATACAGAAGTACCTATATACACTAATGTACCTATATACAGAAATATCTATATACACTCTAATGTACCCATATACAGAAGTACCTATATACACTAATGTACCTATATACAGAAGTACCTATATTAATGTAACGATATACAAAATAGAATATGTACTAGCCTGTTTTATTTCACATGTTATTGAGAGAAATTTGCATATATGTATAGGAATCTAGTATTGCAATGATACCAGAACCAGAATTTATACCTACTTGACACAGAATATATGCTTTAATTGTTGAATATACCGGCCTATGTTTCCATACCTCAGAATCAGAATCATACACGTGATGTAATGAACATGATCAAACAGAGCTATTGGCCCATTTGGATTAGATTGCTCCCGAGCCACCAGGCCCTTAATTCGGCCCTGGGGACATCATTAGTTTGAGACATGGGACCACCCCTTCCTTTCTCCTCTGCATCGCATCTCATCATGTACCAAAATGCTAACCTCAAAAGAACACCATTATTATCTTTATGGCCTCCCAGCATTTGATTATATGTTTAGCTTGCTATGTCCTTCGAAATGGGCTCTTTTCATAAGAACGTAAGGAATAGGAGCCAAATGGCCCCTTGAGCCTGCACCACCATGCAATGAGATCAAGGCTGATCTTCTCCCTCAACTCCACTTTCCCGCCCTATCCCCAAATCCCTTGATTCCCTTAGTGCCCAAAAATCTATCAATCCCAGCCTTGAATATACTCAACGACCATGCACCACAGCCCTCTGGGGGAGAGAATTCCAAAGATTCACAACCCTCCAAGTGAAGAAATTTTTCTTCATCTCAGTTGTAAATGGCCAACCCCTCATCATAGACATAGAAACATAGAAACATAGAAACATAGAAAATAGGTGCAGGAATAGGCCATTCGGCCCTTTGAGCCTGCACCGCCATTCAATGAGTTCATGGCTGAACATGCAACCTCAGTACCCCATTCCTGCTTTCTCACCATACCCCTTGATCCCCCTAGTAGTAAGGACTATATCTAACTCCTTTTTGAATATATTTAGTGAATTGGCCTCAACAACTTTCTGTGGTAGAGGATTCCACAGGTTCACCACTCTCTGGGTGAAGAAGTTTCTCCTCATCTCAATCCTAAATGGCTTACCCCTTATCCTTAGGCTGTGACCCCTGGTTCTGGACTTCCCCAACATTGGGAACATTCTTCCTGCATCTAACCTGTCTAAACCCGTCAGAATTTTAAACGTTTCTATGAGATCCCCTCTCATTCTTCTGATCTCTTCTGAACTCCATGAGATGATGACCCCGAGTTCTAGGCTCTCCAGCTAGGGGAACCATCCTCCCAATATCCTGTCAGCTGTGGTTCAGTGGGTAGCACCCTGGCCTCTGAATCAGAAAGTTGTGAGTTCAAATCCCACTCCAAGGGGCTGAGTACAAAAAAATCTAGGTTAACTCTCTAGTGCAATGCTGAGGGGGTGCTGCCTTTCGGTTGAGATGTTAAACTGATGTCCTGTCTGCTTTTTCTGGTGGCCGTAAAAGATCCCATGGCACTATTTCAAAGAAGAGCAGGGACGTTCTTCCCAGTGCCCTGGCCATTATTTATCCCTCAATCAACATAACTAAAACAGATTTTCTGATCATTATCACATTGCCATTTGTGGGAGCTTGCTGTGCGCAAATTGGCTGCCGTATTTCCCACATTACAACAATGATTGCCCTTCAAAAGTACTTCATTAGCTGTAAAATGCTTTGAGACATCCGGATTGTGAAAGGAGCTGTATAAATGCAAGGCTTTAATTCACTTTAATCCTCGTCACTTGCTCAAAACAAACTCTGAATGTGGAAGGACCATGTTCTTGACCTAGCATGAAATTGAGTCCTCGGCACAAAAGATGTCCATGTCCGTCTTCGATTGGCTACAAGCCAATGTTTGGATCATTGCAGTCCGCTGTGCTATTCAATACCCATCAGCGAGATAGGAGGCTGTAACAAAACAAAAGGATTTTTTGTCCTGATAAGTCCGTGTGTATTTATAACCACATTCTAAGATGGATTTCACTCATTTTGTTGAAACCTGAATCGGTTGGCTGGAGCTGACTTGTCTGACTCAACCAAAAGAATTTGTTTATCAAAAATTAGTTAACATAAAAACTATCTTTGAAAACGACAGTGCTAAGATATGTATCCAGCTAGAAATGCAAACTACAATAGATGCTATGTTTGAATCTGGTTTCTCAAAATATTGTTCTCTGATTTCCTGAGTTGAGTGCAGTCATGTGTCATTAACCAACGACCTTGGACAATAGACAGGTCACTTATTACTTGGAGGGTGAGAGTCTGGGTAGGGTAGAGAAACAAAGGCATCTCGAAGTACACATACACAAATCACTAAACGCCTTTGTCCAGTGCCTTGGGACATTTACTACGTTAAAGGTGCTATATAAATGCAAGTTGTTGTTATATTAAATGGTATAAATAAATGATCCCAATTTAGCAGTTTAAGCAAGGATATGAGGACCAGAAGACATACATTTACATTTCTGAATAATAGTTTTACAATAAATACAATTCTAAAGGGGGTGCATGAACAGAGGGACCTGGGGGTATATGTGCACAAATTGTTGAAGGTGGCGGGGCAAGTTGAGAAAGCAGTTTAAAAAAGCTCACGGGATCCTGGGCTTCATAAATACAGGCATTCGAGTACAAAAGCAAGGAAGTTATGGTGAACCTTTATAAAACACTGGTTCGGCCTCAACTGGAGTATTCTGGGCCCCACACTTTAGGAAGGATGTGAAGGTCTTAGAGAGGGTGCAGGAAAGATTTACGAGAATGGTTCCAGGGATGATGGACCAGTTACGTGGAGAGACTGGAGAAGCTGGGGATGTTGTCCTTGGAGCAGAGAAGATTGAGAGGAGGTTTGATGGAGGTGTTCAAAATCATGAGTAGATAGAGAGAAACTGTTCCCATTGGCGGAAGGGTGGAGAACCAGAGGCCACAGATTTAAGGCGATTGGCAGAAGAAACAAAGGCAACGTGAGGAAAAACGTTTTTACGCAGCGAGTGGTTAGGATCTGGAATGCGCTGCCTGAGAGGGTGGTGGAGGCAGACTCAATCGTGACTTTCAAAAGGGAGTTGGATAAGCACCTGAAGGAAAAAAATTAGCAGGGCTATGGGGAAAGGGCGGGGGAGTGGGACTGGCTGAGGTGCTCTTGCAGAGAGCCGGCACGGGCTCGACGGGCCGAATGGCCTCCTTCTGTGCAGTAATTATTCTATGATTCTATGATTAGGAACCACAGAGCAAAAGTTCAGTATGCACAGTAATCCCTTATGTGAGGGAGGGACGCCCATTAGCGACTCAGTTACCCATGTGGTCCATTGATGTGGAAAACAATTGTGATTTCCCACCAAGCTATTACTCCCTTGGAACGAACGGGATCCTGAGTTGAAGCTAAGGTCGTTCTGGATATGATCGGGATAGCTTTCTCACTGAGTGAAATACCCTCTGATAACCCTCTGCCGACTCCAGTCTGACCACCTCCTTGCATCAGACCCCGTCCAAGTGCCTATAATCAGACATTCCTGTCACCAGCAGTCATGGACCCACATGTGGGATCTATCCTGCAACAATAATGAGACCAAAGGACCTCCAGAATCCGTGTCGGAGGCTCCAATTGAATAAATGTTTCGGCAGCAGAATGCGTGTGATCTTACTCCTGCTGGCAACGTGCACTAAGATCCAGCTGTCAAAGATGCTGGGTGCAGCGATTCTCTTGCAGCTCTGCAATCATTTTCACAAGAAACAGGCGCCCGGGATAGCTCGAGATGAGGGCACCTCAGCTCGACTAATAAAGCTCACCGAAATTAGGGTTGACGAAGTTTCAGACCGACGCGCAAGAAACTTGCGATGATGCATGGCCACGTATCCCCTCACTGGAACTCATTTCCAGCCTACTCCCAGAACTACATACGGCTGCTTCGTTCAAACCACAAGGAAGACAGCTGTCTGCCAAATAATTGCATTTGTAACCCGAGCGAAATAAAGAGAAAACCCACATCTGGTAGAAGTTTGGGAGCAGAAAGTCTGCTCGGTTCAGCGTTTGCTTCAGTGTTAACCAATGACAAATGTAACTTTCCATCGAAATGCCTTTAGCATAATTGCTTTTTAGAAAAGGTCTATAAAACGGAGCAGAATGTGCTGATCTTTTAATGCCTTATATAGAAGATGCATTAGAAAGAACGAATTAGCCTTTATACCAAGTCTTTCACATCTTCAGGTTGTTCCAAAGCTCTTTACAGCCAATGAAGTATTTCTGAAGTGCAGTCACTGTTGTAATGTGGCCAATTTGCGCACAGCAAGCTCCCACAGACGGCAATGTGATAAATGGCCAGATAGCCTGTTTCGATGTTAATTGAAGGATAAATATTGACCAGAACACTAGGTGTATTCCCCTGCTCTTCTTCAAATAGTGTCATGGGATCTTTTGTATCCACCTGAGAGGACAGACGGGACCTCGGTTTAAGGTCTCATCCGAAAGACGGCACCTCCGACAGAGCGGCACTCCCTCAGCACTGCACTGAAGACTGAGCAGCATCTCCCAAACCCACGAGCCCTACCGCCTAGAAGGACAAGGGCTGCAGGGGCATGGGAACACCACCACCTCCACGTTCCCCTCCAAGTCACACACCATCCTGACTTGGAAATATATCGGCCGTTCCTTCATTGTCGCTGGGTCAAAATCCTGGAACTCCTTCCCTAACAGCACTGTGGGAGCACCTTCACCACACGGGACTGCAGCGGTTCAAGAAGGCGGCTCACCACCACCTTCTCAAGGGGCAATTAGGGATGGGAAATAAATGCCGGCCTTGCCAGCGATGCCCACATCCCGTGAATTAAAGTGGAGAAACTGTTTCCACTTGTGGGAGAATCCAGAACAAGGGGACATAAATATAAGATAGTCACTAAGAGATCAAATAAAGAACTTAGAAGGAATTTCTTTACACAGAGAGGGATGAGAATGTGAAACTCACTGCCACAGTTGAAAATAGCTATCGATGCTTCTTTTCAGCTGCTCTCTCAGGTGGACGTAAAAGATCCCACGGTGATATTTCGGAGAAGGCCAGGGGAGTTATCCCCGCATGATCTGGGCAATTTTTATGCCTTAATCAACATCGCTATAAAAAACAAATTATCTGGTCATTATCACATTGCTGTTTGTGGGAGCTTGCTGTGCACAAATTGGTTGCCGCGTTTCATACATTACAACAGCGACGACTGTAATGTATTTGCTTCGTGGGTTCTTTGCTTAAGAATTCATAACAACACAATGCTATTAAGAACTAGTTGGTTTATTAGCAAAAGGTTTAACAATCACACTACACATTACCAGTTCATCCACCAGGCTCACAACCACCTGCCTCATCGTGGATCCTCCGAACCCAACTGGCTGGGGTTTTATTGAGTCTTGTGAACATCACGTGACTGGCTAAGCCACTCCCAACTCAACAGCTCTACAAACATGTGCACACAATGGGCCCAAGTTTCCACAAGAAAAAAAACGGGCGCCCCTCCGAGCTGGGCGCCCGTTTTTCGTGCCTAAAACGGCGCCTAAAAAAATCCTCGGTATTCTCCACCGACTTACAGGTCCTGTGGCCCTCGGCGCAGCCGGCACGAGCTGTGGGGGGGTGGAGCCAGGTCCCTGCTCTGAAAACAGTGCCGGGACCTCTGCACATGCGTGCTACAGTCGGCACGCAAGTGCAGTAGCTCCAGGTGCCGAACTGTGTGGGAGGGGCCCGAAGCACGCAGCCCCTAGCCCTGGCCCAATGGCCTCACTGGGGCTGCGTGAATGAGGCTCCTCCCACGGCCAGCTCCTGCTCCCCCCCCGACCAGACCCGACACTCGCTCCCCCCCCCCCGACCAGACCCAACCCGACACCCGCTCCCCCCCCCCCGCCCCGACCCGACCCGAGACCCGCTCCCACCCCCGCCCCGACCGAGACCCGACACCCGCTCCCCCCCCCCCCCGCCCCGACCCGACCCGAGACCCGCTCCCACCCCCGCCCCGACCGAGACCCGACACCCGCTCTCCCCGACCCGACCCGAGACCCGCTCCCCCCCCCCGACCCGACCCGACACCCGCTCTCCCCGCCCCGACCCGACACCCGAGACCCGCTCCCCCCCGCCCCGACCGAGACCCGACACCCGAGACCCGCTCCCCCCCCCCGCCCCGACCCGACACCCGAGACCCGCTCCCCCCCCCCCGCCCCGACCCGACACCCGCTCTCCCCCCCAGACCCGACCCGACACCCGAGACCCGCTCCCCCGCCCCGACCCGACACCCGAGACCCGCTCCCCCCCGCCCCGACCAGACCCGACACCCGCTCCCCCCCCCCCCGCCCCGACCCGACACCCGAGACCCGCTCCCCCCCGCCCCGACCGAGACCCGACACCCGAGACCCGCTCCCCCCCGCCCCGACCCGACACCCGAGACCCGCTCCCCCCCGCCCCGACCGAGACCCGACACCCGAGACCCGCTCCCCCCCCCCGCCCCGACCCGACACCCGCTCTCCCCCCCCGCCCCGACCCGACACCCGAGACCCGCTCCCCCCCGCCCCGACCGAGACCCGAGATCCGCTCTTCCCCCCGCCCCTACCCGAGGCCTGCTCCCTGACCCGAGGCCCGCGCCCCCCCCCCGACCTGACCCAACCCGAGACCCGACCCGACACCCGCTCCCCCCCCCCCACCGACCCGACACCCGCTCCCCCCCCTAGACCCGACACCCGCTCCCCCACCCCCACCCGACACCCACTCCCCGCCCCCCGACCCGACCCGACACCCGCTCCTGTTCCCCGACCCCTCCCTCCCTCTCTCCCTCCCCCTCTCTCTCTCCCTCTCCCTCCCTCTCTCCCTCTCCCTCCCTCTCTCCCTCTCCCTCCCCCTCTCCCTCCCTCTCTCCCTCTCCCTCTCCCTCCCTCTCCCCCTCCCTCTCTCCCTCTCCCCTTCTCTCTCTCCCTCCCTCTCTCGCTCAGCGGCACAAACAGCTGCAGAATTCTCCCTGGCTGAAGCACTTTCACACAGGTAGGAAGATGGTTTATTTAATCTTTTCTTGGCTTATAAATGTTTATTCAGGTTGGATTTATTTGTATAATATTTGTAGAAGTATAAATAAGGATGTATTGTCGAATTTAATGACTTCCCTTGCCCCCCCACCTCGTTCTGGACGCCTAATTTGTAACCTGCGCCTGATTTTTTAATGTGTAGAACAGGTTTTTTCAGTTCTACAAAAATCTTCACTGGCGCCATTCTACTTTAGTTTGGAGTACATTTTCACTGTGGAAACTTTCAAATCAGGCGTCAGTGGCCGGACACGCCCCCTTTTGAAGAAAAAATTCTGTTCTAAACTAGAACTGTTCTACCTGACTAGAACTGCAGAAAAAAAAATGTGGAGAATTGCGATTTCTAAAATAGTCCGTTCTCCACCAGTTGCTCCTAAAAATCAGGCGCAAATCATGTGGAAACTTGGGCCCATAACAACGACATTTCAAAAAACACTCTATTGGCTGCAAAGCGCTTTGGGACGTCTGGTGGTCGTGAAAGGCACGCTATAAATGCAAGTCTTTCTTTCTTGCAACTTTCAACAGCAACTTCAAGCGACAGACAGTAGGACTAGATTAAACGAGTGGATAGATGCCTTCTAGATGGGCTGCAAGAAAATATTGTAAAAATGTTAATGGAATGTTGGCCTTTATCTCAAGGGGGCTGGAATACAAAGGGATGGAAGTTACCTTACAGTTATATAAAGCTCTGGTTAGACCCCACCTGGTGTACTGCATTCAGTTCTGGGCAGGAAAGATATATTGGCTTTGGAGGGGTTGCGAGGTAGATTCTCCAGCATTACACCAGGGCTAAAAGTATTGCATAGACTTGTCTTGTTTTCCCTCGAGTATAGAAAAAAAGAAAGACTTGGATTTATATAGCGCCTTTCACGTCCACCGTATGTCTAAAAGCGCTTTACAGCCAATGAAGTACTTTTGGAGTGTAGTCACTGTTGTAATGTGGGAAACACGGCAGTCAATTTGCGCACAGCAAGCTCCCACAAACAGCAATGTGATAATGACCAGATCATCTGTGTTTTTGTTATGTTGATTGAGGGATAAATATTGGCCAGGCCACTGGGGATAACTCCTCTGCTCTTCTTCGAAATAGTACCACTTGAACGGGCAGACGGGGCCTTGATTTAACATTTTACCCGAAACTCGGTACCTCCGACAGTGCAGCACTTGCTCACTATTGCACTGGGAGTGTCAGCCTAGATTATTTTCGTGCTCGAGTCATTGGAATGTCTTGAATCCACGACCATCAGACTCAGAGGCAAGTGTGCTACCCACTGAGCCACAGCATCGAAAATTAAGGGATGATCTAATTGTGGTGTTTAAGTTGTATCAAGGATTTTTTTTAGGGTAGATAGAGAGAAACTATTTCCTCTGGTGGGGGAGGGGCCCAGTACAAGGAGCATAGTCTTAAATTTAGAGCTAGGCCGTTCAGGGGTGATGTGAGGAGGCACTTCTTCGCACAAAGAACAGTGGAAATCTGGAACTCTCTCCCCCTATCCGCTCAGGGATAAAGCCAGCCGAAAATCCTAAGGCCCAGATTGGCGTCCGCAGCTCGCCTGTCTCACGCACACGAGGCCCAAATTTCGGGGGGGTCCTCAAGCCAGCGCCTGCGGGTTGCCGTGGCGCTGGCCCGTTTCGAACCACGAGTTGGAATGAGTTGGCTCATTGACCCTAGGTTCCCCCCCCCCCCCCCCCCCACGCGTCTCGGAAGGAATGCACCTGCAAAGGCGACGATGCCCCCACCCTTTCAGGTGTAACACTCGCCGAAAGTTTGAAAAAGAGGACTTAGCTGCCACAGCGAAAGTGCGGAACTTTGATTCAGCGTCAGTCGGCTGCAATGCGAGTTTATGTAACTCCCCGAGTAATTATCTCATAGGAGAGAAATGTTACAGTCTGGAGCTTGCACTGAGGGGAATACAGGCAGCCAGAAGCGGCATTCTGGCTGCCTGTTCTTTATCAATAGGAACCCAGTTGCGTGTCCCTGTGTTATCTAATTACGGCCCTGCCCAGTTACAAGACGCTTCATAAATTACTTTTTGAAGTGTATACACTGTTGTTCGGCTTCCGGTTAAGCAACGTCTCGATTTCAAAATTCTCATCCTTATTTTCCAATCCCTCCATGGCCTCGTCCCTCCCTATCTCTGTAATCTCCTCCAGCCCCACAACCATTCTAGACCCTACAATTCTGGCCCCATGCACATCCCCAACTTTCCTACATTAATACGGTGACTACACGTCAAAAGTACTATGAAGCGCTATGGGATGTCCTGAGATGGAGAAAGGCGCTCTATAAATGCAAGTCTTGCTTTCTGTAATCGCTCCATCATTCGTGCCATGCCTTCAGCTGCCAAGGCCCTAAGCTCTAGAATTCCCTCCCTAAATTATTCCGCCTCCCTCCCCCTCTCTCTCCTCCTTTAAGACACCGCTTAAAACCTACCCATCTGCCCTAATGGCCTGGAAATCCCAGCCTCCCCGGGTCCGTGCGGAGTGTATACAGAGTGTGTACGGAGTGTGTACAGACCCGGGAAGGCATCGCAAAAGCCAGTTTTCAGCTCACAATGCGCATGCTTTACAGATCCAACGCATCTCGGGAGCGAGGACATTTGCAAGGGCAAGATTGCAGGATTTAGAAACATAGAAAATAGGAGCAGGAGTAGGCCATCGGCTCTTCGAGCCTGCACCACTATTCAATAAGATCATGGCTGATCATTCACCTCAGTACCCCTTTCCTGCTTTTGCCCAGCAACTGTCCTCAAAACTCTTGTGCCTGATAAAAGCAGGCGTAAGAGTTTTAAAACATACAAAAACATAATTAAATTAAATTTAAAAAACACATGTTATTGTTTAAAAACCCTGCCCACTAAGGTAAGTTTATTTTTAACCCAAATTACAAAACTTTACAAAAAATCGGAAAATGATATATTTTTTCTAAGATATTTATTAACTTTAACTTCAATTAATTTTAATGATGTGACTTGTGTTTTTTATTTTTTATTATGGTGTTTAGTGTGTTTGAGTTTTTTTCTCATTGATGGCAATGAGAACTGGTAGATACCGAGTTCCCGTTGCTATTACTGAGAAAGCTGTGGAATACTGCACCTGATTGGCTGAGCACTCACACATGACTGCACCGTCTCCGTGGGAACCTGGAGGACGGGAGCGCGCTTCGCAGCGCGGGAAGAGAAGGCCTCCCCACTAATCTCACGCTCCTCCTGGACCACCAGGTAAATTCGTAGAAATGTTTCAGGTCGGAGGCATTTGCAATTTCTGGTCCAATATCTCCTTGTGTGGCTCGGTGTCAAATACCGCTTTGTCAGATAACGCTCCCGTGAAGCAGCTTGGGTTGTTCCACTACGTTACAGATGCCGCAAGTTGCTGTTGAAACCTCTGCTAACTTAGTGGACTGAGTATTTCGAGCGTTACTACGCTAACTACCTTTTCCGCCTCTGTACACGATACGGGACGTTATCATCATCATAGGTGGTCCCTTGAACGATGATGACTTGCTTCCACGAGAGTTCACAGATATTTCAATAAGTACCCGATGTTCCAGTCCTGAACTCCAGTTGAGGGGGTGGAAGATGCCTGTGCGTGGATTTTTTTAACGTGGGGTGGCCGTTGCACACCAGCCACCACACGGGCTTGACCGAGCTAGGCATTTAACCAATGGCAAGGATTAACCAGGACGACTGGAGACCTGCTCTGCTGCACGGACCTAGTGTGCGCACATATCGCAGTGTGGGCTGGGCCCGTGCTGCCCCTGGGCCCTCGGCTCTTCTGGGCCCTGTACCCTCATTCACCGCACCTTCGCCCACGATGTTCCAGAGCCCGGCGCTCCAGCTCTATTTATAGCCCCGAGCCACGGTGCTGTTCTCACACAGGTCGGGGGGGGTGGTTTACTGCACAGCAAACATTCACAGAAGAGAAGAAAAAAATACAACAGGTACATGGGAACATTATGTCCAGATATCCATTAATCTAACTATGAACCATTTGATTCCCTCAATTAGATTCCAGTCCTTTCAGCTATCTGCTAAAGCATACAAACCCTTCCGTTAGGTTGCATCCTGCAATGACTCCCTGGTATCCCTTATTTTATACAGAAACCCTGCGACTTGCTGTAGGCTGCGGGTTTGTGATCACGCCCAGATACACTCTCTCGCTCACACAGGTCTGACTTCAGCGCTTGTTGGGGTTGTGCGAGGCGATTGTGGAATCCTTTTGCCTTGACTGACACTGGTTTCATTTTTATGGATTTAAGGATGGCCTGAATGCCATTTAATTTTTAAATTCTGATCACCAGGCCGGAGTCTCCCATCCAGATAGGCCGCTGATCCCGGAGAGAGAGGATGCAGATATAAACGCCACAATCCTGCACACACTGCACAATCCAATTCCTAAGCCAACACCATCCTCTTTGTATAAAATTGCTTTCATAATTATTCTGTCGTTGGGATTTGCTGTCTTTTGGAGGAAGAGCCAACAGGAAAATAAAATGCACCACATATGGATGGGACAAAACCAGGCCAGGCAGATAAGGTGGTTAAGAAGGCACACGGAATGCTTGCCTTTATTGGCCGAGACGTAGACTACAAGAGCAGGGAGGTTATGCCTGAACTGTATAAAACACTAGTTAGGTCACAGCTAGAGTACTGCGTGCATTACAGGACAGATGTGATCGCACTAGAGAGGGGACAGAGGAGATTTATGAGGATGTTGCCTGGACTGGAGAATTTTAGCTAGGAGGAAAGATTGGATAGGCTGGGGTTGTTTTCTTTGGGACAGAGGAAGCTGAGGGGAGACCTGATTGAGGTGTATACAATTATGAGGGACCTGGATAGAGTGGATAGGAAGGACCTGGTTCCCTTAGCAGAGGGATCAACAACCAGGGGACATGGATTTAAAATAATTGATAAGAGGTTTCGAAGGGATTTGAAGGGAAATTTCTTCAATCAACAAAGAATCACAGCTCTGCTGCGATGTGACCCTGACCACATGGACCCAATGGACTGTCTGAAATGAAAAACGAAAAGGATATGATGAAATTGTGCAGCTGGTTGTTCAGCGTGAGAAAAAGAGAGAGATGGGCGAACATTCTGTGAGATAATGCTGAGCCAGAGAAGTTTATGGGCTAGAAATTGCGTAGCATCCCGGGATGGCGGGACTGACATATCAAGAAAGATTGGATCAACTGGGCTTGTATTCACTGGAGTTCAGAAGAATGCGAGGGGATCTCATAGAAACGTTTAAAATTCTGACGGGTTTAGACAGGTTAGATGCAGGAAGAATGTTCCCAATGTTGGGGAAGTCCAGAACCAGGGGTCACAGTCTAAGGATAAGGGGTAAGCCATTTGGGACCGAGATGAGGAGAAACTTCTTCACCCAGAGAGTGGTGAACCTGTGGAATTCTCTACCACAGAAAGTTGTTGAGGCCAATTCACTAAATATAAGAACATAAGAACATAAGAATTAGGAACAGGTGTAGGCCATCTAGCCCCTCGAGCCTGCTCCGCCATTCAACAAGATCATGGCTGATCTGGCCGTGGACTCAGCTCCACTTACCCGCCTGCTCCCCATAACCCTTAATTCTCTTATTGGTTAAAAATCTATCTATCTGTGACTTGAATACATTCAATGAGCTAGCCTCAACTGCTTCCTTGGGCAGAGAATTCCACAGATTCACAACACTCTGGGAGAAGAAATTTCTTCTCAACACAGTTTTAAATTGGCTCCCCCATATTTTGAGGTTGTGCCCCCTAGTTCTAGTCTCCCTGACCAGTGGAAACAACCTCTCTGCCTCTATCTTGTCTATCTCTTTCATTATTTTAAATGTTTCTATAAGATCACCCCTCATCCTTCTGAACTCCAACAAGTAAAGACCCAGTCTGCTCAATCTATCATCATAAGGTAACCCTCTCATCTCCGGAATCAGCCTAGTGAATCAGCCTATATTCAAAAAGGAGTTAGATGCAGTCCTTAGTACGAGGGGGATCAAGGGGTATGGCGAGAAAGCAGGAATGGGGTACTGAAGTTGCATGTTCAGCCATGAACTCATTGAATGGTGGTGCAGGCCCGAAGGGCCGAATGGCCTACTCCTGCACCTATTTTCTATGTTTCTATGATTCTATTCCATTTGGGGCGATAACCTTTGTATCGCTGGCTGCAACCTAATCCTAGCAGATACAAACTTCCAGTTTAGCGCTCCGGGAGGGAAGTGGAGCATGAAATCAAACACTACCACTTCCCTTGGAGTGCAAAAGCAGGGAAGAGGGGCCATAGCAGCAGAGCGCTGCACAATGTCCCGTGCAATGCTGCCGGGATCACAGGCTCCTTCTCTCCCTTCAAGGCAAGGGCCATCGATTCAGGCTCTGCAATTCATGGAATCCCTGCTCACCAAAGGCAGCCGCGATCCGCAGCGATCAGCCACGATCCGCCACGATCAACCCCAAGCACTCGAACAGGGTGCAGCGCTGACCAATCGCGGCAGAGGACAATGTTAACCTCTGAAGGGCAGGCCACACAGCACCCCACCCCCCACCCCACCCCTTCACGTCCCTGACACGGCCCAATGTGATGTTTCTCTCACTTCCCGCACTTGTGATCTATCTGAGCGAGATGGTGAATTAAAGGGGCTGCTCTCACACTGTGAGTCCCTGAACACGAGGAATTGGAGTCAAACTCGTGTGCAATCTGTGGCTCGGTGCGCAGCACCCTCGCCTCGGAGTCAGAAGGTCGTGGGTTCAAGTCCCACTCCAGAGGCTTGAGCACATAAATCTAGGCTGACACTCCCAATGCAGTGCTGAGGGAGTGCTGCAGTCGGAGGTGCCGTCTTTCAGATGAGACGTTAAACCGAGGCCCTGTCTGCTCTCTCAGGTGGATGTAAAAGATCCCAGGCACTATTTCAAAGAACAGCAGGGAAATTAGGAATATAGGAACAGGAGGAGGTCATTCATGGTGTCCTGGGCCAATATTTATCCCTCAATCAACGTAACAAAAAATAGATTCTCTGGTCATTTATCACATTGCTGTTTGTGGGAGCTTGCTGTAGTGAAATTGCTGGCTGCGTTTCCCACAGTACAACAGTGACTACACTCCAAAAGTACTTTATTGGCTGCAAAGCGCTTTGAGACGTCCAGTGGCCGTGAAAGGCGCGATAAAAATGCAAGTCTTTCCTTTCTATTCAACGTTTACCTTTTCTATTCCTGTAATGACCTTATGTACTTCGATACTATCGTCTCTCAGATGTCACATTTCCAAGCTGAAAAGTCCACGAGGACCGATAGTGTAAAACAAGCAATATTGATTTAGCCTTTAGAAACTTAACTGGATCAGCCACATAAATACTGTGGCAACAAGAGCAGGTCAGAGGCTGGGTATTCTGCGGCGAGTGTCTCACCTCCTGACTCCCCAAAGCATTTCCACCATCTACAAGGCACAAGTCAGGAGTGTGATGGAACACTCTCCACTTGCCTGGATGAGTGCAGCTCCAACAACACTCAAGAAGCTCAACACCATCCAGGACAAAGCAGCCCACTTGATCGGCACCCCATCCACCACCTTCAACATTCACTCCCTCCACCACCGGCGCATCGTGTGTACGGTTTGAAAATCCACGGCCGCATTTTATTGAAACACCCTAAGGACAAGAAAACTAACATGGGATCGTTCTATTCATTTTAAATGAACATTTTTTTGGGCCACCAAACCCACAGACCAGGCAGGCTGGGAAACGTGTGGGCATATACAGAGATTGTGGAGTCTGGTTCACAAGCGAGGCAGAGGCACTGGCCAATGGGGGAAAAGTGCATTCTGGCCGGCCAATCAGGGGTCGAGTCGGGCCTGAAGCGGGGAAATCCTCAACCAATAGGAACTGCCCAGCCCAGTTTGAAAATATGACTCAAATTATGAACGTGGACCATCATCTACCTAATTAATATGGACAATGGACAATAGCTCTGAGATTACTGCAGTAATGGCCCATCAAAGGGGAGGTCCAAACCAATAGACTCCCAGGACTGTAACAAAGGACCAGCAGACTTTTAGGCACCAATGTGCACTGAAACAATACCCCTGTCCTCACACCTATCTATCTGCACCTGTGACATCTTCTGATTAAATATTCAAAGCTATCTCCCCGCCCAAACTTACACAATGGACCACCAACTGAGTTTGAGCGCGAAAAGGCCAGAACTAAATTGGTTATAGGACCCACAGAACCACCGGGAGGTAGAAGCAGCAGGGTGTGGAAGCAGCTGGGGAGTTTGCAGCTTGTATCCAGAGAGCGCTCTCCCTCTCCCTCTCGCTCTCGCTCCACCAGAGGAAGAAGCAGCAGTTCCGCAGACGAAGCCACCAAGACTGAAAAACCAGCAGGCAGTGGCAGTGACTTCCCACAGCTGAGCTGAGCAAGGAAACCAACCAGAGGTTGGAGGTTGGAGTCAGATTTTGGGAGTTGAGTCAGTTTTTCACAGGGCCCTCGCTCAACTCCAGCAGCTTTTTGCTTAGGAGCCAACCGAAAGGCAAAGCGAAGAAACCGACGCAACATCGAGGAGGAAAACCGAAATGATCGACAACGTAAAACCCACCCCAGAGGGACCCCGAGCTGAAATAAGTGCCCACAGAACCCCGGAGTTGATAGGATTGTGAGGATAGCCCAAACCCCCTCACAGACTCAATTTAGGATAGGAATTGGGAAGAAGGATGGAAATGGGAGGTGTGGTTGTGTGTGAGTGGGATGTTTTAACCTCTTATTTTCCCCTTCCCTGTTGCGAGATTTTTCGTGTTGTTGAATGAGATTGTGCCATTACTTCTATTTATGACCTCTTCCGATGCTCTCTTGGTGTTTACTATTCAAATAAACAACATTAGCCATTTTGTACTCTTACCCACCGTGTCTGGTGCCTCGTTACTCACCCATCCTCATAAATCGCACGTACAGAACCCCAGGGGAGTGTGGATTCGAACCCACGCCCCAAGCTCCCCTTACACATGGCTGCAGTGTGCACCATCTACAAGATGCACTGCAGCAACTCGCCAAGGCTTCTTCGGCAGCACCTCCCAAACCCGCGACCTCTACCCCCTAGAAGGACAAGGACAGCAGGCGCATGGGAACACCACCACCTCCACGTTCCCCTCCGAGTCACACACCATCCTGACTTGGAAATATATCGGCCGTTCCTTCATCATCGCTGGGTCAAAATCCTGGAACTCCCTCCCAAACAGCACTGTGGGAGCACCTTCACCACACGGACCGCAGTGGTTCAAGAAGGCGGCTCACCACCACCTTCTCAAGGGGCAATTAGGGACGGGCAATAAATGCTGGCCTTCCAGTGATGCCCACATCCCAGGAATAAACGTAATGAAAGCCGCCTATATACATCGCTCCCGATTGGGTATAAAAACCGGGACAGATGTATAACAGGCGGATGAATCAATATCGCCAGTTTTACACTATCACCCAAAGTCAAAATTACCCACCACAAGTTTCATCACACTTTGCTCATTAAGGCAGGTCTTCAACATTAGGGATGGCTATCAAGTCCACATGTCAAATCCGTCAATGTCCAGCTGAATTCTATTATGAGAATTATCACCGGTATGCTTTTAGCGACATCAACACCTTGGCTCCCCGTGCTTGCAAACATCGCACCACCACATCTATGCCGCAAATACGCAGTCTCCAGAGAATACAACCGCTACACCAGCAATGACATACCGATCCAGGCCGATTTGAACAACCTACCACCAACCCGTCTCAAATCTAGAAGGCCATTTTGGACCGTCACCGAAGCCCTTCAGCGATCTCCCCTCAGTCTCGATGGCCGATGGTGAAATGCTTGGAAGAGCTGCGACATATGTAATGGATTCCTTATCGAGGACCCCACAGTACAACCTGAAGGATCAAACCTTCCTCGCAAACAGTGGACAACCATCAACCACCTCAGAACCGGTCATGGTCGATGCTGCCACCTTCTCCATAGGTGGAAGAGTAAAGCATCCCCATCATGTGACTGTGGAGCTCCTAACCAGACCCTGGAGTACATCGTTGAGCAACCACAAATGTAATGCCCCTATTTAAAAAGGAGGGAGACAGAAAGCAGGAAACTATAGACCAGTTAGCCTAACATCGGTTGTTGGGAAAATGCTGGAGTCCATTATTAAAGAAGCAGTAGCAGGTCATTTGGAAAAACATAATTCAATCAAGCAGAGTCAGCATGGTTTTATGAAAGGGAAATCATGTTTGACAAATTTGCTGGAGCTCTTTGAGGATGTAATGAGCAGGATGGATAAGGGGGAACCAGTGGATGTGGTGTATTTGGATTTCCAGAAGGTATTCGATAAGGTGCCACATAAAAGGTTACTGCACAAGATAAAAGTTCACGGGGTTGGGAGTAATATATTAGCATGGATTGAGGATTGGCTAACTAACAGAAAACAGAGAGTCGGGATAAATGGGTCATTTTCCGGTTGGGAAACAGTGACTAGTGGGGTGTCACAGGGATCGGTGCTGGGGCCTCAACTATTTACAATCTATATTAATGACTTGGATGAAGGGACCGAATGTAATGTAACTAAGTTTGATGATACAAAGATGGGTGGGAAAGCAAATTGTGAGGAGGACGCAAAAAATCTGCAAAGGGATATAGACAGGCTAAGTGAGTGGGCAAACATTTGACAGATGGAGTATGATGTGGGAAAGTGTGAGGTTAAAGACTTTGACAGAAAAAATAGAAAATGAGATTATAATTTAAATGAAGAAAAATTGCAAAGTGCTGCAGTACAGAGGGACCTGGGGGTCCTTGTCTATGAAACACAAAAAGTTAGTATGCTGCTACAGCAAGTAATCAGGAAGGCAAATGGAATGTTGGCCTTTATTGCAAGGGGGATGGAGTATAAAAGCAGAGAATTCCTGCTACAACTGTACAGGGTATTGGTGAGGCCACACCTGGAGTACTGCGTACAGTTTTGGTCCCCGTATTTAAGGAAGGATATATTTGTATTTGTATTGGAGGCTGTTCAGAGAAGGTTCATTGGGTTGATTCCGGGGATGAGGGGGTTGACTTATGAAGATAGGTTGGGTAGGTTGGGCCTATACACATTGGAGTTCAGAAGAATGAGAGGTGATCTTATCAAAACATATAAGATAATGAGGGGGCTTGACAAGATGGATGCAGATAGGATATTTCCACTCATAGAGGAAACTAAAACTAGGGGACATAGAAACATAGAAACATAGAAAATAGGTGCAGGAGTAGGCCATTCGGCCCTTCTAGCCTGCACCGCCATTCAATGAGTTCATGGCTGAACATGCAAATTCAGTACCCCCTTCCTGCTTTCTCGCCACCCCTTGATCCCCATAGTAGTAAGGACTTCATCTAACTGCCTTTTGAATATATTTAGCGAATTGGCCTCAACTACTTTCTGTGGTAGAGAATTCCACAGGTTCACCACTCTCTGGGTGAAGAAGTTTCTCCTCATCTCGGTCCTAAATGGCTTACCCCTTATCCTTAGACTGTGACCCCTGGTTCTGGACTTCCCCAACATTGGGAACATTCTTCCTGCATCCAACCTGTCCAAACCCGTCAGAATTTTAAACGTTTCTATGAGGTCCCCTCTCTTTCTTCTGAACTCCAGTGAATACAAGCCCAGTTGATCCAGTCTTTCTTGATAGGTCAGTCCCACCATCACGGGAATCAGTCTGGCGAACCTTCGCTGCACTTCCTCAATAGCTAGAGTGTCCTTCCTCAAGTTAGGAGACCAAAACTGTAACACAATACTCCAAGTGTGGCCTCACCAAGGCCCTGTACAACTGTAACAACACCTCCCTGCCCCTGTACTCAAATCCCCTCGCTATGAAGGCCAACATGCCATTTGCTTTCTTAACCGCCTGCTGTACCTGCATGCCAACCTTCAATGACTGATGTACCATGACACCCAGGTCTCGTTGCACCTCTCCTTTTCCTAATCTGTCACCATTCAGATAATAGGCTGTCTCTCTGTTTTTACCACCAAAGTGGATAACCTCACATTTATCCACATTATACTTCATCTGCCATGCATTTGCCCACTCACCTAACCTATCCAAGTCACTCTGCAGCCTCATAGCATCCTCCTCGCAGCTCACACTGCCACCCAACTTAGTGTCATCCGCAAATTTGGAGATACTACATTTAATCCCCTCGTCTAAATCATTAATGTACAATGTAAACAGCTGGGGCCCCAGCACAGAGCCTTGCGGTACCCCACTAGTCACTGCCTGCCATTCTGAAAAGTACCCATTTACTCCTACTCTTTGCTTCCTGTCTGACAACCAGTTCTCAATCCATGTCAGCACACTACCCCCAATCCCATGTGCTTTAACTTTGCACATTAATCTCTTGTGTGGGACCTTGTCGAAAGCCTTCTGAAAGTCCAAATATACCACATCAACTGGTTCTCCCTTGTCCACTCTACTGGAAACATCCTCAAAAAATTCCAGAAGATTTGTCAAGCATGATTTCCCTTTCACAAATCCATGCTGACTTGGACCTATCATGTCACCTCTTTCCAAATGCGCTGCTATGACATACTTAATAATTGATTCCATCATTTTACCCACTACTGAGGTCAGGCTGACCGGTCTATAATTCCCTGTTTTCTCTCTCCCTCCTTTTTTAAAAAGTGGGGTTACATTGACTACCCTCCACTCCATAGGAACTGATCCAGAGTCAATGGAATGTTGGAAAATGACTGTCAATGCATCCGCTATTTCCAAGGCCACCTCCTTAAGTACTCTGGGATGCAGTCCATCAGGCCCTGGGGATTTATCGGCCTTCAATGCCATCAATTTCCCCCAACACAATTTCCCGACTAATAAGGATTTCCCTCAGTTCCTCCCCCTTACTAGACCCTCTGACCCCTTTTATATCCTTTCACAATAGTCTTAGGATAAGGGGTCGCCCAATTAAAACTGAAATGAGTAGAAATTTCTTCTCTCAGAGGGTTGTAAATCTGTGGAAGTCTCTGCCCCAGAGAGCTGTGGAGGCTGGGTCATTGAATATATTTAAGGTGGAGATAGAGAGATTTTTGAGTGATAAGGGAGTAAAGGGTTATGGGGAGCAGGCGGGGAAGTGGAGCTGAGTCCATGATCAGATCAGCCATGATCTTATTAAATGGAGGAGCAGGCTCAGTGTGGGGGGGGGACAAACGGCCGACTCCTGCTCCTATTTCTTGTGTTCCTGTGGGCACTGCCCTCAGAGGAAATTTGCAGGCAGCCTACAAGATATCCACACTGTTACACCGGAAGCTTTGGCCTGGATATTTGGCTTAGATGTTGACATTTGATTTGCTTTGCTGCTACCGAACGAAAGAAGAAGAACAGTAGGGATTAGCTCAGTGGCTCATCTCCACCCCGCCTTCAGTGTTTAAATATCTCCCTTGTTCCTCATTGAGCAGAACTCCTCACAGTACTCAAGGTGCAATCTGTGAGAATTGGGCCATGACTTCCTCCGTCTTATATTTTACTGTTCTACTGGCTTTGTTGATGGGCGGCCATGCCTTCTGTCATGTATGTAACCTCTATGTAACACCACTGCAATACTGTATATACTTAAGCAATGCACACCTTGACCACAGGGGGTGAACTTGTGGGAGACACTCCTTACCTGGTCATCAGGTATATAAAGGGAGGTCCCATGCAGGGTCATCACTTCTTGGTCCTGTGAATAAAGGTTCAGATCATACAGTGACCTTGTCCATAGAATGTGGCAGGAGTCGGCCGTTTTTGCCATAAGGAGTCTGACTGAATACTATGAGCTCAAAGTAAAGTGTGACCTTAGTCTTTTATTGCAGGTCTCCAGAGTGCCTCTCTAGCCTGTGAGGCTTCCTTAAGTACCTGTGCTCCCACGGGATTGTGGGATCCAGGGGGTGAGCCCTCTGGTGGCTACACAAGGTATATATAGGTTTACATATATAACACCTACCTCTTTGACCAAGCTTTTGGTCAGCTGCCCTGACATCTCCTTACTTGGCTTGCTGCGAAGTTTTGTTTGATAGTCACTCCAGTGAAGTGCCTTGAGATGATAAAGGCGCTATAAAAATGCAAGTCATTGCTGCTCTGCAGTCAATGAACACACTGAGTGTTGCATTGACATCTATCGTCATGCTTACAGAAAGAAAGAATGACTTGGATTTATAGAGCATCTTTCACAGCCACCGGACGTCTCAATACACTATACAGCCAATGAAGTCGTTTTGGAATGCAGTCACTGTTGTAAACACAGCAGCCAATTTGCACACAGCAAGCTCCCACAAGCAGCAACGTGATAACAACCAGATAATCTGCTTTTAGTGATGTTGATTGAGGGATAAATATTGGCCCAGGACACCAGGAATAACACCGCTGCTCTTCTTTGAAATACTGCCGTGGGATCTTTTACATTCACCCGAGAGAGCAGACAGGGCCTCAGTTTAACGTCTCATCCGAAAGACGGCACCTCCGACAGTGCAGCGCTCCCTCGGCACTGCAGCATCAGCCTGGATTTATGGGCTCAAGTCCCTGGAGTGGGACTTGAACCCACAAACTTCTGACTCAGAGGAGAGAGTGCTACCCACTGAGCCACGGCTGACACTTACTGTACCTGGTAGCATAGTCGTTGTGTTACTGGGCTAGTAATCCAGGGGCCTGGACTAATGATCCGTGTCCTTCAAATCTCACCATGGCAGCTGGGAGAATTTAGAATCAAAATGATTAAGTAAATCTGGAAGTTTATAAAAAAAAGCTAGTATCAGTAATGGTGACCATGAAATTACGAGATCATCGTAAAAACCCATCTTGTTCACTCGTGTCCTTTAGGGAAGGAAATCTGCCGTCCTTACCCAGTCTGGCCTATATGGGTACGGCAGTATAGTGGTTATGTGACTCCAGACCCACAGCAACGTGGTTGACTCTTAACTGCCCTCTGAAGTGGCCCAGCGAGATACTCAGTTGTAACAAACCGCTACGACAAAGTCAGCACTGTGGGACCACCTTCACCACACGGGACTGCAGCGGTTCAAGATGGCGGCTCACCACCAACTTCTCGAGCGCAATTCGGGACGGGCGATAAATGCGACGCCCCCATCCCATGAACGAATTTATTTTTTAAAGTATCCATCCGCCGTTATCTCGTAGCA
This sequence comes from Pristiophorus japonicus, assembly GCF_044704955.1. Taxonomy (NCBI): domain Eukaryota; kingdom Metazoa; phylum Chordata; class Chondrichthyes; family Pristiophoridae; genus Pristiophorus; species Pristiophorus japonicus. The sequence goes on from NC_091995.1 coordinate 85,651,079, forward strand.
ACGCTCAGCCCCGTTCTGCAGGAGTTAATGACTGATTGAATGAAGACAAATTGTTCCCATGTTATATAGGATGCCAGTGCTCGCTCCACTCTGTGTACTCCACAGTCTGTTCCTAATGATCCTGGTTTCCTTCCGGCTGTGCGATGAAAACCAGATGCGGGTACACGTATGTGGAGCACAGCTTCACTCCATCAAAGGTAAGAGGCTCCGTTTGTTATTTGCAATCAGTTCCCCGTTTCTAGAAAGGGGGGTGTTCGCTGTTGATGTGTTGCTGCAGAGATTGCTTTGCGAATCGTCGTTGACTCTTAGCGTGGGGTATTTGGTCGACGCTAGTCAACGGGAATGAGCTTGACAGGGACTTGCACCCAGAGTCTCTGAGTCAGCGCTTTCCCAGCTGAGAGTCCAAACATGTTTTAACCCCTTAACTGCTGCCAAATCAGTTGCTCTGCGGCCCCACGTTTAAGGGGGAGCTCGCCACTGCGCTAAAGATTCCTCGAAAAGGCTTTGCTCCGTTTATACACACAGAGGTGAGCACAATGATGTCATGGCGTCGCATCGGACTGAAATTAAAGATCGCAATTTGAAAGCCACGCTCAAAAGGAAGATGCGCATTTATATAGCTCCTTTCACGACCACCAGACGTCTCAAAGCGCTTTATGTTCGGTATGGAAGAACTCCACAAGACTGAGTACTGTGAGCTAAAACTGATGTGACCTTAGTCTCTTTAATAAAACTCCAGAGTGCCTAAGCAGTCTGGTAGACAAGCTTTTATACTCCCTTGCACGAGGTGTGCAGGTGACCCTTGGCCTCCAACAATTGCGCCCTCTGGTGGCAAGTCTTACACAGTTACAATGTTTACATACTCCTCCCCCAAAGTCTTTGATACAAATTATTTACAAGTTGAGACGATCTGGGGCCCTATGCTCCCTGGTTGATCGTCTGAGTTCAAACTCTGGCATGGGTGAGTTGGTTGGACCATTGCTGCACTGCGGCGCGGCTGGTCTGACAGGACTGTTGGGAATGGTGGGTTTATCCTCTTGATTGACAGCAAGGTCGATTGTTGGTTGGGTGTGTGTTGGTGGATCGATGATGGTGATGTCCTCTTCAAGTTGCTCCTGGTTGTCGGTGAACCGCAGTTTGGTCTGATCCAAATGCTTTCTGCACGTTTGTCCATTCAATAGTTTGACTATAAACACTCTATTCCCCTCCTTGGCTAAGACAGTGCCAGCGACCCATTTAGGACCATGACCGTAATTAAGGACAAACACAGGATCGTTAACCTCAATGTCACGCGATACAGCCGCACGATCGTGCTACATGTTTTGCCGGTGACGCCGGGTTTCCACATGGTCATTTAGATCCGGGTGGACTAGGGAGGGCCTGGTTTTGAGTGCTCTCTTCATTAACAATTCTGCAGGGGGAAACCCAATGAGCGAGTGGGGTCGTGTCCAGTAGCTGAGCAGAACCCGAGATAAGCGAGTCTGCAAGGAGCCTTCCGTCACACGTTTCAAGCACTGCTTGATAGTTTGGACTGCCCATTCCACTTGACCGTTGGATGCGGGCTTAAACTGGGCAGACCTGACATGCTTGATGTCATTGCGGGTCATAAACTCGTTGAATTCTGAGCTGGTGAAACACAGTCCATTGTCACTGACAAGGACGTCGGGCAAGCCATGGGTGGCAAACATAGCCCGGATGCTTTCAATGGTGGCAGTGGATGTGCTGGATGATATGATTATGCATTCAATCCATTTAGAGTAAGCATCCACTATAACTAAAAGCATCTTTCCAAGAAAGGGACCAGCAAAATCTACGTGGATCCTGGACCACGGTTTGAAGGGCCATGCCCACAGACTCAATGGAACCTCCCTTGGTGCATTGCTCAATTGTGAGCACGTGTTGCACTGGTGTACGCATGACTCTAAGTCCGAGTCAATGCCGGGCCTGTGACCTCGCTATAGCCTTCATCATGACTATGCCTGGGTGGGTATTGTGTAGGTCGCGTATAAACATTTCCCTGCCTTTTGTTGGTAAAACCACGTGATTACCCCATAAGAGACAATCCAACTGGATGGACATTTCATCTTTGCGTCGGTGAAACCATTTAATTTAATCTTGCATTTCCCCGGGAACGGCCGACCAGCTCCCACTGAGGATGCAACTTTTTACAAGTGATCGCACAGGATCCTGGCTGGTCCAGGTCCTGATCTGGCGAGCAGTGACGGGTGATCCCTCGCTCTCCAAAAGCATCCAAGACCAGAAGCGAGTCTGCGGGCTGTGCCATTTCCACCCCGGTGGTGGGCAATGGTAGCCGACTGAGGGCATCAGCACAGTTCTCCGTGCCTGGTCTGTGGTGGATAACATAGTCATAGGCAGACAATGTTAGTGCCCATCTTTGGATGCGGGACGAAGCATTGGTGTTTATAGCTTTGCTTTCTGAAAACAGTGAAATGAGCGGTTTGTGATCAGTTTCAAGCTCAAACTGAAGTCCAAATAGGTATTGGTGCATTTTCTTAACACCATATACACATGCTAACGCCTCCTTCTCGACCATACTGTAGGCTCTTTCAACCTTAGACAGATTTCTAGACGTGTATGAACCCGGTTGAAGTTTGCCCGATACATTGGTTTGCTGTAACACACAGACGACCCCGTACGAAGATGCATCACAAGCTAGCACTAATCATTTACACGGGTCATACAGTACAAGTAATTTCTTAGAATAAAGTAGGTTTCTGGCCTTCTCAAAGGCTGTCTCTTGAGATTTACCCCAAACCCAGTCATACCCTTACGTAGCAACATGTGCAACGGTTCCAGCAAAGTGCTTAAACCGGGTAGAAAGTTACCAAAATACTTCAGGAGTCCCAGGAATGAACGCAGCTCCATCACATTCTGTGGTCTGGGTGCATTCTTGATGGCCTCTGTCTTTGAGTCCGGGGGTCTGATGCCGTCTGCCGCAATCCTTCTCCCCAAAAATTCGACCTCTGGCGCCAGGAAAACACACTTGGAGTGTTTCAGCCTGAGTCCCACTCTGTCGCGTCGACTTAGAACCTCTTCCAGGTTGTGCATGTATTCGGTGGTGTCACGACCAGTGATCAGGATGTCGTCTTGAAACACCACGGTGCACAGAACCGATTTCAGCAGACTCTCCATGTTCCTCTGGAAGATGGCAGCAGCCGAGCGAATCCCAAAAGGGCACCTGTGGTATATAAACAGTCCTTTGTGCGTGTTGATGCACGTCATCTTTTCGAAGATTCAGCAAGCTCCTGTGTCATGTAGGTGGAGGTTAGGTCCAACTTGGTGAACGACTTCGCCCCTGCTAACGTTGCGAACAGGTCATCCGCCTTGGGTAGCGGGTACTGGTCTTGTAACGAGACTCGGTTGATTGTTACCTTGTAGTCTCCGCAGATTCTGACCATGCCATCGCTTTTCAACACCGGAACAATTGGACTGGCCAACTTGTTGAACTCGACTGGCGATATGATTCCCTCTCATTGAAGTCTGTCCAGTTCGATCTCAACTTTCTCCCTCATCATATATGAAACTGCCCGAGCCTTGTGATGAACGGGCCTTGCATCGGGGACTAGATGGATCTGCAACTTGGCGCCTGTGAAATTGCCGATGCCTGGTTCAAATAGCGAAGGAAACTTGCTCAGCACTTGGGCGCACGAGGCATCACCCACTGAAGATAGTGCTTTGATGTCGTCCCAGTTCCATCGAATCTTTCCCAGCCAGCTTCTGCCGAATAGCGTTGGGCCATCGCCTGGTACAATCCACAGTGATAAATCATGCACAGCTCCATCGTACGATACCTTAACTGCCACATTGCCAATGACTGGTATGAGCTCTTTGGTGGGTAGGTGCACAGCTTTGTCTGAATCGGGCTCAGTTTGGGCCTTTGTGCCTTGTTGCCCCACAGTTTCTCAAAAGCCTTCTGACTCATAATTGACTGACTCGCCCCCGTGTCCAACTCCATTGATACCGGAATGCCGTTCAGTTTGACCTTCAGCATGATAGGAGGGCTCTTGGTGGTGAAGGTGTGTACCCCATACACTTCTTCTTCGGGTTGAGTTGCGTCTCTTGTTTGTTCTGCGTGATCCGCGCCGGATCGATCATCCTCTGCCAAGTGGAGAGTCGCAGCACTCTTGCACATTCGCTGGAGGTGGCACATTGTTTCGCAGCCTTTGCACACGTAGTGCTTGAATCGACATTGATGGGCTCGATGATTACCCCCGCAGCGCCAACATGGTGATAATGGATTTGCATTCACGCCCGATGGCGGACTCTGAGTCATCCTAGGTCTTGCAGCTGCAGAAGTGTAGGCCCTGCCATATGCAGTTCTGCCTGCTAGTGACGTTATTTTATGCACAGTACTTGCCGGTGAGTTTCGATGCTGGGAAGATATCTGTCTGGTATTATCGCTCGTGGATATGAATGCCTGGGCTATCATGATGGCCTTACTCAGGTCTAGGATTCGGCGGACAACAGCTTGCGAAGAATGGCCTCGTGGCTGATGCCAAGCACAAAAAAGTCCCGCAGCATTTTCCCCCAAAAAACAGCAAATCCGCAAGTTCCCGCAAGGTGTCTCAGGTTGGCGACATAACTCGCCACCTCCTGGCCCTCGGAGCAGTGGTGCGTGTAGAAGCGATACCTGGCCATTAGACGCTCTCCTTCAGCTTGAAGTGATTCCGAACCAGTGTACACAACTCTGTATATGTCTTCTCCGCTGGTTTCTCCGATGCTAGCAGATTCTTGATGAGGCCGTATATTGTGGACCCGCACACGGTGAGGAGAATCGCCCTGCGCTTGATCACTTTATCGTCCCCATCCAGCTCGTTGGCCACGAAGTACTGGTCGAGACACTCAACGAAGGCTTCCCAATCATCACCCTCTACAAATCTCTAAAATACCAACGGCAGCCATGACTGCGTGAAAGTTCGTAATCTGTTACTCGTCGCCAATTGTTCGGTATGGAAGAACTCCACAAGACTGAGTACTATGAGCTAAAACTGATGTGATCTGATCTTAGTCCCTTTAATACAACTCCAGAGTGCCTAAGCAGCATGGCAGATAACCTTTTATATTCCCTTGCACGAGGTGTGCAGGTGACCCTTGGGCCTCCAATAGTTGCGCCCTCTGGTGGCAAGACTTACACAGTTACAATGTTTACATACGTAACACTTTACTGCCAACAAAGTACTTTTGGAGTGTAGTCATTTGTTGTAATATGGGAAACATGGCAGCCAATTTGCACACAGCAAGCTCCCACAAACAACGGTGACAATGAGCAGATATTCTTTTTTGGTATGTTGATTGTGGGATAAATATTGGCCAGGACACCAGGGATAACTTTCATTGCTCACCTTCGAAATAGCACCATGGGATCTTTAACGTCCACCTGACAGAGCAGATGAGGCCTCGGTTTATCCGAAAGATAAAACCTCCGACAGTGCAGCGCTCCCTCAGCACTGCACTGGGAGTGTTAGCCTGGATTTTTGTGTTCAAGTCCCTGGAGTGGGGCTTGAACCCACAACCTTCTGACTCAGAGGCGAGAGAGTGCTGCCCACTGAGCCACGTCTGACACACTGAAAATCTGATATTCAAAGCAGTGGTGCAAATTTATGTCTAGCGCCTGCTCCTAACTTTCTGGTAAGGTGGTTGTGGGAGCTCAGCCAATCCTGTAACTCTCTAAAATAACAGTCCAGGCACTTCAAGGCGATCACACTTAATCCACAGATATACAGTCCTGATAAATTGTTTGTTTGCTGGTGTTGTGCTAATTCTGGCAACGCTGAAATGCTTTAATACGGCCCAGTTTTACACAGTGGTCCCTATTTATCATAGAGTCACAGAATGACACAGCACAGAAGGAGGCCATTTCGCCCATCATGCCTGTTCTGGCTCTTTGAAAGAGCTGTCTGATTAATCCCACTTCCCTGCCCTTTCCCCATAGCCCTGCAATCTTTTTTCCTTTAAGTATTTATCCAATTCCCATTTGATTGTAAGTATTGAATGTTTCCAGCTACCTCGCAGACCATAATAGCTCATTGTGTTAAAAGATGGTTACCTCATGTCACCTCTGGTTATTTTCACAATTACCTTAAATCTGTGTTCTCTGGTTGCCGACTCTTCTGCCACTGAAACCAGTTACTCCTTATTTACTCTATTGAATCCCCTCATGATCTCCCCTCTATCAAATCTCCCCTTAACCTCCTCTGGCCGAAGGAGAACAACCCCGGTTTCTCCAATCTCTCCGCGTAGCTGAAGTCCCTCATCCCTGGTACCGTTCGAGTGACCCTTCCCTACATCCTCTCCCAGGCCTTGACATCCTTTCTAAAGTATGGCGGCCAGAATTGGACACAATACTCCGGCTGTGGCCACACCATAACTTCCTTGCTTTGATAACTCGCTGCCTCTTCGCAGATCTTATAGGATGATGGACCTGCATATAGGGTTGGGGAAGGAAAATAAGTGATAGCGGGAAATTGTTGTGAGAAAGAAAGAGAGTGAGAGAGGCTGACTCCAATTGGCAAACATAGAAACTATGGGCCCAAGTTTCGGCCTCAGTTGCTCCTGATTTTTTAGAGCAACTGGTGTAGAACGGAGTATCTTAGAAATTCAAATTCTTGGCATTTAGTTTGCTCCAGTTCTAGTTAGTTAGAACAGTTTCACTTTGGAACAGAATTTTTTTTCCCAAAGGGGGCGTGTCCGGCCACTTACGCCTGTTTTCAAAGTTTCGGCAGTGAAAACTTACTCCAAACTAACTTAGAATGGAGTAAGTGAAGATTTTTGTACGCTTGAAAAAACCTTGTCTACACTTTAGAAAATCAGGCGTAGGTTACAAATCAGGCGTAGGGAATGGGGGGGGGGGGGGGTTTAAAGGGAAGTTTACAAACATTAAACACTTCAGTTTTACAAATAAAGAGCCATTATCAATAATAAATGATAAAAACATCAATAAATCAACCAATAAATCAAGCAAAAAAAATTAATAAGAAATAATTTTTTTTTTAAATCAATAAATAAAACATTTTCTACTTACCGACTGCAGCACCGGGAGCCCTCCAACAGCGTGTAGATGAGGGTAGATGTGGCAAATGAGGGTACGGGCCCAGGAGAGGAGTGATGAGGGCCCAGGGGGCAGCACGGGCCCAGCCCACACTGCGATATGTGAGCGCACTAGGTCCGTGCAGCAGAGCTGGTCTCCAGTCGTCCTGGTTAACCCTTGCCACTGGATAAAGGCTGAGCTCTGTCAAGCCCGTGTGGTGGCTGTTGTGCAAAGGTCACCCCACGTTAAAAAAAATCCACGCACAGGCATCTTCCACCTCTTCAATTGGAGTTCAGGACTGGAACATCGGGTCCTTCATTGAAACATCTGTGGACTCATCCCTTTTGGTGTGGAAGCAAGTCATCCTCATTCAAGGGATTGCCTATGATCGGGGTAGAAATTGCCCCTCATCTGAAAGGGGGGGCGCTCCCATCCCGTTTCAATAGTTTTTACTGTCGCTGTGGTTGTGGTCTCCTCTTTGAGCGACATTCGGCTCTCTGTTGTTTTTTTTTTTCCCTTGGGTCCGGAAGTTGCTCTTAACGGGAGCGGTGACTACACGAGGGGCGGATACGCGGCGGTGGCAAGGCCTGAGGGGTAGAAGTTGGGAGAGCCTGCGCGATTATAAAACTTCGGCCCACTGGATCACCAGGGAGGGTTTCGGCCTGGCCAGTGGCCTGGCACCCAAGAGGGGAATGCCAGGCTGCCTGTTGGCAGGCCGGCCGAACCCAGGGACACAACTGTCGGGCCGATCTGGCAGTCGGCCGGAAAAAAATACTTGGCGGCCATGGCAGTGCCTCCTCCCCTTTAAGGAAAGCCGCGCCGCCGTTGCAGAAGGCCACAGCCTCCCTGGACCACCGGGGAAAAAACAGGCGTTTTGCATCGCCGGGCGAGCCGAAGATTTTGCGAGGGGATTGTCGCCGTCGGGCGTGTTGGATTGGCGGTGCGCATGGTGACGATGCGCTTACCATGATCGGCAGCAGCAGAGCGGAGGGAGGGGGAGGGGGATCGGAGCGCCGCCAGGAAACCTCGGGAGAGCAATTGGGCTATCAGCTGCCATTCCACCAAAAGTCGCCGGCCACTCCACACCGCAGCGTGACCGCCGATTTAAGGTGGTAACAGGCCTTAAGGGAGAGGGGCAATTTCAGCCCCACAGAGTACAACAGTGTGGATATTATGATGAACCTGTATAAAACACTGGTTCAGCCTCAACTAGAGTATTGTGTTCAAATCTGGGCACCACACTTTAGGCGCCCCCTGGCTGCAGTGTGCACCATCTACAGGATGCACTGCAGCAGCTCGCCAAGGCTTCTTCGGCAGCACCTCCCAAACCCGCGACCTCTACCCCCTAGAAGGCCAAGGGCAGCAGGTGCACGGGAACACCACCACCTCCAAGTCACACACCATCCTGACTTGGAAATATATCGGCCGTTCCTTCATCGTCGCCGGGTCACAATCCTGGAACTGCCTCCCCAACAGCACTGTGGGAGCACCTTCACCACACGGCGTCGCAGTTGTGTGGGGCCGACTGGTTGGGCCGGGTGCTCTTTACCTGTCCACCATTGTTCATGGTTCACAGGTTTGTATGTAACCTTCAGGGCTGCTGACCGAGGGCCGTGCGGCTCTTTGTCGGCCGGCGCCGACACAATGGGCCGAAATGGCCTCCTTCTGTGCTGTAAATTTCTATGTTTCTATGGGATTGCAGCGGTTCAAGATGGCGGCTCACCACCAGCTTCTCAAGGGGCGATTAGGGATGGGCAATAAATGCCGGTCTCGCCAGCGATGCCCACACCCTGTGAATGAATTTTTTTAAGTTGCACGTTTGCCCTTACTTTGTACCCTCATGTACGGGTGCAGGAACGCAGTTGTGTACAAATGTGCTTGTTTTGTTGGCTTTTTTGGGTCTGTGCACTAATCCGAAGGGTAGGAAGAACGTACATCAATGCAATAGGAAGACCAGCCTAAGTGGAGGAAGCGCATCCGGGAGGGCACTGAGCACCTCGAGTCTCATTGCCGAGAGCATGCAGAAATCAAACGCAGGCAGCGGAAGGAGCGTGCGGCAAACCAGTCCCACCCACCCCTTCCCTCAACGACTATCTGTCCCACCTGTGACAGGGACTGTGGCTCTCGTATTGGACTGTTCAGTCACCTAAGGACTCATTTTAAGAGTGGAAGCAAGTCTTCCTCGATTCCGAGGGACTGTCTATGGTGACATCAATGTCAACCAGATTGAAGCTCGTATCCGAATTGACTGGGGGGATTCGGGGGAACAGCAGGGGCAACCGATTGGCTGACGTATGTTCAAATTTCAAAATGCAAGTTACACACCAGATGGCATCCTTACCCTGGCCAATAGTTTCTGCGGTCAGGGAGCTGTTTCCTGCCTTCCCCTTTTTGTTACAGAAGGTATTGAGTTCTGCAGTTCTCTTGCTATCTCCTTGCGATAGACACATGTGGGCTTGATTTTCTGTCCATTAACTATAAATCTAGCCCATCATTTTGTAAGCCTCTTTTTCCTTTTGCTAATCCTGACCATTAAACTATGAGGCTCGTGCTCCTTAACAGAGAGCTGGTGCCCTGGTGGGCCTTGGGTTTGATACAGCCTTTTTTTTAATTTCAAAATATACTTTATTCATATAAAAATTTGTACAGTACATTCAAAAGCAGTTCAGTACATTTAGCTGCGGTCAGCAATCCCATACACTACATTTGGGTGCTGACGGCAGTTCCGTTCGATACATTTCCTCGCTTTTCAGTTCAAGTACAATTCGGTCCAATACGGGATACAGCCAGTGTAAGTAGCATCTACTTTGCTACTACAGCCCTGTAGACCATGCGCTTGGTGGTAGGTTTGAGGGCCTGGTCTTCGAACACTCTTTTCCTCAGATGGCCGAAGGCTGCACTGGTGCACTGGAGGCGGTGTTGAATCTCCGCATCAATGTCTGCCTTTGTTGACAAGAGGCTCCCGAGATATGGGAAGTGGTCCACGTTGTCGAAGGCCGCGCCGTGAATCTTGATGACTGGGGGGCACTGCTGTGCGGCGAGGATAGGCTGGGGGAGGATCTTTGTCTTACGGGTGTTAAGCGTAAGGCCCATGCTTTCATACGTCTCGGTGAATACATCGACTATATTCTGGAGTTCAGTCTCCGAAAGTGCGCAGACGCAGGCATCGCCCGCGTACTGTATCTCGACAACAGAGGTTGGGGTGGTCTTGGACCTGGCCTGGAGGCGGCGTAGGTTGAACAGCTTCCCACTGATTCTGTAGTTTAGTTCCACTCCAGCGGGGAGCTTGTTGACTGTGAGGTGGAGCATGGCAGCGAGGAAGGTTGAGAAGAGGGTTGGAGCGATGATGCAGCCCTGTTTGACCCCGGTTCGGACGTGGAATGGGTCTGTAATGGATCCGCTGGTAAGGATCAGAGCTTGCATGCTGTCATGGAGCAGCCAAAGAACTCATTTTAGGAGCGGAAGCAAGTCTTCCTCGGTTCCGAGGGACTGCCTAAGATGATGAAGTAGCATCTGACTAGTGAGGAAGATCCAACTGGATGACATCCAGCTATTAAGATGTGTCATATGTGTGGTGCCCCTGCACCGTACTACAAACTCACACGAGGCATGTACTGCAGACACAGTCACTACGTGACCTTAACCTTTATTCCCAGGACCAAGGAGTGCTGACCCTGGGTGGGACCTGGAAACCCAGGTGAGGAGTGTCTCCCACAAGTTCACCCCCTGTGGTCAGGGTGTGCATTTCTAGGGTATAAGTACAGGAGTTGCATGAAGATTGCAGTTACTTGAAGATTACCGTTGCATGATGGTTACATACATGACAATATGAATATACACCTAGCAGCTAAACTCACTGCCAAGAGTAAGGAACATCCAATCAGTTGCGTTACTGCCATTTATTAGATTAAATAATAATACTTTGTTTTATATACTTTGGTTCACGGTACACCAACCCCTCAAATTATAAATTCTCATCTGTGTGTGTGTGTGTGTCTGTGTGTGTGTCTGTGTGTGTGTGTGTGTCTGTGTGTGTGTGTGTCTGTGTGTGTGTGTGTGTGAGTGTGTGTGTGTGAGTGAGTGAACCGGAGAACGAGAATGGACCGGACAGGCTTCAGGCGGGATTGGAGGTAAGTTGCTGCTATGTATTTTTCAATTCTTTCAGTGTGTCCGGGCATCTGCTGCGCCGATTTCCTTACCTGCGCCAATTTCCTTAACTCTCCGCAAGGTTTTTCAGGATAGGCCACATATGCCGGTCTAAGCAGAATTGGAGCAACTCTTAGCTGGCCAAACTTGCCTAAATGGCCAGAATTGGCACGGGTGGCTGGTTACGCTCCCTTTGGCTGAAAAAAAACCTGACCTAAAAAAAAATCGTAACTAACTAAGTTACGCTCGTGCAAATTGATTGGGGAAACTGGTTTTTCAACTTAGGCCAAAAAAAGCAGCCAGTTCCAAAAAAAAAACGGCGCAAATCACTGGGGAACATTGAGCTCCCTATCTCTGTAACCTCCTCCAGTTCCTCCAGCTCCGAGATCTCTGGTTCCCTCCAATTCTAGCCTTGTTTCTTAAAACCTACCATTTTGACCCATTTTTAAAATTTGTTCACTGGATGTGGGCATCGCTGGCAAGGCCAGCATTTATTGCCCGTACCTAATTCCCCTTGAGTGGCTCGCTGGGCCATTTCAGAAGGCAGTTAAGAGTCAACCACGTTGCTGTGGGTCTGGAGTCACATAAGGACAGCAGATTTCCTTCCCTAAAGAACAACCAGATGGGTTTTTATGAGAATCCGGCAGTTTCATGGCCACCATTACTGATACTAGCTTTTTATCCCAGGTTTTTATTTTAGTTAATGAATTTAAATTCCCCAGCTGCCGTGGTGGGATTTGAACTTTTGTCTCTGGATTATTAGTCCATCTGTGACCTGGGTTAATAGTTCAGATTAGTAAGGGGAACGTGGCTTAGAAAATTCTGGGCTAAATTCATGTCAGTGTCCTGGCCAATAGTTATCTTTCAATCAACATAACAAAAACAGATTATATGATCACTATCACATTGCTGTTTGTGGGAGCTTGCTGTGAGAAAATTAGCTGCTGTGTTTCCCACATTACAACAGTGACTACACTCCTAAAGTACTTCATTTGCTGTAAAGCACTTTGAGACATCCAGTTGTCGTGAAAGGCGCCATAGAAATGCTTTCTGTCCTCATATCTCCTTATCCGGCTCGGTGTCAAATTTTGTCGAATCTCGGAGCGTTGTGAGGCTGGAGAAGGTTACACAGACAAAGCAGCCCGCTTGATTGGCACCCCATCCACCACCTTCAACACTCACTCCCTCCACCACCGGCGCCCCCTGGCTGCAGTGTGCACCGTCTACAAGATGCACTGCAGCAACTCGCCAAGGCTTCTTCGGCAGCACCTCCCAAACCCGTGACCTCCACCGCCTAGAAGGACAAGGGCAGCAGGCGCATGGGAACACCACCACCTCCACGTTCCCCTCCGAGTCACATACCATCCTGAACTTGGAAATATATCGGCCGTTCCTTCATCGTCGCTGGGTCACAATCCTGGAACTCCCTCCCTAACAGCACTGTGGGAGCACCTTCACCACACGGGACTGCAGCGGTTCAAGAAGGCGGCTCACCACCACCTTCTCAAGGGGCAATTAGGGACGAGCAATAAATGCCGGCCTTGCCAGCGATGCCCACACCCTGGGAACTAATTTTTTAAGAAAGATAGGTTGCAACACTCATTGAGGATCCTTTTGACTTTGTGTGACAATGCAAAAGGGGGGATAGAGCAAGTCAGCATCTCCCTGTGCCTCTCTCCCGACTTCAATGGAAATAAAAACTCGGGAGAGATGTATAAAACGGGCAGCCAGTTCGCTAATACCTGTTTTACACCATGGCAAAGAGCCAAAAGATTACCCCTGCTTGTCGCTGTGGGCGCTAAACTGTTGTTTTCATGTACCGAGTAATGCAGAACGGCAAAGCCTAAGGTTTGAATTCCTGTCTTTGTTGAGTTAACTGGTCCGAGCCAGGGCGGTTGGGAGAGTGGAGGAGCAGTTGCCAAGATTCTGAGGTAAGCAGGAGAAAAATCAGGCAGGGTTCCAATTCCAAATCGTGATCCAGCCATCCGTGATGGAGAGTGCATGTGTGGCGAGTTTGGGTGAGGATCATGATCAAGACGCCAGACTCGCATTGGGACAGAAAAAAACAAAAAGACTTGCATTTATATAAAGCTTTTCACGACCGCCGGACGTCCCAAGGTGCTTTACAGCCACTGAAGAACTTTTTGGAGTGCAGTCACTGTTGTAATGTGGGAAACGCGGCAGCCAATTTGCGCACAGCAAGCTCCCACAAACGACACTGTGATAATGACCAGTAAGCTGATGTTGATTGAGGAAGAAAATATTGGCCAGGACACCGGGGATAACTCCCCCTGCTCTTCTCCGAAATAGCACCGTGGGATCTTTTACGTCCATCTGAGAGGGCAGACGGGGCCTCGGTTTAACGTCTCATCCGAAAGACGGCACCTCTGACAGTGCAGCACTCCCTCGGCACTGCACTGGGAGCGTCAGCCTGGATTTTTGTGCTCAAGTCTCTGAAGTGGGAGACTTGACCCTACAACCTTCTGACTCAGAGCCGAGATGCTGCCCACTGAGCCACAGCTGTAGCATGGCGCACAGAGGGAGCTATCAAATCGAATGCCCTTCATACGCCCTGTTCGATTTTCAGTTCTGCCGAAGTCAATGAAGTGGATTTTCAGCTCCTCTGTGCTCCGTTTTTCACCCCGGAACGGCGGAAATGGCGGCAGTGAGTGTTTCTGCGCGGGTGGGCAGCCTCCAGAGCCCCTCGGGTCCGGTTGAGCGGCGGCACGGAGCAGCGCCGCCCGGAAGAGCTGCGCCCGGTGTGTGCAACGCCCCACGGTCGCGACTACCGGCGCGGGTTTGAGCTCCTGCCCGCCCCCGTCCGCCCCGTGGCGCGCCCCGCACTGACCACCCGGGGAAATCTGGGCGGTCCCACCATCCCAACTCCGGAGAGGTGAGTAATGGACTCCTGAGGTAAGTGTGATTGTTATTTTCTTTTAATTTTTTTTTTTGCGATTTGCTTTGTGGTGGCGTGGGCAATGTTTTGGGAATGTTTCTGTGGCTTTTTTTTTCCCCCCACACCGGCATCTCACGAGCGCTCCCGGCCCAGCTCTTTAGCTCGGGAATTTCCCATCCTAACGCCCCACAAGAGCTGTACAACGCCTCCCTTAGCGCTGCGCCCCCTGACTCGGGGCCCAGCTGCCCAAACTTACCCACTGAGGCGCAAACTATTCCCGGGCGCTAACTTTCCCACCCCGCCGCCATTACCGCCCCGAAAACATCAAAGCCGAAAATCCAGACCAATGGATCGGAATATTGGGCAGGGCTTATGATAGGCATCCGATTCAATACCACCCGCTTTATGCTATCGCCAGAGACAAATCTCTGCTCACACATGAAGAGTGAGGTGCTGGATGACTGTCTATGCCGAGACAGCAGGACAACTCCCCAAGTTTTCCTGTCTTCATCCCATTGTAAAATAGTCTCGCTGCACATGACTCAGATTGACAACGATGCAGAATAAGGACTGCCCACCACACTCACTCGTTCTTCTCAAACGATTCCTTAACTTTGATTATCAACATCCAGCTTTGATGAAGGACGCGATGCAGTATTGTTGTTTTTAATTAATTCACGGGATGCGGGCGTCGCTGGCAAGGCCGGCATTTACCGCCCATCCCTAATCGCCCCTTAAGAAGGTGGTGGTGAGCCGCCTTCTTGAACCGCTGCAGTCCCTTGTGGTGAAGGTGCTCCCACAGTGCTGTTAGGGAGGGAGTTCCAGGATTTTGACGCGGCGACGATGAAGGAACGGCCGATATATTTCCAAGTCAAGATGGTGTGTGACTTGGAGGGGAACGTGGAGGTGGTGGTGTTCCCATGCGCCTGCTGCCCTTGTCCTTCGTGGGTTTGGGAGGTGCTGCCGAAGAAGCCTTGGCGAGTTGCTGCAATGCATCTTGTAGATGGTACACACTGCAGCCAGGGGCGCCTGTGGTGGAGGGAGTGAGTGTTGAAGGTGGTGGAGGGAGTGAATGTTGAAGGTGGTGGATGGGGTGTCGATCAAGCGGGCTGCTTTGTCCTGGATGGTGTCGAGTTTCTTGAGTGTTGCTGGAGCTGCACTCATCCAGGCAAGTGGAGAGTATTCCATCACACTCCTGACTTGTGCCTTGGAGATGGTGGAAAGGCTTTGGGGAGTCAGGAAGTAGATCCAATGAAATACTCATAGGGAATGAAGAAAGTGCCAGAATGTTTTATCTGTACCCGAGGGGGGAAATGCACCCATGAAGTCTGTAGTTCCCCACCATAAAGGGGTCTATACAAAAGCAAAATATTGCGGATGCTGGAAATCTCAAATAAATGCAGAAAATGCTGGAAATACTCAGCGGGTCGGGCAGCATCTGTGGAACGAGAAACAGAGTTAACGTTTCAACTCGATGACCTTGAGTCAGAACTGGCAAAAGCTAGAGACATAGCAGGTTCGAAGCAAGTACAGAGGCAGGAAAAGGGGAAGAACGAACAAAAGAAAATAAAGACTTGCATTTATATAGCGCCTTTCAGGATGTCTCAAAGCGCTTTAAAGCCAATGAAGTACTTTTGGACTGCAGTCACTGCTGTAATGTGGGAAACACGGCAGCCAACTTGCGCACAGCAAGCTCCCACAAACAGCAACGTGATAATGACCAGATTATCTGCTTTTGTTATTGAGGGATAAATATTGGCCAGAACACCGGGGATAACTCCCCTGCTCTTCTTCAAAATAGTGACCATGGGATCTTTTACGTCCACCTGAGAGAGCAGACGGGGGCCTCGGTTTAACATCTCATCCGAAAGATGGCACCTCCGACAGTGCGGCGCTCCCTCAGCACTGCACTGGGAGTGTCAGCCTAGATTTATGTGCTCAAGTCCCCGGAGTGGGACTTGAACCCACAACCTTCTGGCTCAGAGGCGAGAGTGCCGCCCACTGAGCTCCATACCTCACTGTCGGCCACCGTGGGAAACTTCGAGCAAAGTTTCAAAATGTTCACTGCGACAGCCAAAGAATGTGGCGCGACATAATGTTACCACTGCCCTGCCTGATACCCAGTGCGGCAGCCAGCTGGCTGGCACAGGGAGCCAAATATAGACATTGGCCAACCACAGAAACCATTGGCACAGAGGCAGTCACACCCCGCTGAGTGTCCTGCACGAAATGCAGTGTTGATATTCCTTCAGGTTTTTCCATTCCCCGACACACGTCGCAACGAGGTCGCAACTG
Organism: Pristiophorus japonicus; assembly: GCF_044704955.1. Lineage (NCBI taxonomy): Eukaryota > Metazoa > Chordata > Chondrichthyes > Pristiophoridae > Pristiophorus > Pristiophorus japonicus. The sequence continues at coordinate 85,667,464 of NC_091995.1, forward strand.
GCGGAGCTCACGCAACCTGCAAATGTCCCCAAACGGCCTTGGTAATGCTGGCGACGCCAAGGGCCCGGGAGCCGCCATGGTATTCCTAAGCACTCACATTCCTTTTTATTTTGCTTTCCTGGAATTCAATCTTGCTCGCAACCCAAGCCAGTTTTTTACAGTCAACTCCGACATATCCGGTTACAGCACCGAGGGCTGAAAGACATGCAACCTCAGCATTTTCCAGCCAGACACAGCCATTTCGCAAACTCCCTTTATATTTTAAAGCTGTGTTGACATTCCATCTGGCTAAACTAGGATTTTTTTTTAAGATTCCTTATTAAAAAAGACTTAAAGAAAAACTTGAATTTATATAGCGCCTTTCACGATCGGCGGATGCCTTAAAGCACTTTACAGCCAATGAAATACTTTTGGAGCGTAGTCACTGTTGTAATGTGGGAAACACGGCAGCCAATTTGCGCACAGCAAGCTCCCACACACAGCAATATGATGATGACTAGATCATCTGTTTTTTTTGTTATGTTGATTGAATGATAAATATTGGCCCAGGACACCAGGGATAACTCCCCTGTCCTTCTTCGAAATAGTGTCATGGGATCTTTTTACGAGAGAGCAGACGGGACCTCGGTTTAACATCTCATCCAAAAGACGGCACCACTGACAGTGCAGCACTCCCCCAGCACTGCAGTGTCAGCCTGGATTTATGTGCTCAAGTCCCTAGAAACATAGAAATTAGGTGCAAGAGCAGGCCATTCGCCCCTTCGAGCCTGCACCACCATTCAATATGATCATGGCTGATCATGCAACTTCAGTACCCCTTTCCTGCTTTCTCTCCATACCCCTTGATCCCTTTAGCCGTAACTCCTTTTTGAATATATCTAACGAACTGGCCTCAACAACTTTCTGTGGTAGAGAATTCCACAGGTTCACAATTCTCTGAGTGAAGAAGTTTCTCCTCATCTCGGTCCTAAATGGCTTACCCCTTACCCTTAGACTGTGATCCCTGGTTCTGGATTTCCCAAATATCGGGAACATTCTTCCTGCATCTAACCTGTCCAATCCCGTCAGAATTTTATATGTTTCTATGAGATCCTCTCCCCCTTTTTTTTTTAAATTCCAATGAATATAGGCCTAGTCGATCCAGTCTTTCTTCATATGTCAGTCCTGTGATCCTGGGCATTAGTCTGATGAACCTTCGCTGGATTTGAACCCACAAACCTTCAGACTCAGAGGCGAGTGCGCTGCCCACTGAGCCACAGCTGACACTTAAGGCTGCTGTTTGACATTGTTTAAAGCAGGGAGAGTCTCTAACTGTCTGCCTCGAGTTGCACCTGAACCTGGTGGGTATTGCTGCCTGGCTGATGGGCTCCCACTGGGCTCCTGAGGGAATGGTCCCTCATAGTCAGCTAAGTGGTGAGGTTCGGTGGGGGAGTTTGAGGCGATGGGGGGGGGTGGCGATCGCCGGGACCGTTCTCTCAGGACCCCAACAAGAGCCTCCTGCTGCCCGAATTCTTGCCCCCTGCCCACCAACCAAGCAGCAATTCCTGCCGGGTTCGGGCGAGAGCCTGGGCCGGGGATACGGAAACGAGTCACGGGAGTTAAAATCTCTCCGGGCCTCACCATGTTGCCCGCCCAGACTCCTTGCACAGAAGGATCCCACCCCGCGATTAAAGTCGGGCACACGATTCTAAAGGCATTCAAACAAGGCACTTCTCAGGAGCAAATCAGGGTTGTAGCTTGAGGCAGACAGATAGAGCCTCTGCAATGCCAAACAACAGCCTTAATGGTCAGCCAGAACCTCTGAGCCAGAAGGTTGTGGGTTTATGTGCTCAAGTCCCTAGCGTGAGCCTCAGTTTGACGTCTCATCCAAAAGGCGGCACCTCCAACAGTGCAGCACTCCCTCAGCACTGCAGTGCTAGCCTGGATCTATGTGCTCAAGTCCCTAGAGTGGGACTTGACCCCACAAACCTTCTGACTCAGAGCTAAGACTTGGAGTGGGACTTGAATGAGTAAATCTAGGCTGACACTCCAGTGCAGTGCTGAGGGAGGGTTGCACTGTCGTAGGTGCTGCCTTTTGGATGGGACGTTAAACTGAGGCCTCGTCTGCCCTCTCAGTTGGATGTCAAAGATCCCATGGCACTATTTCGAAGAAGAGCAGGGGGAGTTCGCCCCGGTGTCCTGGCCAATATTTATCCCTCGATCAACATCACAAAAAACAGATTGCGTTTTGTGGGAGCTTGCAGTGTGCAAATTAGCTGCTATGTTTCCTACATTACAACAGTGACCACACTTGCAAAAAAAAAAGTACTTTATTGGCAGTAAAACGCTTTGGGGCATCCGGTTGTCATGAAAGGTGCTCTATAAATGAAAGTCTCGTCCATCCTTTCTTCCTTCCCAGCTAATATCAGCTGACTCACCACAGATGAGACATCAGATTAATTGGTCACTTCATTACACAAACTGGTTGCTCCGTTTCTCTACAAATTAACAGTGACTTCTTTATTAGCCGAGACGTAGAATACAAAAGCAGGGGGATTATGCTTAAACTGTTTAAAACACTAGTTAAGTCACAGCATGAGTACTACATGCAGTTCTGGTCACCACATTAAAGGAAAGATGTGATTGCACAAGAGAGGGCATAGAGGAGATTTACGAGGATGTTGCCGGGACTGGAGAATTTTAGCCAAGAGGAAAGATTGGATAGGCTGGGTTTGTTTTCTTTGGAACAGAGGAGGCCGAGGGGAGACCTTATTGAAGTGTATAATATTATGAGGGACCTGGAGTGGATAGGAAGGACTTATTTCCCTTAGCAGAGGGGTCAACAACCAGGGGGCATAGAGTTAAAGTAATTGGTAGACGGTTTAGAGGGGATTTGAGGGGAAATGTTTTCACCCAGAGGGTGGTGGGGGTCTGGAACTCACTGCCTGAAAGGGTGGTAGAGACAGAAACCCTCACCACATTTAATGGATGTGCACTTGAAGTGCCGTAACCTACAGGGCTACGGACCAAGAGCTGGAAAGTGGGATTAGGCTGGGTAGCTCTTTGTCGGCCGGCGCGGACACGATGGGCCAAAATGGCCTCGTTCTGTGCTGTAAATTTCTATGACTCTATGATTCCACTTCAGAAGTAACTGATTGGCCGTGAGGCGCTTTTGGAACATCCCGAGGACAGGGAAGAGGCTATATCAATGTAAGGTCTTCCGTCCGTCTTTTCAGTGTACTTGGAGGCTGCAGTTAGCGTGGCCAGAGTGCTGAACTGAGTTGTCGTAGGATTATTATTGTATCGTTTCCGGGCTGCCCTCCCCAACCCCCCCACACGCACACAAGCACACACACACATAGCTGGTTCTCATTCTCTTGGGGATGACATGCAGCTGGAAAAAGTTTACATAGAGCTTAAAGTTTCAATGCTTCTCTCTCCGAAAAAAGGCTCATAATGTGACCCATAAACCTCAGTGGACTCTGTTATCCCTCCTCCCGTCTCCCCCCCCCTCCCCCCGCCCTCCGTCAAGTCAAAGACAACCACTTATCCAAGAAAAATAAAATAAATTTGACAGAACACGCTCTCTCTTTTCAGCTGAGTCTCTGGATTTTTTTGCTTCTTTCTCTCTCAACAGAGCTAACCAGAGCAGATCGCCGCCACAAAGGGCATTTACAGTCCAGGAGAGCCAGGGGGAGAGAGGCGAGGGACAGAGGCGGCCGGGAGAGAGAGAGTGAGAAAGTGAGAGAGAGAGAGAGTGAGTGAGGGAGAGAGAGAAAGAGTGAGAGAGAGAGAGAGTGAGAGTGAGTGAGGGAGAGAGTGAGAGTGAGTGAGGGAGAGAGAGCGAGAGTGAGTGAGGGAGAGAGAGAAAGAGTGAGAGAGAGAGAGTAGAGTGAGTGAGGGAGAGAGAGCGAGAGTGAGTGAGGGAGAGAGAGAAAGAGTGCGGGAGAGAGAGAAAGAGTGAGAGAGAGAGAGAGTGAGAGTGAGTGAGGGAGAGAGAGCGAGAGTGAGTGAGGGAGAGAGAGAAAGAGTGAGAGAGAGAGAGTGAGAGTGAGTGAGGGAGAGAGAGCGAGAGTGAGTGAGGGAGAGAGAGAAAGAGTGAGGGAGAGAGTGAAAGAGTGAGAGAGAGAGAGAGAGAGAGAGAAAAAGTGAGGGAGAGCGAGAGAGAAAGAGTGAGGGAGAGAGAGAGAGAGAAAAAGTGAGGGAGAGCGAGAGAGAAAGAGTGAAGGAGAGAGAGAGAGAGAAAGAGTAAGAAAGAGAGGGAGAGAGAGAGAGAGAGAAAGAGGGAGAGAGAGAGAGAAAGAGGGAGAGAGAAAAAAAGAGTGAGGGAGAGAGCGAGAGAAAAAGGGAAGGAGAGAGAGAGAAAGAGTGAGGGAGAGAGATTAAGAGTGAGGGAGAGAGATTAAGAGTGAGGGAGAGAGAGAGAGAAAGTGTGAGAAAGAGTAGAGAGAGAGAAAGAGTGAGGAAGAGAAAGAGAGAGTGAGTGAGAGAGAGAGAGAGAGAGTGAAGAAGAGAGAGAAAGAGTGAGGGAGAGAGAGAGAGAGAAAGAGGGAGGGAGGGAGGCAAGAACAGATAGCCAGATATCTTACTGTAGACAGGGATCTGCAGGGAGCTGGGACACAGCTGCCAAACTCCACAAATGCAAATGATTACAAATTCCTTGAAGTATTTTCTTGGGATTCGACTGTGTTCTGACTGAGCACTGTAACAAAGACGGAGAACAAAGAACCAAGGGGGAAAAAAGTTAGATATTTATTTCTTTGAAGAAAATTACAAAAGAGTGGGTGGGGAGGGGGTTTGGTGGGGTGGGATAAAGAAACTGAGAGAGAATTAATCTGCGTTTTTTGAAAGATTTATTTCTGGCTGGTGTTTGAAGGGGACTTACTCCGCAGAGACTCGCCCGGTAAGTGTGCTCATTTAGCCGTCTGTCGCCTTCTCTGTCGCTGATTCGCGCGTGGCGCCTTGCAACAGGCGGGCCTCCCGTTTGGCAGAGGACCGGGTGGTGCTGGCCACAGCAGGTGAGCAGGTGCCTGCGATCCATTGGTTGGTCACCCCCACTCCACTCCGACTGAGCAGGAGCTGGACAGCCTTCAGAAGTGGAGTGGAGGCGGGGAGGTGGAGAAAGGAAGACTTGCATTTATATAGCGCCTTTCACGGCCACTGGATGTCTCAAAGCGCTTTGCAGCCAATGAAGTACGTTTCGGAGTGTTGTAATGTGCGCACAGCAAGCTCCTGCAAACAGCAACGTGATAATGACCAGATAATCTCGGGGGGGGAGGGCGGGGAGTTTCGTTATATTGATTGAGGGATAGATATTGGCCCCAGGACACCAGGGATAACTCCCCCTGCTCTTCTTCGAAATAGCGCCATGGGATCTTTTACATCCACCTGAGAGAGCAGACAGGACCTCGGTTTAACGTCTCATCCGAAAGTCGGCACCTCCGACAGTGCCTCACTCCCTCGGCACCACACTGGGAGTGTCAGCCTGGATTTAGGTGCTCAAGTTCCTGGAGGGAGGAAATCTTGCAGGAACTTGGCAAGGGGACCTCACAGTGAGCAACGCTGGTCTGTTTTATTAACTTCCTGCAGGAGTCTGTAAATGACGGTGCGGAGATAGATGAGGGGTTTTGCTGGACGCGAGCAGTGATTTTTTTTTTTCCACTAGTGAACATCAAGTACATGCCTTCTCTTCCCGATCAGCAAACCAGTAAACCGTGGAGGTGTGATTTTCCATTCTTTCAAGGGAATGGACAGAATGTTGTGGGATCATGCGACAATGCGCTGCTTGTGTCAACTGTTGCTAAGTGGGTAGCAAACTCACCTCTGACCACCGGATGTCTCAAAGCGCTTTACAGCTAATGATAAGTACGTTTCAAATGTACTCACTATTGTAATGCGGGAAATGCGGCAGCCAATTTGCGCACAGCAAGCTCCCACAAACAGCAATGTGATTGTTATGTATGTTAACTGGGTTTTACTTGCCACCGGAGGGCACGACTGTCGGAGTCCTAATGGCCACTGGCAGACACGTGGATGCCAAGTATATAATGTTGGCAGCCATGTTGAATCCTCACGTTGAGAATAAATAAACTGGAGTAAGGTCCTGCCTGAACTAGCTCACCGTACTTAGCCTCGTGGAATTATTCGATACTTAACAGTGATAATGAGCAGATAATCTGTTTTTGTTATGTTGATGGAGGGCTAAAATATTGGCCCCAGGACAACTCCCCTGCTCTTCCTCGAACTAGTGCCATGGGATCTTTTACGCCCACCTCAGAGAGAAGACGGGGCCTCGGTTAAACGTCTCATCCGACAGACGGCACCTCCGACAGTGCAGCACTCCCTCAGCACTGCACTGGGAGTGTCGGCCTCGATTTATGTGCTCAGGTCCCTGGAGTGGGACTTGAACTCACAACCTTCTGACTCAGAGGCGAGTGTGCTACCCACTTGACATTGTTGAATACTTACTGCAAGATGGAGCTGGATAACTATCTGGTTGAGAATGGGATTGAGGGTGACTAGGTTGAGGTTATATGAATAGCTATACAGTCGACACCTCAAATCGCTGGAGAAATACCACCAACGATGCCTCCGCAAGATCCTGCAAATCCCCTGGGAGGACAGACGCACCAACGTCAGTGTTCTCGACCAGACCAACAACCCCAGCATCAAAGCACTGACCACACTCGACCAGCTCCGTTGGGCGGGCCACATCGCCCTCATGCCGGACACAAGACTCCCAAAGCAAGTGCTCTACTCGGAACTCCTACACGGCAAGCGAGCCCCAGGTGGGCAGAGGAAACGTTTCAAGGACACCCTCAAAGCCTCCCTGATAAAATGCAGCATCCCGACCGGTAACTGGGAGTCCCTGGCCAAAGACCGCCCTAAGTGGAGGAAGAGCATCTGGGAGGGCGCTGAGCACCTCGAGTCTCGTCACCGAGAGCATGCAGAAATCAAGCGCAGGCAGCAGAAGGAGCGTGCGGCAAACCAGACTCCCCACCCACCCTTTCCCTCAACCACTATCTGTCCCACCTGTGACAGAGACTGTAATTCCCACATTGGACGGTTCAGTCACCTGAGAACTCACTTTTAGAGTGGAAGCAAGTCTCCCTCGATTTCGAGGGACTGCCGATGATGATGAGGTCTGCAGATGCTAGAATCATACAATCAATCACACAGAAGAAAGCCATTCGGCCCTCCAGGTCTGTGCTGGCCCTTTGAAAGAGCTTTGCAATTAGTCCCACTCACAAGCCCTTTCCCCTCAGCCTAGATTTATGTGCTCAAATCTCTGGAGTGGGACTTGAGCCCACAACCTTCTGACTCAGAGGTCAGTGTGCTGCCCACTGAGCCACAGCTGACACGATGTTCCAATGAAAACATCGCAAGGGGCTTTACAGAGGCCGTAATCAAAATAATATGCAAGCTGAGACAAAGAAGACGGTATCAGGAAGAGTGAACAAAAGTTTAGTCAAAGAGGTAGTTTTACGGAGGATTTTAAAGGAGGAAAGGTTGGCGGAGAGACTGGGAGGGGGGGTTTAGGGAGGGAAATTCCAGCGTGTGGACAGTCGGTGACACAAGCCACAGACACCAACAGTGAGGCGAAGGGATGCAGCGAAATGTTCAAGACGTCAGGGTCAGAGGAGCGGAGACTAGGGGACGGTTTGCAGGGATGGAGGGGGTTTCGGAGATAGGGAGTGATGAGGCCATGGAGGGACTTAAACACAAGGATTAGAATTTAAAATTGGAGGCATTGACGGACCAGGAGCCAATGTAGATCAGTGAGCACGGCGGGGGTTGAGGGGGGTGGGGATTGGGGGTAGTGGTTGAACGCACACAAAGCAAGTCTGTCTCTCATCATCCAACTTAATGATCTGCCCAAAAGCAGTTCCACCTCTGAATGTGATGTCAGCGGATATGTGGAGATCAAAGGGGAAAACAGCTCATAAATAGGAAGACATGTAGCCATGGGGCGGAAACCCTGCTGGTTCTTGGGTGAACGGGACTTGGTGGGGGGGTAGGATACAGGCTGCAGAGCTTTGGACTAGTTGAAGTTGATGGAGGAGAGTGGGAAGCAGGCCAGGGGAAACGTTGAGGGTTCGAGGGGAATCAAGGGATATGGGGATCGGGCGTGTAAAGTCCTGTCCCTGCAGTACAGATTCACACAAGGCACATACTGAAGTCAAGGTCACTCAGGACCTGCAACTCGCTTGCCACACTTGCCTGAGACCTGTCCTTATATACCTGTCTCGGACAGGTATCCAGTGTTTCCTGCAAGTGCACCCCTGGTGGTAAAGTAAGCTTGTGGTTACAGGTCATCTCTGGTTACAGTCATGTATAGCATGGTAAGATCCAGTTATGTACAGTAGTCTGAGATACATGACTTCACACTCCCCCAAGGTCTTATTGTCTTTATAGGTTCAGTCTCTCAGGTGGTCTACGCTCTCGCGTGGAGCGTCTTAGTTGTGGTTCAGTTGTTTGCCTTGGTGCCTGTTGTCCTTTCGGGGTGATTGCTGGTATCTCGCCTGGGCTGTCAGTTTCGTTCAGTATGATTGTTGGTGTCTCGCCTGGGCTGTCTGTTCAGATTGCCCTTTCCTCAGGTTGTTCCCTCTGTCTATCCACCAGGTGTGGTGTGAGTTCCACATTGTAGTCTGCCTCTGGTTCAGCAGTGTTGTTGGTAAATCTACTTTTGACTTGGTCTACATGCCTCAGGCAGGTTTGGCCATTGTCCATTTGTACAACCAGTAGCCTGTTTCCTTCCTTGCCTGTTACTGTCCCTGCAAGCCATTTGGGACCCCTGCCATAGTTTAGCACAAACACTTTGTCCCCTATCTCATTCCACCTCCCCCTCGAATTTCAGTCATGGTACTCGGTTAGCTTACGGTGCTTTGCCTCAACGATTTCATGCATGTCTGGGAGGATTAATGAGAGCCTTGTCTTTAAGGTCCATTTCATTAATAGTTGCACGGGGGGAACTCCAGTTGATGAATGCGGACGAGATCTGTATGCCAGCAGCAGTCGCGACAGACGGCCCTGCAGCGTGGGACCTTGAATTTTGAGCATGCCTTGTTTAATGATTTGCACTGCTCGCTCCGCCTGGCCATTGGAGGCCGGCTTGAACGGTGCCGTCTTAAAGTGATTTATGCCATGGTCACTTTTAAAATCTTGAAATTCTGCGCTGGTGAAACACGGACCATTGTCACTGACCAATATGTCAGGAATGCCGTGCGTTGCGAACATGGTTCCAAGGCTCTCCACAGTGGTGGAGGTGGTGCTCGAGTTTAAAATGGTGCATTTGGTCCACTTAGAAAATGCATCTACAACTACGAGGAACATTTTGCCCATGAAGGGGCCCGCATAGTCTACGTGTACCCGCGACCACAGTTTGGTGGGCCAGGCCCAGGAGCTCAAGGGGGCCTCCCTGGGGGCATTACTGAGTTGGGCACAAATGGTGCACCTTCGGATGCAGAGCTCCAAGTCCACGTCAATGCCAGACCACCAGATGTGGGATCTGGCTATGGCCTTCATGAGAACGAACCCCGGGTGCTCGCGGTGTAGCTCCTGGATAAATGTCTCTCTGCCTCGCAGAGGCATGACTACTCGGCTGCCCCACATCAGGCAGTCTGCTTGAAGTGACAGCTCATGCATGCGCCTATGGAAAGGTTTGATCTCCTCGGAGCAGGCATCGCTGGCCTCTGCCCAGTCACCGGTTAGGACACATCTTTTAACTAGGGGGTGGGGTCGCTGGTCGTCCAGGCTCTGATTTGGCGAGCCGTCATGGGCGAACCTGTGGACTCAAAGGCATTGATTGCCATGACTATCTCACAGTCCTGTTCGTCAGACCCTTCCGTGGTCACTAGGGGTAGCCTGCTAAACGCGTCGGCACAGTTGTTTGTGCCTGGTCTGTGCCTGATGGTGTAATCGTAAGACGCCAGCATGAGTGCCCACCATTGAATGCATGCCGAGGCGTTGGCGTTTATTGCCTTGCTTTCGGATAGTATGGACGTAAGGGTCTTGTGGTCGGTTTCGAACGTGAACTTGGCCCCGAAAAGGTATTGGTGCATCTTTTTGACACCGTACACGCACACGAGCGCCTCTTTCACCACCATTCCGTACCCGCGCTCCGCTCGTGAAAGTGACCTGGAGGCATAAGCTATGGGTTGTAATTTACCCGCACTATTGACATGTTGTAAAACGCACCCGATCCCATACACTGACGCATCACATATAAGAACTAGCTTTTTACCTGGATCAAAGAAAGCCAAAACACTGTTGGCTCACAGAAGGTTGCGTGCCTTATTGAAGGCGCGTTCCTGGGCGTCCCCCAAAAACCAATCGCACCCCTTTCTGAGTAGCACGTGGAGAGGCTCCAGCAGCGTGCTTAAGTTCTGCATAAAGTTCCCAAAGTAATTGAGTAGCCCGAGAAAGGCGCGCAGTTCTGAGACATTCCGGGGCCTGGGTGCCAGACGAATTGCTTCTGTTTTGGACTCTGTTGGGCAGATTCCATCAGCGGCAATCCTTCTGCCCAAAAATTCAACTTCGGGCGCGAGAAACAGACACTTGGATTTCTTGATTTTTAGGCCTACCTGATCCAACCGCTTTAGTACTTCCTCCAAATTGCGGAGATGGGAGTCTGTGTCTCTGCCCGTGATAAGTATGTCGTCCTGAAACACAACCATCACCGGGATGGACTTGAGCAGACTCTCCATGTTGCGCTGGAATATAGCAGCTGCCGACTTGATGCCAAAGGGGCTTCGATTGTACATGAAAAGACCTCGATGTGTGTTGATGGTGGTGAGTAGCTTAGACTCTTTGGTCAGTTCTTGCATCACTACGTCTTTAGTTTCGAGAAAAGTTTACCTCCAGCCAATGTGGCAAATAAGTCCTCCGCTCTGGGCAGCGGGTATTGGTCCTGTAGGGAGACTGTTTATGGTAGATTTGTAATCCCCACAGATTCGTACGGATCCATTAGGCTTCATGACTGGGACGATGGGACTTGTCCAGTCGCTAAATTCCACGCGTGAGATAATGCCTTCCCGCAGAAGCCTGTCCAGTTCATGTTCAATCTTTTCCCTCATCACATAGGGCACAGCTCTAGCCTTGTGATGGACCGGTCTAGCATCCTGTGTGATGTAGATTTTAACTTTAGCCCCTTTGAAAGTTTCCACACCTAGCTGAAAGAGATGTTCAAATCGACTTAGAACTGTTGAGCAGGAGGTCCGTTCCTCTGACGACATGGCGTGAACATCATCCCATTTCCAGTTTAGTTTTGCCAGCCAGCTTCTCCCCAGCAGTGCTGGGAGATCTCCGGGGACAATCCACAGGGGAAGTCGGTTCACTGTCCCTTTGTGTGTGACAGAGAGCATGGCGCTGCCGAGGACTGGGACGATTTCTTTGGTATAGGTCCTTAGTTTGGTGTCGACCCTTTGCCTCTTTTGTGCGGCCACAGATGTTCAAATTGTTGAGCGCTCATGAGAGATTGACTCGCTCCCGTATCCAGCTCCATGTTGACGGGTATCCCGTTGAGTAGGACCCTCATCATTATTGGAGGCATCTTGTTGTAGGAGCAGTGGCCATTGATCGTGTTGACCCGCTGTACATCGGTGTCCCCACCGTCTTCTGGTCCACTTTCCAACCCTTCCGATTCATATACCAGCCGAGCTGCTGTTTTTCTGCACATGCGGGCCAGATGCCCTGTATAGTCGCAGTTTCTGCAAACAGCATGCTGAAAGCGACACCCCCTTGTTGAGTGCCTTCCCCCACACCTCCAGCACAGACCGCTTCTATTGTTTCCAAAGAATGAGCTGCGTCTGGCTGATCTCTCTTGAGCTTCTCTCAGTCTGTAGTTGATTGCTCGCATTGTGGGTTGATGAGGTTCATGTGCCCCTTGATGGCTTCTGGCGCCACTGCCTGCTATTGAGGGCCTGCTCTCCTGCCTTTGTCTGTGTGTGGGGGTTAGCAGCTTGTTTCACGCTGTGAACCCCATGTTCCGATGTTTCATTAGTTGTCGTACCCGCAGTGTAGATCAACCTCGTTTCTTCTTCTCCTGCCAAGAATGTCTGTGCAACCAGTGCTGCTGCCTCTAGGGTCAAGTTCTTGGTCTCTATGAGCTTTCGGAATATGCCTGCGTGGCCTATTCCTTCAATGAAAAAGTCTCTCAGCATTTCTCTCCTCAGTTTATCGGAGAACTCACATAAACTAGCCAACCTCCGAAGTTCCGCCACGAAGTCGGGTATGCTCTCGCCCACACAGCCTCTGTAGTTGTAGAACCTGTGTCTGGCCATGTGTCGGCTGCTCGCTGGCTTCAGGTGGTCTCTTACCAGTGTGCTCAATTCTTGCTGGTTTCTTGGGTGCCAGCAGATCCTTCATTAAAGTGTATGTTTTCGAGCCACAGCTGGTCAAGAGATGGGCTCTTCTCTTGTCTGCCTTATCGTCGCCTAACCAGTCTTTGGTTACAAAGCTTTGCTGGAGCCTTTCTATAAAGTCCTCCCAATTACCTCCAGCATTGTATTTTTCATCTGAGCCGTTGTTCGCCATTCTGTGGATTCTGTAATCCCGTAACTTGTCACCACTGTAAAGTCCTGTCCCTACAGTACAGATTCACACAAGGCACATACTGAATTCAAGGTCACTCAGGATCTGCACATTTATTACACAGCTCTCGCTTGCCACACTTGCCTGAGACCTGTCCTTATATACCTGTCTGGGACAGGTATCCAGTGTCTCCTGCAAGTGCACCCCTGGTGGTAAGGTAAGCTTGTGGTTACAGGTCATCTCTGGTTACAGTCATGTATAGCATGGTAAGATACAGTTATGTACAGTAATGTGAGATACATGACAGGGTGGGAAAATGGAGTTGAGAAGATCAGCCATGATCTCACTGAATGGCGGAGCAGGCTCGAGGGGCCGAATGGCCGACTCCTGCTCCTAGTTCTTATGTTCTTATTTGAATACTCAAATAATGAAGCGCTTCAGAATGTTCTGATGGCATGACAAGGTGTTATATTCCACTCCAGGAACTTGAGCGCAAAAATCTAGGCTGACATTTCAGCGCAGTACTGAGGGAGCGCTGCATTGTCAGAGTGCCGTCTTTCGGATTAGATGTTAAAACCGAGGCCCCAACTGCTCTCTCAGACTATTTCGAAGAGCAGAGGAGTTATCCCCGGTGTTCTGGCCAATATTTATCTCTCAATCAACATGACAAAAACAGATTATCTGGTCATCATCACATTGCTGTTTGTGGGAGCTTGCTACGCGCACATTGGCTGCCGCGTTTCCCACATTACAACACTCCGAAAAGTATTTCATTGGCTGCAAATCACTTTGAGACGTCCGGAGGTCATGAGAGGCGCTTTAGAAATCCAAGTCTTCCACAGAACTTTGAAGAAAAAAATCTTTTGGAGCCTAAATCATAAATAGCCCAACAAACAAGCTAACTTTTGGATTGTTGTAGTATTGTCGATTCCGCAAGTTTTCCGTCCCATGGCTACATGTCTTCCTATTTATGAGCTGTTTTCCCCTTTGATCTCCACATATCCGCTGACATCACATTCAGAGATGTAACTGCTTTTGGGCAGATCATTAAGTTGAATGATGGGAGACAGACTTGCTTTGAGTTCATTCAACCCAACAGCTAATGTGTGGCTTCAAACGAGAGGCTACCGAGGCCTCCATCTGTTCCCGGACTCCCGGCTAACCTGTCACCTCCACGTCTGCCTCTGTAGAAGTAGCACATCTGTAACTTCATTGATAAATCCCAGTGGCCAACACCTGGATTCTTCATACCATATCAGATGGAACCAGAGAAGTACCAGAGAATACAACATCAACACCAGCAAAGACATGACAATCCAGGCCCGCTTGACCAACCTACCACCAACCCCTCTCAAATCTAGAAAGCCATTTTGGACTGTTGCCAAAGCCCTTCAGCCTTAAGAACATAAGAGCATAAGAAATAGGAGCAGGGGTAGACCATTTTGCCCCTCGAGCCTGCTCCGCCATTCAATAAGATCATGGCTGATCTGATCATGGACTCAGCTCCACTTCCCTGCCCGCTCCCCATAACCCTCCCTTATCGCTCAAAATCTGTCTATCTCCACTTTAAATATATTCAATGACCCAGCCTCCACATCTGGGGCAGAGAATTCCATAGATTTACAACCCTCTGAGAGAATAAATTTCTCCTCATCTCAGTTTTAAATGGGCGGCCCCTTATTCTGAGATTACGTCCCCTAGTCATAGTTTCCCCATGAGTGGAAATATCCTTCCTGCATCCACCTTGTCGAGTCCCCTCATTATCTTATAAGTTTCAATAAGGTCACCTCTCACCGCCCAACGGCGAAATGCTTGGAACAACTGCAACACACGGAATGGGTTCCTTATCGAGGACCCCACAGTACAACCTGAAGGATCAAACCTTTCTCGCAAACAGTGGACAAACATCAACCACCTCAGAACCGGTCACGATCAATGCTGCCACTGTCATGTATCTTACATTATTATATATAACTGTATCCTAACATGCTATACATGACTGTAATAAGATATGACCTGTAACCACCAGCATACCTTACCACCAGGGGTGCACTTGCAAGAGACAGGTATATAAGGACAGGTCTCAGGCAAGTGCAGCATTCCAGAGCTGTGAAATAAAGGTGCAGGTCCAGAGTGACCTTGACTTCACTACATGCCTCGTGTGAATCTGTACTGAGGGGACAAGACTTTACAGTGGCGACGACGGGATTACAGAATCCACAGAATGGCGAACAATGGATCAGATGAAAAGTACAATGCGGGAGACAATTGGGAGCACTTTATAGAAAGGCTCCAGCAAAGTTTTGTAACCAAAAACTGGTTATGAGACGACAAAGCAGACAAGAAAAGAGTTCATCTCTTGACCAGCTGTGGCTCGAAAACATACGCTTCAATGAAGGACCTGCTGGCACCCGAGAAACCAGCAAGCAAGTCGTTTGAAGAATTGAGCACACTGGTAAGAGACCACCTGAAGCCAGCGAGCAGCCTACACATGGCCAGACACAGGTTCTACAACTACAGACGCTGTGTGGGCCAGAGCATACCCGACTTTGTGGCGGAACATCAGAGGTTGGTTAGTTTATGTGATTTCTCCGACGAACTGAGGAGAGAAATTCTGAGAGACTTTTTCATTGAAGGAATAGGCCACGCAGGCATATTCCGAAAGCTCATAGAGACCAAGAACCTGACCTTAGAGGCAGCAGCACTGGTTGCACAGACATTCTTGGCAGGGGAAGAAGAAACGAGGTTGATTTACAATGTAGTACGATAACGAACAAAATATCGGAACAAGAAGTTCACAGCATTAAACAAGCTGCTACCCCCATACACAGACAAAACCGGGAGAACAGGCTCTCGACAGCAGGCAGTGGCGCCAGAAGCCATCAAGGGCCACAGGAACGGACGTTCACACCTCATCAACCCACAATGCGAGCAATCAATTACAAAATGAGAGAAGCTCAAGAGTGATCAGCCAGTCGCAGCTCATTCTTTGGGAACAATAGAAGCAGTCTGTGCTAGAGGTGTGGGGGTGGGCACTCGTCAAGGGGATGTCGATTTAGAAACATAGAAACATAGAAACTAGGTGCAGGAGCAGGCCATTCAGCTCTTCTAGCCTACACCGCCATTCAATGAGTTCATGGCTGAACATGAAACTTCAGTACCCTCTTCCTGCTTTCTCGCCATACCCCTTGATCCCCCGAGTAGTAAGGACTTCATCTAACTCCCTTTTGAATATATTTAGTGAATTGGCCTCAACTACTTTCTGTGGTAGAGAATTCTACAGGTTCACCACTCTCTGGGTGAAGAAGTTTCTCCTCATCTCGGTCCTAAATGGCTTAGCCCTTATCCTCAGACTGTGACCCCTGGTTCTGGACTTCCCCAACATTGGGAACATTCTTCCTGCATCTAACCTGTCTAAACCCGTCAGAATTTTAAACGTTTCTATGAGGTCCCCTCTCATTCTTCTGAACTCCAGTGAATACAAGCCCAGTTGACCCAGTCTTTCTTGATAGGTCAGTCCCACCATCCCGGGAATCAGTCTGGTGAATCTTCGCTGCACTCCCTCAATAGCAAGAATGTCCTTCCTCAAGTTAGGAGACCAAAACTGTACACAATACTCCAGGTGTGGCCTCACCAAGGCCCTGTACAACTGTAGCAACACCTCCCTGCCCCTGTACTCAAATCCCCTCGCTATGAAGGCCAACATGCCATTTGCTTTCTTAACCGCCTGCTGTACCTGCATGCCAACCTTCAATGACTGATGTACCATGACACCCAGGTCTCGTTGCACCTTCCCTTTTCCTAATCTGTCACCATTCAGATAATAGTCTGTCTCTCTGTTTTTACCACCAAAGTGGATAACCTCACATTTATCCACATTATACTTCATCTGCCATGCATTTGCCCACTCACCTAACCTATCCAAGTCACTCTGCAGCCTCATAGCATCCTCCTCGCAGCTCACACTGCCACCCAACTTAGTGTCATCCGCAAATTTGGAGATACTACATTTAATCCCCTCGTCTAAATCATTAATGTACAATGTAAACAGCTGGGGCCCCAGCACAGAACCTTGCGGTACCCCACTCGTCACTGCCTGCCATTCTGAAAAGTACCCATTTACTCCTACTCTTTGCTTCCTGTTTGACAACCAGTTCTCAATCCACGTCAGCACACGACCCCCAATCCCATGTGCTTTAACTTTGCACATTAATCTCTTGTGTGGGACCTTGTCAAAAGCCTTCTGAAAGTCCAAATATACCACATCAACTGGTTCTCCTTTGTCCACTTTACTGGAAACATCCTCAAAAAATTCCAGAAGATTTGTCAAGCATGATTTCCCTTTCACAAATCCATGCTGACTTGGACCTATCATGTCACCATTTTCCAAATGCACTGCTATGACATCCTTAATAATTGATTCCATCATTTTACCCACTACTGAGGTCAGGCTGACCGGTCTATAATTCCCTGTTTTCTCTCTCCCTCCTTTTTTAAAAAGTGGGGTTACATTGGCTACCCTCCACTCAATAGGAACTGATCCAGAGTCAATGGAATGTTGGAAAATGACTGTCAATGCATCCGCTATTTCCAAGGCCACCTCCTTAAGTACTCTGGGATGCAGTCCATCAGGCCCTGGGGATTTATCGGCCTTCAATCCCATCAATTTCCCCAACACAATTTCCCGACTAATAAAGATTTCCCTCAGTTCCTCCTCCTTACTAGACCCTCTGACTCCTTTTATATCCGGAAGGTTGTTTGTGTCCTCCTTAGTGAATACTGAACCAAAGTACCTGTTCAATTGGTCTGCCATTTCTTTGTTCCCCGTTATGACTTCCCCTGATTCTGACTGCAGGGGACCTACGTTTGTCTTTACTAACCTTTTTCTCTTTACATACCTATAGAAACTTTTGCAATCCGCCTTAATGTTCCCTGCAAGCTTCTTCTCGTACTCCATTTTCCCTGCCCTAATCAAACCCTTTGTCCTCCTCTGCTGAGTTCTAAATTTCTCCCAGTCCCCAGGTTCGCTGTTATTTCTGGCTAATTTGTATGCCACTTCCTTGGCTTTAATACTATCCCTGATTTCCCTAGATAGCCACGGTTGAGCCACCTTCCCTTTTTTATTTTTACGCCAGACAGGAATGTACAATTGTTGTAATTCATCCATGCGGTCTCTAAATGTCTGCTATTGCCCATCCACAGTCAACCCCTTAAGTATCATTCGCCAATCTATCCTAGCCAATTCATGCCTCATACCTTCAAAGTTAGCCTTCTTTAAGTTCTGGACCATGGTCTCTGAATTAACTGTATCATTCTCCATCCGAATGCAGAATTCCACCATATTATGGTCACTCTTCCCCAAGGGGCCTCGCACAATGAGATTGCTAATGAATCCTTTCTCATTACACAACACCCAGTCTAAGATGGCCTCCCCCCTAGTTGGTTCCTCGACATATTGATCTAGAAAACCATCCCTTATGCACTCCAGGAAATCCTCCTCCACCGTATTGCTTCCAGTTTGGCTAGCCCAATCTATGTGCATATTAAAGTCACCCATTATAACTGCTGCACCCTTACTGCATGCACCCCTAATTTCCTGTTTGGTGCCCTCCCCAACATCACTGCTACTGTTTGGAGGTCTGTACACAACTCCCACTAACGTTTTTTGCCCTTTGGTGTTCTGCAGCTCTACCCATATAGATTCCACATCATCCAAGCTAATGTCCTTCCGAACTATTGCATTAATCTCCTCTTTAACCAGCAATGCTACCCCACCTCCTTTTCCTTTTATTCTATCCTTCCTGAATGTTGAATACCCCTGGATGTTGAGTTCCCAGCCATGATCATCCTGGAGCCACATCTCCGTAATCCCCAATCACATCATATTTGTTAACATCTATTTGCACAGTTAATTCATCCACCTTATTGCGGATACTCCTTGCATTAAGACACAAAGCCTTCAGGCTTGTTTTTTTAACACCCTTTGTCCTTTTAGAATTTTGCTGTACAGTGGCCCTTTTTGTTCTTTGCCTTGGGTTTCTCTGCCCTCCAATTTTCCTCATCTCCTTTCTGTCTTTTGCTTTTGCCTCCTTTTTGTCTCCCTCTGTCTCCCTGCATTGGTTCACATCCTCCTGCCATATTAGTTTAACTCCTCCCCAACAGCACTAGCAAACACTCCCCCTAGGACATTGGTTTCAGCAGGCTGTTTGCAGGAACTGAGAATATACAGGGCATTTGGCCCGCATGTGCAAAAAAACGGCAGCTCGGCTGGTATACGAATCGGATGGGTCGGAAAGCGGACCAGAAGACAGTGGGGACAGTACCCGGGACACCGATGTACAGCGGGTCAAAGCGATCAATGGCCGCTGCTCCTACAACAGGATGCCTCCTGTAATGATGAGGGTCCTACTCAACGGGATACTTGTCAACATGGAGCTGGATACGGGAGCGAGTCAATCTCTCATGGGCGCTCAACAATTTGAACAACTGTGGCCGCATAAAAGAGACAGACCAAAACTCACAAGGGTCGACACCAAACTAAGGACCTATACCAAAGAAATCGTCCCAGTCCTCGGCAGCGCCATGCTCTCTGTCACACACAAAGGGACAGTGAACCGACTTCCCCTGTGGATTGTCCCCGGAGACCCCCCAGCACTGCTGGGGAGAAGCTGGCTGGCAAAACTAAACTGGAAATGGGACGATGTCCATGCCATGTCATTAGAGGAACGGACCTCCTGCTCAACAGTTATAAAGCGATTTGAACATCTCTTTCAGCCAGGTGTGGGCACTTTCAAGGGGCCAAAGTCAAAATCTACATCACACAGGATGCTAGACCAGCCCATCACAAGGCCAGAGCTGTACCCTATGTGATGAGGGAAAAGATTGAACACGAACTAGACAGGCTTCTGCGGGAAGGCATTATATCACCTGTGGAATTTGGCGACTGGGCAAGTCCCATCGTCCCAGTCATGAAGCCTGATGGATCCGTACGAATCTGTGGGGACTACAAATCTACCATAAACAGAGTCTCCCTACAGGACCAGTACCCGCTGCCCAGAGCGGAGGATTTATTTGCCACATTGGCTGGAGGTAAACTTTTCTCAAAACTAGACCTCACATTTGCGTATATGACGCAAGAATTGACCAAGGAATCCAAGCTACTCACCACGATCAACACACTTCGAGGCCTTTTCATGTACAATTGATGCCCATTCAGCATCAGGTCGGCAGCTGCCATATTCCAGCGCAACATGGAGAGTCTGCTCAAGGCCATCCCGGGGACGGTTGTATTTCAAGACGACATACTTATCACGGGCAGGGACACAGACTCCCATCTCCGCAATTTGGAAGAAGTACTAAAGCGGTTGGATCGGGTAGGCCTACGAGTCAAGAAATCCAAGTGCCTGTTTCTCGCACCCGAGGTTGAATTCTTGGGCAGAAGGATTGCCGCTGATGGAATCCGCCCAACAGAGTCCAAAACAGAAGCAATTCGCCTGGCACCCAGGCCCCGGAATGTCAGAACTGCGCGCCTTTCTCGGGCTACTCAATTACTTTGGGAACTTTATGCAGAACTTAAGCACGCTGCTGGAGCCTCTCCACGTGCTACTCAGGAAGGGGTGCGATTGGTTTTGCGGGGGACGCCCAAGAACGCACTTTCAATAAGGCACGCAACCTTCTGTGTTCCAACAGTGTTTTGACTTTCTTTCATCCAGGTAAAGAGCTAGTTCTCACATGCGATGCTTCAGGGTATGGGGTCGGGTGCGTTTTGCAACATGTCAATAGTGCGGGCAAATTACAACCCATAGCTTATGCCTCCAGGTCACTTTCGTGGGCAGAGCGCAGGTCAGGAATGGTAGAGAAGGAGGCGCTCGCGTGCATGTACGGTATCAAAAAGATGCACCAATACCTTTTCGGGGCCAAGTTCGCATTAGAAACGGACCACAAGCCCCTCACGTCCCTCCTATACGAGAGCAAGGCAATAAACAACAGTGCAGAATTCCAAGATTTTACAATTGACCACGGCATAAATCACGTCAAGACGGCACCGTTCAAGCCGGCCTCCGATGGCCAGGCGGAGAGAGCAGTGCAAATCATTAAACAAGGCATGCTCAAAATCCAAGGTCCTACGCTGCAGGGTCGCCTGTCGCGACTGCTGCTGGCATACAGATCTCGTCCGCACTCATTGACTGGGTCCCCTCCCTGCGCAACTGTTGATGAAAAGGACTATAAAAACAAGGCTCTCATTAATCCTCCCAGACATGCACGAAATCGTTGAGGCAATGCGCCGTAAGCTGACTGAGTACCAGGACAGAAATTCGAGGGGGAGATGGAATGAGATAGGGAACAAAGTGTTGTACTAAAATATGGCAGGGACAGTAACGGACAAGGAAGGAAACAGGCTACTGGTAGTACAAATGGACAATAGCCAAACCTGCCGGAGGCATGTAGACCAAGTCAAAAGCAGATTTACCAACAACACTGCGGAACCAGAGGCAGACTACAATGTGGAACTCACACCACACCTGGTGGACAGACAGAGGAAACAACCTGAGGAAAGGGCAATCGCAACAGACAGCCCAGGCGAGTCAACAACAATCACACCAATCGAAACAGACAGCCCAGGTGAGATACCAGCAACCACACCCAAAGAAAAACAGACACCAAGGCAAACAACTGAACCACAACTCAGACGCTCCACGCGAGATGGTAGACCACCTGAGAGACTGAACCTATAAAGACAATAAGACCTTGGGAGAGTGTGATGTCATGTATCTTACATTATTATATATAACTGTATCCTAACATGCTATACATGACTGTAATAAGACATGACCTGTAACCACCAGCATACCTTACCACCAGGGGTGCACTTGCAAGAGACAGGTATATAAGGACAGGTCTCAGGCAAGTGCAGCATTCCAGAGCTGTGAAATAAAGGTGCAGGTCCAGAGTGACCTTGACTTTACTACATGCCTCGTGTGAATCTGTACTGAGGGGACAGGACTTTATAGCCACCTTCTCCATAGGTGGAAGATTAGAGCATCCCCATCATGCGACTGTGGAGCTCCTAATCAGACCCTGGAGCACATCATTGAGCACTGCCCCAAGAGGGAATTCGCAGGCAGCCTACAAAATATCCACGCTGGAGAAATACCACCAGCGATGCCTCCGCAAGATCCTGCAAATCCCTTGAGAGGACAGATGCACCAACGTCAGTGTTCTCGATCAGGCCAACATCCCCAGCATCGACCACACTTGACCAACTCCGTTGGACGGGACACATCACCCTCATGCCGGACACAGGACTCCCAAAGCAAGCGCTCTGCTCAGAACTCCTACACGGCAAGCGAACCCTAGGTGGGCAGAGGAAACGTTTCAAGGACACCCTCAAAGTCTCCTTGATAAAGTGCAACATCCCCACCGACCCTGGCCAAAGACTGCCCTAAGTGGAGGAAGAGCATCCGGGAGGGCACTGAACACCTCGAGTCTCATCGCCGAGAACATGCAGAAATCAAGCGCAGGCAGCGGAAGGAGCATACGGCAAACCAGTCTCCCCACCCACCCTTTCCTCCAACCACTGTCTGTTCCACCTGTGACAGAGACTGTAATTCCCGTATTGGACTGTTCAGTCACCTGAGAACTCACTTTTGGAATGGAAGCAAGTCTTCCTCGATTTCGAGGGACTGCTATGATGATGAGACATCTTTGAGATGAGCACTCAGCAGAGGTTAGAATCTGAATCCCAGTCGGGGCATTAGATGTTAGCCCAGTTCAAACTATTGCAATGGACCTGTCCCTTTAAAAAAAAATAACTTGCAAACTATGAGACTCACCACTTATCATTCCAATCCTGGATGGTCTGTTGTGGAAAATATACATTTGGTATGTTGCCAAACTCTGGAGGTCTCACAAGCAATAAATCCCACATCAACATCTTTCTTGGCTAGTTCTTGGGTTAATGATCAGTTGTTGTGGAAATTACTAGTTCTCTGAACTGGTGCAGATGTTAGTGGAGACGGTTTAATTTGGGAGTAAGGTCGGGAATTTTGGCACTATGCCTCTTACTCGACGTGAGACAGAGTTGTACCCATACTCTTGAGTGGTAATAATGCATTTGGTGTCTAGAGGTTCTGCAAATGAAAAGTTACTCTGGGCCTTGCCCCTCCTTATCTCTGTAATCTCGTCCAGCCCTATAATTCCCCCAAGACCTCTGTGTTCCACCTATTCGTGCCTTTTGAACATCCCCGTTTTTAATTGTTCCACCATTGGTGGCCGTGCCTTCAGCTGCCTGGGCCCTAAGTTCTGGAATTCCCTCCCTAAGCCTCACGCCTCTCTTTCCTCCTTTAAGACATTCCTTAAAACTTACCTCTTCGACCAAGGATTTGGTCACCTGCCCTTATTTGGCTCGGTGTCAAATTTCTTTTTGATAACGCTCCTGTGAAGCACCTTGGGATGTTTTATTACGTTAAAGGCGCTATATAAATATAAGCTGTTGTTTAATGTTAAATGATTCTTAAACATATTGCTATGACCATTATTTGATGTTTACATTTCTTGTTTCACTTTGGAGAGAGAGAGACTCCATCTTTTTTTTTAAATTTGTATTCGTTCCTGGGATGTGGGCGTCGCTGGCAAGGCCGGCATTTATTGTCCATCCCCAATTGCCCCCTTGAGAAGGTGGTGGTGAGCCGCTTCTTGAACCGCTGCAGTCCCGTGTGGTGAAGGTGCTCCCACAGTGCTGTTAGGGAGGGAGTTCCAGGATTTTGACCCAGCGACGATGAAGGAACGGCCGATATATTTCCAAGTCAGGATGGTGCGTGTAATGTATTTGCTTCATGGGTTCTTTGCTTAAGAATTCATAGCAATACATTGTTATTAAGAACTAGTTGGGTTATGAGCAACGGTTTAACAATCACACTACACATTTGTTCACAAAGGGTTTGCGAAAGAAAGAGTTGCATTTATATAGCTCCTTTCACGACCACCGGACGTCTCAAAGTGCTTTACAGCCAATGAAGTACTTTTGGAGTGTAGTCACTGTTGTAATGTGGGAAACGCGACAGCCGACTTGCGCACAGCAAGCTCCCACAAACAGCAATGTGATAATGACCAGATCATCTGTTGATTGAGAGATAAATATTGCCCTAGGACACCAGGGATAACTTCCCTGCTCGTCTTCAAAATAGTGCCATGGGATCTTTTACAGCCACCTGATAGAGCAGACAGGGCCTCGGTTTAATGTCTCATCTGAAAGACGGCACCTCCGACAGGCAGCACTCCCTCAGCAATGCACCGGGAGTGTCAGCCGAGATTTATGTGCTCAGGTTTTATTTTGCAGACCCAGTAGAACTGGGTTGAAATTTCTGCGAGCTTGCTTTGTGCAAGATCCTTACAGTGCTGGGGCTTCGCTGATTGTCTTGGAGACCTCTGCTAAGGGCCACAAGCCAGTTCCAATACCCAGGGGTGACTTCCAAAGAACTTATCCTGCTTGTCGCCCCTTCTCTTCCAACAGCATCTCATTCCTGCAGGAGCACATTTTGATGATTTAGTGTTCCTGACACGGAGCTCTGCGTGACAGGAAAGCTTGGGGGTCGGAGGTCAGCGCATCCAACTTGTGAATCCTCGATTTATTTTGTCCATTATTTTTGATGGATGGCGAAATCATGCAGGTTGCAAATCTGGCCACTGACCTCCGACTTCAATTCTCAATCTACACTTCCCGTCGAGCAAAGCTCTGCACTGAGAGAGTAAGAAAGTGTGGTCACTGTCACAATGCAGGAAACGCAGCAGCCAATTTGCACATAAACTTTGCACACAAGGTCCCAAAAACAGAATAATGGCTGGATCATCTGTTTTGGTGATGTTAGTTGAGGAATAATTATTGGCCCAGGACACCGGGGAGAACAACCCAGCTTATTTGAGCTAACGCCCACCTGAGAGGGCAGACTCTAAGTTTAACAACTCACCCAAAGGACGGAACCTCCGACAGTGCAGCACTCCCTCAGTACCGCCACCTGGAGTCTCAGCCTAGTCTCTGGAGTGGGACTTGAACCCACAAAATGTCGGATACACTACCCACTGGGCCAAGGCTGACACTTGGGCTAACACACAAGACTTGCCCCAAAATTAAAGTCTGATGATGCTTCCTCTCTTTAACTCTCCAGCGCAGTGCTGAGGGAGTGCTGCACTGTCGGAGGTGCCGTCTTTCAGATGAGACGTTAAACCGAGACTTCGTCTGCTCTCTCAGGTGGACGTAAAAGATACCATGGCACTATTTCGAAGAACAGGGCAGTTATCCCCAGTGTCCTGGCTAATATCTATCTCTTAATCAACATTTTAAAAACAGTTTTATCTGGTCATTATCACATTGCTGTTTGTGGGAGCTTGCTGTGCGCAAATTGGCTGCTGCGTTTCCCACATTACAACAGTGACTGCAAAAAGTACTTGATTGGCTCTAAAATGCAAGTCCTTCCTTCCTTCCTTCGATTCTTTCTTTCTTTCTTTCTTTCTTTCTGTTATATATGCAGACTATAGATATACTCTCTGTGTAGTCACTGTATAGTTGCATAAGATGGAGACTTGTTACCTGATGTACTTTCAATAAGGTTTGCACTGTGTATATACTATGCTGGCACCACTAGAGGGTGCAACTGGTGAAGACCGGGATTTCCTGCCCCTGTGGCAGAGGCTGTCCACCAGAAGGCACTGCGGTGGGAGACCTGAGGGTCACTTACCTAGGTGTGCAGGGCCCAGTATAAAAGGCTGTCCACCATGCTTGTGCCTCACTCTGGAGTTACGAATAAAGGACCAAGGTCACTACAGTTTGAGTACAACACATTGCCTCGTGGAGTCATTCATAAGTGCATTACAGACATGACACTTTTTTTCTTTTTTTCTTTTTTTCTTTCTCTGTCTTCTCTGCCTTGATGGTGTGCTGGGCCTTCAGCAAAGTGAAGGTTTTTGTCAGAACAATCTGAATTGGGTTTAAAGCTGGGTGTGAAAGGAACGCCATTCAGTCCCACCATTAATTGTGAAACAATCTTTATTTCTCTTTGTCTCTCACAGTTAGTAATGGTGACTAGAAGACTGCTGGGCCTTGTCCTTCTCTTCATTTTTGTGACACCCACAACTGGAGCGCCGTCCAGCGAGCCCATTGAGGAGGAAACATCGACTCAGGCCAAATGTGTCCGGTGCTGCGATCCACATGAACTTCACATGCGCCCAACCACAGAGGCCAATCCGTCATCAAGCCCGCAGCAGGATGGTTACTATCTGCCATACCCCATGCCGCAAATCCAACCTCACATCAATATCACCATCCTCAAAGGTAAAAGACAATGGGGGTGAAATTCGCTCGCGCCTCTGTTGCGGCGTTAATCCGGGCGGAGCGGTACTTTTAGCGCCTTGAAAAGTTTTGTGCCTCCCACCCAGAAATTCGTCAGAATCGGTCGAAGAGCTGACAGGACGATAAATCAGCCGGTGCACACCACAGCTGGTGGGAGGGCAGGGGGGTGCGATAACGAAAGTTTGGTCGGTACATTTTGCTGGCCCACTGCGCATGCGCGGAACTCTGAATCAGATCCCGGGAAAAGCCGAGTCTTAAAGGCGCGGCAGAGTAATGCACCCATTAAAGCTTTCCGAATCACTTCTTTTCTCAAGCTGAACTTGTATGTCTATTTGCCGCCGCACACTCGGAGGCTCACGCACCGCGCTGTGTGCAAACGTTGCACTGACTGTGACCTCCCGAGGGAAGCGCTTCCTCATCCCTTTCAGTAGCCGCCAGTTAACGACTCTGCAAGCCTGTGCCGACCGTTTTTCCAGACGTTGTTCTTGGTGGGCGCTCAATGAGGCGCACGGACTGAATTTACCGACCGGGGCGCAAGCCTGGGCATTGCACCAGGAATAAGCCAGGATCGGCGCGATCGTCAGCAGCCGGGCGCTACTGGTTTGTGCTCCCCAGGGAGCCTCTAATCAATTTTCGGTGCGCTCCTGGTCGGTAACCTCTTAACGCCCCCTCTGGCCGCTAACTGAGGCTACAGACAACTGAAAATTCAGCCCAATGTGGTTTTGTAGCTGTGCATATTAGAGCCAATTTTTAGATCTTTTCTGCACTACAGATGGCAAACATTTTTATTTCTTTTATTTTGCATCTTTGCTTGAATTTGCTCTCTTTAATATATTACCCAGAGAGACAATGTTTCCTGTAAATATTTTTTGGGTCCATGTGGCCCAATCAAATGTATGGGTATTTTTTTTTCAAATTAAAAACCGGCTCAGGGTCCCTGGTGTGCTTAAAGGGGATGTTGCATAGAATCATAGAGCAGTACAGCACAGAAGGAGGCCATTCAGCCCATCGAGTCTGTGCCAGCTCTTTCGAAGAGCAATCAAGTCATTCCCACATCCCCCGCTCTTTCCCTATATCCCTGCAATTTTTCTCCTTATTGCAGGGTTTGAGATGATACACATTGACAGTTAAAAGGCAGACGGTTTTCCAATATAATCTGAATTCTATTCATACTTGCATCATTTATGTGGAGCATAATTTTGATTAAGTTATTAGATAACAGATATGAAAGAAATGAAAGGTTAGAAGTGCCCACGGTGGTTCAGTGATAGCACTGACTTATCATGGTACTGAGTCTGCATCCGAGATTCCTAAAATTCATCATTAACTGATGTTATTTCATCTAAAAAAAAGACATATTTTTATAGCGCCTTTCACAACCACCGGACATCTCAAAACACTTCACAGCCAATTAAGTACTTTTGGAGTTCAGTCACTGTTGTAACGTGGAAAACACGGCAACTGATTTGCGTACAGCAAGCTCCCACAAACAGCAATGTGATAATGACCAGATAATCTGTTTTTTGTTACGTTGATTGAGGGATATATATTGGCCTGGACACTGAGGATAACTCCCCTGCTCTTCTTTGAAATAGTACCATGGGATCTTTTACGTTAACTTGAGAGCAGACGGGGCCTTGGTTTAACTTCTCATACAAAAGATGGCACCTCCGACAGTGCAGCGCTCCCTCAGCACTGCACTGGAGGGTCAACCTAGATTTTTGTGCTCAAGTCCCTAAAGTATGACTTGAACCCACATCTTTCTGACTCAGAAGCGAGAGTGCTACCCACTGAGCCACAGCTGACACTATGTTATATACTTGGCTCAGCGGATAGCACCCTCACCTCTGTAGTCTGAAAGTTGTGGGTTCAAGTTCCACTCCAGGGACTTGAGCTCAAGACTCTAGGCTGACACTCCCAGTGCAGTGCTGAGGGAGTGCCGCACTGTCGGAGGTGCCGTCTTTCAGATGAGATGTTAAACTGAGGCCCTGTCTGCTCTCTCAGATGGACGTAAATGATCACGCGACACTATTTGAAGATGAGCAGGGGAATTTTCCCCAGTATCCTGACCAATATTACAGGCTTTGAGGTGCTACACACTGACAGTTAAAAGGGGGGTTTTCCAATATAATCTGAATTCTATTCATACTTACATCATTTATGAAAACGCCCGCAACAGAACAATTATCACATTTGTGGGAGCTTGCTATGCGCAAATTGGCTGCCACGATTCCTACATCAGAACAGTGACTACACTTCAAAAAGTGCTTTATTGGTTGTAAAGCACTTATGAATAGGAAGATCAGGCGATTTCTATAACAGGCGGTTGAACCACAATGCCAGTTTTGCGCAGGGGCCTAATTTAAAAATCTACTCTAATTTACCTTGGAGGTGAGAATAAAGAAGATATTTCACAGGAAATTTCCATCTTGACTGCACTTGTTCATTACCTCAGGAGTTTGAATAAATGTCCACAACAGAACAAGCTCAAAAAAACATAAGAAATAGGAGCAGGAGTAGGCCATTTGGCCCCTCGAGCCTGCTCCACCATTTAATAAGATCATGGCTGATCTGATCTTGGCCTCAACTCCACTTCCCCACCCGCTCCCCATAACCCTTGACTCCCTTATCATTAAAAATCTGTCTATTTCCACCTTACATATATTCAATGACCCAGCCTCCACAGCTCTCTGGGGCAGAGAATTCCACAGATTCACGACCCTCTGAGAGAAGAAATTCCTCCACATATCCATTTTAAATGGGCGACCCCTTATACTGAAACTATGCCCCCTAGTTCTAGATTCACCCACGAGGGGAAACATCCTCTCTGCATCTACCCTGTCAAGCCCCCTCATAATTTTA
This sequence comes from Pristiophorus japonicus, assembly GCF_044704955.1. Classification (NCBI taxonomy): domain Eukaryota; kingdom Metazoa; phylum Chordata; class Chondrichthyes; family Pristiophoridae; genus Pristiophorus; species Pristiophorus japonicus. Next base: position 85,696,181 of record NC_091995.1, read on the forward strand.
CATGTTTCAATAAGAACACCTCTCATTCTTCTAAACTCCAATGAGTATAGGCCAAACCTGCTCAACCTTTTTTCATAAGTCAACCCCCTCATCTCAGGAATCAACAGAGTGAACCTTCTCTGAACAACCTCCAATGCAAGTATATCCCTCCTTAAATAAAGAGACCAAAACTGTATGCAGTACTCTAGGTGTGGTCTCACCAATGCCGTGTACAATTGTAGCAGGACTTCCCTATTTTTATACTCCATCCCCCTTGCAATAAAGGCCAACATTCTGTTTGCCTTCCTAATTACTTGCTGTACCTGTATGCTAACTTTTTGTGTTTCATGTACAAGCTTGATGGGACAGACTTAATGAACCAGATGGTCTTTACCTGTCCGTCATTGTCCGTATATTCATAAGCTAAGTACGGCCGTAGTGATACCCGCCCTCCTGTATGGTTCAGAGACATGGACCATGTCTCCTCAAGTCGCTGGAGAAATACCATCAACGATGTCGCCACAAGATCCTACAAATCCCCTGGGAGGACAGACGCACCAACATTAGCGTCCTCGACCAGGCCAACATCCCCAGCATTGAAGCACTGACCACACTCGATCAGCTCCGCTGGGAGGGTCAGATTGTCCGCATGCCAGACACGAGACTCCCAAAGCAAGCGCTCTACTCGGAACTCCTTCACGGCAAACGAGCCAAAGGTGGGCAGAGGAAACGTTACAAGGACACCTTCAAAGCCTCCCTGATAAAGTGCAACATCCCCACTGACACCTGGGAGTCCCTGGCCAAAGGCCGCCTAAGTGGAGGAAGTGCATCCGGGAGGGTGCTGAGCACCTCGAGTCTCATCGCCGAGAGCATGCAGAAATCAAGCGCAGTCAGCGGAAAGAGCGTGCGGCAAACCAGTCCCACCCACCCCTTCCCTCAATGACTATCTGTCCCACCTGTGACATGGACTGTGGCTCTCGTATTGGACTGTTCAGCCACCTACGGACTCATTTTAAGTGTGGAAGCAAGTCTTCCTCGATTCCGAGGGACTGCCTATGATGATAATGATGATGATGATGTTTAAGAGGCCCTATTCTCTTTCCGTGCCTTCTGTCTACTCACTGTAGTGACACTGGGGTTTTCATGAAAGAATAAAAGTGAAAAGAAAGACATTATACAGCGCTGTCTACATTACTCTAGCACCAAAAATACTGGAGGTCCCAAGAACACCCGAATGGGAAAAGAATTAACTGCAGGAATTTCAAAAACGTTATAAAGAAACAAACTTGCATTTATATAGTGCCTTTCACGACCTCGGGAGGTCCCAAAGCGCTCACAGCCAACGAAGTACTTTCGAACCATAGTCGCTGTTGGAATGTAGCAAACGCGGCAGCGAATTCGGGCACAGCAAGCTCCCACAAACAGCAATGTGCGAATGACCGGATAAACCTGTTTATTTTTACTGATGTTGTTTGAGGGATAAATATTAGCCAGGGCACCTCTTTTACGAATTAGTGCCGTGACACCTTTTACGCCCAGCCGAGAGGGCAGAGCCTAGAGGGCTTCGGTTTAAAGTCTCATCTGAAAGATGGATGATTATTTTAATGGGAAGTTTGACAGGGTCAGAGGGATAATATTACAATTGCCAGCGCCTCACAATAAATTACCCTGGGCTGAATGAATATGATTTACTGCGTGCATGGAGAGTTTTAACGGAAGAACAGCTTTGAAAGGTCAATAGGTTTTATTGAAACGTACAGCACAACCCTTTGAAACGCTGACCTGGTGCATAATTATAAGCTGCCAACATAAATCTCTGTGTGCTGTCAGAGGTATCACAGTATGATGGAGTTAGACAGATACTGCTGCATCTTAGGTGGCACACGCAGTCAGCTTAGATGCTTGATGTAAAGGGGAGAAATTGGTCTTGTTTGCACCTCCCGTCAGTGCCTGCGGGGGGCGGTAATGGGGCGCTGAAGGGTCACCGACCGGTCACGGCGAAATCACCGACGCCCACGAGCTTTCCTGGTGGTTTGGCCACGGCGCTAACACTTATCGCCTCGCTCTCTTGCGCCCCGTAGATCGTGACCTCATCCGGTGCGCAGTGCCCCGTTACCGCCTGGATGCGATATTCAGTCCCGCCCCCTGCAGCATCGCTGGGCGTCAACAAACGGCAGCTGCAGGAGGTGCTGTCACCTCGGCCTCCCGCTTGGCACCGGTGGTCAGGTGAGGCGAACTTTATTCCTCGCCCCAGTCTGGCGCCTTCTCATTGCTTTGCACCGCTGATTTCTGCGCGATTCCTCAGCCCTCCACTCTCTTAGAGTGCCTGGGGCTTTAATGCAAGTCGCACAGGTCCCGTGGCCCCACAGAGAGAGCAATAAGAATGTTGCAGCCCACCACTGGCCCTTCCCTTTAAGGGATGGAAGGAGCCTCTGATGCCAGCAGCACTGCACGGCCCATTGCTCAGCGCTCTGCCGATACTGCCCCCTCACGCACTTTAGTGCTCTCGGGGAAGTGGTTAGCGCTTGATCCAACGCTCCACTTCCCTCTTGGAGCTCTAACGCTGAAGTTCCCGGGAGCAGCAAATCATTTTAGCCCGGCGATAATTTTTGCGATAATTCAAAGGTTAGTGTGTTGTCATTGCGTCTTGTAATGTTGGACGAACCAGAAGTGGTACATGGTCTTTTTGGTTCTAAGCTGTTGTGTATCTATCCCCCCCCCGCCCCTTCCCCTGGCAACACTGCCCCCACCACCAACATGTGCGGACGGGGCTATTATAAAGTGGCTTTTTGACCACCCTCTTTTTCTTGCAGGTGACAAAGGAGAAAGGGGCGAGCGAGGGCCCCATGGGAAGCTCGGCAAGGAAGGCCCGGTAGGTGTATCAGGCCCCATGGGATCTAAAGGGGAAGAGGGCAAAGCGGGCATCCCTGGAGACTCCTACAAGCAGCACTATTCGGCCTTCTCCGTGGGACGCAAGAAGGGACTGCACAGCAGCGACTACTACCAGATCCTGGTCTTTGACACCACTTTCGTCAACCTCTACGGCCACTTCAACATGTTCAAGGGCAAGTTCTACTGCTACGTGCCTGGCATCTACTACTTCAACCTCAACATCCACACGTGGAACTTTAAGGAGACCTACCTCCACATCATGAAGAACGACCAGGACATGGTCATCTGCTACGCGCAGCCCAGTGACCGCAGCATCATGCAGAGCCAGAGCATCATGCTCGAGCTACAGGAGAACGATGAGGTCTGGGTCCGGCTTTACAAGCGTGAGCGGGAAAACGCGGTCTACAGCGACGATGTCGACACTTACGTTACCTTCAACGGTTACTTGATAAAGCCCAACATGGACTGAGTTACCTCTTCATTTCTTTTTTCTCTCTCTCTCTCTCTTTCTCTCTCTCTACGGGGAAATATTGTCTGTCCGAGGAAGGTCATTACATTCTAAATGAGGACTAGTGACTCCTGCCAACGAACCGGAAGGATGCAAAAATTAAAAAAAATAACATTCACAGCAGACGGAGGTCTGCGTGAATGCCAACTCTTATTACTTTGGATGATCAAAATCCATTCTTATTGTGATGCATCCCAATTTTACAGGCCTACATTGGCAACACCACCCCACCCTATCTCTGTAATCTCCTCCAGCCCCATAACCCCCCGAGATGTCTGCGCTCCTCGAAATCTGCCCCCGTGAGCATCCCTGATTATAATCGCTGAAGAATCAGTGGCCGTGCCTTCAGCTGCCTGGGCCCCAAGCTCTGGAACTGCCTCCCTAAACCTCTCCACCTCTCTACCTCTCTTTCCTCCTTCAAGACGCTCCTTAAAACCTACCTCTTTGACCAAGCTTTTGGTCACCTGCCTTAATTTCTACATACGCTGCTCGGTGTCAATTTTTTAAAATCTAATATTACTCCTGTGAAACGCCTTAGGACGTTTCACTATGTTAAAGGTGCTATATAAATTCAAATTGTTGTTGTTGTTAATAATTGCAGTTCTATGGAGACTCCGATTTGAGAATAAACACAGGTAAGGAATGCAGAGAAACAAAAGCAAAATACTGCGGATGCTGGAAATCTGAAATAAAAACAGAAAATGCTGGAAATACTCAGCAGGTCAGGCAGCATCTGTGGAGAGAGAAACAGAGTTAACGTTTCATGCCAATGACCGAAAGGTCCACGACATTGAAACGTTAACCCTGTTTCTCTCTCCACAGACGCTGCCTGACCTGCTGAGTGTTTTCAGCATTTTCTGCTTTTATTAAAACATTCCCGTTGGATTGGCCCGATAAACATCCTCGTTATTTGAAGGTGTCTTTCTGGAGGAGTTTTCCCCTTGTTGGAACTAATTTTATTGTAAAGAAATGCAAATAAAATGAAAAACGTGCATCATTTTCCCATTTGCCATCCAGGCTCAACTTTATCCCGGGTTTTAGATGTTTCTCTGTTTTTTTGTAAAAGATCTTTCCCGTCATCGAAGTTGATGCTCAACCTCGCCGTCTTTAAAAAAAACACACGGGAACTGCGCATGAGCAACAACTTCCTGTTCGTTGGCAGCAGTAGCGTCCGTAAACCGCTGGGACTCCGCGTGCGCAACTACTTCCTGTTCGTTGGCAGCAGTCGCGCCTGTAAACCGTTGGGACTCCGCGTGTGAAACGACTTCCTGTTCGTTGGCAGCAGTCGCGTCCGTCAACCGCTGGAATTGCGCATGCGTAACTACTTCCTGTTCGTTGGCAGCAGTTGCGACCGAATTTTAAAAGTTTTCATTTGCTGACCTGGAATCACCCAGCTTGTTTTTTTTGAAGCCATATTGGTGTCAATAAAATATTTACTTCTTTAAAGCAAAGATTTGAAAAAGACCAAAAAATAAAGTGAAAATGTAGGTGCTGCATCTCTGTTCTGTATATAAGAATATAAGAACATAAGAATTAGGAACAGGAGTAGGCCATCTAGCCCCTCGAGCCTGCTCCGCCATTCAATAAGATCATGGCTGATCTGGCCGTGGACTCAGCTCCACTTACCCGTCCTCTCCCTGGAACCCTTAATTCCCTTATTGGTTAAAAATCTATCTATCTGTGACTTGAATACATTCAATGAGCTAGCCTCAACTGTTTCCTTGGGCAGAGAATTCCACAGATTCACAACCTTTTGGGAGAATAAATTCCTTCTCAACTCGGTTTTAAATTGGCTCCCCCGTACTTTGAGGCTGTGCCCCCTAGTTCTAGTCTCCCCTACCAGTGAAAACAACCTCTCTGCCTCTATCTTGTCTATCCCTTTCATGATTTTAAATGTTTCTATAAGATCACCCCTCATCCTTCTGAACTCCAACGAGTAAAGACCCAGTCTACTCAATCTATCATCATAAGGTAACCACCTCATCTCCGGAATCAGCCTAGTGAATCGTCTCTGTACCCCCTCCAAAGCCAGTATATCCTTCCTTAAGTAAGGTGACCAAAACTGCACGCAGTACTCCAGGTGCGGCCTTACTAATACCCTATACAGTTGCAGCAGGACCTCCCTGCTTTTGTACTCCATCCCTCTCGCAACGAAGGCCAACATTCCATTCGCCTTCCTGATTACCTACTGAACCTGCAAACAAACTTTTTGGGATTCATGCACAAGGACCCCCAGGTCCGTCTGCATCTCAGCATGTTGTAATTTCTCCCCATTCAAATAATATTCCCTTTTACTGTTTTTTTTCCCAAGGTGGATGACGTCACTCTTTCCGACATTGTATTCCATCTGCCAAACCTTCGCCCATTCGCTTAACCTATCCAAATCTCTTTGCAGCCTCTCTGTGTCCTCTACACAACCCGCTTTTCCACTAATCTTAGTGTCATCTGCAAATTTTGTTACACTACACTCTGTTCCCTCTTCCAGGTCATCTATGTATATTGTAAACAGTTGTGGTCCCAGCACCGATCCCTGTGGCACACCACTAACCACCGATTTCCAACCCGAAAAGGACCCATTTATCCCGACTCTCTGCTTTCTGTTCGCCAGCCAATTCTCTATCCATGCTAATACATTTCCTCTGACTCCGCGTACCTCTATCTTCTGCAGTAACCTTTTGTGTGGCACCTTATCAAATGCCTTTTGGAAATCTAAATACACCACATCCATCGGTATACCTCTATCCACCATGCTCGTTATATCCTCAAAGAATTCTAGTAAATTAGTTAAACATGATTTCCCTTTCATGAATCCATGCTGCGTCTGCTTGATTGCACTATTCCTATCTAGATGTCTCGCTATTTCTTCCTTAATGATAGTTTCAAGGATTTTCCCCACTACAGATGTTAAACTAACCGGCCTATAGTTACCTGCCTTTTGTCTGCCCCCTTTTTTAAACAGAGGCGTTACATTAGCTGCTTTCCAATCCGCTGGTACCTCCCCAGAGTCCAGAGAATTTTGGTAGATTATAACGAATGCATCTGCTATAACTTCCGCCATCTCTTTTAATACCCTGGGATGCATTTTATCAGGACCAGGGGACTTGTCTACCTTGAGTCCCATTAGCCTGTCCAGCACTACCCCCCTCGTGATAGTGATTGTCTCAAGGTCCTCCCTTCCCACATTCCCGTGACCAGCAATTTTTGGCCTGGTTTTTGTGTCTTCCACTGTGAAGACCGAAGCAAAATAATTGTTTAAGGTCTCAGCCATTTCCACATTTCCCATTATTAAATCCCCCTTCTCATCTTCTAAGGGACCAACATTTACTGTAGTCACTCTTTTCCGTTTTATATATCTGTAAAAGCTTTAACTATCTGTTTTTATGTTTTGCGCAACTTTACCTTCGAAATTTATCTTTCCTTTCTTTATTGCTTTTTAGTCATTCTTTGCTGTTGTTTAAAATTTTCCCAATCCTCTAGTTTCCCACTAACCTTGGCCATATAATGGATTCAGCGCAAAACTCCATTGCATTAATGTCTCCCATGGCAACACAAACGTGGAACCAAGCTCAAGTGGGGCCTTCAGGTGATGCAGGGCTAATGGGTGAAGGAACAGTGTCTAACAGTCCAGTCCACATTTTAAAATCATAATTCTCCTATACTTCCATGACATAAAAGGGCCGAAATTGGCCTACTTTTATGCGCCCCATTGGTGTCTCCGGGAAACGCTAATGGGGCACAAAGGCCTTTTGGCCCAGGGGCGGCTGGCGGTAGCACCTTGGGCAAATTTGCCCCGGAGGTTTTGGGGGCGATGTGCCGTATCGCCTTGCCCCGCGACTAGCGCCCCGGGCCGGTGCGCAACACGTGATGACATCACCACCAAGTGCGCAGACCCCTTTGTATCCCGCGGGCGAAATTATCCCCGCGGGCCATGAGGCTGGCACGGATGGGTGTCCACGCCAGCTTCATGTGGGGGGGGGGGGGGGCAAAGCTGGCGGACATCAGCCCGGGGCACCCCTTAAAGGCCATTTTAGCGCCAGTTTATTTTGGCGGCCCGACACTGGCAGCTCTTGTCTCGACCACTGGCCCGGTCGAGCACATCCCTGGTGGCCCAGTGGCAGCCACCAAAGGGCCTGCACAGTGTGCAGCGGCCCTCCCCTTTATCTGAAGGGGAGGGGCATTGTAGCGCGCTACGTGGAGCTTCCGCCGAGCGCTGGTCTCTTCAGCGTGGCGTTGGACTGAGCACTGCGCTGCCGCCCCAGGAGTGCCCCACAAGCAAGGTGGGGCACCTGAGATCGGGCTCTGCCTCGTTTCACCAGTGCAAAGCCCAATTCCACACTGGAGGCGGGATTCCGGGCCGGGCGACAACAGTCCCGGCCCCGAAACATAACCGCCCCCAATCAGGGCGTTGGGCAATTTCGGCCCCAAAGAACGTGCATTTATATGGCACCTTTCAACGCCCTCAGGATGTCCCAAAGCGCTTTACAGCCAACGAAGTAATTTTGGAGTGCAGTCACTGTTGTAATGTGGGAAACGCGCCAGCCAATTTGCGCACAGCAAGCTCCCACAAACAGCAACGTGGTAATGACTGGACAATCCATTTTTCAGAGATGTTGGTTGAGGGGTAAATATTGGCCCCAGGACACTGGGAAGAACTCCCTTGCTCTTCTCCGAAATAGTGCCGTGGAATCTTTCACATTCACCTGAGAGGGCAGACATCTTATTTAAAAGACGGCACCTCCGACAGTGCAGCACTCCCTCAGTACTGTTGAATAGGTCTGCCCAAAGTGGGCGAGTGTATTCCAAGTGGATGGTGCTGAGGGGATGATGTCACATGCTGTATGTCCTGTTATTTATCAACACATTTATAAACACCAGTGTGCTCTTGGCATCTAGCGCTACTGTGATGTGGGGGATTTGCATTGTAAGTGGCTCCCTCATGGAGTGGAGTTGATTGCGTGTCGATTGATTGCTCTCCTTTAGCCTGTGAGACCCATGGCAGCCATTTCCTCCTGAAGAGATGATGCCACTTAAGATGACGGTAAAATATCGGTGTGGGTCAGCGATGGACAAGTTCAGCGGACGCCAATCCCCTCATGCCGACTTCATGCCAGGATTCTGCCAAAGCGGACCATCCCACACTCATATCCAGTGCGCGTTAATCGCATTACAAATTGTATCAGCTTGCACCTAGTCATTTACAATCATCTGCCAATCCGTAAACTTCTCTTAGCAATTAACCTCCGATTGACTTTGGGATTTGCAGCAGTTAGGCCACACATCCTTAAAGAAACAGGACAACTCAAACACAGCTCCACCCAAGTGATGGAGTAATACATTATGGTGTAGCACTCCTGTTGTTACAAAACATTTTAACAGCTCCTCTGAAACCCGTGGCCTCCACCCCTGCAATGGCAGCAACAGGTTCGTGGAATCAACATCACCTCCAAGTTCCTCTCCAAGTCTCACACACCATCGAAATATATTAGAAACATAGAAAATAGGTGCAGGAGTAGCCCATTCGGCCCTTCAAGCCTGCACCACCATTCAATATGATCATGGCTGATCATGCAACTTTAGTACCCCATTCCTGCTTTCTCTCCATACCCCTTGATCCCTTTAGCCGTAAGGGCCACATCTAACTCTCTCTTGAATATATCTAATGAACTGGCCTCAACAACTTTCTGTGGTTCAGAATTCCACATGCTCACAACTCTCTGCGTGAAGAAGTCTCTCCTCATCTCAGTCCTAAATGGCTTACCCCTTATCCTTAGACTGTGACCCCTGGCCTTCCCCAACATCGGAACATTCTTCCTGCATCTAACCTGTCCAATCCCATCAGAATTTTATATGTTTCTATGAGATCCCCTCTCATTCCAATGAAAATAAGCCGAGTTGATCCAGTCTTTCTTCATATGTCAGTCCTGCCATCCCGGGAATCAGTCTGGTGAATCTTCGCTGCACTCCCTCACTAGCAAGAATATCCTTCCTCAGATTAGACCAAAACCGTGCAAATTATTCAAGGTGTGGCCTCACCAAGGCCCTTTATAACTGCAGTAAGACCTCCCTGCTCCTATACTCAAATCCTCTCGTTATGAAGGCCAACATACCATTTGCCTTCTTCACCGCCTGCTGTACCTGTATGCCAACTTTCAATGACTGGTGTACCATGACACCCAGGTCTCATTGCACCTCTTCTTTTCCTAATCTGTCACCATTCAGATAATATTCTGCCTTCCTGTTTTTGCCACCAAAGTGGATAACCTCACATTTATCTACATTATACTGCATCTACCATGCATTTGCCCACTCACCTAACCTGTCCAAGTCACCCTGCAGCCTCTTAGCATCCTCCTCACAGCTCACACTGCCACCCAGCTTAGTGTCATCTACAAATTGGAGATATTACATTCAATTCCTTCATCCAAATCATGAATGTATATTGTAAATAGCTGGGATCCCAGCACTGAACCTTGAGATACCTCACTCGTCACTGCCTGCCATTCTGAAAAGGACCCGTTTATTCCGACTCTTTGCTTCCTGTCTGCCAACCAGTTCTCTATCCATGTCAATACATTACCCCTAATGCCATGTGCTTTGATGTTGCACACTAATCTCTTGTGTGGGACCTTGTCAAAAGCCTTTTGAAAGTCCAAATACACCACATCCACTGGTTCTCCCTTGTCCACTCTATTAGTTACATCCTCAAAAGATTCTAGAAGATTTGTCAAGCATGATTTCCCTTTCATTAATCCATGCTGACTTGGACCGATCCTGTCATTGCTTTCCAAATGTGCTGCTATTACATCTTTAATTATTGATTCCAACATTTTCTCCACTACTGATGTCAGGCTAACCGGTCTATAATTCACCTTTTTTTCTCTCTCCCTCCTTTTTTAAAAAGTGGTGTTACATTGGCTACCCTCCAATCCATAGGAACTGACCAGTGTCTATAGAATGTTGGAAAATGACCACCAATGCAGCCACTATTTCTATGGCCACTTCCTTAAGTACTCCGGGATACAGACTATCAGGCCCTGGGGATTTATCGGTCTTCAATCCCATCAATTTCCCTAACATCATTTTCCTGACTAATAAGGATTTCCTTCAGTTCCTCCTCCTCGCTAGATCCTTGGTCCCCTAGTTCCGGAAGGTTATTTGTGTCTTCCTTAATGAAGACAGAACCAAAGTATTTGTTGAATTGTTCTGCCATTTCTTTGTTCCCCATTATAAATTCACCTGATTCTGACTGCAAGGGACCTACATTTGTCCTCACTAATCTTTTTCTCTTCACATATCTATAGAAGGTTTTGCTGTCAGTTTTTATGTTCCCTGCAAGCTTACTCTCATACTCTATTTCCCCCTCCTAATTAACCCCTTTGTCCTCCGTTGCTGAATTCTAAATTTCTCCCAGTCCTCGGGTTTTCTGCTTTTTCTGGCCAATTTATATGCCTCTTCCTTGGATTTAACACTATCCTTAATTTCCCTTGTTAGCCACGGTTGAGCGACCTTCCCCATTTTATTTTTTACGCCAGACAGGGATGTACAATTGTTGGAGTTCATCCAAGTGATCTTTAAATGTCTGCCATTGCCTATCCACTGTCAACCCTTTAAGTATCATTTGCCAGTCTATCCTAGCCAATTCACGTCTCATACCATCGAAGTTACCTTTCTTTAAGTTCAGGACCCTAGTCTCTGAACTAACTGTGTCACTCTCCATCTTAATAAAGAATTCTACCATATTATGGTCACTCTTCCCCAAGGGGCCTCGCACAAGATTGCTAATTAATCCTCTCTCATTACACAAGACCCAGTCTAGGATGGCCTGCTCGCTAGTTGGTTCTGCGACATATTGGTCGAGAAAACCATCCCTTATACACTCCAGGAAATCCTTCTCCACAGTATTGCTACCAGTTTGGTTAGCCCAATCTATATGTAGATTAAAGTCACCCATGATAACTGCTATACCTTTATTGCACGCATCCCTAATTTCCTGTTTGATGCCATCCCCAACCTCACTACTACTGTTTGGTGGTCTGTACACAACTCCCACTAGCGTTTTCTTCCCTTTGATGTTCCTCAGCTCTACTCATACAGATTGCACATCATACAAGCTAATGTCCTTCCTTACTATTGCATTAATCTCCTCTTTAACCAGTAACGCTATGCCACCTCTTTTTCCTTTCTGTCTATCCTTCCTGAATATTGAATAACCCTGGATGTTGAGTTCCTAGCCTTGGTCACCTTGGAGCCATGTCTCCGTAATCCCAACTACATCATATCCGTTAACAGCTATCTGCGCAGTTAATTCATCCACCTTATTACGAATGCTCCTCGCATTGAGACACAGAGCCTTCAGGCTTGTTTTTTTTAACACTCTTTGTCCTTTTAGAATTATGTTGTAATGTGGCCCTTTTTGATTTTTGCCTTTAATTTCCCTGCCCTCCACCTTTCCTTATCTCCTTTCTACCTTTTGCTTATGCCCCCATTTTACTTCCATCTGTTTCCCTGCATAGATTCCCATCCCCTTGCCATATTAATTTAAACCCTCCCCAACAGCACTAGGAAATATATCGGCCGCTCTTTCATCGTCGCTGAGTCAAAATCCTGGAACTCCCTCCCTAACAGCACAGTGGGAGCACCTTCACCACACGGACTGCAGCGGTTCAAGAAGGCGGCTCACCACCACCTTCTCAAGGGGCAATTAGGGATGGGCAATACATTTTAAAAAATTAATTCATGGGGCGTCACTGGAAAAGCCAGCATTGATTGCCCTCAATGGGCTGGCATTTCAGAGGGGCAGTTAAGAGTCACATGTAGGCCACACCGGGTAAGGACAGCAGATTTCCTTCCCTAATGGACATCAGTGAACCAGATGGGTTTTTGCGACAATGGTCATGCTTATCATTACTGACACAAACTTTTAAATTCCAAATATATTTAATTAACTGAATTTAAATTTCCTCAGCTGTCGTGGTGGGATTTGTGTCTCTGGATCATTAGCCCAGGCTTTTAAATTACTAGTTCAGTAACATAACCATTATGCTACCGTAGCCCAGTACGAACCAAAGGCGGGCAGAGGAGACGTTACAGGGACACCCTCAAAGCCTCCCTGATAAAGTGCGACATCCCCACCGACACCTGGGAGTCCCTGGCCATAGACCGCCCTAAGTGGAGGAAGTGCATCCGGGAGGGCGCTGAGCACCTCGAGTCTCGTCGCCGAGAGCGTGCAGAAATCAAGCGCAGGCAGCGGAAGCATTGTACGGCAAACCAATCCCACCCACCCTTTCCCTCAACGACTATCTGTCCCACCTGTGACAGAGACTGTGGTTCTCGTATTGGACTGTTCAGCCACCTGAGGACTCATGCTAAGAGTGAAAGCAAGTCTTCCTTGATCCCGAGGGACTGTCTATATGAATGAATGATTGAGTATGAGACGTGTCCCTTTAAAGGCACCACTATTATAATAAATGAACAAGTGGTCCAATTAAACTAAAGATGCTTAAATCACCTCAACAAAACCACAGAATCTTACCAATTAAATTAAAATGTCATTATTAGTGTTTACCAGACACTCTAGAAGCCCTGCAGTCCCCAACAGTTACAAAGGAACGCAGGGGAGAGAGCAAAGATCCAGCACAGACAAGATGAAAGGAAGAAATAAAGACGTGCATTTATATAGCGCCTTTCATGACCACCAGATGTCTCAAAGCACTTTACAGCCAATGAAGTACTTTTTGAGTGAAGTAACTGTTGTAATGTGGGAAACGCAGCAGCCAATTTGCGCACAGCAAACTCCCATAAACAGCAATGCGATAGTGACCAGATAATCTGTTTTAGTGATGTTGATTGAGAGATAAATATTGGCCCCAGGACATCGAGGATAACTCCCCTGCTCTTCTTCGATATAGATCTTTTACGTCCACCTGAAAGAGCAGACGGGGCCTCAGTTTAACGTCTCATCCAAAAGAAGGCACCTCCGACAATGCAGTGCTCCTTCAGCATTCCACTGGGAGTGTCAGCTTAAATTTATGTGCTCAAGTCTCTGGAGTGGGACTTGAACCTACAATCTTTTGACTCAGAGGTGAGAGTGCTACCCACTGAACCACGGCTGAATAGTCCCCTGCTGTGGTGTAAATCCATTCAGACCTACATTTAAAGCAGTAGGTTCTGGAAATGCATTTGAACGAGAGATAGGTTCGCGATTGGGAAGTGTTGGGAACTAACCCCCCTGTGCACCTCGGGCACACCCGCTTACACCTCCTTTTCTTTATAATGGCTTGTTGACAAATACAGCCCGTGCTCTGAACTGCATGCAGCTGTCTCATGTAGGCAGTGTGGGATCTCCCCAGGCAGATGGTCCCATTTGGTCTGCTTTGCCTCTTCCCTGCTGACTGCAGTGTGGGACATCTTCCTAAAGGGGGGGAAAGGATTATGGAAATTGTCAGAACTTTTCACTGACCAATTAGATTTAGAACAAAACTGGAAGAGGCGAAACATCTCTCTCTCGAATGGAAATTGCACAAGAAATGGGACTTCACTGCACACATAAGAGGAGATTTGATCGAGGTGTTCATAATCACGAAGGGTCCGGACAGAGTAGACGGAGAGAAACTGTTCCCATTGGTGGAAGGGTCGAGAACCAGAGGACACAGATTTAAGGCGATTGGCAAAAGAACCAACGACGATGTAAGAAAAAAACTTTTTTATGTAGTGAGTGGTTAGGATCTGGAATGCGCTGCCTGAATGGGTGGTGGAGTCAGATTCAATCGTAGCTCTCGAAAGTGAGTTGGATAAGTACCTGAAGGAAAAATATTGGCAGGGCTACGGGGAAAGGGCGGGGGAGTGGGACTGGCTGAGAGCCGGCACGGGCTTGACGGGCCGAATGGCCTTCTTCCATGCTGTAACCGTTTTATGATTCTATAACGCACTGTCCAACGATTCTCTGGTGGATTCATCGCTGAACTTTATGGAAAGAAGTCATCTTTTTCTCCTCTGCTTTTCTTCGCCCGTTCCTCATGTGAGGGCAGCGCCTGACCCTAGGGCTTAACTGCATGGGTACCCAGCCATTCCTCACGGCTGCCATTGTTCACTGGTTGCACTCTTTCCTTTGGGATCAGAAGGTTATGGGTCAAAAGCCTACTCCAGGGACTTGAGCATGAAATCCAGGCTGACACTCAAAGTGTTGTATTGATGGGCAGTGCCATCTTTTGGATGCAATGTTAATCTGAGGCCCCATCTGCCCTCTCAGTTGAACATAAAAGATCTCATGACACTATTCAAACAAGAGCAGGGAAATTTTCCCCGGTGTCTTGGCCAATATTTATCCCTCAACCGATATCACTAAAACAGAATATCTGATCATTACCGTTTGTGGGAGATGGCTGTGCAGAAATTGGCTGCCACGTTTTTCTACATTACAACAGTAACTACATGTCATTGGCTGTAAAGCACCTTGGGATGTCCTGAGCTAGTGTAAGTTCTTGCCTTCTTTGTGCTCGGCAAATGACTGTAATTGGGTCTTCAAAGCACAGGAACAATCACTGCAGACCTTGACCACACAATATCCATAGCCGAATCTTTCCAGCAAGGTCCTATGGAGAATGTTCACCCTCTCAGGTGGTACCAAAAATCCCATGACACTATTCAAAGAAGAGCAGGGGAGTTCTCCCTTGCAGTCTGAGGCTAATTCATTATATATATATATTCCTTTTTTTGCCACTTCCAGGAGATCACATGGCTCCAGTTGGGATGGAGTGTAGAATGTTTCAGTGTAAGGGGTGTCGCAGTTGTGTGGGGTGGACTGGTTAGGCCGGATGCTCTTTACCTGTCCGCCATTGTTCATTGTTCATAGGTTTATATGTAACCTTCAGGGCTGCTGACCGAGGGCCGTGCGGCTCTTTGTCGGCCGGCGCGGACACGATGGGCCGAAATGGCCTCCTTCTGCGCTGTAAGTTTCTATGTTTCTATATGTCCAACCTGTGAAAAATTGCCATTACGCTCTTCCACCAGTAGCTGCAGTGCCTCCACTGGCAGGAGAGTATAATTACAGTGTGACATGTTTACATAGGATTTTCTTTTATAGATGGGGCCTGAATGCATCTGCAAGATCTGGTCCAATTATGCCTTTGCCCACTGACCCCACCTTACCTGAAGATTACACTTGGGCCTCATTCTCTGTGTGCAACATTACAGGAGATTGACTGGCACTGTGTTATATCCAGATGGCATCCTTGTGTGGTGCTAACATTGCTGTGCA
Organism: Pristiophorus japonicus; assembly: GCF_044704955.1. Taxonomy (NCBI): domain Eukaryota; kingdom Metazoa; phylum Chordata; class Chondrichthyes; family Pristiophoridae; genus Pristiophorus; species Pristiophorus japonicus. The sequence goes on from NC_091995.1 coordinate 85,711,816, forward strand.
GTGTACCTTGTAACAGAGATATTCATTTCTACCACAATGTGTTAATAGCATTAATAATAAAAGCAGAACATGCTGGAAATCTCAGCGGGTTGGGCAGCCTCTGTGGAGAGAGAAACAGAGTTAACGTTTCGGGTCTGTGACCCTTCGTCAGAACTGGAAAAGGTTAGAGATGTAACAGATTCTCAAGGAAGTGCAGGGGGCAGTGAAAGGGGGAGGGGAGGAAAGAACAAAAGGGAAGGTCTGTGATAGGGTGGAATTTGGTGTTGTTGTGTACGTGTAAATAATTGACAAACTGAGCCAGGAGTATTGTAACTTAACTTAACTGTGCTTTTACACAACCCAAAATGGAGTCCCCAAACCAGCATGAACCAGCATGAGTATAGCAACTGTGAATAGCTCCTACAGGGTCCTAATGCCCGCCCTGTGATCTGTAACAAACAAACAGAGTATGAACACAACAGGTGTCATCTGCAAGAATTACATAGAATGGACAGCACAGAAACAGGCCATTCAGTGTTTATGCTCCACACGAGCCTCCTCCCACCCTACTTCTTCGAACCCTATCAACAAGTCCTTCTATTCCTTTCTCCCTCATGTGTTTATCTAGCTTCCCCTTAAATGCCACTATGCTATTCACATCAACCACTCCACGGGGTAGCGAGTTCCACAGTTTGACCATTCTCTGGGGTAAAGTGTTCTATTTCAGAAAAGACAATACCCTTCACACAGGTCACAGATCATGACCAACTTCTCTCTCTCCACTTCATTATCAGTAGTAGAGGTTTCGTCTCACAAACTCGATTATCGGGAAAGGCAACATGGTGGTATGGTACTGGTCTAGTAATGCAGAGGCCTGGCCTAATGATCTGGTTGACTCTCTGAAATGACCAAGCAAGCCACTCAGTTGTCAGCTCTGCCTTCACAGGGCAATTAGGGATGGGCAATAAAGATTGGCCTTGCCAGCGACGCCCACATCCCAGGAATAAAAAAAAAGACTAGAATCAGATACCTCTGACAGGCACCTGCGCCATTTCAAGGGGCTCCTCTCCTGACAGGTGAACTTACAGTGAGGAACGCTGTGTGCTCCACATCTCAGTGTGAACTGCCACCCAACACAGCCCCTTCCTTTGACCTTAAGGGGCTCCTCCCTGCATGTCTCGTGTGCAGGGTGAGATTAGGTGGCCTCCTGTTGCTAGGACCGAGCTTACTCCACCAACCACAGATCCGGCGTGCGAAAAGATCTGGGGGATGGAGTTGTTCCGACCATTGGTCCATGTTTCAAGCTCATGATGCAGTGACCCTTGAGCACCACTTTCTGGTCCCACCGATTCGCCGAATGCCTCGATGACTGTTGGGCATCGGTTCTTTGCCCTTATTTTGATTGTTAGAATAGTTTAATCATCAGGCCATGGCTTTGCAGTGACAGAGGAATGTAGCGCCCTCTCGTGGCTGTAATAAATGTTTTGCACTGCAGTTTGGAACTGCCCTCCCTCTCCCTCCCTTCATCTCTCCCCGCTCCCTTACTCTATCTCTTTATTTCTTCCCTCCCTCCTTTCCTCCCATCCCTCTCTCTCCTTCTCCCTCCCTCCCTCTCCCTCTCTCTCTTTTCCTTCCTCCCTCTCTCCCTCACTCTCTCTCCACCTCCCTTCCCTCTCCCTTCTTCTCCCTCCCTCCCTCGCTTTTCCTTCCTCCCTCTCTCTCTCCCTCTTTCTCTTTTCCTTCCTCCCTCTCTCTCCCTCTCTCTACCTTCTCCCTCTCTCCCTTCCTGCCTCTGTCCCTTCAGCTCTCACTCTCCCTACCTTTCCCCCCTCTCTCCTTTCCTCTCTCGCTCCCCCTCCACTCTCTTCAACTCTCTCTCTCTCTCTCTTCACCGCTCTCTCGCCCTTGCACTCACCCTCCCTCTCTCCCTTTTCCCTCCCCTTAGCCCTTGCTCTCTATCTCGCTCCCTCCCTCTCTCTCTCTTTCCCTTGCTCTCTATTTTTCCTCTCGCTCTGTAAATTACACACCTTTGCCATTTCCCTCGGGTAATTGACAGGCAAATAACACAGCAGGCAAAGCATGAGTCACACCTCCTCCACTAAATGCAGAGGCTCCCTCAGATTAATCAAAGCAATTTAATTGAGATTATACCGCACATCTCTGGGCTGGTTTGCCCCTGGGTATTTGGAGGCTGATCTCCGTTCCCATTGAGGTGGCACTGATTTATTGAGCATATAGGCATTTGCTATAGAAACACTGATGTCAGTCACTCTGGGAATAACATAGCTGAAATATTTCAACACAATCTACGGGGGAGAGGCCTTTTGGGGGGGGGTTACATGATGCCGACAATGCTTGCTAACTTATCCTGGAAAATGAATGGCACACCATTTTAAGAAAGAAAGACTTGCATTTATATAGCACCTTTCACGACCACTGGACATTGCAAAGCGCTTTACAGCGAATTAAGTACTTTTGGAGTGTAGTCACTGATGTAATGTAGAAAACACGGCAGCCAATTTGCGCACAAGCAAGCTCCCACAAACAGCAACGTGATAATGATCAGATAATCTTTTTTTTGTGATGTTGATTGGGGAATAAATACTGGCCCAGGACACTGGGGATAACTCTCCTGCTCTTCTTCAAAATAGCACCATGGGATCTTTTACATCCACTTGAGAGAGCAGACGGGGCCGCAGTTTAACGTCTTATCCGAAAAACGGCACCTCCGACAGTGCGGCGCTCCCTCAGCCCTGCACCGGGATTGTCAGCCTGGATTTTTTTGTGCTCAAGTCCCTGGAGTGGGACTTGAACCCACGACCTTTTGATCCAGAGGCAACACTGAGCCACAACTGACACAGCAGAGTTTTGATTTGTTAAGAGTGGCGATGTGCATGTCAACAGTTTCCACCAGTATCTGGGGGTTCGACATGGCCCCAGGTACCTTTCCCTCATCCTACCAGCGAGATCACACGCAGCCTGGAAAAATACATAGTCAAAGATTGCATTGAGAAAGAAGGGTGGGAAATCCTGACACCCGGAATGATTACATGTACTGAGTATCGGCTGTGCTTTGAAAGACCATTGTTGGCATTTTTTTAATCGTATCACGAGGTGCCACACTCCAAAATCCAACCTCACCAAACTGAGATCCGAAAATAGATACCCGGGCATGTGTTACAAAGGAGGGTCCGGTCATTTCTTAAATCAGATGAGAAAAATCTACTGCTCAGGTTGACTTTGTCCCTTCCTTCTCTCTCTCTTTCCCTACTCTGCCCTCCTCTCTCTATCTCTCTCTCTTTCTGTCCATCCCTCTGTCCCTTCCTTTCTCCCTCCCTTTCCTCTCTTTCTCCTCTCTGTCTCTTTCTATACTTCTCGCTCTTCTTTCCATTTCGTTATTTTCTCTCACTTTCTCTTTCTCTCTCTCCGTTGCCATCTCTCTCCTTTCTCACTCTTTCCATTTCTCTTTTTCTATCTCCATCTTATTTTCTTGGCATCTCTCTTTTTCACTTTCCCTTTCTCTCTTCCTTTCCGTTTCTCTGTTTTCTCACTCTCTTCCCAGCGCCCTCTCTTTCTCTTGCCAAATCTATCCTTTCTCCCTCTTTCTATCTCTCTTTCCTTCTCTCTCTCTCTCTTCCTTCCCTGCAGAATTCGAGATAGAAGAATGTAGTTCTGTATTGCCTCACACAGTGTACTCCGTCCCTCCTCCTGCTTGCCTCCGCACACACTTTTTCTCCGAACCGTTTGACTCTGGAGTTCATTAAATTAATACTTGTAGTGTTTGAAAACACTGCTGTGGGAATTACACAGCTGACCTCCTGGATTCCACCTCTGTGTGGCAAATCTCTGCAGCTAAGCAGATGCCACATCTCAACATTAACCCTTTGAGCGCTGGTTTTTCTTGCTAAATAATACATGATGTGATATCTTTACAGAGACCACCATCAGCACACAAACACAAGGTGGCTCCTTAACAGAACTGCCATCATGTGACTGCCACCTTTTATTGTTAATACATCAGTAGTTGTTTTACATCAGTAGTCCACTAGGTGGAGCTCTATAACACTTCTCCCTCCTTAATGAAGAAGTAATCATAAGCAATGCGGTGGAGGAGGATTTCCTGGAGTGTATTAGGGATGGTTTTCTAGACCAATATGTCGAGGAATCAACCAGGGAGCTGGCCATCCTAGACTGGGTATTGTGTAATGAGAAGGGACTAATTAGCAATCTTGTTGTGCGAAGCCCCTTGGGGAAAATAGACCATAATATGGTAGAATTCCTTATTAAGGTGGACAAAGTTAATTTGGAAACTAGGGTCCTGAACTTAAGGAAAGGTAACTTCGACGGTATGAGGCGTAAATTGGCTAGAATAGACTGGCGAGTGATACTTAAAGGGTTGACGGTGGATAGGCAATGGCAAACATTTAAAGATCACATGGATGAACTTCAACAATTCTACATCCCAGTCTGAAGTAAAAATAAAACTGGGAAGGTGGCTCAACCGTGGCTAACAAAGGAAATTAAGGATAGTGTTAAAGCCAAGAAAGAGGCATATAAATTGACTAGAAAAAGCATCAAACCTGAGGACTGGGAGAAATTTAGAATTCAACAGAGGAGGACTAAGGGTTTAATTAAGAGGGGGGAAATAGAGTATGAGCAGAAGCTTGCAGGGAATATAAAAACTGACTGCAAAAGCTTCTATAAACATGTGAAGAGAAAAAGATTAGTAAAGACAAACGTAGGTCCCTTGCAGTCGGATTCAGGTGAAATTATAATGGGGAACAAAGAAATGGCAGACCAATTCAACCAATACTTCGGTTCTGTCTTTACGAAGGAAGATACAAATAACCTTCCGAAGGTACTAAGGGACAGTGGGTCTAGTGAGAAGGAGGAACTGAAGGCTATCCTTATTAGGCGGGAAATTGTGTTCGGGAAATTGATGGGATTGAAGGCCGATAAATCCCTGGGGCCTGATAGTCTGCATCCCAGAGTGCTCAAGGAAGTGGCCCTAGAAATAGTGGATGCATTGGTGATCATTTTCCAACAGTCTATCGACTCTGGATCAGTTCCTATGGACTGGAGGGTAGCTAATGTAACACCACTTTTTAAAAAAGGAGGGAGAGAGAAAACGGGTAATTATAGACTGGTTAGCTTGACATCAGTAGTGGGGAAAATGTTGGAATCGATCATGAAGGATGAAATAGCAGCGCATTTGGAAAGCGGTGACAGGATCGGATCAAGTCAGTATGGATTTATGAAAGGGAAATCATGCTTGACGAATCTTATGGAATTTTTTGAGGATGTAACTAGCAGAGTGGACAAGGGAGAACCAGTGGATGTGGTGTATTTGGACTTTTAGAGGGCTTTTGACAAGGTCCCACACAAGAGATTGTTGTGCAAAGTCAAAGCACATGGTATTGGGGGTAATATACTGACGTTGATAGAGAACTGGTTGGCAGACAGGAAGCAAAGAGTGGGGATAAATGGGTCCTTTTCAGAATGGCAGGCAGTGACTAGTGGAGTGCCGCAGGACTCAGTGCTGGGACCCCAGCTCTTTACAATATACATTAACGATTTGGATGAAGGAATTGAGTGTAATATCTCCAAGTCTGCGGATGACACTAAACTGGGTGGCGGTGTGAGCTGTGAGGAGGATGCTAAGAGGCTGCATGGTGACTTGAACAGGTTAGGTGAGTGGGCAAATGCATGGCAGATGCAGTATAATGTGGATAAATGTGAGGTTATCCATTTTGGGGGCAAAAACACGAAGGCAGAATATTATCTGAATGGCGGCAGACTAGGAAAAGGGGAGGTGCAACGAGACCTGGGTGTCATGGTACATCAGTCATTGAAAGTGGGCATGCAGGTACAGCAGGCGGTGAAGAAGGAAAATGGTATGTTGGCCTTCATAGCTAGGGGATTTGAGTATAGGAGCAGGGAGGTCTTACTGCAGTTGTACAGGGGCTTAGTGAGGCCTCACCTGGAATATTATGTTCAGTTTTTGGTCTCCTAGTCTGAGGAAGGATGTTCTTGCTATTGAGGGAGTGCAGCGAAGGTTCACCAGATTGATTCCAGGGATGGCTGGGCTGTCATATGAGGAGAGACTGGATCAACTGGGCCTTTATTCACTGGAGTTTCGAAGGATGAGGGGGGATCTCATAGAAACGTATAAGATTCTGACGGGACTGGACAGGTTAGATGTGGGAAGAATGTTCCCGATGTTGGGGAAGTCCAGAACCAGAGGACATAGTCTTAGGGTAAGGGAAAGGCCATCTAGGACTGAGATGAGGAGAAACTTCTTCACTCAGAGAATTGTTAACCTGTGGAATTCCCTGCCACAGAGAGTTGTTGATGCCAGTTCACTGGATATATTCAAGAGGGAGTTAGATATGGCTCTTACGGTTAAGGGGATCAAGGGGTATGAAGAGAAAACAGGAAAGGGGTACTGAAGAAATGATCAGCCATGATCTTATTGAATGGCGGTGCAGGCTTGAAGGGCTGACTGGCCTACTCCTGCACCTATTTTGCTATGTTTCTATGTTTCTATAACAAAATAATCATTATACATAACTTGCATGGTTATACACAACAAAAGATATGAACTTATTTTTTCATATTTACAAATCAAACTTAACCACTGGTTTTCTGTTTCAAAGAGGATACCTTTGTTCTTAAATAAAACTTTCCAATCTTGTCGTAGAACGTAGACTCATTCTAGGCTGAGCCTGAGGAGAGTTTTTCTCCAAGGGTTGACCTTTGATCTACATTTGAATTCTCTACACTTTCAGACTCTTTGTCTGCCTGATTCGGACTCAGACTTAAATTCTGACTTTCTCTCGGACTTGTTTCTAGTACATCTGATGTAGGATTTGCTACTGGTACTCTACTTGTAACAAGACTATCTGACTCATTAGAAATAATTAAATCATTCCAATTATCAACTCCTTCCACATCTGTACGTAAAATATGATCAATGTGAACAAACCTAACCTGTCCATGATCAAACATCTTGACCAAATATGTGCGAGGACTACATATCTTCATTACTCTTCCTGGTAACCACTTTAACCATTTATGGTGATGGTTCTGCACTCTCACCTTCTGATTCAATTTCACACTTCTCGCTCTTACTCTACTTCCATCATGACTCTCTTACTGTCTTAATTATTTCTCTTCTACTGACTGTCCCAGGTTTGGCTTCAACAACAAGAATCTGGTTTGCGGATGTATTTGAAAAACAACTCTGCTGGTGTAGTTTATGAGGAGTATGATGATAAGTTCTCAGAAAATTTGCTAGTTTGTGATCCAACGACAATTGCCGTTTCTTTGGATTTGGATCCAACATTTGCTTGATGAGGGCACATTTTACAATTTGTACGGTGTGCTCTGCTGCACCATTTGAAGCAGGTTCGTATTGTGGGACTTTGGTATGTTTCACACCATTTCTGCTCATGAACTATGCAAATTCTTCTGAACAAAATTATCAGACACAATTTCTTCTGGGAGGCCATATGAAGAAAACAATCTTCTCAAATTGTCTAGTGTTTTACTTGTTATTTTCTCCATCGGAGACACCTCCACCCACTTCGAATTACTATCAATCACAATGAACAATTGTTGCCCTTCTAGCTCAGCAAAATCTACATGTAACCTTTGCCACACCCTGGGAGGCCATTTCCCTGGCTGTAATGGTACTGGTGGTGGTTTCTTGCTTACCGATTGACATGTACACTGACGACATACTCTATATCTTTATCTCAACTTGGCCTCCATAAGTAATTGCGTGCAAAATTCTTGGTCAAGCACATTCCCAGGTGGTGGTCATGAAGATCTCCAAACAATTTGGACCTGAACTTATTTGGGATAACCACTCTTGTACCCCACATGATACAATCTTTATCCACTGACAATTCATTCCTATGAAATAAGTATGGGTGAATATCTTCCTCTGATACCTGGTTTGGCCATCCATTTGCAATGTAATCATACCCCTTTAACATAACTGGGTCAAGTTTGGTTGCTCTACCCATCTCTTCAGCTGTGACTGGCAGCTCATCAATGTATGAAAAATAGAACATTTCTTCTCTATTGGATGTAACTTGTGATGGGGATGGCAACCTGGATATAGCATCAGCATTACTGTGATCAGCTGATCATCTGTACTCAATGTCATATGTATATGCCTGAGCAGCGAGTGCTCACCTCACAAGGGACTGCGAGAGAGAGATTTGCCAGTGTTAGCTCAAACCTTGACAGATAACTTTAATAAATCCGAAATTGCACATGTTGATAGTTTATGAATCCAAATCAAATACAGATTTAATATTTTATAAAGGTAAATTAAATATAACTCGAGACACCTTTTATTAATATTTGGTTTCCTTTAGCAAGCAGAGTCAAAATTGCATATCAGATTGAATGGGCCTTATGGAGTTTTATTTATTAATGTTTGTTGGAAATTCTGTTGTTCCGTGCTGCAGAGTAAAGCTCGTGTGTGTATATCTTTCTTGTACTCCCGAGCCTGTTGGTTTATTCAGCTGTGGCAAATGATCACTGGGAGTTAGTTCAATGAGGAGGTGGACTGCTCAAGCTGGACTTAATATCCTATCCTTCCATCACCAGCTTTGTTATGTCTGTAATGTACTTATGAATGACTCCACGAGGCAATGGGTTGTACTCAAACTGTAGTGACCTTGGTCCTTTATTCGTAACTCCAGAGTGAGGCACAAGCATGGTGAGCAGCCTTTTATACTGGGCCCTGCGCACCTATGCAGGTAACCCTCAGGTCTCCGACCGCAGTGCCCTCTGGTGGACAGCCTCTGCCACATGGGCAGGAAACCCCGGTCTCCACCAGTTGCACCCTCTAGTGGTGAAAGCATAGTATATACACAGTGTAAACCTTATTAAAAGTACATCAGGTAACAAGTCTCCATCTTATGCAACTACACAGTGACTACACAAAGAGTATATCTGTCGTCTGCCTATATAACAGGCTTCTTCTTCTTCTTCTCCTTCTTAGGCAGTCCCCCGGAGTCGAGGATGACTTGCTTCAACATTAATATGAGTTTTAAGGTGACTGAGGAGTTCAATGCGGGACCTACAGTCTCTGTCACAGGTGGGGCGGACGGTGGTTGGAGGGACGGGTGGGTGGGGGGGGCTTGGGTTGTCGTACGCACCTTCCACTGTTTGCGCTTGGGTCTCCGCGTGCTCCCGCCGAAGAGACTCAAGGTGTTCGGTGCCTTCTTGGCTGATTCTCCTCCACTTGAGCGGTCTTGGGCCAGGAATATCCAAGAGTCGGTGGGGGAATGTTACATTTTTTCAAGGCTTTGAGGGTGTCCTTGAAGCGTTTTCTCTGCCCTCCTGGGATTCGCCTGCTGTGACGTAGCTCGGAGTACAGCGCTTATTTCGGGAGTCGAGCATCGGGCATGCAGACAATGTGGCCCGTCCACCGGAGCTGGTCGAGCGTGGTCAGTGCCTCGATACTGGGGATGTTGGCCTGAGAGAGAAAGCTGACGTTGGTGCGCCTATTCTGCCAATGAATTTGCAGAATGTTGCGGAGGCAGCGTTGGTGGTACTTCTCCAGTGCTTTGAGGTGCCTGCTGTACATGGTCCATGTCTCTGAAGCACATAGGAGGGCGGGCATACACACAGCACAGAAACAGGCCATTCAGCCCAACTGGTCCGTGCCGGTGTTTATGCTCCACACGAGCCTCCTCCCTCCCCTCTTCATCTCACCCTTTTCTGTTAGCATAGATCTGGTCCTTTTAAAAATGTATTCATTCATGGGATGACAAGGCCAGCATTTATTGCCCACCCTAATCACCCCTTGAGAAGGAGGTGGTGAGCCGCCTTCTTGAGCCGCTGCAGTCCGTGTGGTGAAGGTGCTCCCACAGTGCTGTTAGGGAGGGAGTTCCAGGATTTTGAACCAGCGACGATGAAGGAACGGCCGATATATTTCCAAGTCAGGATGGTGTGTGACTGGGAGGGGAACGTGGAGGTGATGGTGTTCCCATGCGCCTGCTGCCCTTGTCCTTGTAGGGGGTAGAGGTCACGGGTTTGGGAGGTGCTGCCGAAGAAGCCTTGGCGAGTTGCTGCAGTGCGTCTTGTAGATGGTACACACTGCAGCCAGGGGGCGCCGGTGGTGGAGGGAGTGAATGTTGAAGGTGGTGGACGGGGTGTTGATCAAGCGGGCTGCTTTGTCCTCAATGGTGTCGAGCTTTTTGAGTGTTGTTGGAGCTGCACTCATCCAGGCAAGTGGAGAGTATTCCATCACACTCCTGACTTGTGGCTTGTAGATGGTGGAAAGGGTTTGGGGAGTCAGGAGGTGAGACACTCGCCGCAGAATACCCAGCCTCTGACCTGCTCCTGTAGCCACCGTATCGGTGATGGAGGGAGTGAACGTTTAATGTGGTGCATCGGCCGGTCGCTCAACTTGCCCATTAGAATCTTAGACTGGTCACAGCACAGAAGGAGGCCATTCGGCCCGTCGAGCCCGTGCCGGCTCTCTGCAAGAGCACCTCAGCCAGTCCCACTCCCCCCGCCCTTTCCTGCAAATATTTTTTTCCTCCAACTCCCTTTTGAAAGCCCCGATTGAATCAGCCTCCAGCACCCTTTCAGGCAGCACATTCCAGATCCCTGCAATTTGGTTTCCCAAGTGGTCTTCACCCAACATCAAAGGAGGACAGAGAGTCAGAGTGACAAGCCTGCAATTTCTAAGCAACTGAGGATTTTTAAAATAGTTTATGGGATGTGGGCATCACCGGCAAGGCCGGCATTTATTGCCCATCCCTAATTGGTCAAAATCCAGGAGCTCCCTCCCTAACAGCACTGTGGGAGCACCTTCACCACACGGGACTGCAGTGGTAGTGAGCTGCCTTTTGTTTTCAGAAATGTTATTTGCTGCCAAGATGCTAAACATTAGCAAGAAAACGTCACAAAAAAAATGCGATCTAAGGATGTGGACAATGCTTGCGAGACAACACTGATTGTTCGTGATCAAAAGAGAAAATGCTGCAAATCTCAGCGGGTCAGGCAGCATCTTTGGAGAGAGACAGAGTTAACGTTTCAGGTCTGTGACTCTTTGTCAGAGGTGAGTGTGCTACCCACTGGGCCACAGCTTATTATGAAGGGGTTTGATAGGGTAGATGTAGAGAAGATGTTTCCACGTGTGGGGGTGGGCCCTCCAAAAATTGGGCCATCGATAGAAGATAGTCACCAATAAATCCAAAAGGTAATTCAGGAGAAACTTCTTTCCCCATGGAGTGGTTAGCATGTAGAACCCGCTGACACAGTGAGTAGTTGAGGCGAATAGCGCAGATGCATGCAAGGGGAAGCAGGATAAGTGCATGAAGGAGCCAGGAGTAGAAGGATATGTTGATAGGGTTAGCTGAAGAGGGTTGGGAGGAGGCTCGTGTGGAGCATAAACACTGGCATGGACCAATTGGGCCAAATGGCCTGTGTCTGTGCTGTTAATTCAATGTAATGTTAATCCTGCAAATCCCCTGGGAGGACAGGCGCACCAACATTAGTGTCCTCGCCCAGGCTAACATCCCCAGCATTGAAGCACTGACCGCACTCGATCAGCTTCGCTGGGCAGGCCACAAAGTTCGCATGCCAGACATGAGACTCCCTCAGCAATTGCTCCATGCGGAGCTCCTTCACGGCAAACGAGCCAAAGGCGGGCAGCGGAAACGTTACAAGGACATCCTCAAAGCCTCCCTGGTAAAGTGCGACATCACCACTGACACCTGGGAGTCCCTGGCCGAAGACCGCCCTAAGTGGAGGAAGTGCATCCGGGAGGGCGTTGAGCTCTTCAAATCTCAATGGCGCGAGCATGAAGAGATCAGGCGCAGGCAGCGGAAGGAGCACGCGGTAAATCAGTTCCACCCACCCCTTCCCCCGACGAATGTCTGTCCCACCTGTGACAGGGTCTGTGGCTCTCGTATTGAACTGTTCAGCCACCAAAGAACTCACTTTAGGAGTGGAAGCCAAGTCTTCCTCGATTCCGAGGGACTGCCTATGATGATGAATTCAATGCAATTCTATATTCGACATTGAAGATAAAAAAAATAACAAGACATGCACTGAAGCACCTAACAATTAACTCTAACCAGAATGATGTTGAATTTCCGCGTTAATTCACATACTTCCCATTCTAAATGTCAAAAACATTAGATGGAAAGCCTCATTAGTCGAGGCAGCTGCTGAACTAAGTTGTCTCTCATTTGCATCTTACGTTGAAAAATCTATCTCTAATTGAAATTCTCCTGAAAATGATGCAGACATCTGTCGTTGCTTAGCAACAATACTCGGAAATGCTCAGCTCAGTGATTGGACGTGGGGTGGAGGGTACGTGAGTGAGCAAGTGGGGAATGTTGGAGAGGGAGAATGATGGAGAGATGGTCCACCCAAATCCATTCCTTACAGATATTGAAAAATCACTTGAACTGGGGGTTCCAAGGATGTGGGAATACAATTACATGGATAGACTGGAGAAGCTAGGCTTGTTCTCCTTGGAGCAGAGAAGGCTAAGAGGAGATTTGATCGAGGTGTTCAAAATTTTGAAGGGTTTAGGTAGAGCAAATAAAGAGAATTGGCCAGTACTTATTGGAGTTTAGAAGAATGAGGAGGTGATCTTTGTGAAATGTATAAGATGCTGAGGGGTAGACGCAGAGAGGATATTTCCCCTCGTGGGGGGAATCTAGAACTAGGGGGCATTGTTTCAGAATAAGGGGTCGCCCATTTTAAAACGGAGATGTGGAGGAATTTCTTCTCTCAGAGGGTCGTGAATCTTTGGAATTCTCTATCCCAGAGAGCTGTGGAGGTTGGGTCATTGAATATATTCGAGGCTGAGATAGACAGATTCTTGAACTATTGGAGAGTCAAGGGTTATGGAGAGCAGGCAGGGAAGTGGAGTTGATGATCTAACCCGATTCCACCTGACCGATGTCAACATTTTCCCTCCACGGCACCTCCAACTTTAACTCTGTCCTCCTGACCATTGTCACCAAACTGTCCCCTGTTACTACCAGGAAAAATGCATCCCTATAATTGCTACATAACCAGGCCTCTGTAACTTGGAGTTTTTCCCTGTGTCCATTCATGTGACCAACTTGGCTGCCACTTCTGACCCGAGCCATTCAATTCAACTTCCATTTCTTTCTCCTACTTTTTCTTTTCTCTCTGTCCCTCCCCGACCAGTCTCTCCTGTCGTGCCGTCATTCTGAGGGAGGCTCTTCCTCGTCCCTTCAAGTAGCCACCGGTTAACGACTGGTTTTTATCAGACGTGATCAGTGGCGGGCGCTAAATGAGACGGCTGGCCCGAATGTAGCGAGTTGGACGCTAGCACATTCATTGCGCCCGACTGACACCGTGATCGGGCTGATAGTCAGCAGCCAGGCACCAGCGCTTTACGCCCCAGTTCCCCCTCGACTTAATTTTCTAGCGGGGCGCCAAAAGCAACGCGCCCGGTCGCTTTATCGCCCCCTTCTGGCCGCTAACTGAGGCGCTAGACAACGGAATTTCCACCCCAATGGGTTTATTCGCCGGAACATAGATTTTAACGTTCGGGAAAGAGATGGCAAGCGCTGTATACAAACATTATTCCAATCGGGGACCTGAAAAGGCATCGAAAAGATGAAGGAGTCAGATATGGAAGGGAATGCATAGACACAGGATAGGTCATTCACTCCTTCGAGCCTGTTCAATCAGATCGTGACTGAACTGTACCTTAACTCCATTTATCTCCTGTTGATACGCTTACTTAATAAAATACTATTGATCTATCCTGATGACATCAATCGACCGAGCAACCATATCATTTTGGCAGAGAGAGTTCCAGAGCTCCACTACAATTTGCCTGAGGGAAAATGCTAGCTGATTTCGCTCTTAAATACCCCAGTTTGAATTTTAAGATTATTTCCCTGCCCCCCCCTCCCTCCCCCTCACTGAACCCCGCCCCACCGCACCCCACTGTAACCAAATGGGTGAATCCAGCAGGAGAATTAGTGAGATGGTTAAGGGCTAAAGTTCTTGAGGTAACTGTTTGGATCAGAGTGCCCCAGACAAAGAGGCAGCATCAGCTGTGGCTCAGTGGGTAGCACCCTCTCACCTCGGAGTCAGAAGGCCCGCTCTAGAGACTTGAGCACAAAAGAAATCAAGGCTGACACTCCCAGTGCAGTGCTGAGGGAGCGCCGCACTGTCGGAGGTGCCGTCTTTCGGATGAGACGTTAAACCCAGGCCCCGTCTGCTCTCTCAAGTGGACGTAAAAGATCCCACGGTGCTATTTCAAAGGAGAGCAGGGGAGGTGTCCCCGGTAGGACGGAAGACTTGCATTTATCCCTCAATCAACATCACTAAAACAGATTATCTGGTCATTATCACATTGCTATTTGTGGGAGCTTGCTGTGCGCAAGTTGGCTGCCGCGTTTCCTACATTACAACAGTGGCTACACTTCAAAAGTACTTCATTGGCTGCAAAGTGCTTTGACACATCCGGTGGTCATGAAAGGCGCTATATAAATGCAAATCAATCTTTTTTTCTTTTTCTTTTTTTCTTTTTCTCTCTCTTTCTCTCTCTCTTTCTTTCTCTCTTTCTCTCTCTTTTTTATGCTCTCTTTCTTTCTCCTCTCTTTTTTTAATTCTTTCTTTCTCTTTCTTTTTCTCTCCTCTCTTTCTCCTTCTCTCTTTCTTTCTTATTCTCTCTTTCTCTTTCTCTCTTTCTCTTTATCCTGCTCTCTTTCTCTCTTTAACCTTCTCTCTTTCTCTCTCTCTTTCTTTCCTTTCTTTCTGCATTGAAACTAGTTCAAATCCAATTGGTTTAATGTTAAGTAAAGCTGGCAGCTACTGAATGGTAAGTCGATACAATTTACACTGCAATTCTCACATGGCTTCATTTTACGGCAGTGGTTGTTGGGTTACAATTTCTTCATGCCAATATATTAACCTTCGACAGCCTATGGGACGGAAGACTCGGATTTATATAACGACATTCATGACTTCAGGATGTCCTAAAGCACTTTATAGCCAACAAAGTATTTTTTGAAGTGTAGTCACTGCTGTAATGTAGGAAACGCGGCAGCCAATTTGCGCACAGCAAGCTCCCACAAACAGCAATGTGATAAATAACCAGATCATCTGTTCTTTAGGAGCTGGGTGAGGGATAAACATTAATCCCATGTGCTTTAATTTTGCTAACAAGTCTATTATGTGGTACTTTGTCAAACACGTTTTGAAAGTCCAATTGAAAGGAACTTCTAAACGCTCAAGAATCTATTGCTTTAGAACAGTTTATGCATCACGTAAATTGAATATTATTCTATTAGTTTATGTGTGCTTATGTGCTTCTGTGTAATCATATCACTTGGAAATAAACTTACCATTAGTTTTAGCCTGAACATCGCAGAGTGTTATTTCCTTCGATGTTCAAGGTGGACAGGAAAACATTGTGCATAGCGTCCGTGGGACTCCAATGCTTGAAGCCACGTTGGAAGGGAAATTGTTAATCCTGTGGCATATCTTATCCTGCATTACAACAGTGACTGCACTTCAAAAGTATTTCATTGACTCTAAAGCGCTTTGGAACATCCTGAGTTGTGAAAGGCGTTATATAAATCTTTCTTCTTCACGTCTTGGCGAAGGGTGCAATTTCCAGTTCATTGGAGATGCAGGTGTGCTTATGAAGAGAATGCAGAATGTTTACCTCTGTATGTACACCAGCCCGCCCACCCCCACCCCCGCCCTGCAATGGGCTGGGATGGAAATTTTGCGGGTGAAGGGGGGAACTGTTCCACTGGCTCCTTTAACGCCCCTCCCCACCTCTCCCCACTCCCAAGAATCACATCTGGGATTCCCCATAAGAAATTATGTCAACCGTTCAATACATGTGCCCAGCAGATGTAGTCTGAGACTTGGGGAGCGCTGGTGCTGTGCATTGTCTGAGAATTGGGGAGGGTTAGTGCCGTGCTTTGTCTGAGCATTGGGGAGTGTCAGCCTTGTGTATTGTCTGATATCTGGGGACTATAAGTACTGTGTGTCCTCTGAGATTCTGAAGGGTGATAAGTGTGGATCCTGGGGAAGCCTGCTGCAATGCATGGAGTTAGTTACAGGCTGGCAAATGAGATGCCTTTTTACGACTTCAGTGGTTCTGAGTTTTCTCATGGAAATCTTCTGTCAGTCTGCACCTATTGAGGGATGACGAGATCCAAATCATTGACATGTGGGGAACGCTCGCATCAGTGATGTGAGCAGAGGAAGCACATCGAGTGACAGCACACAGCCAATTACCTGGAAACATAACCGTCGGGGCATACTGCCACACTATTTTCTTTAGCCGGTGTTGATAAATGACACGCAATCAAATGGTCTTTTGAAAAGTTTAATCAAGAGAGAAAAAGGCAGTCAATGCTAACTGTTCTAAAACCACTCGGCATGCATCAGGGGCCTGGTAGCAATGTACACCCTCATTTTTTGGGGGCATTCAAAATTCCGCGCATGCGCATTTTTTTCTGTTCAAAAGCCAGCACGCTGGCTGCAGGGACCTTCAGAGCACCGCGCACCCGCGCAGCTTAATGGGAACATTGCCTGGCAGTACCGTACACACACCTGGTAGTGCAGTACAGGCACCTGACAACAGACTACAGGCGCCTGGCAATAGACTACAGGCACTTGGCAATAGACTACAGGCACCTGACAGTACAGTACAGGTACCTGGCAATAGACTACAGGCACCTGGCAGTACGGTACAGGTACCTGGCAATAGACTACAGGCACCTGGCAATAGACTACAGGCACCTGGCAATAGAGTACAGGCACCTGACAGTACAGTACAGGTACCTGGCAATAGACTACAGGCACCTGGCAGTACGGTACAGGTACCTGGCAATAGACTACAGGCACCTGGCAATAGACTACAGGCACCTGGCAATAGAGTACAGGCACCTGACAGTACAGTACAGGTACCTGGCAATAGACTACAGGTACCTGGCAGTGCGGTACAAGTACCTGGCAATAGACTACAGGTACCTGACAATAGACTGCAGGCACCTGGCAATAGACTACAGGCACCTGGCAATAGAGTACAGGCACTTGACAGTACAGTACAGGTACCGACAGAACAGTATAAGTGCCTGCAATATAGAAGTATATGCAGTCTATGAGTCAAGGGTTATGGGGCGTGGGCAGAGAAGTGGAGCTGAGTCCATGATCAGATCAGCCATGATCTTATTGAATGGCAGAGCAGGCTCGAGGGGCCGAATGGCCCAGTCCTGCTCCTATTCCTTATGTAGTGTACACACCATTGAAAAGCAGCACATTTACCAGGCAGCACAGCATAAATACCCGCGATACAATGCACACATCCGATCCAGGTGCTCAGATCCTAGCCTACAATTTTAAAACGCTGCTGACGTCACTGGGTAACAAAGCTCTTGAACTAGATTTACAAACGACACAAACGGGCTGTGGGTTCACTTTCATTCCCTTCCTCAGCATCACTTTCCTTAACTCTTGCGTCCGATGTCTTTCAGGTTACTGCACTGGTCGCACATTGAGTGTTCCCTTTGGCTTACACCCACTCCACCCCCCACTCCCCTTCCACCTCCCGCCCCCCTTCCCCCCAACCCCCTGCCCTCCCCCCTCCACCCCAGCCCCCCCCCCTCGTCCCCCCCCCCTCTCCCTCCAATTTTACTCCTGAAGACTAGGACCCTTCTTCGAACATCTATACAGAAGCCTTGACTAGCTGCTCCGTGTCCGTGGAACTGCCCTCCCCACCACCCCCCCCACACCCAGTGAGAGTCAGTGCCGGGGGGGTGGGGGAGGGGGCATAAGTTAGGGGCTGGGGCTCAATGCTGCAGACGGCCCGAGTTGCCCAGGTTCTCGGCGGCAACTTTTCTGGTGGCGCGGCACAAGATCCTGTGGGAACCTCGGCAACCGAGCCCCGGTTGACCTTCGCATCCCTCTCTAGCCTGTGGGCCACTGAGACCAACTCGCCCCCCCCCCCACTCCCCCCCCCTGTCACCACCCTTCGGCACGGACCAGCGTCCAAACAAAAAGCGCCTCTCCTGATCTATATATGGTTCAATTCCATATCGGGCAGTGCAATTCCCATCCGGAGTTGGGGGGGGCAACACGCCTAGAAGGTTTAATAAATTCAGATCTATTCAACTACGGAAAAAAAAAAGATGGGCAGTTACCAACCCGAGGGTTTACAAGTCGCTGATTTCCAGTGTCCCGTTTTTGGTTGCGTTGGGTAAGACCTCATTGGGCGTCTTGAGCTCAGATCTGCTGCCCAGCAGGCCCTCCTGTAGCCGAGCCTTCTGGGCGACGTGGTTGACTTGGCACATCTCCACGTAGGTGCTGGCCGTGCCCCTGCTGCCCGGGTTCTTGTCGTCCACCTTGCGGCTGGCCCGGCACAGGGCCTTGCGGAAGCCCCGCTTGAAGTTGTCGGAGAGGAAGCCGTAGATGACGGGGTTGGCGCAGCTGTTGGCGTAGGGCAGGACCACCACGAAGAAGTAGAGCCCCACCAGGGCGGGCTCTGACGGCATGGTGGAGCCCAGGTTGATGAAGTTCATGGCATAGAAGGGAAGCCAGCAGAAGACGAAGGCGGCCACCACCACCACCACCATCCAGGTCAGCCTGCGCTCGGACTGCTTGCGCTTGGTGGAGGTGGCCCTCACCTTCTTGCCGGACGAACGCACCTTGACCACGATGAGCAGGTAGCAGAAGCAGATGACCAGCAGGGGGGCGAAGAAGCCCAGGGTAGCCGCGTAGATGATGAAGGCCCTCGACCAGGCCTCGATGGGCTCCGGCCAGTTGATGTTGCAGGTGTGCATGCCGGCCTTGACGCCCGAAAAGATGACGACCGGGAGGACCACCACGAAGGACACGGCCCAGACCATGGCGCTGATGAGCTTGGCCACGTGGGGCTTGCGCCACCGGATGGACTTCACCGGGTGGACCACCGCAAAGTACCGGTCGATGCTCATCACGGTGAGGCAGAAGATGCAGGTGAACTGGTTGATCGCGTCCACCGTCATCACCAGCCGACACATGAGCGAGCCGAAGGGCCAGTAGGCCAAGGCGTTCTGAATGGCGAGAAAGGGCAGGCCCAGCATGAAGAGCTCGTCGGCAATGGCCAGGTTCAAGATGTAGATGTTGGTGACCGACTCCATCTTGGCGTAGTGGAGGATGACGTGTATGACGAGAGTGTTGCCGCTGAGTCCGATGACGCACACGGTGAAATAAATCACGGGGATTAGTACGGCGCCTGCGTCGGATGGGGTGGATGGCTCCAGGGTGCCATTAATGGACATGTTTTCCATCGATAGCGTTGCCATGCTGTGCTCTCTGGGACCCAGTGAAGGCGTTACAAGATAGGCTAAAGGTTTCTCCATCTCTTCCTGGGTGTGTTGCTTCCAGCAGCACCAGATTCCTGAAAAGCACAACCAAATTCTCATATTAATGAGGATTAACATGCACCGTGCTCCGTGTTTCATCATGTTAACCCAAGTTTATTCATGGTAATCCTTCTGCACACACCACCACCCACCCCCCGCCCCCCCCCCCCCACCCCTCCTCCACACATCTTATGTTTTTTTTCTCTTTGTCTCCAATGGCAGCTGGTCATTATCCCGCCATTCACACCCTATCGACACTAACCTTTTTCTAACTTCTGCCATTACCCTTTCAATTCGGCCCATCATCCCTTCTGTCTCTCTAATCTCTCCTGCCTTCCACCCTATCACAGACCTTCCCTTTTGTTCTTTCCTCCCCTCCCCCTTTCACTGCTCCTTAAGAATCTGTTCTTTTCGAACAGTTCTGCCGACCCGAAACGTTAACTCTGTTTCTCTCTCCACAGATGCTGCCCGACCCGCTGAGTATTTCCAGCATTTTTCTGTTTTTATTTCATGTTAGTCATGTTACCCCATGTTTACTCATGTTAACCATGTTACCTACCCCATGTTTAGTGCTAGTCACCACTTGCCCCTCAACCAACACCAGAAAAAACAATGACAACCTGCATTTATATAGCACCTACAACATAGTAAAACGTTCCAAGGTGTTTCACGGGGGCATTGCCAGACAAAATTTGACACCGAGCCACATAAGGAGATATTAGGACTGGCTTGGTCAAAGAGGTAGGTTTTAAGGAGAATCTTAAGGTAGGAGAGAGTGGTGGCGAGGTGGAGAGATTTCGGGAGGGAATTCCAGAGCTTAGCATCCTATACAGCTGAAAAACTGATTAACATAGAAAGTAGTGCAGGAGTAGGCCATTCGGCCCTTCGAGCTTGCACCACCATTTAATATGGTCATGGCTGATCAGGGAACTTCAGTACCCCATTCCTGCTTTCTCTCCAAACCCCTTGATCCCTTTAGCCGTAAGGGCCACATCTAACTCCCTTTTGAATATATCTAATGAACTGGCCTCTACCACAGAACAAAATTTCTGTGGTAGAGAATTCCATAGGTTCACAATTCTCTGAGTGAAGAAGTTTCTCCTTGTCTCGGACCTAAATGGCTTACCCTTTATCCTTAGACTGTGTCCCCTGGTTCTGGACTTCCCCAACATTGGGAACATTCTTCCTACCTCTAACCTGTCCAATCCCGTCAGAATTTTATATGTTTCTATGAGATCTCCTCTCATTCTTCTAAATTCGAGTAAATATAAGCCTAGTCGATCCAGTCTTTCTTCATATGTCAGTCCTGCCATCCCTGGAATCAGTCTGGTGAACCTTCGCTGTACTCCCTCAATAGCAAGAATGTCCTTCCTCAGATTAGGGGACCAAAACTGTACACAATATTCAAGGTGTGGCCTCACCAAGACCCTGTGCAGCTGCAGTAAGACCTCCCTGCTCCTATACTCAAATCCTCTCGCTATATTTCACAAGAGCCCAAGCTGGGATTGAACTTCAGATCACAAATCCAAGTATCATTAGATTACTGGTTACATTACCACTACACCAGCACATCCTCAGATGGAATGCGAGGACAGTGGCTATATCGCTGGACCAGTAATCCAGAGGCCTGGACCAATGATCCAGAGACATGAATTCAAATCCCACCACGGCAGCTGGGGAATTTAAATTCCGTTAATTAACTAAATCTGGATTTAAAAGCTAAGATCAGCATGAAACTATTATAGTGTCGTAAAACCCCATCTGGTTCACTAATGTCCTTTAGGGAAGGAAATCTGGCACCCTTACCCGGTCTGACCTATATGTGACTCCAGACCCACAGCAATGCGGTTGACTCTGAAATGGAGGAGCACGCCATTGTGTTTTCAAGGTGGCTCACCACCACCTTCTCGAGGGGCAATTAGGGATGGGCAATAAATGCTGGCTTTGCCGGTGATGCCCGCCTGCTGTGCATGAAGAAATATCAGAAATGTTTCTGGAATGATACTGATTCAAAATGGCTTCCAATCTTCCCTTTGTCACAAATCAGTGCACTCCAAATCTTTTTATTGTGTGAAGTGCTTTGTGACAATTTGACACGATAAAGCACCATACACATGACAGTTACAATTGTTATCATTTTAATTGTGATCTGAGATTAAATCTAAAATAGAATACAGTCACAGAGCAAAGAAATTCAGATTTTCAGGGCTGTGCTTTTTTCTAATGGATGTGAGTTCACGGTTAAGTACCGGGTTGTGTCTGCATAACACTGAGGTGAGGATTGAGTGGTTACGGATCTGTCAGTAGTGACAGGAGCAATTTAATGGTGCGCTGGCGTTGCACTAAATGCATTGGAATAGCTTCCCCTCTCGGCCTTTTGGCTAAGATTAAATATAGTAGCGCAAAGTGATCTTTGGCGCTGGAGTTGATCTGACAAGAATGGGGGGGGAAAAAAAAACAGCCGTAAAGGGACGCACTTAAAATTGGTGCAGTCGCCGCAAAGGCACGGTGGGGAAGAGCCAGTTTAAAGCCCTTCTGCCACAGAAAACCCAGGGGCTGGAATCAGTATAAAACTCCCCTCGGGCTGCACTTGTAAATGTTTTGCATGCATGGAGCACCGTGATCTGAAAACACCTATGTAGTGCCTTGCAAGGTCTGTTTCGTAATGCATGTTGCAAAGAAAAATGTCACTGTACCCTCACCCTTTCCGTGTACCGTATAGTGACACATGTAATGTAATTTGATGAATGTATTACAATGTATCCTGGATTGTACTGAACTGTACCTTGAAATGTAAAGCAAGCAAATGTATTGAACGGAACTGCTGTCAGCATCCAAATGTAGTGTTATGGGATTGCTAACCGCAGCTAAATGTACTGAACTGCTTTCCAATGTATTGTGCAAATTTTTATATGAATAAAATATATTTTGAAATTTAAAAAAACAACCTGTAAATAAATGTGCTCATGCTAACAAAGCCTCCAGATATCACTCGGAAAGCAAGTGCTTCAAATTCTATTCGGCAAGTCATTTTCCTATCTCACAACCAAAATGGTGTCAAGCTGTGGCTCAGTGGGTAGCACCCTCACTGCTGAGTGAGAAGGTTGTGGGTTCAAGTCCAGAGACTTGAGCACAAAAATCTAAGCTGACACTCCAGTGCAGCCCTGGACACCGTGGACCACTTCCCCTATCTCGCGAACCTCCTATCAACAAGAGCAGGCATCGATGACGAGATCCAACACCGCCTCCAGTGCGCCAGTGCAGCCTTCGGTCGCCTGAGGAAAAGGGTGTTTGAAGACCAGGCCCTCAAAACTGCCACCAAGCTCATGGTCTGTAGTAATACCCGCCCTCCTGTATGGTTCAGAGACGTGGACCATGTACAGTAGACACCTCAAGTCGCTGGAGATATATCACCAATGATGTCTCCGCAAGATCCTGCAAACCCCCTGGGAGGACAGGCGCACCAACATCAGCGTCCTCACTCAGGTTAACATCCCCAGCATTGAAGCACTGACCACACTCGATCAGCTCCGCTGGGCAGGCCACATAGTCCGCATGCCAGACACGAGACTCCCAAAACAAGTGCTCTACTCGGAGCTCCTTCATGGCAAATGAGCCCCAGGTGGGCAGCAGAAACATTACAAGGACACCCTCAAAGCCTCCCTGATAAAGTGCAACATCCCCACTGACACCTGGGAGTCCCTGGCCCAAGACCGCCCTAAGTGGAGGAAATGCATCCGAGAGGGCGCTGAGCACCTCGAGACTCATCGCCGAGAGCATGCAGAAAACAAGCACAGACAGCGGAAAGAGCGTGCGGCAAACCAGTCCCACCCATCCCTTCCCTCAACGACTATCTGTCCCTCCTATGACAGAGTCTGTGGCTCTTGTATTGGACTGTTCAGCCACCAAAGAACACACTTCAGGAGTGGAAGCAAGTCTTCCTCGATACCAAGGGACTGTCTATGATGATGAGTGCTGAGGGAGCGCCGCACTGTCCGAGGTGCCGTCTTTCAGATGAGACATCAAACCAAGGGCACCTCTGCCCTCCCAGGTGGATATAAAAGATCCCATGGCACTATTTCAAAGAAGAGCAGGAAGTTCAGGGATATGAGAACAGTGCGGGAAGGTGGCATTGAGGTAGAAAATCAGCCATGATCTTATTGAATGGCAGAGCAGGCTCGAGGGACCAATTGGCCTATTCCAGCGCCTATTTCTTATTTTTTTTATACCCCTGTGTCCTGGGGCCAATATTTATCCCTCAATCAACATCACAAAATCAGATTATCTGGTCATTATCACTTTGTTGTTTGTGGGAGCTTGCTGTGCACAAATTGGCAGCCGCGTTTCCCACATTACAACAGTGACTACACTCCAAATAGTACATCATTGGCTATAAAGCGCTTTGGGACGTCCTGAGGTCATGAAAGGTGCTATATAAATGCAAGTCTTTCTTTCAAAAAATGGACTTTGGTATCATCTGTGTCACCGATACACAGTACACACCAGCACTAATCTCGAGGAAAAACAGCGTTTCCAGAGACTGAGCTCAGCTCTGACGGTTTGTTGACTGGTTTAAGTGTTCAATCAAAGACAGTCAAACACGAGAGGCATTTGAAAACAACAGATCAAACGGCTTCATTTCATCTGAGCCCCCAGATCCCCGCAGTTCCCCGTTTTTTTCCTTCTCACTTTTGAAGAGCTTTTGTGCTAAATTTAGCAGAGCTAACAGGACAGCGACGAGGCGTGTGGCTGCTGGTGACTCAGAGCCCGTGAGACAGTCAGGTGTTAGTCTGTAGGCTGGCTGAGCATCAGATGGGCAACTGGCGGTCCCATTAAACTCAACAATGGTCCCCATCTGTCATTAGACTGGCCGCTCGTGCAGCGAGCACCGTGGAATTTAAATCCAGCTGTCGTATGGCTCCGGTTGGAATGGAGTATAGAATGTTTTCAGTATAAGGGGTGTCGCGGTTGTGTGGAGCGGACTGGTTGGGCTGGGTGCTCTTTACCTTTCCGCCATTGTTCATTGGTTTATATGTAACCTTCAGGGCTGCTGACCGAGGGCCGTGCGGCTCTTTGTCGGCCGGCGTGGACCCGATGGCCCAAAATGGCCTCCTTCGGCGCTGTAAATTTCCATGTTTCTATGTACATCTCCCTTGCAGTTATCCAAAGAGTTTTGTAATTGTGCTAGAACCAATACCTGGTGTACCAGTATCCATACCCTGTATGTGAATGAGTGCAGCTCCAACAACACTCAAGAAGCTCGACACCATCCAGGACAAAGCAGCCCACTTGATCGACACCCCATCCACCACCTTCAACATTCACTCCCTCCACCACCGGCGCCCCCTGGCTGCAGTGTGCACCATCTACAAGTCGCACTGCAGCAACTCGCCAAGGCTTCTTCGGCCGCACCTCCCAAACCCGCGACCTCTACCCCCTAGAAGGACAAGGGCAGCAGGCGCATGGGAACACCACCACCTCCACGTTCCCCTCCCAGTCACACACCATCCTGACTTGGAAATATATCGGCCGTTCATTCATTGTCGCTGGGTCAAAATCCAGGAACTCCCTCCCTAACAGCACTGTGGGAGCATCTTCACCACACGGACTGCAGCGGTTCAAGAAGGCGGCTCACCACCACCTTCTCAAGGGGCAATTAGGGATGGGCAATAGATGCTGGCCTCGCTTCTCGGCCTTTTGGCTAAGATCATGTGTAACTGACCTGACAGGAGAGTAACCACCATAACCCCAGGGTAGTTCTCCCTGGATCAGGAAGGTATATGCTTGCTTTTTTGGAAATAGGAGGTGGGTGGGGTGGCTTGACCCATCCACCTCCACGGAGGTGTGTGGGGGACCTGACCCATCCACCTCCATGGCACGAACCTGGTATTGCAGTACTTCCAGGAACGGTGCAGTGGCTCTAGGCCTTTTGGCTAAGAGCATTGGCGCAGAGTGATCCTTGATGTGTGCAAGGTGACCTCTGGCGTTTGTGATTTGACAAAGAATTGGAACAAATGGCTACGAATTTCAAAAAAAAAAAAAAAAATAGATGCTGGCCTTGCCAATGACGCCCACATCCCGTGAATGAATACAAACAAATACCAATACCTGGTCTGCTGCATCTGAATTGGGTTAGGTAATCACCTCTGCTTGAAGCTCCTCGCAACTCTTGCTTTCACACCTGGCACGATTCACCTGTCTGTGTTGTTTGTGTGCGACTTATGGAACCCCTCTGATGTCAACTTCTTAACTAGAGATCACTGAGTCCACTTCACCAGGGACTATGCAAAGTGTGAACCGCATGATAGAAACATAGAAACATAGAAAATAGGTGCAGGAGTAGGCCATTCAGCCCTTCTAGCCTGCACCGCCATTCAATGAGTTCATGGCTGAACATGAAACTTCAGTACCCACTTCCTGCTTTCTTGCCATACCCCTTGATCCCCCGAGTAGTAAGGACTTCATCTAACTCCCTTTTGAATATAATGATGCAGGCAATTAGTATCCCGTGGTACCATTCCCATTCAGGATTGTTACGCAATGCATTATTTCCATTACTTAATACCTAACTGTCTCTTAATAGCTCTCAATAACCATGGGGCGTAGATTTAAAGTCATTGGTTGAAGGGTTAGAGTGGAGTTGAGGAGAGCTGTTTTCATCCAGAGGGTGGTGGGGATCTGGAACTCACTGCCTGAAAGGGTGGTAGAGGCAGAAACTCTTATCGCATTTAAAAATTATAAGAACATAAGAAATAGGAGCAGGAGTAAGCCATTCGGCCCCTTGAGCCTGCTCCGTCATTCAATGAGATCATGGCTGATCTTCTACCTCTCAACTCCACTTTCCCGCCCGATCCCCATATCCCTTGATTCCCTCAATATCCAAAATTAAACCAAGGCACCGTCTGCGCTCTCAGGTGGACATAAGAGATCCCGCGGCAATTTTGCGAAGAGCAGCGCAATTATCCCGAGGTGTACTGGTCCAATATTTATCCCCCAATCAACATAACAAAAAAACAGATTATCTGGTCATTGTCACAGTGTTGTTTGTGGGAGCTTGCTGTGCACAAATTTGCTTCTGCATTTCCTACAACAGTGACTGCACTCCAAAAGTACTTCAGTGGCCCAACCAGTCCATGCCGGCATTTATGCTCCACTTGAGCCTCCTCCCATCTTTCCTCATCTAAATCTATCAGCATAACCCTCTGTTCCCTTCTCCCTCATATGCCTGTCTAGCCTCCCCTTAAATGCATCGATACTATTCGCCTCAACCACTCCCTGTGGCAGCGAGTTCCACATTCTCAGCACTCTCTGGGTAAAGAAGTTTCTTCTGAATTCCCGATTGGATTTCCTGGTGACTATCTTATATTGATGGCCTCTAGTTATGCTCTTCCCCACCAGTGGAAACACTCTGTATCCACTCTATCAAAACCTTTCATCCTTTTAAAGACCTCTATTAGGTCACCCCTCAGCCTTGTTTTTTCAAGTGAAAAGAGACCCAGCCTGTTTATCCTTCCCTGATATGTATACCCTCGCATTTCTGGGATCACCCTTGTAAATCTTCTCTGCACCTGTTGCAATGCCCCTGTATCCTTGCTACAAGTGTCAGTTGTGTCTCAGTGGGCAGCACACTCACCTCTGAGTCATGAAGGTTGTGGGTTCAAGTCCCACTCCAGGAGCTTGAGTGCAAAAATCTAGGCTGACACTCCCAGTGCAGTGCTGAGGGAGCGCCACACTGTCGGAGGTGCCATCTTTTGGATGAGACGTTAAACCGAGGCCCCGTCTGCTCTCTCAAGTGGACATAAAAGATCCCATGACCACTATTTCGAAGAAGAGCAGGGGAGTTATCCCCGGTGTGCTGGCTAATATTTATCGCTCAATCAACATAACAAAAAAACAGATGATCTGGTCATTTTCACATTGCTGTTTGTGGGAGTTTGCTGTACACAAATTGTCTGCTGTGTTTCCTACATTAGTACAGCGAATACACAAGTACTTCATTGGCTATAAAGCACTTTGAAATGTCCAGTGGTCGTGAAAGGCGCTATATAAATCCAAGTCTTTCTTTCTAACTAAGTTTCGATACAGGTTCAGCATAACTTTTGTACTTTTCAATTCTATACCTGTAGAGATAAACCCTAGTCCCCTCCCTCCACTCCAAACCCTAGTGCCTGCCAGCTAATGTCGTCAAGGAGACGTCAGAACGATCAAAAGTGGCCATTCGGCCTGAAGAGCATGACAGCATCGAGCATGAAGAAACTACGGCAGACGAGCACTTAGATATTTCCCCCCCCCGGCACACACACACAACGAATCCTTTAATACCGATGTCCCATTCCCCCCCCCGGCATATTGCAGGCCTGTCACTTATTCCTCACTGCGGCATATTTGGATTTTTATTGCTCCTGCTCAAGGGAACCGTTTCGAAGTGGGTTTTTGACGGTTCCAGTTCTGCTGATGAAAATGCCGTGATTAATTTGGGACGAAGTCAGGTCTGCATTGCGTAGAACTGTTCTGAAGGGCCGAAGAAAATGCTTCCGAGAGGGTCCTGGCAGGTTTGGTTGGCACAGCTTGTCAGGCGTGCTGGCGTATTTTGACCAGGTCTGCCAGTGTGTTTTGAGGGCATGGCTGGCGTATCTCACGGGGTGCACCAGTGTATTTTGACGCGCTTGCCTGCGTGTTTTTGATGGGTTTGCCGATGCAGTTTGCTGAACCTTGTCGGTCTAGTTTGAGGGACCTACTTTGAGGGATTTGCCAATCTTATTTCTGGTAGCTACGCTGGTCCGTTTTGTAAGGGTTTGCTGACGTACTTCGATGGGTTTACCAGTGTATCTCAAATAGGTTTGCTGAGGCGTTTTCAAAGGCTAAGATTGAAGGATACACCACAGTATTTCACATGGTGTATTTTGGCTGGATTTCCAGTGTATTTTGATGGCCTCGCCCCTCCCTATCTCTGTAATCACCTCCAGCCCCACAACCCTATAAGATCTCTGCGCTCCTCCAATTCTGGCCTCTTGAGAAAGTCCCCGATTTTAATCACCACACCATTGGCAGCCGTGCCTTCAGCTGCCTGGGCCCCAAGCTCTGGAATTCTCTCCCTAAACCTCTCCATCTCTCTCTCTTCCTTTAAGACCCACCTTACAACCTACCTCTTGTGGCCATCTGCCCTAATATCTCCTTATGTGGCTCGGTGTCAAATGTTGTCGCCTTGGGGCGCTTTTTAATGTTACGAGTACGGTAGTATAGTGGTTATGTCACTGGGCCAGTAATCCAGAGGTTTGGACTAATGATCCAGAGACATGAGTTCAAATCCCACCACGGCAGCTGGGGAATTTAAATTCAGTTAATTTAATAAATCTGGAATTAAAAAAGCTAGTATCAGTAATGGTGACCATGAAACCACCGAATTGTCATGAAAACACAAATGGTTCACTAATGTCTTTCAGGGAAGGAAATCTGCCGCCCTTACCCGGTCTGGCCTACATGCGACTCCAGACCCACAGCAATGTGTTGACTCTTAACTGCCCTCTGAAATGGCCCAGCGAGACACACCGTTGTACCAAACCGCTCCGATAAAGTCAGCACTGTGGGAGCACCTTCACCACACAGGACTGCAGTGGTTCAAGAAGGCGGCTCACCACCACCTTCTCAAGGGGCAATTAGGGATGGGCAATAAATGCCGGCCTTGCCAGCGATGGCCACATCCTATGAACGAATAACTTAAAAAATATATAGAAATGCAAGTTGTCATTGTTGTTAGCAAGATGTCATAACGTCGGTCTTGAACTTGCTCTTTATATGTCTCTCTGTCTCCTTGTTATACAATTGTGGTTTTTGCTTAGGATTACATTGAATTTTATTGCATAGAAGGAGGCCATTGGGATTAAGTGAATTATGAGAGCGGAAACACAAAACTCCTCATCCTGCAAACACGTTCCTTGACATGTTGACTTGAGGCTTAGCATTGTATTTGCAGTAATAAAGTTAATTACACTCCCGTATTTTTAAGATGGTGGCTGAGGTGAGTCAGAGAATTTTATACATTACAATGTATTTACAGCAGGAAAACATGGCATTCGTCCCAAATGGTCCGTGCCGGTGTTTATGCTCCACACCAACCTCCTCCCACTCAACTGCGTCTCACCCTGTCAGCGTATCCTTCTATTCTGTTGTGTATTTGCTTCATGAGTTCTTTGCTTTAAAGCAACACATTTGCTGTGAAGAACTAGCTGGGGTTTTTTTGCACAGGCTTAACAATCAAAACTGAACATGACCAGTTCATCCACTAGGCTCACAACTCATCGTGGATGACCTAGACCCAACTGGCCGGGGTTTTATTGAGTCTTGTGAACATCACCTGACTGGCTAAGCCACTCACAATGCAACAGCTCTACAAACCTGTGAGCATGTTCACAGGTGCACAAATTACCTATTCCTTCCTCCCTCATGTACGTATCCAGCTTCCCCCTTAAATGCATCTATACTATTTGCCTCAACCACTCCATGGACTAGACTTTCCACTATGATCGCCCAAAAATGGGCGATATTTCTGGCCTTAGTGCGTTTTTTTATTTTTCAGGATCGCTGGAATATCGGCCATTTAAAAAAAAACGCTAGTTTTGCCATTTTAATTTGGGCGATAGCCTTCGCGATGTGAAATGGGCCTTAGCGATGTATTCAGTCGTGTAAGACTGGCGTCCATAGCCACGGCCCTTCTGTGCATGGCGTTCTTTTTTCAGGCAAAGAACTTTTCCCACGGGGGTTGACAGAGAGAACGGGGGACCTGGTCCCCAACAATAATATAATGAACCTTTCTTTTAGTCTAGCCCCTGTTGGTTTATAAACTAAAATCTATCAGCCAACTGAGGTGAACTCCATTTCCTTCCTCATGGGATGACATACCCTAGTTCCGCATTCTAAAAATGTTCTCTTGAATTCCTTATTCGAGTTAGTAGTGACCAATGTTCCCCATAAGGTGCACGGGCAGGTGGATCAATCAGGAGGTAACCTTTCACCCCTGTGTGCTCACTGACCGACATTGGCGCCCGGTTAAGCAACACCTCGATTTCAAAATTCTCATCCTTGGTTACAAATTCCTCCCTGGTCTCGCCCCTCCCTATCTCTGTAATCTCCTCAAGCCCCACAACCCCCACCGAGATATCTGCGCTCCTCTAATTCTGCTCTCCATTTGGCACTATTTCGAAGAAGAGCAGGGGGGAGTTATCCCCGGTGTCCTGGGCCAATATTTATCCCTCAGTCAACATCAAATGATCTATACATTTATCACATTGTTGTTGGTGGGAGCTTGTTGTGCACAGATTGGCTGCCACATTTCCCACATTATAAAAGTGACTACGCTTCGGAAGTACTTTGTTGGCTGTAAAGAGCTTTGAGATGTCCGGTGGCCATGAAAGGCGCTACAGAAATGCAAGTCTTTCTTACCAAATCATAAATGGTCCCAGAGATGAAAGGTCACTGTCTAACCCATTGCATCAACCAGTTCCCACCAATTAATGATTTGCTCTGCTGATCTCTGTTCCATGCTTTGAAATACTGCTTCTACAGATGTACCCTCTCCAGCTCAATAGCTATTTATAGATTGCACAAATTATATTTTCATGTGGGCAGAGGCATTGGATTTTGTGGTGAGTTCAAGGATATCTCCAAGTTTGCAGATGACACTAAGCTGGGTGGCGGTGTGAGCTGTGAGGAGGATACTAAGAGGCTGCAGGGGAACTTGGACAGGTTAGGTGAGTGGGCAAATGCATGGCAGATGCAGTATAATGTGGGTAAGTGTGAGGTTATCCACTTTGGTGGCAAAAACAGGAAGGCAGATTATTATCTGAATAGTGACAGATTAGCAAAAAGGGAGGTGCAACGAGACCTTGGTGTCATGGTACATCAGTCATTGAAAGTAGGCATGCAGGTACAGCAGCCAGTTAAGAAAGCAAATGGCATGTTGGCCTTCATAGCGAGGGGATTTGAGTATAGGAGCAGGGAGGTCTTACTGCAGTTGTACAGGGCCTTGGTGAGACTACAACTTGAGTATTGTGTGCAGTTTGGTCTCCTAATCTGAGGAAGGACATTCTTGCTATTGAGGGAGTGCAGCGATTCCTGGGATGGCAGGACTGACATATGAAGAAAGACTGGATCGACTTGGCTTATATTCACTGGAATTTAGGAAAATGAGAGGGGATCCCATAGACACATATAAAATTCTGACAGGATTGGACAGGTTAGATGCAGGAAGAATTTCCCGATGTTGGGGAAGTCCAGAACCAGGGGTCACAGACTAAGGATAAGGGGTAAGCCATTTAGGACCGAGATGAGGAGCAACTTTTTCACACAGAGAGTGGTGAACCTGTGGAATTCTCTACCACAGAAAGTTGTTGAGGCCAGTTCATTGGATATATTCAAAAGGGAGTGAGATGTGGCCCTTACGGCTAAAGGGATCAGGAGGTATGGAGAGAAAGCAGGAATGGGGTACTGAAGTTGCATGATCAGCCATGATCATATTGAATGGTGGTGCAGGCTCGAAGGGTCGAATAGCCTACTCCTGCACCTATTTTCTATGTTTCTATGTTTCTATGAGCTAGGTGCAGTTGCTGAGGAGTGTAGCAATGATTGCAGAAGACTGATCCGAAAGGCACTTAACTAATATAACACAAACAATGGTTGGGTCCTTGGAGTCGTAAATTGGAAGGGGCTCATTAAAATGACAAAGACTCTTTGCTTCCCATCTGTTCCACTCCAGTTAAATGTCAGTCATAAATGTCAAGTCCGACTGCGGCAACTACGGAGGAATCTCCCTGTTACCAGCCACTGGGAAAGTCAGTGCTCGAGTCCTCATCAAGCACATTTGGAAAGCAGTAACAGGATCGGTCCAAGTCAGCATGGATTTATGAAAGGGAAATCATGCTTGACGAATCTTCTGGAATTTTTTGAGGATGTAACTAGTAGAGTGGACAAGGGAGAACCAGTGGATATGGTGTATTTGGACTTTCAAAAGGCTTTTGACAAGGTCCCACAGAAGAGATTGGTGTGCAAAATCAAAGCGCATTGTATTGGGGGTAATGTATTGACGTGGATAGAGAACTGGTTGGCAGACAGGAAGCAGAGAGTCGGGATAAACGGGTCCTTTTCAGAACGGCAGGCAGTGACTAGTGGGGTGCCGCAGGGCTCAGTGCTGGGACCCCAGCTCTTTACAATATACATCAATGATTTGAATGAAGGAATTGAGTGTAACATCTCCAAGTTTGCAGGTGACACTAAGATGGGTGGCGGTGTGAGCTGTGAGGAGGAGCTAAGAGGCTGCAGGGTGACTTGGACGGGTTAGGTGAGTGGGAAAATGCATGGCAGGTGCAGTGTAATGTGGATAAATGTGAGGTTATCCATTTTGGGGGCAAAAACACAAAGACAGAATATTATCTGAATGGCGGTAGATTAGGAAAAGGGGAGGTGCAACAAGACCTGGGTGTCATGGTTCATCAGTCATTGAAAGTTGGCATGCAGGTACAGCAGGTGGTGAAGAAGGCAAATGGCATGTTGGCCTTCATAGTGAGAGGATTTGAGTATAGGTGCAGGGAGGTCTTACTGCAGTTGTACAGGACCTTGGTGAGGCCTCACCTGGAATATTGTGTTTAGTTTTGGTCTCCTAATCTGAGGAAGGACGTTCTTGCTCTTGAGGGAGTGCAGCGAAGGTTCACCAGACTGATTCCAGGGATGGCTGGACTGTCATATGAGGAGAGATTGGATCAACTGGGCCTTTATACACTGGAGTTTAGAAGGATGAGAGGGGATCTCATAGAAACGTATAAGATTCTGACGGGACTGGACAGGTTAGATGCGGGAAGAATGTTCCCGATGTTGGGGAAGTGCAGAACCAGAGGACATAGTCTTAGGAAGGAGTAAGCCATTTAGGACTGAGATGAGGAGAAACTTCTTCACTCAGAGAGCTGTTAGCCTGTGGAATTCCCTGTCGCAGAGAGTTGTTGATGCCAGTTCATTGGATATATTCAAGAGGGAGTTAGATATGGCCCTTACGGCTAAGGGGATCAAGGGGAATGGAGAGAAAGCAGGAAAGGGGTACTGAGGGAATGATCAGCCATGATCATATTGAATGGCGGTGCAGGCTCGAAGGGCCGAATGGCCTACTCCTGCACCTATTTTCTATGTTTCTATGTCTTCTCCCTGTGGCTGAGGAGCTCCTCCCGGAGTCACAGTGTGGATTTCTTCTCCTACGGGGCACAACGGACATGATTTTTACAGCGTGACAGCTGCAGGAAAAATGCAGGGAGCAGCACCAGCCCTTATACATGGTTTTCTTTGATCATACAAAGGCCTTTAACTCGGTCAACTGCGAGGGTCTATGGAGCGTCTTCCTCTGTTTCGAATGCCCCCAAAAGTACGTCACCATCCTCCGCCTGCTCCACGACGACTGATGGTGACGAACATTTGGGGGCATCCTTACCAGCGGATCCATCACAGACCCAATCCACGTCCAGACCGGGGTCAAACTGGGCTGTGTCATCGTCCCAACCCTCTTCTCAATCTTCCTCACCGCCATGCTCCACCTCACAGTCAACAAGCTCCCCGCTGGAGTGGAACTAATCTACAGAACCAGTGGGAACCTGTTCAACCTTCGGCGTCTTCAGGCCAGGTCCAAGACCACCCCAACCTCTGTCGCCGAGCTACAGTACGCGGACGACGCCTGCACACACAGAGGCTGAACTCCAAGTTATAGTCAACGTATTTACTGAGGCCTACGAAAGAATGGGGCTTACGCGAAGCATCCGTAAATCAAAGGTCCTCCGTCAGCCTGACCCCGCTGCACAGTACTGTCCCTCAGTCATCAAGTTTCATGGCGTGGCCCTGGACAACGTGGACCATTTCCCATACCTCGGGAGCCTCTCATCAACAAGAGCAGACACTGACAACGAGATTCAACACCGCCTCCAGTGCGCCAGTGCAGCCTTCGGCCTCCTGAGGAAAAGAGTGTTTGAAGACCAGGCCCTTAAATCCACCACCAAGCTCGTGGCCTACAGGGCTGTAGTAATACCCGCCCTGGCTCAGAGACATGGACCATGTACAGCAGACCACTCAAGTCACTGGAGAAATACCACCAACGATGTCTCCGCAAGATCCTACAAATCCCCTGGGAGGACAGACGCACCAATGTTAGTGTCCTCGACCAGGCCAACATCCCCAGCATTGAAGCACTGACCATACTCGATCAGCTACGATGGGCAGGCCACATTTGCCAGACACGAGGCTCCCAAAGCAAGCGCTCTACTCGGAACTCCTTCATGGCAAACTATCCCCAGGTGGGCAGAGGAAACGTTTCAAGGGCGCCCTCAAAGCCTCCCTGATAAAGTGCAACATCCCCACTGACACCTGGGAGTCCCTGGCCAAAGACCGCCCTAAGTGGAGGAAGTGCATCCGGGAGGGCGCTGAGCACCTCGAGTCTCATTGCCGAGAGCGTGCAGACACAAGCGCAGGCAGCGGAAGGGGCGTGCGGCAAACCAGTCCCACCCTCCCTTACCCTCAATGACTATCTGTCCCACCTGTGACAGGGACTCTGGTTCTTGTATTGGACGTTCAGCCACCTAAGGACTCATTTTTAGAGCGGAAGCAAGTGCCTCGACTCCGAGGACGATGATGATGATGAGTTCCTGTAACGCCTGAGGTCGCTACCCAATAAAAACTGTCTGTTTCCTCGTTGACGTCTATCTACTGCCTGGATAATGGCTATATTGTGACAGCTGTCTAGATAGTGCGCGGAGACAGCAAGAAGAGGAGGAATTCATGCCACAAACTCTCTAATTGTCCGGTTCTGCTGCCTGGTTACAGTCTGCTGATGTGATACTGTCACTATTTGACACATCTGGCTCAGAGACACTGGCTCAGAGACCAGCTCCTTTTGATTATGCGTCCCTTAGCTGGGACCTGCTCTGAGTGTGGGAAGGGATTCACTCAGTCATCCAACCTGCTGAAACACCAGCAAGTTCACACCAGCGAGAGGCCGTTCACCTGCTTTAAGTGTGGGAAGGGATTCACTCACTTTTCCAGCCTGCTGAGACACCAGCGAGTTCACAAGTGACTGCAGGGTTTGGATTCTGCTGTTATTGCTGCTGTTATTCACATCCTACTGAATCGTGTTCATTCTGACAGCTGGGGTTTCTTTCTGCTGATGTTAATCACCCTTCAATTAGACTGGAATTTAATATTTTGATATTTCAAATAGCAGTTTTGATATTTGATGTCTCCAAGATAAGAGGAAACTAATTGATGTCCTGTTTCTGACTGCTCCATTTTTCATCGGGGCAGAGGACAGCGAGGGTCGTGATCGGGGCCCAGGAGAGGCGAGGGCCCAGGGGCAGCACAGGCCAGCCCACACTGCGATCTTTGTATAGTAGGAGCATGTGCGCGCACTAGGTCTGTGCAACAGAGCAGGTCTCCAGTCGTCCTGGTTGACCCTTGCCACTGGACCAAGACCTGGCTCTGTCGAGCCCCGTGTGGTGGCTGGTGTGCAACGGCCACCCCACGTTAAAAAAATCCACGCACAGACATCTTCCACCCTTCAGGATCCGGAATGTCAGGTCCTTCATTGAAACACCTGTGAACTCATCCCTTTTTGGTGTGGAAGCAGGTCATCCTCAAGGGACTGCCTAATACTTTAGCTGGGTGATTGGCAGTCATCAAAAACCAATTGAGGAACATATTGGGACAGGAGTTGGCCATTCAGCCTGTCAAGCCAGCTCCGCCATTTTAGCTGGGGCAGCCAGTTGACTCGAACAATTTGTTTCTGATACCTGGTTTGTCCTTAAAAAAAAAAAGATTTTCATTTCGAGAGAGCCTTTCACGACCACCGGACGTCCCAAAGTGCTTTACAGCCAATGAAGTACTTTTGGAGTGTAGTCACTGTTGTAATGTGGGAAACGCGGCAGTCAATTTGCGCACAGCAAGCTCCCACAAACTGCGATGTGATCCAATTCCCTTTTGAAAGTTGCTGTGGTATCTGTTTCCACCACCCTTTCAGGTAGTGCATTCCAGGTCACCATAACTCACTGCATTAGAAAATTCTCATCGACCCCTGATTCTTTGGCCAATCACCTTAAATCTGTGCCCTCTGGCCCTCCGGCCACTGAAAACAGTTTCTCCCCATTCACATAATATCAATTTGCTTTCATGTAGCGTCTTTAAAACATCCCAAGGCGCAGAAACATTATCAGCAAAGTTTAACACCAAGCCATGTAAGATATCAGGGCAGATGACCAAAAGCTTGGTCAAAGAGGTAGGCTTAACGGAGGAGAAAGAAGTCGAGAGGTTCACGACCACCGGATGTCCCAAAGCGCTTTTTGAAGTGTCGACACTGTTATACTGCAAAGTCCCACAAGTAGCGATGTGACAATGCCCAGATAATCTGTTTTGCTACATTGATTGAGGGATAAATATTGGTCAGGACACCAGGGATAACTCCTCTGCTCTTTTTGAAATAGTGGCCATGGGATCTTTTACGTCCACCTGAGAGAGCAAATGGGGCCTCGGTTTAACGTCTCATCCGAAAGATGACGCCTCTGACAGTGCAGCGCTCCCTCAGCACTGCACTGGGAGTGTCAGCTGTGACTCAGTGGGTAGCACTCTCGCCTCTGAGTGTGACACTCCATAACAAAAACAGGTTATTTGGTCAGTATCACATTGCTGTTCGTGGGAGCTTGCTGTGCGCATATTGGCTGGCACATTGCAACAGCAACTACCTCCAAAAGTATTTAATTGGCTGTAAAGAGATGCTGGGCGCTTTATGTGTTTTTTTTACAGCCTATATTTTTGTGCTCAATCTCTGGTTTGGGACTTGAGCTCAGAAGCTTCTAACTTCTGTTACTCATCATCATAGTCAGTTCCTCGAAACAAGGATGGCTTGCTTCCACGCCAAAAAAGGATGAGTTTCAATGTTTCAATGAAGGAGCTAATATTCCGGATCCCGAACTACATCCTGAAGGGTGGAAGATGCCTGTGCGTGGATTTTTTTAACGTGGGGTGACCGTTGCACACCAGCCACCACACGGGCTTGACAGAGCCAGGTCTTGGTCCAATGGCAAGGGTTAACCAAGACGACTGGAGACCAGCTCTGCTGCACGGACCGAGCGCGCACAGTTTAGTGCAACATGGACCAACGTCTTTACCTCCTAATCTTCCAAGTGGTGCTTGACTAAAGTATTCCAACAGGATTAAGCGCTCACACATTCTGGCCACCGAATCGTCTCAGGGGCTTAAGGCAATCTCATGTCGGAAATTGTCTTGACCCAAGAAGGGCTTATAAATAGCAACAAAACTCTCATCGACACCCAAAAACCCAACCTACTGGACAGTGGCTGGGGGGCAATCATAAAAATGTACAGCACAGAAGGAAGCCATTAAGCCCTTTTTGAAGTGAGCCAGTTCACTGTGCTGAGCCACACCCAACTCTGCTTTTCTCAAAAGTTGAAAAAGCAGACTTAAAAAGAATACATGCAAGCAAAGCAGCAAGTCTGCAGAAACACACTGGTAACACGTTACAGCACTCTACACATTAACTACTCTTTATTCTTCGCTATTAAAATATCGTCAGTAAAAATCAGAATGGTCCCGAGGGGTTGTTAAGTCCTCAGGGTGGGAGCTAGTTAATCACAGGCTCATTCCCTCCATTCATCATATTCTGCCACTCCAAAAGGAGTAACAGGTAAGGATATACCTCACTGACGATACAATATCTCTTCAGCGACCCACTACCAACGACAGACAACACACATCAAGGTCAGGGTGGTGCACCCCGTAACGTGCACGGCACACAGTGCCAGGCGGCTGCTCACACAACTTCCCTGTGCGAAAACACCACGGATTCCTTCAAGCATGTTCGATTAAATGGCACCTTTTTCAGCGGCGCGCTGAGCTCCCATAATGCCCGGGACGGCTGATTTGCATGCCGCGAATGCGATGGGCGTGTCAAGGCTTGTCACTCAACTCCCTGAGTGGGCGGGACTACAAGGGCAATTGTCAGTGAGTGACATTGGCTTCTCTGCAATGGGACTTCTAGAGAGAGCCCTGCCAATGAGGGAAAAGCACTTGATATCAAAGTATAAACTAGTTACTGCACCTCCCTGGCCTAGAACTTTTAACAGTACACTTGCAAACCTCACAACGCTGCCAGGCAATTTGCGCACAGCAAGCTCCCACAAACAGCAATAAGATGATGACCAGATAATCCCTCTCAGTCACGTCGGTTGAGGGATAACTTTCGGTCAAGAATTCCCCGGGAGAACATCTCTGCAGTTCAGGGAAGGTTCATAAGGTTGATCCCGAGGATAAAGGGGTTGACTTATGAGGAAAAGTTGAGTATGTTGGGCGTCTACTCATTGGAATCCAGAAGAATGAGAGGTGATCTTATCGAAACGTATAAGATTATGAGGGGGCTAGACAAGGTGGATGCAGAGAGGATGTTTCCACTGATGGGGGAGACTAGAACTAGGGGGTATAATCTTAGAATACGGGGCCGCCCATTTAAAACTGAGATGAGGAGAAATTTCTTCTCTCGGAGGGTTGTAAATCTGTGGAATTCGCTGCCTCAGAGAGCTGTGGAAGCTGGGACATTGAATAAATTTAAACCGAAATAGACAGTTTCTTGAGCGGTGGGGGGATGAGGCGTTATGGGGAGCGGGCGGGGAAGTGGAGCTGAGTCCATGATCAGATCAGCCATGATCTTATTGAAAGGCGGAGCAGGCTCGAGGGGCCTTATGGTCTACTCCTGCTCCTATTTCTTATGTTCTTATGTTCTCTTCTTCCAATAGTGGCTGTGGGATCTTTTACCTCCACCCGAGAGAGCAGACGGGGCCTCAATTTTACCTCCACCCGAGAGAGCAGACGGCACCTCCGACAGTGCGGCGCTCCCTCAGCACTGCACTGGGCGTGTCAGCCTGGGTTATGTGTTTGAGGGAGTGAGACTTGAACCCACAACCTTCTGACTCAGAGGCGAGAGAGTGCTAAGTCAAGTAAATAACATTAAATAACATCAGTCAATGGCGATTTTTAGTAATCTCAGCAGCATAGTACGATGCAGGCTTGGCACCATGATAAGTTGGTCCTATCACTGAGCCATGGCTGGCGTGTTTTCATTTCTTTCGTTTGCTTCGAACAGGGGAGGCTGAGGGGAGACCTCATTGAGGTGTATAAAATTATGAGGGGCCGAGATAGAGTGGATAGGAAGGACCTATTTCCCTTAGCAGAGGGGTCAACAACCAGGGGGCATAGGTTTAAAGTAATTGCTAGAAGGTTTAGAGGGGATTCGAAGAGAAATTTCTTCACCCAGAGGGTGGTGGGGGTCTGGAACTCACTGCCTGAAAGGGTGGTAGAGGCAGAAACCCTCACCACATTTAAAAAGTACTTGGATGTGCACTTGAAGCGCCGTAACCTACAGGGCTACGGACCTAGAGCTGGAAAGTGGGATTAGGCTGGATAGCTCTTTGTCGACCGGTGTGGACACGATGGGCCGAAATGGCCTCCTTCCGTGCTGTAAATTTCTATGATTCTATGATTCTATTGTGCTCCCGAAAAATGATGCAAGTATGAATCTACTTGAAATTATATTGGAAAAGCGTCAATGCAAAGTGTTATCAAAAGTTGCTGTTTATCCGACAGCGGGTATTATCCTAAAACCAACAACCTTCTGACTCAGACGTGAGTGTGCTACCACCAAGCCAAGAATGTGTTTGGGTGCGGAGTGTGTGTGTGTTTTGGTGGAGGGGGTGTGTGTTTGGGTGGGGGGGTGTGTGTTTGGGTGAAGGTGTGTGCGTGTTTGGGTGGGGGGGTGTGTGTGTTTGGGTGGAGGGGGTGTGTGTTTGAGTGGGGTGGTCTGTGTGTTTGGGTGGGGGCTGTGTGTGTTTGGGTGGAGGGGGTGTGTGTTTGGGTGGGGGGGTGTGTGTTTGGGTGAAGGTGTGTGCGTGTTTGGGTGGGGCGTGTGTGTGTTTGGGTGGAGGGGGTGTGTGTTTGAGTGGGGTGGTCTGTGTGTTTGGGTGGGGGGATGTGTGTTTGGGTGGGGGTTGTGTGTTTGGGTGAAGGTGTGTGCGTGTTTGGGTGGGGTGTGTGTTTGGGTGGAGAGGGTGTGTGTTTGAGTGGGGTGTTGTGTATGTTTGGGTGGGGGGGGTGTTTGGGTGGGGGGTGTGTGTTTGGGTGGAGGGGGCATATTTGGGTGGGGGGTGTGTGTTTGGGTGGGGGTGTGTATGTTTGGGTGGGGGGGTGTTTGGGTGGGGGTTTGTATGTTTGGGTGGGGGTGTGTATGTTTGGGTGGGGGGGGTGTTTGGGTGGGGGTGTGTATGTTTGGGTGGGGGTTTGTATGTTTGGATGGGGGTGTGTATGTTTGTGTGGGGGGGGTGTTTGGGTGGGGATGTGTATGTTTGGGTCGGAGTGTGTATGTTTGGGTGGGGGTGTGTATGTTTAGGTGGGGGGGTGTGTGTTTGGGTGGGGG
The DNA here is from genome assembly GCF_044704955.1 of Pristiophorus japonicus. Classification (NCBI taxonomy): domain Eukaryota; kingdom Metazoa; phylum Chordata; class Chondrichthyes; family Pristiophoridae; genus Pristiophorus; species Pristiophorus japonicus. Next base: position 85,752,682 of record NC_091995.1, read on the forward strand.
GGTGTGTTGTTTGGGGTGGGGGGGATGTTTGGGTGGGGGGGGTTGGGTAAGGGAGGGTGTTTTTTGTTTTGATATTTATGTGATAATGATGGTTGTTTGGGTGGGGGTGTGTATGTTTGGGTGGGGGGGGGTTTGGGTAGGGAGGGTGTATGTTTTGGGAGGGGGTGTGTATGTTTGGGTGGGGGGGCGCGGTGTTTGGGTGGAGGGTGTGTATGTTTGGGTGGGGGGGATGTTTGGGTGGGGGGGGTTATGTTTGGGTGAGGGTGTGTGTGTTTGGGTGGGGGATGTGTGTGTTTGGGTGGGGGGTGTGTGTGTTTGGGTGGGTGGGGTGTGTTTGGGTGGGGGGGGTGTGTTTGGGTGGGTGTGTGTGTGTTTGGGTGGGGGGGGTGTGTTTGCGTGGGGGTGTGTATGTTTGGGTGGGGGTGTGTGTGTTTGGGTGGGGGGGGTGTGTTTGGGTGGGTGTGTATGTTTGGGTGGGGGTGTGTGTGTTTGCGTGGGGGTGTGTATGTTTGGGTGGGGGTGTGTGTGTTTGGGTGGGGGGGGGTGTGTTTGGGTGGGGGTGTGTGTGTTTGGGTGGGGGGTGTGTATGTTTGAGTGGGGAAAGCGTATTTATTTTCAGCTGTGATTTTCTCAAAGAATTTACCTCAGGATAAATTCACCGACCACATGTCCTCAAAAGATGCACTCGAGGGAAATCAAATCCTTCCCACCATCTACAAGGCACAAGTCTCAGGAGTGTGATGGAATATTCTCCACTTGCCTGGATGAGTGCAGCTCCAACAACACTCGAGAAGCTCGACACCATCCAGGACAAAGCAGCCGCTTGATCGGCCCCCCCATCCAGCACCTTCAACACTCACTCCCTCCACCACCGGCGCCCCCTGGCTGCAGTGTGCACCATCTACAAGATGCACTGCAGCAACTCGCCAAGGCTTCTTCGGCAGCACCTCCCAAACCCACGACCTCTACCCCCTAGAAGGACAAGGGCAGCAGGCGCATGGGAACACCATCACCTCCACGTTCCCCTCCCAGTCACACACCATCCCGACTTGGAAATATATCGTCCGTTCCTTCATCGTCGCTGGGTCAAAATCCTAGAATTCCCTCCCTAACAGCACTGTGGGAGCACCTTCACCACACGGACGGCTCATCACCACCTTCTCAAGGGGCAATTAGGGATGGCCAATAAATGCCGGCCTTGTCAGCGATACCCACAATGAATAAAAAAAAGCAATCTTTCAAACAAAAAGAGATTAAAAGCCAGTCATTTCCTTTTGATTTTTTTCTTACCAATACCTTCCTCAGACTCAGTAATTAGCTTCCATTTGACCTTGAGATGCGCGCCTCGTTGGACAGGACATCTCTCCCCACTTTATCCGGTCTCTCCTGCTTCAGGACAACCTGAGCAAGGGCTCTTAATGAGACAGGCACATGGAAAGACAGCTCCACCTTAGTGAAGGAACTTGGATCTAGCTTGGTTGAACAGATTCCCAGTGGTTCCAGCGAGGAGCTCGTTGAGTGAGGTGGGGCATGGCAGCGAGGAAGATTGAGAAGAGGATTGGAGCGATGACGCAGCCCTGTTTGACCCCGGTCCGGACGTGGATTGGGTCTGTGGTGGATCCGTTGGTCAGGATCACGGGCTGCATGTCGTCGTGGAGCAGGCGGAGGATGGCAACAAACTTTTGGGGGCAGTTGAAACGGAGGAGGACGCTCCATAGACCCTCGCGGTTAACAGTGTCAAAGGCCTTTGTGAGGTCAGAGAAGGTGACAGATTAGGAAAAGGGGAGGTGCAAAGAGACCTGGGTGTCATGGTACATCAGGCATTGAAGGTTGGCATGCAGGTACAGCAGGCGGTTAAGAAAGCAAATGGCATGTTGGCCTTCATAGCGAGGGGATTTGAGTACAGGGGCAGGGAGGTGTTGCTACAGTTGTACAGGGCCTTGGTGAGGCCACACCTGGAGTATTGTGCACAGTTTTAGTCTCCTAACCTGAGGAAGGACATTCTTGCTATTGAGGGAGTGCAGCGAAGGTTCACCAGACTGATTCCCGGGATGGCAGGACTGACCTATCAAGAAAGACTGGATCAACTGGGCTTGTATTCACTGGAGTTCAGACGAATGAGAGGGGACCTCATAGAAACGTTTAAAATTCTGACGGGGTTAGACAGGTTAGATGCAGGAAGAATGTTCCCAATGTTGGGGAAGTCCAGAATCAGGGGACACAGTCTAAGGATAAGGGGGAAGCCATTTAGGACCGAGATGAGGAGGAATTTCTTCACCCAGAGAGTGGTGAACCTGTGGAATTCTCTACCACAGAAAGTTGTTGAGGCCAATTCACTAAATATATTCAAAAAGGAGTTAGATGAAGTCCTTACTACTAGGGGAATCAAGGGGTATGGTGAGAAAGCAGGAATGGGGTACTGAAGTTGCATGTTCAGCCATGAACTCATTGAATGGCGGTGCAGGCTAGAAGGGCCGAATGGCCTACTCCTGCACCTATTTTCTATGTTTCTATGTTTTCTAAGGCCATGTACAAGGGTTGGTGCTGTTCCCTGCATTTCTCTTGCAGATGTCACGAGGTGAAGATCATGTCCGTTGTACCCCGTACAAGACTCCCCACCCACCCTTTCAACCACTGTCTGTCCCACCTGTGACAGGGACCTTAATTCCCGTATTGGACTGTTCAGTCACCTGAGAACTCACTTTTAGAGTGAAAGAAAGTGTTCCTCGATGTTGAGGGACTGCCTATGATGAGTGAAGGAACATCACCTTGCCTTCTCCAGGTCTCACACTGCCTTGAGCCATGCCACAGGTGGTCACCGAATAAGGAGTAGATCAAACAATTTATGCATAGATGTTGTCTGAGTCACACAGATGTTGTGCTAATTCAAATCCTCACCTTAATGAAGCTGAACGATCTCCACAATGAGCGTTGTGATGCACACTTCCTAAAGCAAGATTATATAGAATTATACAGAATGTGCAGCACAGGCTCAAGCCATTTGGCTCAAGTGGTCTACGCCGGTGTTTATGCTCCACACAAGCCTCTTCATCTCATTCTTTAAACATAACCTTCTATTCCTTTCTCTCTCGCACATTGATCCAGCTTCGTGGCTCAGTGGGTAGCACTCTCGCCTCTGAATCAGAAGGTTGTGGGTTCAAGTCTCATTCCAGGGACTTGAGTGAAAAAATCTAGTCTGACACCCCAGCACTGAGGGAGTGCTGCACTGTCAGAGGTGCTGCCCTCTAGGGTGAGACATTAAACTGAGGCCCTGTCTGCTCTCTCAGGTGGACATACAAGATCCTATTGCACCATCTTGAAGAAGAGCAGGGGGAGTTATCCCCTGTGTCCTGGGGCCAATATCTATCCCTCAATCAACATAACAAAAATAGATTATCTGGTCATTATCACATTGCTGTTTGTGGGAGCTTGCTGTGCACAAATTGGCTACATTACACTTCAAAAATACCTCATTGGCTGTAAAGCGCTCCGGGAAGCCCGGTGGTCATGAAAGCCGCTATATAAATGCAAGTCTTTTTTTCTAGCTTAAACCTTTTACAGCATGAATCAGTGGGATGGGAACCATGGGTCGCTTGCTTTGCCCTGCCTACGATGTTAGCTACACCCTAACTCAACACAGACAGGGGCACATTCACCTGTTGAGCCGACTGGGGAGCCCTGCAGTGTTTGTTGTGATAACTGAAGGTGGTGATCATCCATTAAAGCAGGCCATGGCCTCAATGATCCCACACCTAACGCTATAAAATGCATTCAGCGCTGGGAAGATTAAAGGTTCCAAGCCTGGTATTTGTTCTGATTGCCCAGCAGTCAGTCTTAAATACTACTTGCCTTTATAGCAAGCTGATGACCTTTGAAAGGGGTGAGAATGGAGTTATTAATCTCCAAGGCATGTGAGCTGCAGACACAATATTACCGTAACACCGAGTGTAGAGCGTCCCTTGTGCATTGCAGCAGACAGAAGCCCTGACTTCAGGAGCAGCACGGTAATCTGATGCTCCAGCTCACAAGCACCTCCTCAGGCAACGGCTTTTGGACAATTCCGTGCCAGTTCTAACGGTAAACTGCCTATGATGACGGTCAGCCCACCTGTACCGGCGGCCGATGGACCTGTACCTGCCCGGTGGGACCTTCCCAGGGTGCCAAAAAGAAAAAAAAAAAAGGACTTGCATTTATATAGCGCCTTTCACAACCTCAGGACCGCCCCAAAGTGCTTTACAGCCAATGAAGTACTTTTATTGGAGTGTAGTCACTGCTGTAATGTGCGCACAACTAACAGCAATGTGATAATGACCCAGATAATTTGTTTTTATATTGCCCTCACCTCCATTCTACATAAATGCAAGCATTCCTTCCTACCTTCCTACCTTCCCTTCTGTCTCGGTCCGTAGCCCTGTAGGTTACAAGTGCAAATCCAAGTATTTTTTTAAGTGAAGTGAGGGTTTCTGCCTCTACCACCCTTTCAGGCAGTGAGTTCCAGGCCCCCACCACCCTCTGGGTGAAGAAATTTCCCCTCAAACCCCCTTTAAACCTCCTACCAATTACTTTAAACCTATGCCCCTGGTTGTTGACCCCTCTGCTAAGGGAAACAGGTCCTTCCTATCCACTCTATCCAGGCCCCTCATAATTTTATACACCTCAATCAATTCTCCCCTCAGCCTCCGCTGTTCCAAAGTAAACAGACCCAGCATCTCCAACCTTTCCTCAAAGCCAAAATTCTCCAAGTCCAGGCGACATTCTTGTAAATCTCCTCTGCTCCCTTTCCAATGCAATCACATCTTTCCTGTAATGTGGTGACCAGAACTGCACGCAGTACTTTAACTGCAGCCCAACCAATGATTTGTAGGGATTTTATTTACAAACTGCTGGGTGTTTGTGAAATTTTTTTTTTTTTTTTTTGAAATTCGTAGCCAATCGTTCCAATTCTTTGTCAAATCACAAACGCCAGAGGTCACCTTGCACATGCCAAGGATCACTCTGCGCCAATGCTCTTAGCCAAAAGGCCTAGAGCCACTGCACCGTTCCTGGAAGTACTGCAATACCAGGTTCGTGCCATGGAGGTGGATGGGTCAAGCCACCCCACACACCTCCGTGGAGGTGGATGGGTCAAGCCACCCCACCCACCTCCTCTGGGTGTTTGTGAAATGTTGTTACCAAAACCTAAAAATATGTCAGAATGCAGCATCAATAGCTTTGTCAGCGTGGCTCAGTGGGCAGCACTCTCGCCTCTGGGTCAGAAGGTTTCTTGTAGGTTCATTCCCACTCCAGAGACTAGAGCACAAAAATCTCGGCTGACACGCCAGTGCAGTGCTCGCACACTAACATGCACATGCACGCAAACTCACACCCGCAAATGCATACAATCCCTCGCACGCACGCAAACATGTGCGCACACACAACGTACACATCATTATCATAGGCAGTCCCTCTGAATCGAGGAAGACTTGCTTCCACTCCCAAAGTGAGTCCTTTGGTGGCTGAACAGTCCAATGCGAGAGCCATAGACCCCTGTCACAGGTGGGACAGACATTCGTCGGGAGAAGGGGTGGGTGGGACTGATTTGCCGCACGCTCCTTCCGCTGCCTGCGCCTGACTGCTTCACCCTCGTGCCGTTGAGATTCGAAGAGTTCACCGTCCTCCCAAATGCACTTTCTCCACTTAGGTCAGTCTTCGGCCAGGGTATCCCAGGCATCAGTGGTAATGTTGCACTTTACCAGGGAGGCTTTGAGGGTGTCCTTGTAACGTTTCCGCTGCCCAACTTTGGCTCGTTTGCCGTGAAAGAGCTCCGCATAGAGCAATTATTTAGGGAGCCTCGTATCTGGCATGCGAACTATGTGGCCTGCCCAGCGAAGCTGATCGAGTGTGGTCAGTGCTTCAATGCTGGAGATGTTGGCCTGGGCGAGGACACTGATGTTGGTGCGTCTGTCCTCCCAGGGGATTTGCAGGATCTTGCAGAGACATCGTTGGTGATCTATCTCCAGCGACTTGATGTGTCTTTTGTACATCGTCCATGTCTCTGAGCCATACAGGAGGGCGGGTATTACTACAGCCCTGTAGACCATGAGCTTGGTGGTAGGTTTGAGGGCCTGGTCTTCGAACACTCTTTTCCTCAGGCGGCCGAAGGCTGCACTGGCGCACTGGAGGTGGTGTTGAATCTCTGCATCAATGTCTGCCTTTGTTGACAAGAGGCTCCCGGGGTATGGGAAATGGTCCACGTTGTCGAGGGCCACGCCATGAATCTTGATGATTGGAGGGCAGTGCTGTGCAGCGAGGACAGGCTGGTGGAGGACCTTTGTCTTACATATGTTTAGCGTAAGGCCAATGCTTTCCTATGCCTTGGTGAATACATCGACTATATCCTGGAGTTCAGCCTCAGAATGTGCGCAGATGCAGGCGTCGTCCGCGTACTGTAGCTCAACGACCGAGGATGGGGTGATCTTGGACCTGGCCTGGAGGCGGCGTAGGTTAAACAGCTTCCCACTGGTTCTGTAGTTTAGTTCCACTCCAGCGGGGAGCTTGTTGACTGTGAGGTGGAGCATGGCAGCGAGGAAGATTGAGAAGAGGGTTGAAGCGATGACACGCGCAAACACACTCCCACACACACACACATGCAAACACACTCCCACACACACACACATGCAAACACACTCACACAAGCACATGCACATTCACACTCGCATAAACATGCACGCGCATACATTCTTCTCTTCTGAACCAGTCCCCGGAGTCAAGGATGACTTGCTTCCACACTAATGAGTTCTCAGGTGATGGGACCTACAGTCTCTGTCATGGGTGGGGCAGACGGTGGTTGGAGGGACAGGTGGGTGGGGGGCTTAGGTTGTCGTGCGCTCCTTCCGCTGTTTGTGTTTGGTCTCCGCGTGCTCCCGGCGAAGAGACTCAAGGTGTTCGGCCCCCTCCTGGATGCTTCTCCTCCATTTTGAGCGGTCTTAGGCCAGGGATTCTCAGGTGTCGGTGGGGAGGGGATGTTGCACTTTTTCAAGGAGGCTTTGAGGGTTTGAAGCGTTTCCTCTGCCCACCTGGGGCTCGCTTACCGTGTCGGAGCTCTGAGCTAAATTCTAAAAGGACAAAGGGTGTTAAAAAAACAAGCCTGAAGGCTTTGTGTCTTAATGCAAGGAGTATCCGCAATAAGGTGGATGAATTAATTGTGCAAATAGATGTTAACAAATATGATGTGATTGGGATTACGGAGACGTGGCTCCAGGATGATCAGGGCTGGGAACTCAACATCCAGGGGTATTCAACATTCAGGAAGGATAGAATAAAAGGAAAAGGAGGTGGGGTAGCATTGCTGGTTAAAGAGGAGATTAATGCAATAGTTAGGAAAGACATTAGCTTGGATGATGTGGAATCTATATGGGTAGAGCTGCAGAACACCAAAGGGCAAAAATCGTTAGTGGGAGTTGTGTACAGACCTCCAAACAGTAGTAGTGATGTTGGGGAGGGCATCAAACAGGAAATTAGGAGTGCATGCAATAAAGGTGCAGCAGTTATAATGGGTGACTTTAATATGCACATAGATTGGGCTAGCCAAACTGGAAGCAATACGGTGGAGGAGGATTTCCTGGAATGCATAAGGGATGGTTTTCTAGACCAATATGTCGAGGAACCAACTAGGGGGGAGGCCATCTTAGACTGGGTGTTGTGTAATGAGAGAGGATTAATTAGCAATCTCATTGTGCGAGGCCCCTTGGGGAAGAGTGACCATAATATGGTGGAATTCTGCATTAGGATGGAGAATGAAACAGTTAATTCAGAGACCATGGTCCAGAACTTAAAGAAGGGTAACTTTGAAGGTATGAGGCATGAATTGGCTAAGATAGATTGGCTAATGATACTTAAGGGGTTGACTGTGGATGGGCAATGGCAGACATTTAGAGAACGCATGGATGAATTACAACAATTGTACATTCCTGTCTGGCGTAAAAATAAAAAAGGGAAGGTGGCTCAACCGTGGCTATCTAGGGAAATCAGGGATAGTATTAAAGCCAAGGAAGTGGCATACAAATTGGCCAGAAATAGCAGCGAACCTGGGGACTGGGAGAAATTTAGAACTCAGCAGAGGAGGACAAAGGGTTTGATTAGGGTAGGGAAAATGGAGTACGAGAAGAAGCTTGCAGGGAACATTAAGGCGGATTGCAAAAGTTTCTATAGGTATGTAAAGAGAAAGAGGTTAGTAAAGACAAACGTAGGTCCCCTGCAGTCAGAATCAGGGGAAGTCATAACGGGGAACAAAGAAATGGCAGACCAATTGAACAAGTACTTTGGTTCAGTATTCACTAAGGAGGACACAAACAACCTTCCGGATATAAAAGTGGTCAGAGGGTCTATTAAGGAGGAGGAACTGAGAGAAATCTTTATTAGTCGGGAAATTGTGTTGGGGAAATTGATGGGATTGAAGGCCGATAAATCCCCAGGGCCTGATGGACTGCATCCCAGAGTACTTAAGGAGGTGGCCTTGGAAATAGCGGATGCATTGACAGTCATTTTCCAACATTCCATTGACTCTGGATCAGTTCCTATCGAGTGGAGGGTAGCCAATGTAACCCCACTTTTTAAAAAAGGAGGGAGAGAGAAAGCAGGGAATTATAGACCGGTCAGCCTGACCTCAGTAGTGGGTAAAATGATGGAATCAATTATTAAGGATGTCATAGCAGCGCATTTGGAAAATGGTGACATGATAGGTCCAAGTCAGCATGGATTTGTAAAAGGGAGATCTTGCTTGACAAATCTTCTGGAATTTTTTGAGGATGTTTCCAATAAAGTGGACAAAGGAGTACCAGTTGATGTGGTATATTTGGACTTTCAGAAGGCTTTCGACAAGGTCCCACACAGGAGATTAATGTGCAAAGTTAAAGCACATGGGATTGGGGGTAGTGTGCTGACGTGGATTGAGAACTGGTTGTCAGACAGGAAGCAAAGAGTAGGAGTAAATGGGTACTTTTCGGAATGGCAGGCAGTGACTAGTGGGGTACCGCAGGGTTCTGAGCTGGGGCCCCAGCTGTTTACATTATACATTAATGATTTAGACGAAGGGATTAAATGTAGTATCTCCAAATTTGCGGATGACACTAAGTTGGGTGGCAGTGTGATCTGCGAGGAGGATGCTATGAGGCTACAGAGTGACTTGGATAGGTTAGGTGAGTGGGCAAATGCGTGGCAGATGAAGTATAATGTGGATAAATGTGAGGTTATCCACTTTGGTGGTAAAAACAGAGAGACAGACTATTATCTGAATGGTGACAGATTAGGAAAAGGGAAGGTGCAACGAGACCTGGGTGTCATGGTACATCAGTCATTGAAGGTTGGCATGCAGGTACAGCAGGCGGTTAAGAAAGCAAATGGCATGTTGGCCTTCATAGCGAGGGGATTTGAGTACAGGGGCAGGGAGGTGTTGCTACAGTTGTACAGGGCCTTGGTGAGGCCACACCTGGAGTATTGTGTACAGTTTTGGTCTCCTAACTTGAGGAAGGACATACTTGCTGTTGAGGGAGTGCAGCGAAGATTCACCAGACTGATTCCCGGGATGGTGGGACTGACCTATCAAGAAAGACTGAATCAACTGGGCTTGTATTCACTGGAGTTCAGAAGAGTGAGAGGGGACCTCATAGAAACGTTTAAGATTCTGACGGGTTTGGACAGGTTGGATGCAGGAAGAATGTTCCCAATGTTGGGGAAATCCAGAACCAGGGGTCACAGTCTAAGGATAAGGGGTAAGCCATTTAGGACCGAGATAAGGAGAAACTTCTTCACCCAGAGAGTGGTGAACCTGTGGAATTCTCTACCACAGGAAGTAGTTGAGGCCAATTCACTAAATATATTCAAAAGGGAGTTAGATGAAGTCCTTACTACTCGGGGGATCAAGGGGTATGGCGTGAAAGCAGGAAGTGGGTACTGAAGTTTCATGTTCAGCCATGAACTCGTTGAATGGCGGTGCAGGCTAGAAGGGCTGAATGGCCTGCTCCTGCACCTATTTTCTATGTTTCTATGTTTCTATGCTTGTTTTTGGGAGTCTCGTGTCGGGCATGTGGACGATGTAACCCGGCCAACGGAGCTGGCCGATGCCTCGAGGCTGGGGATGTTGGCTTGAGCGAGAAAACTGACATTCCCAGCACACACAGAAACACACACACACGCACCACACTCGCGCTCACAGAAACAGACGAAGGCACACTCACGGAAACACACTAATTACCATCATAGGCAGTCACTCGGAATCGAGGAAGACTTGCTTCCACTCCTGAAGTGAGTTCTTTGGTGGCTGAACAGTCCCAATACGAGAGCCACAGACTCTGTCACAGGTGGGACAGATATTCGTCGGGGGAAGGGGTGGGTGGGACTGATTTACCGCGCGCTCCTTCCGCTGCCTGCGCCTGACCTCTTCACGCTCACAGCGTTGAGATTCAAAGAGCTCAACGCCCTCCAGGATGCACTTCCTCAACTTAGGGCAGTCTTCGGCCAGGGTCTCCCAGGTGTCAGTGGGGATGTCGCACTTCACCAGGGAGGCTTTGAGGGTGTCCCTGTAACGTTTCCACTGCCCACCTTTGGTTCGTTTGCCACGTACCCACACACACACACACAGGCACGGTCTCACACAGTCTAGTAAACATAGAAACATAGAAAATAGGTGCAGGAGTAGGCTATTCAGCCCTTCTAGCCTGCACCGCCATTCAATGAGTTCATGGCTGAACATGCACTTCAGTACCCCCTTCCTGCTTTCTCGCCATACCCCTTGATCCTCCGAGTAGTAAGGACTTCATCTAACTCCCTTTTGAATATATTTAGTGAATTGGCCTCAACTACTTTCTGTGGTAGAGAATTCCACAGGTTCACCACTCTCTGGGTGAAGAAGTTTCTCCTCATCTCGGTCCTAAATGGCTTACCCCTTATCCTTAGACTGTGACCCCTGGTTCTGGACTTCCCCAACTTTGGGAACATTCTTCCTGCATCTAACCGGTCTAAACCCGTCAGAATTTTAAACGTTTCTATGAGGTCCCCTCTCATTCTTCTGAACTCCAGTGAATACAAGCCCAGTTGATCCAGTCTTTCTTGATAGGTCAGTCCCACCATCCCGGGAATCAGTCTGGTGAATCTTCGCTGCACTCCCTCAATAGCAAGAATGTCCTTCCTCAAGTTAGGAGACCAAAACTGTACACAATACTCCAGGTGTGGCCTCACCAAGGCCCTGTACAACTGTAGCAACACCTCCCTGCCCCTGTACTCAAATCCCCTCGCTGTGAAGGCCAACATGCCATTTGCTTTCTTAACCGCCTGCTGTACCTGCATGCCAACCTTCAGTGACTGATGTACCATGACACCCAGGTCTCTTTGCACCTCCCCTTTTCCTAATCTGTCACCATTCAGATAATAGTCTGTCAGATAATAGTAAGACCCTCTGTAGCACCCCACCACTAGCTTCGATGAGAGCAGTGACTCCAGCACAGACCGGGAATCGAGCACTAGGCTTGGATGGTTTTTGTGGCTTAGTCTCAGGTCAGTTGGGGCACCCACATGTTGCCAGGCTAGCTGCGGGAGCGTAGCAGCAGACCAGCCTCCTGCCACTGGTGCCCACTTGAGCATTCTCTCTGTGAGTCAGGGGGCAGAGAGGAGCAGCCAGTTTGCCGACGGTTCCCATGGGAAAGTAGGAGTGTTTTGCTTGCTGTGAAACGCACTTTTACAGCACGCCTTTTAAGAGGATCTTAAACTGCATGTTGACACTGGCTTGAGTCCAGCCAAATCAAACAGTAAACTGAGATTAGCATTTACTAAGGGAAGGTCAGGAGATAATACCAGCAACGTCTGTAAAACGCAGAATCTCGCAGCACAGAGGAAATCATTTGGCCCGTCATGCCTGTGCCAACTCTGTGAAAGAGCTATCCACTTGGTCCCTCTCCCTTGCTTTCTCCCTGTAACCCTGAAAATGAGTCCGCTTCAAGTACATGTCCAATTGTCTTTTAAAATGTACGCTGAAATCTGTTTCCACCACCCTTTCAGGTAGCGTGTTCTCGATCTTAACAATCCTCTGTGTGAAAAAATGTCTCCTCATTTTCTCCCTCTCGCTCTTGCCAATTATTTTAAACCTGTAGCCTCTGGTTTCCGAGCCACTTGCCGGAGGAATCGCTTTCACCTTACCAACTCCATCAAAACCCCATCATGATTTTGAACACGTCTGCTAAATCTTCCCTGAAGCTTCTCTGCTCTGAGGGAGAACAGTCCCGGCTTCTCCAATCTCTCCATTTAAACCAGAGCTGGGTTGCATGCCTTTTATCAGCCGTGGCTCAGTGGGCAGCACACCCGCCTCTGAGTCAGAAGGTTGTGGGTTCGAGTCCCACTCCAGGGACTTGTGCACAAAAATCTAGGCTGACACTCCCAGTGCAGTGCTGAGGGAGTGCCGCACTGTCGGAGGTGCCGTCTTTCAGATGAGATGTTAAACTGAGGTCCCCGTCTGCTCTCTCAGGTGGAAATAAAAGATCCCAAGGCACTATTTCAAAGAAGAGCAGGGAAATTGTCATGTATCCTACATGGCTACTGTTGGTACTATCACAAGGTGTGTCACCGGAGGGTACAGCACAGTAGGTTACCTGTACAGGTGTGCCTGGCCTAGTATAAAAGGCAAGCCACCAGGTGTGACCCTCACTCTGGAGTTAACAAATAAAGGACTAAGGTCACTACAGTTCAAGTACAACACATTGCCTCGTGGAGTCATTACTAGACCTTCTAAGGACACAACAAGAATTATCCCTGGTGTCCCAATATTTCATCATCTTCATAGGCAGTCCCTCAAAATTGAGGAAGACTTGCTTCCACTCTGAAAGTGAGTTCTAAGGTGACTGTACAGTCCAATACGGGAATTACAGTCTCTGTCACAGGTGGGGCAGACAGTGGTTGAGGGAAAGGGTGGGTGGGGGAGTCTGGTTTGCCGCACGCTCCTTCCGCTGCCTGCTCTCAGCCAATACTTATCCCTCAATCAACATGATGAAAACAAATTCTCCGGTCATTATCACATTGCTGTTTGTGAGAGCTTGCTGTGTGCAAATGGCTGCCGTGTTTCCCACAATACAGCAGTGACTACACTCCAAAAGTATTTCATTGGCTGTAAAGTGCCTTGAGACACCCGGTGGTCATGAGAGGCGCTATATAAATGCAAGTCTTTGTTGTTTTACCATCAGCCCGTTCCTGCTTGAGTATTAGCTGAACAACATTTACTTCTGATTTGGTGGCAGTAAGTCACCTCCAATGTGTTTGATCTTAATTCTTGTTTCGCACCATTTTGATTCAAGATCCTTTCTGATCTGAAACCCTCTCGTCCACATAAAGCTGCACTGCCCCAATTTCCAGCTCCTCCATCCCAAACAAACAAAGACCCTGGCAACAGAGAGACCAGCTTAGCACCATTCTGCAGTCTGCAGTGTGCTCTGCCCAGACCTGTCTGCAGGGCCTATGTCGGTGAGACTCTTGTGATATATCTTCTCTACCACATCACAAATACACACTTACAAGATGGCTCCATGCACAGGAACTTGTCAGGTTTCCTTGCTTTTATTGTACTTGCAGCAGCAGTTGCATTACCACAGTAGTCCACCAGATGGAGCAGTAGTCCACTAGGCGGAGCTCATCATCATCATCATAGGCAGTCCCTCGGAATCAAGGAAGTCTTGCTTCCATTCTTAAAATGAGTCCTTAGGTCGCTGAACAGTCCAATACGAGAGCCACAGTCCCTGTCACAGGTGGGACAGAGAGTTGTTGGTGGAAAACCGCCCTAAGTGGAGGAAGAGCATCCGGGAGGGCGCTGAGCACCTCGAGTCTCGTCGCCGAGAGCATGCAGAAACAAGCGCAGGGAATGGAAAGAGCCTGGTTTGCCGCACGCTCTTTCCACTCCCTGCGCTTGTTTTCTGCACGCTCTTGGCGACGAGACTCGAGGTGCTCAGCGCCCTCCCGGATGCTCTTCCTCCACTTAGGGCGGTCTTTGGCCAGGGACTCCCAGGTGCCGGTGGGGATGTTGCATTTTATCAGGGAGGCTTTGAGGGTGTCCTTGTAATGTTTCCTCTACCCGCCTTTGGCTCGTTTGCCGTGAAGGAGTTCCAAGTAGAGCGCTTGCTTTGGGAGTCTCGTGTCTGGCATGCGAACAATGTGGCCCGCCCAACAGAGCTGATCAAGTGTGGTCAGTGCTTCAATGCTGGGGATGTTGGCCTGGTCGAGGATGCTAATGTTGGTGCGTCTGTCCTCCCAGGGGATTTGCAGGATCTTGAGGAGACATTGTTGGTGGTATTTCTCGAGTGACTTGAGGTGTCTACTGTATATGGTCCATGTCTCTGAGCCGTATAGGAGGATGGGTATTACTACAGCCCTGTAGACCACAAGCTTGGTGACAGATTTGAGGGCCTGGTCTTCGGAGTGCCTGCGAAGAGATGCTCGGTCACTCAACCAGGAAACACCAGGACTGGTTTGATGAGAATGACCAGCAGATCTGAGAGCTAATAGATCGCAAGCACAGGGCATTTCTGAGCCTTAAACAACAGTCCAACTTGGGATCGGCAAGGCAGCATTACAGACGGCTTAAGGCTGAGGTCCAACAAAAAACTCGGGACCTAAAGAACAAATGGTGGATGGAGAAAGCACAGAAGATACAGCAGCTGGAGCGATATTACAACTGTTAACCCTTTCAATGCTTCAGGGTCCGGGCCAGCGAGACGGTTAACCCTTTCAGTCCCACTTCAAAGACTTGAGCACATCATTTAGACACGCTATCAGTGTAGTACTGAGGGGTGGATGTGTGGGGGAATGTTCAATACTGAGGAGGACTGCAACAAATTACAGGGGGACATTAATAAACTCGAAGAATGGGCATATAATTGGCAAATGAAGTTCAACACAGATAAATGTGGGGTATTCCATTTTGGTAGCAAGAATAGCGAGGTCACTTATTACTGGGAGGGTGCGATTCTGGGAGGGGTAGAGGAACAAAGGGATCTCGGAGTACACAAATCACTAAAAGTTGCGACACAGGTTAGCAAGGTCATAAAAAAAGCAAACCAAGAACTAGGGTTTATTTCTAGAGGGATAGAATTGAAAAGCAGAGAAGTTATGCTAAACCTGTATCGAACCTTGGTTAGACCACACTTGGAGCACTGCGTACAGTTCTGGTCGCCATATTATAAAAAGGATATAGAGGCACTGGAGAGGGTGCAGAGAAGATTTACAAGGATGATACCAGAAATGCGAGGGTATACATATCAGGAAAGGATGAACAGTACTGTATAGTGAGACATGTAATGTCATTCGTTGAATGTACTACAATGTATCCCGTATTGTACCGAATTGTACTTGAACTGGAAAGCGAGGAAATGTATCGAACGGAACTGCCGTCAGCACCCAAATGTAGTGTATGGGATTGCTGACCGCAGCTAAATGTACTGAACAGCTTTTGAATGTAGTGCACAAATTTTTATATGAATAAAGTATATTTTGAAATAAAAAAAATGAACAGGCTGGGTCTCTTTTCTCTTGAAAAATAGAAGGCTGAGAGGTGACCTAATAGAGGTCTTTAAAATGATGAAAGGTTTTGATAGAGTGAATACAGAGAGAGTGTTTCCACTTGTGGGGAAGAGCATAACTAGAGGCCTTCAATATAAGATAGTCACCAAGAAATCCAATCGGGAATTCAGAAGAAACTTCTTTACCCAGAGAGTGGTGAGAACTCATTACCACAGGGAGTGGTTGAGGCAAATAGTATCGATGCATTTAAGGGGAGGCTGGACAAGCATATGGGGGAGAAGGGAATAGAGGGGTATGCTGATAGATTTAGATGAGGAAAGACGAGAGGAGGCTCGAGTGGAGCATAAACACCGGCATGGACTGGTTGGGCCGAATGACCTGTGCCTGTGCCGTATATCCTGTGAAATGCTATGTAAACCGAGGCCCCATCTGCCCCTTAGTGGACCTAAAAGATCCCACTATTTCGAAGAAGAGCAGGGGAGATCTCCCCGGTGTCCTGGCCAATATTTATCCATTATTCATTTGTTCAACAAGCTGAAAGTATCAGTGCCAAAAAGTCCGCAGTGCGTGTGTGAATTACATACAATGTACAATTTGGCACAGCACATTCACACACAAATGACAACACTTACCATGGGAAGGGTGATGCTTTTCATCGCTCTACCATCGGCGGCTTTGCCTTCAGCTGCCTGGGCCCTGAGCTCTGGAATTCCCTCCCTAATCCTCTCCGCACTTCCGCCTCCCCCTTTAAGACGCTCTTTAAAACCTACCTCTTTGAACAAGCTTTTGGTCACCTGCCCCGATGTCTGCTTGTGTGGCTCGGTGTCAAATTCTACCTGATTATCGCTGCTGCGGAGCACCGTGGGACGTTAAAGGCGCTATATAAATGCAAGTTGGCGTTGTTTGTTGCCCAAGGGTTGCAATTAATAGAGCTGGAGCGCCGGGCCCTGGAACAGCTTGGCGAAGGTGCGGCAAACGAGGGCACTAGGGCCCAGAAGAGCCGAGGGCCCAGGGGCAGCACATGCCAGTCCACACTGCAATATGTGCGTGCACTAAGTCCGTGCAGCAGAGCATGATGAACTCTCGTGGAAGCAAGTATCCTCGACCGAGGGGACCGCTTATGATGATGATAATGATGACTGCAATTTTAGGTAACGGGACCTGGGCCAGTGAGAATAAGCCGTTTTGTTTTATTTTCTAAAGCAAACAGTATAAACGGTTGATTGTTTTACTTATGGGGAGGAAGAAAGAAAGAAAATATGTCGTGCCGATCAAATAGAAACATAGAAAATAGGTGCAGGAGTAGGCCATTCGGCCCTTCGAGCCTGCACCACCATTCAATAGGATCATGGCTCAGTACCCCTTTCCCGCTTTCTCTCCATACCCCTTGATCCCTTTAGCCGTCAGAGCCATATCTAACTCCCTCTTGAATATATCCAATGAACTGGCATCAACAACTCTCTGCAGCAGGGAATTTCACAGGTTAACAACTCTCTGAGTGAAGAAGTTTCTCCTCATCTCAGTCCTAAATGGCTTACCCCTTATCCTTAGACTGTGTCCCCTGGTTCTGGACTTCCCCAACATCGGGAACATTCTTCCTGCATCTAATCTGTCCAGTCCCGTCAGAATTTTATACGTTTCTATGAGATCCCCTCTCATCCTTCTAAACTCCAGTGAATAAAGGCCCAGTCGATCCAGTCTCACCTCATATGTCAGTCCTGCCATCCCGGGAATCAGTCTGGTGAACCTCCGCTGCACTCCCTCAATAGTAAGAACATCCTTCCTCAGATTAGGAGACCAAAACTGAACACAATATTGCATGAGAGGAGCTCAGCATTGCAGGGATTGGTTCCGTCCTCATTCAGGACTGCAAGTGTAAGTAGAGAGCCATCTGTGGTACATAGGAGCAGGAGGAGGCCATTCAGCCCCTCGAGCCTGTTCCACCATTCAATGAGATCATGGCTGATCTGTTCCTTAACTCCATTCGCCACCTTGGTTCCGTAACCTTTAATACTCTTTGCTCAACAAAAGCCTATCAATCTCAGTTTTGACATTTTCAATTGAACCCCCCTCAGCCTCAACAGCTCTTTAGGGGAGAGGGTTCCAGATTCCTACCACCCTTTGTGTGAAGAAATGCTTCTTGACATAACCCCTGAGCGGCCTGGCTCTAATGTTAAGGTTATGACCCTCCCGTGTTACGCCTTTGGTTTCTGCCGGTTTCTTTCCCCTTTCTCCACCCACACCCACCCCCCCCGCAAAGACCCTGACCCACACTGGGGCACAGTTCTGGAGGCACCAGCCATATCTTATCCCAGGTGACCATTCCAGGGCTGGTTTGCTGACATCATCAGCCTCCACCACCCCCGCCCTTTCACCCCATCCCCCACCCCAGCAAGGGGGAGCTGCGCGCGTCGGGAAACCCTGAGCCCGGCAGCCGACCGTTACCCGCCTGCGGATGGCGGGCAGGGCTATTCGACCATAGAAGGCATTGCAGCCAGTAAGATTCGTGGGACAGCAGGGACGGCTGCTGTTTTTCCTCCCTGCTCCCTGCAAAGCATCGTTCACTGACCAAAGCCTGTACAATTTAATTAAGTCCATCAAGCATCTGTCTGTGGCTGAGGCTTAACCAGACTGAACCTAGGTGTCATATTTGACCCTGAAATGAGCTTCCGGTCACATATCCACCGCATAACTAAGGCTGCCTATTTCCACCTCTGTAACATCGCCCATCGCCACCTCTTGCTTCAGCTCCTCTGCTGCTGAAGCCCTCATCCATGCCTTTGTTAGCTCTAGACTTAACTATTCCAACGCTCTCCTGGCTGGCCTCCCACATTCTACCTTACATAAACTAGAGGTGATCCAAAACTCGGCTGCCCCGTGTCCTAACTCGCACCAAGTCCCACTCACCCATCACCCCCTGTGCTCGCTGACCTACATTGGCTCCCGGTTAAGCAACGCCTTGATTTCAAAATTCTCATCCTTATTTACAAATCCCTCCCTCGCCCCTCCCTATCTCTGTAATCTCCTCCAGCCTCACCAAAGTGTCTGCGCTTCTCTAATTCTGCCTCTTGAGCATCCCTGATTATAATCGCTCAACCATCGGTGGCTGTGCCTTCAGTTGCCTTGAACCCAAGCACTGGAACTCCCTCCCTAAACCTCTCCACCTCTCTACCTCTCTTTCCTCCTTTAAGATGCTCCTTAAAACCTACCTCTTTGACCATGCTTTTGGTCACCTGACGTAATTTCTTCTTATGTGGCTCGGTGTCAAGTTTATTTGGTTTGTCTGTAACACTGTTGTGAAGCGCCTTGGGACGTGTTACTACGTTAAAGGCGCTATATAAATACAGGTAGTTGTTGTTGTTGAAGTCGGGATGTACCACCCAGATAGATCACTGGATGTAACCTACACACACCCTGTTATTTTTATTCCACCATAACTCGAGAAAGGGGCTTAAATAATATGATTAAGTTACATGAGAACATAAGAACATAAGAGATAGGAGCAGGAGTAGGCCATACGGCCCCTCGAGCCTGCTCCATCATTCAATAAGATCATGGCTGATCTGATCATGGACTCAGCTCCACTTCCCCGCCCACTCCCTCTAACCCCTTATCCCCTTATCATTTAAGGAACTGTCTATTTCTGTCTTCAATTTATTCAATGTCCCAGCTTCCACAGCTCCCCGAGGAATTCTATAGATTTACAACCCTCTGAGAGAAGAAATTTCTCCTCATCTCTGTTTTAAATGGGTGGCCCCTTATTCTAAGATCATGCCCCCTAGTTCTAGTCTCCCCCATCAGTGGAAACATCCTCTCTGCATCCACCTTGAGGAGCCCCCTCATAATCTTATACATCTCGATAAGATCACCTCTCATTTTTCTGAATTCCAATGAGTAGAGGCCCAACCTCCTCAACCTTTCCTCATAACTCAACCCCCTCATCCCCGGAATCAACCGAGTGAACTTTCTTTGTATTGGTAAGTCCAACACTTTTCCCATTTGAAAATTACCAAGAAGGTTCTGGCATTTATTGTTCTGCCAAGGATCTAAGATTTAAGTTAACTGGCAAAAAACTGGGAGATGAGGAGAATTTTTTCTTTATGCAGCGAGTTGTTACAATCTGGAATGCAGTGGAAACAGATTCAATAGTAACTTTCGAAAGGGGAAATTAGATACATATTTGATAAGAAAAAAAATTGCAGGGCTACAGGGCAAGAGCAGGAGAGTAAGTGGACAGCTCTTTCAAAGTGCCAGCACAGATTCGATGGGCCGAATGTCCTCCTCCTGTACTGTAAAAGGAGCAGGGAGAGAGTGAACATAAGAATTAGGAGCAGGAATCAGCCATTTGGCCCCTCGAGCCTGCTCCGCCATTCAATAAGATCACGGCTGATCTTCTATCTCAATTTCACTTCCCCGCCCGATCTCTATATCCCTTGATTACCTGAGACCCTGAAAATCTATCCATCTCGGCCTTGAATATACTCAGAGACTCAGCATCCACAGCCCTCTGGGGCAGAGAATTCCAAAGATTCGCCACTCTATGCGTGAAGAATTTTCTCCTCATCTCTGTCTTAAATGGCTGACCCCCTTATCCTGAGACTGCGCCCCCCTAGTTCTAGACACACCAGCCTGGGGGAAACATGAGACAGAGAAAAAGTTTTCAGACAAAACGTGGGGAAAATAAAGAGAGCATGACTGGGAGGTCTTTGAAACAAATTAAGGCACTTCTGTCCTAATTTTGTTTGAAGCCGAGAAGAGAGAGACGGTTTAGCGGTGATTTGGCAGAATAGCCAAACGTAATTTTTTTTTAAAAGCACGTTATCAATCATTTTATCGTAGCCTTTCTTTCAGGGGAGGAAAGATTAGATTTCTCCGCTTATTAAAGTGAAGGATTGCTAAAACTGGTACATTTCCCATCTGGTGTCAGCATCAAGCACTGCCCAGGACCCAGATTCGCTGTCTTTACACAACCTTTTAAAGCACCTAGTATTCTTTGACAGGTGTTCTGAGTCGTCCTACCTCAGTCCTCCGCAAATCAGCTCTGCTATTTGTTCTGCTTCGGCTTCCAGATATGTTGTCTGTTCCAGCCTCGAACCCTCTGCACAGATCTCGCTCCTTGCAACACTGCGACTTAAACAAACACGCGGGCACAAGAGATACTATTCCTATTCTTTGCAAACAGTGCTTCAGCGCTCTGACACTCTCATAAATATTGCTATAAATTATGTCAATCTCTTTGACTGGCAGTGGAGGGGCCCGCTTAGGAGCTGTGCTCAAAGGCACCAATCGCCTCCTTCATAGCAAACAAAAAGGTCCAACCAGACTTGTTTGTGGGGGCGGAGGGTTGACAAGATTTATAGGACTGACTCCGAAAGGTTTAGAAGTTTGCTGTGCCATTTAATTGTCATTTATATCAAGAAGACTCTTTCTACCTACGCCGCAATCTACTCTGTTGCATCGCTGACTGCTGTTTGTATTTCCATGACTACCCTGTCAAATTGATGTGCAATGCTTCTTCAATTTCGCTTCAGACTTGGGTCCAGCCAGCGCCTTAACATAGAATTACACGGAATTTTACAGCGCAGGAACAGGCCATTCGGCCGGTATTTGTGTCCCACACGTGCCTCCTTCCACCTTACTTCATCTAACCCCATCGGCCGATCGATATCTATACATCTCTACGCAGCCCTATTGCAGTGTCAGCTGTGGCTCAGTGGGTAGCACTCTCGCCTCTGACTCGGAAGGTTGTGGGTTCAAGCCTCGATCCAGGGACTAAAACACAAAAACCTCAGCTGATGCTCCCAGTGCAGTGCTGAGGGAGTGCTGCACCGTCGGAATTACCCCACTTTTGGATAAAATGTTAAACCGAGGCCCCGTCTGCTCTAAAAGATCCCATGCCGCTATTTTGAAGAAGTTACCCCCGGTGTCCTGAACAATGTTTATCCCTCAATCAACATAACAAAAACAGATTGTCTGATCATTATCACATTGCAGTTTGTGGGAGCTTGCTGTGCGCAAGTTGGCTGCCGAGTTTCCCACAATACAACAGTGACTGTACTTCATTGGCTGTAAAGCGCTTTGGGATGTCTGGTGGTCGTGAAAGGCGCTATGTAAATCTTTTGGTGTACTGGTCAATATTTATCCCTCAATCAGCATCACTAAACCACGTTGCTGTTTGTGGGAGCTTGCTGTGCGCAAATTAAGATATTCCTTAAAATCTACCTCCTTGACCAAACTTTTGGTCATTTGCCCTAATAGCTCCTTATTTGGTTTGGTGTCAAATTTTAATTGATAACGATCCTGTGAAGGGCCTTGGGACGTTTTACTATATTAAAGGCGCTATATAAATGCAAATTGCTGTTATTGTTGTTGTACAAGGTACTTTCAGGTGGTTTGACCTACTAAGTATACAAATAATGGCAACAAATCACATTTATATAGCGCCTGAGATGTGGGTGTCGCTGGCAAGGCCGGCATTTATTGCCCATCCCTAATTGCCCCTTGAGAAGGTGGTGGTGAGCCGCCTTCTTGAGCCGCTGCAGTCCCGTGTGGTGAAGGTGCTCCCACAGTGCTGTTAGGGAGGGAGTTCCGGGATTTTGACCCAGCGACGATGAAGGAACGGCCGATATATTTCCAAGTCAGGGTGCGTGACTCGGAGGGGAACGTGGAGGTGGTAGGGTTTGTAGTGAAACGTCCCAAGACAAAAATTGACACCGAGGCAAAGAAGGAGCAATTAAGACCGGTGACAAAAACGCTTGGTCAAATAGATACATTTTAAGGAGCGTCCTAAAAGGAGAAGCGAGGGATAGAGAGGCGGAGAGGTTTAGGGAAGGAATGGCAGTGCTTAGGAGCTAGGCAGCTGACAGCACGTCCGCTGATGGTGGAGCGACTAAAATTGGAGAGGCTCAAATGCCAGAATCGGAGGAGCGCAGCGATCTCGGAGGATCGTGGGGCTGGAGGAGATTACAGCGATAAAGAGGGCAGTCGGCCCGTCGTGCCTATGTTGGCTCTTTGTCAGTGCTCTCCAAGGAGAAAAGCTCCAAGTTTCTCCCCGTAACTGAAGCCCCTCATCCCTGTCACCATTCGAGTAGATCTCCTCCGCAGCCTCTCCAAGGCCTCGAAATCCTTCCTGAAGTGTGACACATGTTGGATGATCACGCACAGCGCGCTCCCAACTGACTTCTTCCTCTTCTTCCGTACGGTAGTAGCAGAGCGAATCAAACGTCAACATCCAAGTCGGATATCCAGACCAAAGCTCCCGGTGTAACAGCGTGGATATCTTGTAGGCTGCCTGCGAATTCCCTCTGGGGGGCAGTGCTCAGTGATGTGCTCCAGAGTCTGGTTAGCAGCTCCACAGTCACATGATGGGGAGGCTTTAATCCTCCACCTATGGAGAAGGTGGCAGCATCGACCGTGACCGGTTCTGAGGCGGTTGATGGTTGTCCAGTGTTTGCGAGGAAGGTTTGATCCTTCAGGTTGTACTGTGGGGTCCTCGATAAGGAATCCATTCCGTACGTCGCAATTCCTCCAAGCATTTCGCCGTCAGTCATCGAGACTGAGGGGAGATCACTGAAGGGCTTCGGTGACGGTCCAAAATGGCCTTCTACAACAACAACTTTTATTTATATAGCGCCTTTAACGTAGTAAAACATCCCAAGACGCTTCACAGCAGTGTTACAGACAAACAGATAAATTTGACATAATAAGAAATTAAGGCAGATGACCAAAAGCTTGGTTAAAGAGCTAGGTTTTAAGGAGTGTCTTTAAAGAGGAAAGAGAGGTCGAGAGGCGGAGAGGTTCAGGAAGGGAGTTCCAGAGCTTGGGGCCCAGGTAACAGAAGGCACGTCCACCGATGGTTGAACAGTTATAATGAGGGATGTTCAAGAGGGCAGAATTTGAGGAGCGTAGACATTTTGGGGGGGGGGGGGGGGTCGTGGGGCTGGAGGAGATTACAAAGATAGGGAGGGGGCGAGGGCCATGGAGGGATTTGTAAACAAGGATGAGAATTTTGAAATTGAGGCATTGCTTAACCGGGAGCCAATGTAGGTCAGCGAGCACAGGGGGTGATGGGTCAGCGGGACTTGTTGCGAGTTAGGACAGGGGCTGTCAAGTTTTGGATGACCTCAAGTTGACGTGGGGTAGAATGTGGGAGGCCAACCAGGAGTGCGTTGGAGTAGTCAAGTCTAGAGGTAACAAAGGCATGGATGAGGGTTTCAGCAGCAGAAGAGCTGAGGCAGGGTCGGGGGCGGGCAATGTAACAGAGGTGGAAATAGACGGTTTTAGTTATGCTGCGGGTATGTGGCCGGGACGGGTTGGTGGTAGGTTGGTCAAGTCTGACTGACTGCAAAATTCACCACGACACGTAAGGTAATGTGCACCAGTGCAAAATTCGTGCGCATGCTTTTGAACACACACACACAAAGGGTTGCCCACACTCCATCTTTACGGCTAAACCAGTTGAGGCAGAACTGTCGCCACTGCATTTTGTTATCGTGACAGGTACAAATGATACATTGTGATGGCCTCATCCCCCGAGAGCTGATTGAGGTCTCACAGGCGGGCTGACCTCATAAGTCAGGAGTGACAAGGTCACAGCTGTGACGGCGACAGGGGTCAAGGGTCAAAACCTGCATCAAGCGAGCCATCGGACTGAGAGCAGTTGCTCTTCTGTCAGTGTTCAAACGCAGTGGGACTGGGGAGACAAATTGGATGAAATATTCTCCCTTTGTCAGCTCCTTCCAACGGTTTAGCGCTGTAAGACCACAGCATATTTTTCCGTCTCATTTTTCTGCTAATACCCGTGCTTGCAAACTGCTCCAAGCTGGCTGAAACATGGTTTGACCATTTTTTTAATGACCCAAAACACTGTGCAAAGTCAAGGGGCTTTCTCACGAGTTTTAACAGCTCACAGCTGCAAAACACTTGTCTGGTAACTGTGGAAAAAGACTGTCCAGGAGATAAGAGAACGAAAGGCCCATTGTCCCTTTAGTTTTAATTGCGTACACGTTGGGCAGACATCCCAAAAAACAATATAAAATGGCTGTAACACGTGAGGTCGGGGGCTGCAGTCAAGAAGGGCAACTTGGTCAGTTGCCAACCAAAGAGCCAGGGACTAATTACTAGGCGCTTGACCACCGGTAGTATTAGTTACGTGTGAGTTTTGTTTAAAATTGCTTAAGTAGAAAGTAAATCAACTGTAAGTAAAGTAAGCCCTAAACGGAGTAGGTCTACGCAGTAACTGTTGTGTATCAATGCTTTTGGATTGCTACTTGTACTCTTTTGTTGAATTTTAAGTAAAGGTTACCCCGTGAGGGGAAACGAGATATCCTGTGTCCATATTATTCTGTCTCACAAGTCCGAACTCTGTAAAGTGTAGAGTCACAAGATATTACAGGATAAAACCAGCTCTTATAAAAAGATAAGCCTTACAGTGCCCAGCGCGGTACTGAGGTAGACAGACTTGGAAAGCCCCAGGTTCCGTCTCCAGACTGCGCGGTGAGCTGAGGCGGAACTGGGGATGGAGGGGGAGGGGGGTGGGAGAAGCTGCCTTTCAACTCGCTGCCCACCGAGGCTAGAAAAGGGATCAATTAAGTCAGGGTTCTCATTTCTGGACACCGGAGAGGGCGCTGGCGCCTGTGGTTGCTGAGACGGGAGCGGCTGTGACGCCTCGCGTGGTCGAATAGCCCACGCCAGCCCACCCTGCGAAGAATGGCCAATGTGGGCAGAGCTCCAGTGGGCATGCCTTCGCCTGCGGGAGTGCACCCACTTCGCGAGAGTCCGCTCATTCATATGAGGAAGAGAGAGGGAGAGAATGGGGAAAAGACATTGCGAACAAAACACTGTGCTTGGAGCCTCTGCACTGTGGAAGAATAGAAAGAAAGAAAGGCAATGCATTTATATAGCGCCTTTCACGACCACCGGACGTCCCAAAGAGCTTTACAGCCAATGAAGCACTTTTGGAGTGTGGTCACTGCTGTAATGTGGGAAAAGTGGCAGACAATTTGTGCACAGCAAGCTCCCACAAACAGCAATGTGATAATGACCAGATAGTCTGTTTAAGTTATGTTGATTGAGGGATAAATATTGGCCAGTTCGACGGGGATAACTCCCCTGCTGTTCTTTGACAAAGTGCCATGGGATCTTTTACGTCCACCTGAGAGAGCAGACGGGGCCTCGGTTTAACGTCTCATCCGAAAGACGGCAGCTCCGACAGTGCAGCACTCCCTCAGCACTGCACTGGGAGTGTCAGCCTAGATTTTATGCTGAAGCCTCTGGAGCGGGGACTTGAACCCATGACCTTGTGACTCAGAGGCGAGGGTGACAGCCTTAAACGGGATTACACCTGGCGGAAGTAAAAAAAAGAAAGACTTGCATTTATATAGCGCCTTTCACAACCACCGCACGTTTCAAAGCGCTTTGCAGCCAATGAAGTAATTTTGGAGTGTAGTCACTGTTGTAATGTGGGAAACGCAGCAGCCAATTTGCGCACAGCAAGCTCCCACAAACAGCAATGTGATGATGACCAGATAATCTGTTTTTTTGTTATGTTGATTGAGGGATAAATATTGGCCAGGACTGGAGAAAAGCTTGTGTAAATAAGTTGCTGGTGCGAACTCTCAGTTTATATTCCAGTGCTAATAAATGAGTAGAAAGTATGCTTTCATCTTTTCGTAAGTGTCGTAAAAATGTTTTTTAAATCACACAAAACAAAGAACGACTCAAACTAAAATTATTAACTTTACCAGATGTGGCTATGTACAAGAACATGTTTAATGGCCTGTAATTTCATACGCGCCTTTAATATGTCAAGGTGTCACTGCTAGGTTTAACAATTGCTATCGACATGCCCCTCCCCCCCCCTTTAAAAATCAAGTGGTTTCCGTCGTGATCGCTAATGATTTGACTTTCCGTTGATTTCCTTTCAGTTTTTCTGGGTCAGCAGGGAGGGCTGCCCAAAGTGTGTCTGAAGCCGACTAGCAGGGAGGCTTAAGAACATAAGAACGTAAGAAATAGGAGCAGGAGTTGGCCATTTGGCCCCTCGAGCCTGCTCTGCCATTCAATAAGATCATGGCTGACCTGATCAGGGACTCAGCTCCACTTCCCCGCCCGCTCCCCATAATCCTCAACTCCCTTAACGTTCAAAAATCTGTCAATCTCCACCTTAAATATATTCCATGACCCAGCCTCCACAGCTCTCTGGGGTAGAGAATTCCAAAGGTACATGACCTACTGAGAGAAGAAATTACTCCTCATTTCTGTTTTAAATAGGCGACCCCTTATTCTGAAACTATGCCCCCTAGTTCTAGATTCTCCCACGAGGGGAAACATCCTCTCTGCATCTACCCTGTCAAGCCCCCCCCACCCCGCCCCCTCAGAATCTTATATGTTTCAATAAGATCACCTCTCAGTCTTTTAAACTCCAATGAGTACAGGCCCAACCTGCTCAACCTTTCCCCATAAGACAACCCCTTCCTCTTAGAAAGCGAACGCACTTCAGGTTAATTGTGTGCGGTGCTCAAATAAATCCAGTAACACAGTTGAGAGATGACAAGCCTTTCTGAAGCCTTCTGGGTTAATGGCTGCATCTCTATTAATGTTAATTCAGCCCCCATGCTCTGTCAGGCTCAGTAACTCCCACAGCAGTCATCTCCATAGTGTCATCAATGGCTCACGGTTTAAACTACAAGGTGACAAAATGCCACACAAGGGCGTTACATTTAGAAGCCATTCTTTGATCATTACATTTTTTATGAATACGATTTAATACTTTTCAGGATAAATTTTCAAAGCGCCACCCTGGGGCCTAGAAGTGGATTAAAGAAAGAAAGACTTGCATTTATATAGCGCCTTTCATGACCATCGGACGTCTCAAAGCGCTTTACAGCCAATGAAGTACTTTTGAAGTGCAGTCACTATTGTAATGCGGGACACGGGTCAGCCAATTTGCACACAGCAAGCTCAAGATTTTCTGTATTCGATTGAAATGCAAGGCTATATATATATCAAGATTGCAAAGTGCTGCAGTACAGAGGGACCTGGGGGTACTTGTGCATGAAACACAAAAGGTTAGTATGCAGGTACAGCAAGTGATCAGGAAGGCCGATGGAATCTTGGCATTTATTGCAAAGGGGATGGAGTATAAAAGCAGGGAAGTCTTGCTATGGTTGTACAGGATATTGGTGAGGCCACACCTGGAATACTGCGTTACAGTTTTGGTTTCTATATTTATGAAAGGATATATTTGCTTTGGAGGCAGTTCAGAGAAGGTTCACAAGGTTGATTCCGGGGATGAGGGGGTTGACTTATGAAGAAAGGTTGAGTAGGTTAGGCCTCGACTCATTGGAATTCAGAAGAATGAGAGGTGATCTTATCGAAACATATAAGATTATGAGGGGGCTTGACAAAGTGGATGCAGAGAGGATGTTTCCACTGATAGGGGAAACTAGAACTAGGGGGCATAATCTTAGAATAAGGGGCCGCCCATTTAAAGCAGAGATGAGGAGAAATTTCTTCTCTCAGAGGGCCGTAAATCTGTGGAATTCGCTGCCTCAGAGAGCTGTGGAAGCTGGGACATTGAATAAATTTAAGACAGAAATAGACAGTTTCTTGAACAATAGGGGAATAAGGGGTTATGGAGAGCGGGCAGGGGAGTGGACCTGAGTCCATGATCGGACCAGCCATGATCGTATTAAATGGCGGAGCAGGCTCGAGGGGCCATATGGCCTACTCCTGCTCCTATCTCTTATGTTCTTATGAAAGGATGAACAGGCTGGGTTTCTTTTCTCTTGAAAAAAGAAGGCTGAGCGGGTGACCTAATACAGGTCTGTAAAATTCTGAAAGGTTTTGATAGAGCGGATACAGAGAGAACTTGTGGGGAAGAGCATAACTAGAGGCCATCAATATAAGATAGTCACCAAGAAATCCAATCGGGAATTCAGAAGAAACTTCTTTACCCAGAGAGTGGTGAGAATGTGGAACTCGCTAACACAGGGAGTGGTTGAAGTGAATAGTATCGGTGCATTTAAGGGGAGGCTAGACAAGATAGATTTAGAAGAGGAAAGACAGGAGGACATTCAAGTGGAGCATAAACTGGTTGGGCCAAAGGGCCTGTTCCTATGCAATTTTAGAACTTGACTCATTAACTGTTCTTTATTAAAATATCATCAACAAAAATCAGAATAGTCCTGAGGGGTTGTTAATTCCTCAGAGTGGGAGCTAGTTAATCACAGGCTCATTCCCTCCATTCATTATCATTTTTTGCCACTCCAAGAGGAGTAACAGGTAAGGATATATCTCACTGACAATACATAACTCAGTCTGCGGCCCAATACCAATGACAGACAACACATATTTAGCTCAGGGTGAGGCCATTGTCCCGGCGTTGTCAGGATTTGAAGATTCATCTCCAGGAGAAAAATCACAGGAGGCATTGAAAAAACATTGTGTTTCTTTAATTCTCTTTGAACACTTTCATTCAGCAGTTATAAAAAATATTGGCGATGGGGCCCGGAGGAGACCGTTTTGCATAAACATTCAA
The DNA here is from genome assembly GCF_044704955.1 of Pristiophorus japonicus. Taxonomy (NCBI): domain Eukaryota; kingdom Metazoa; phylum Chordata; class Chondrichthyes; family Pristiophoridae; genus Pristiophorus; species Pristiophorus japonicus. The sequence goes on from NC_091995.1 coordinate 85,781,750, forward strand.
GATTAATTCAACAAAGAGTCTGCGACCTTTCCAATTGGCTATGAGAATGCAGTGGCACCTGGAGGATAGACCAATGGCGGGAATGTGGGGGCAGGGCGGTTTGAGGTGCAAGGTCCAGTGACGAAACCTCCAGGAATGGACCCAGCCAGAGTTGGCGACCAAAGCCTGAGGCTTTCTGGTTAGGGCGTCAGGGGAATACTTCCATTCTTTGCTTTCCTTGCTCGTTTATGTCCTTCCCTCCCTTTGCTTCCCCCGCCTCCGATCCTCCTTTTAAATCCACCCCTTGCTGCCCTACAGATATTTTCGGCTGTTGCTGCGATTGGGGAAGAAATCGCAGTTAAGAAAGGTTGAGCAGGTTGGGCCTGTACTCATTGGAGTTTAGAAGACTGAGAGGTGACCTTATTGAAAGGTATAAGACTCTGAGGGGGCTGGATAGGGTAGATGCAGAGAGGATGTTTCCCCTCGTGTGGGGAAACTAGAACTAGGGGGCACAGTTTCAGATTAAGGGGTCGCCCATTTAAAACGGAAATGAGGAGGAATTTCTTCTCTCAGAGGGTCGTGAATCTTTGGAATTCTCTACCCCAGAGAGCTATGGAAGCTGGGTCACTGAATATGTTTAAGGTGGAGATAGACAGATTTTTGAATGAGTCGAGGGTTATGGGGAGCGGGCGGGGAAGTGGAGTTGAGGCCAAGATTAGATCAGCCATGATCTTATTGAATGGCGGAGCAGGCTCGAGGGGCCAAGTGGCCGACTCCTGCTCCTATTTCTTATGTTCTTATGTTTTTATGTAAGACGCTTCCCAAGCGAGTGTTGAGGCCAGTTCGTTAGATATATTCAAAAGGGAGTTAGATGTGGCCCTTATGGCTAAAGGGGTCAGGGGGTATGGAGAGAAAGCAGGAATGGGGTACTGAAGTTGCATGATCAGCCATGATCATATTGAATGGTGGTGCAGGCTCGAAGGGCTGAATGGCCTACTCCTGCACCTACTTTCTATGTTTCTATGTTTCTATGTTCACGCTGGAAGCAGACTGACCTCATTACACGGGAGGTCAGGCAGCAATCGCTCTGGAACCCTACACCAGAGGCACTGAGTCATCTTGTGCATCGTGCTTTAATATTTTCCTAAACACCCTCTAACACGACAGAGAGCTCGGAGATAAATAAACTATAGCGTTTACCAATACTGAGTGGGCAATGGCGGGGGATTATTGAGACCTGATGAGCAAGAATCGACACTTGCTGATGCGGAAGGCCAAGGTGAGACAAAGCGAGAAATATTGGGGTCAGGGTTCAATAGACACATCAATGTGAATCAGATGTCAAAGGCTTGAAGCAGTCGCCAGCTAGTTTACCTCAACAAAGCAGAGCTGAGAGATTGCTTGTTGTAAGAACATAACAACATGAAAAATAGGAGCAGGAGTAGGCCATTTGGCCCCTCGAGCCTGCTCTGCCATTCAATAAGATCACGGCTGATCTGATCATGGACTCAGCTCCACATCCCCGCCCACTCCCCATAACCCTTTACTCCCTTATCGCTCAAAAATCTGTCTATCTCCGCCTTAAATATATTCAATGACCCAGCCTCCACAGCTCTCTGGGGCAGAGAATTCCACAGATTTACAACCCTCAGAGAAGAAATTTCTCCTCATCTCAGTTTTAAATGGGCGGCCCCTTATTCTAAGACTATGTCCCTTAGTTTTAGTTTCCCCTATGAGTGGAAATATCCTCTCTGCATCCACCTTGTCGAGCCCCCTCATTATCTTATATGTTTCGATAAGATCACCTCTCATTCTTCTGAACTCCAATGTGTATAGGCCCAACCTACTCAACTTATCTTCATAAGTCAACCCCCTCATCTCCAAAATCAACCCAATAAACCTTCTCTGAACAGCCTCCAAAGCAAGTATATCCTTCCTTAAATACGGACACCAAAACTGTACGCAGTACTCCAGGTGTGGCCTCACCAATACTCGGTACAGTTGTAGCAGGACTTCTCTGCTTTGATACACTATCCCCCTTGCAATAAAGGCCAACATTCCATTTGCCTTCCTGATTAATTGCTGTACTGCATACTAACTTTTTGTGTTTCATGCACAAAGACCCCCAGGTCTCTCTCTACTGCAGCACATTGCAATTGTCCTCCATTTAAATGATAATTTGTTTTTCTATTATTTCTGCCAAAGTGGATAACCTCACATTTTCCCATCTGCCAAATTTTTGCCCATTCACTTAGCCTGTCTATATCCCTTTGCAGATTGTTTGAGTCCTCCTCACAATTTGCTTTCAAATCTTTGTATTATCAGCAAACTTGGCTACATTACACTTGATCCCATCATCCAAGTCATTAATATAGATTGTAAATAGTTGAGGCCCCAGCACCGATCCCTGCGGCACCCCACTAGTCACTGTTTGCCAACTGGAAAATGACCCATTTATCTCGACTCTCTGTTTTCTGTTAGTTAGCCAATCCTCTATCCATGCTAATGTATTACCCCAAACCCCGTGAACTGTTATCTTGTTGTGGGTGTGATATATTCTCTATGTCATCACAAACACACACTTACAAGGTGGCTCTACAGGAACTTGTCAGGTGACCTAGTCACATGATGCTTGTATTGTACTCACAGCAATGGCTGCATTACGAATGTCAGTGTTCTCGTTCAGGCCAATATCCCCAGCTTCGAAGCACTGACCACACTCGACTTGCTCCGTTGGGCGGACCACATCGTCTGCAAGCTCTCTGCTCGGAACTCCTACACGGCAAGCGAGCCCCAGGTGAGCAGAGGAAACGTTTCACCCTCAAAGCCTCCTTGTTAAAATGCAGCATCCCCACCGACACCTGGGAGTCCCTGGCCAAAGACCGCCCTTAGTGGAAGAAGAGCATCCGGGAGGGGAGGCGCTGAGCACCTCGAGTCTCGTCGCCGAGAGCATGCAGAAAACAAGCGCTGGCAGCAGAAAGGAGCGTGCGGCAAACCAGACTCCCCACCCACCCTTTCCCTCAACCACTGTCTGTCCCACCTGTGACAGAGACTGTAATTCCCACAATGCACAGTACAGCCACCTGAGAACTCACTTTTAGAGTGGAAGCAAGTCTTCCTCCAACTCGAGGGACTGCCTATGATGATGACCACAATAGTCCACTAGGTGGTGCTCTATACTGCACTGGGCAATCCAAACACTGTGCAGAGGGTGAAACATAGACACAAAGGGGGTTAGAAATTAGGCCTTGTTGCGCCTGTTTTTACGCCGCCGAATGGGTGCGACAAGGGCTGATTTCGGGCTTCCAATGACCCGTACTGATAGATGTCCGACCCCCTCATTGTGTCCCCGGCGCCCGCCTAAATCAGGTACCGGGCCCCCTTTCGAATGAGGGGGCCTAACGTCTACATTGCGCCCTCTGGCAGAAATTGGTTTGGGTTCAGCGAAGCGAGATCTGGGGCTTACTCCCCTCAGGACTCTGCAACTTAATCCGCAGCAACAACAACAACAACTTGTATGTATATAGCGCCTTCAAGGTAGTAAAATGTCCCAAGGCACTTCACAGGTGTGTGTTATCAGAGAGCAACCACAAAATTTGACACCGAGCCAAATAAGGAGAAATTAGGGCTGGTGATCAAAAGCTTGGTGAAAGAGATAGGTTTTGAGGAGCACCTTAAAGGAGGAAAGAGAGTTAGAGAGGCGGAGAGGTTTAGGGAGGGAGCTTGGGGTCTCGGCAACAGAAGGCACGGCCACCAATGGTGGAGTGATTAGAATCAGGGATGCTCAAGAGGGCAGAATTAGAGCAACGCAGACATCTTGCAGGGGTTGCGGGGCTGGAGGAGATTACAGTTTCTCCTTATTTACTCTACTGGAAACCCGTTGTGATTTTGAGCAACTCGATCAAATCTCCCCTTAACCTTCTCTGCTCTAAGGAGAACAATCCCAGTTCTCTCCGGTTTCTCCACCTCACGGAAGTTCCTCATTCCTGATCACATTCTCCTAAACCAGCTCGGCACCCTCTCTTAAGATCCCGCTTTTTTTAAGCGCATTTTTTTCCGTGGTTTTTTCTCCCGAGTTTTTTTTCTCATGTTCTTTTTCCGCTTGTTTTTTTTCCCTCTTCTTTTTTCCATGTTTTTTTTCTCCATGTTTTTTTTCCAATATCGGCCAGAACACTCCAGCTGGGGCCTAAGCAGTGTTTCATGTCGCTGCAGGCCACAATGCTGTTGGGGACAAACGTGAACGATTGCCACCAGTGGCCATTTTGTCTCAGCATCGCCTTCTATTTTGACTCTCTTTAACTCTCCTCTCGTCTTGCTAATGCCTTTTCATTTCTCGTTGTCAAGTGGCGCATGGCTCAATCGGCAGCATTCTTGCCTTTGAATTGGCAGGTTGTATTGTGTTCCTAACACAGATGAGACTGCACACAGGGAGGTTAAAGTAACAGTGACCTCAGTCTTTATTAAGACACTCCAGAGTGAGGAACAGGCCTTAGGGGCCGGCTTAGATACAGTGCTCCCAAGGGATGCTGGGATCACTTGGGACTTCAGGGGATGCGCTCCCTGGTGGCGGAACATAGAAACATAGAAACATAGAAAATAGGTGCAGGAGTAGGCCATTCGGCCCTTCGAGCCTGCACCACTATTCAATATGATCATGGCTGATCATTCACCTCAGTACCCCTTTCCTGCTTTCTCTCCATACCCCTTGATCCCTTTAGCCATAAGTGCCATATCTAATTCCCTCTTGAATATATTCAATGAACTGACATCAACAACTCTCTGCGGCAGGGAATTCCACAGGTTAACAACTCTCTGAGTGAAGAAGTTCCTCCTCATCTCAGTCCTAAATGGCCTACCCCTTATCCTAAGACTGTGTCCCCTGGTTCTGGACTTTCCCAACATCGGGAACATTCTTACCACATCTAACCTGTCCAGTCCCGTCAGAATTTTATACGTTTCTATGAGATCCCCTCTCATCCTTCTAAACTCCAGTGTATAAAGGCCCAGTCGATCCAGTCTCTCCTCATATGACAGTCCAGCCATCCCTGGAATCAGTCTGGTAAACCTTCGCTGCACTCCCTCAATAGCAAGAACGTCCTTCCTCAGATTAGGAGACCAAAACTGAACACAATATTCCAGGTGAGGCCTCACCAAGGCCCTGTACAATTGCAGTAAGATCTCCCTGCTCCTATACTCAAATCCCCTTGCTATGAAGGCCAACATGCCATTTTCCTTCTTCACCGCCTGCTGTACTTGCATGCCAACCTTCAATGACTGATGAACCATGACACCCAGGTCTTGTTGCACCTCCCCTTTTCCTAATCTGCCAGCATTCAGATAATATTCTGCCTTCGTGTTTTTGCCACCAAAGTGGATAACCTCACATTTATCCACATTATACTGCATCTGCCATGCATTTGCCCACTCACCTAACCTTCCCAAATCACCCTGCAGCCTCTTAGCATCCTTCTCACAGCTCACATCGCCACCCAGCTTAGTGTCATCTGCAAACTTGGAAATATTACACTCAATTCCTTCATCCAAATCAATAATGTATATTGTAAATAGCTGGGGTCCCAGCACTGAGTCCTGCGGCACTCCACTAGTCACTGCCTCCCATTGGGAGTGCATGCTTTACAGATACACAACATCACTCCCCACCAAAGTCAAAGTAAAAACTATTTACAAGGTGAGGCGGTCGGGAGCCTTTCTTTCCCTGATGGACCGCCTCGGTACAAATGTCTGTTCTGGTGTGTTGGCTGTGCCCTCGTTGGGCTGGCGTGTTGTTGGCTCTGCAGGGCTGCTGGGTGAGCCTGGCCTTGCTGGGCTGTTAGGTGTGATGGGTTAGATTTCCTGGTCCGGGGTGGTGTCGTTGATCCTTTGGGTGTGTGTTGTGGGCTCGAAAAAGGTGGTGTCTGCTGTGGGTTGTTCAGGACAGTCTGTGAACCGCAGCCTCATTTGGTCCAGGTGCTTTCTGCAAATTTGTCCATTGTCTAGTTTGACGACAAACACCCTACTCCCTTCTTTAGTTATCACCATGTCCGCGATCCATTTGGGACCATGTCCATAGTTTAGCACATATACAGGGTAATTCAGATCAATTTCCCGTGACACAATGGCGCGACCATCATTTACATTTTGTTGCTGCCACCTGCTCTCTACCTGATCATGCAGGTTGGGGTGAACCAGCGAGAGTCTGGTTTTAAGTATCCTTTTCATGAGTAGGTCAGCCGGGGGTACCCCTGTGAGCGAGTGGGGTTGCGTGCGGTAGCTGAGCAGTACTCGGGACAAGTGGGCTTGAAGTGAGCCGTCTCTGACTCGATTAAGGCTCTGTTTGATGGTTTGTACTGCCCGCTCTGCCTGCCCATTGGAGGCTGGTTTAAACGGGGCCGAGGTGACATGTTTGATCACATTGCGGGTCATTAATTCTCTAAATTCGGCACTGGTGAAACAAGGCCCGTTGTCACTGACCAGTATGTCAGGTAGGCCGTGGGTGGCAAACATGGCTCTCAGGCTTTCAATGGTGGCGGTGGCGGTGCTTCCTGACATTATTTCACATTCAATCCATTTTGAAAAAGCATCCACCACCACCAGGAATATTTTACCGAGAAACGGGCCTGTATAGTTGACATGGATTCTCGACCATGGTCTGGAGGGCCAGGACCACAAACTTAGTGGTGCATCTCTGGGCACGTTGGTCAACTGAGCACACACAATGCATTGCCGTACACAGGACTCTAAGTCAGAGTCGATACCGGGCCACCACACGTGAGATCTGGCTATCGCTTTCATCATTACTATACCCGGGTGTGTGCTGTGGAGATCCGAGATGAACGTCTCTGTAAAGTCCTGTCCCCTCAGTACAGATTCACACGAGGCATATAGTGAAGTCAAGGTCACTCTGGACCTGCACCTTAATTTCACAGCTCTGGAATGCTGCACTTGACTGAGACCTGTCCTTATATACCTGTCTCTTGCAAGTGCACCCCTGGTGGTAATGTATTCTGGTGGTTACAGGTCATATCTTATTACAGTCATGTATAGCATGTTAGGATACAGTTATATATAATAATGTAAGATACATGACATCACCCTCCCCCAAGGTCTTATTGTCTTTATAGGTTCAGTTTCTCAGGTGGTCTACGCTCTCGCGTGGAGCGTCTGAGTTGTGGTTCAGTTGTTTGCCTTGGTGTCTGTTTTTCTTTGGGTATGGTTGCTGGTATCTCGCCTGGGCTGTCTGTTTCGATTGGTGTGATTGTTGTTGACTCGCCTGGGCTGTCTGTTGGGATTGCCTTTTCCTCAGGTTGTTCCCTCTGTCTGTCCACCAGGTGTGGTGCGAGTTCCACATTGTAGTCTGCCTCTGGTTCCGCAGTGTTGTTGGTAAATCTGCTTTTGACTTGGTCTACATGCCTCCGGCAGGTTTTGTCATTGTCCATTTGTACTACCAGTAGCCTGTTTCCTTCCTTGCCCGTTACTGTCCCTGCAAGCCATTTGGGACGCCTGCCATAGTTTAGTACAAACACTTTGTCCCCTATATCTTTCCATCTCCCCCTCAAATTTCTGTCATGGTACTCAGTCAGCTTACGGCGCTTTGCCTCAACGATTTCGTGCATGTCTGGGAGGATTAATGAGAGCCTTGTCTTTAAAGTCCTTTTCATCAACAGTTGCGCGGGGAGGATCCCAGTCAATGAGTGCGGACGAGATCTGTATGCCAGCAGCAGTCACGACAGGTGACCCTGCAGCGTGGACCTTGGATTTTAAGCATGCCTTGTTTAATGATTTGCACTGCTCTCTCCGCCTAGCCGTTGGAGGCCAGCTTGAACGGTGCCGTCTTGACGTGATTTATGCCGTGGTCAATTATAAAATCTTGGAATTCTGCGCTGGTGAAGCACGGACCATTGTCACTGACCAATATGTCAGGGATTCCGTGGGTTGCAAACATGGTTGCGAGGCTCTCCACAGTGGTGGAGGTTGTGTTCGAGTTTAAAATGGTGCATTCGATCCACTTTGAAAATGCATCGACAACTACGAGGAACATTTTGCCCATGAATGGGCCTGCATAGTCTACGTGCACCCGCGATCACGGTTTGGTAGGCCAGGGCCAGGGGCTCAGGGGAGCCTCCCTGGGGGCATTGCTGAGTTGGGCACAAATGGTGCACCTTCGGACGCAGAACTCCAAGTCCGCGTCAATACCAGGCCACCAGACGTGGGATCTGGCTATGGCCTTCATGAGAATGATCCCCGGGTGCTCGCGGTGGAGCTCCCGGACAAATGCCTCTCTGCCTCACAGAGGCATGACTACTCGGCTGCCCCACATCAGGCAGTCTGCTTGTAGTGATAGCTCATGTATGCGCCTGTGAAAGGGTTTTAATTCCTCGGGCAGGCATCGCGAGCCTCTGCCCAGTCACCGGTTAGGACACATCTTTTTACTAAGGATAACGTGGGGTCGCTGGCCATCCAGGCTCTGATTTGGCGAGCTGTCATGGGCGAACCTGTGGACTCAAAGGCATTGATTGCCATGACTATCTCACAGTCCTGTTCATCAGCCCCTTCCATGGTCGCCAGGGTAGCCTGCTGAGCGCGTTGGCACAGTTGTCTGTGCCTGGTCTGTGCCTTATGGTATAGTCGTAGGACGTCAGCATGAGTGCCCACTGTTGAATTCGCGCCGAGGCGTTGGCGTTTATTGCCTTTGCTCTCGGATAGGAGGGACATGAGGGGCTTGTGGTCGATTTCTAACGCGAACTTAGCTCCGAAAAGGTATTAGTGCATCTTTTTGACACCGTACACGCACGCGAGCGCCTCTTTCTCTACCATTCTGTACCCGCGCTCCGCCCGCGAAAGTGACCTGGAGGCATAAGCTATGGGTTTGCCCGCACTATTGACATGTTGCAAAATGCACCCGACCCCATACGTTGATGCATCGCATGTGAGAACTAGCTTTTTACCTGGGTCAAAGAAAGTCAAAACACTGTTGGAACACAGAAGGTTGCGTGCCTTATTGAAAGCGCGTTCATGGGCGTCCCCCCAAAACCAATCAAACCCCTTCCTGAGTAGCACATGGAGAGGCTCCAGCAGCGTGCTTAAGTTCTGCATAAAGTTCCCAAAGTAATTGAGTAGCCCGAGAAAGGCGCGCAGTTCTGAGACATTCCGGGGCCTGGGTGCCAGACTAATTGCTTTTGTTTTGGACTCTGTTGGACGGATTCCATCAGCGGCAATCCTTCTGCCCAAAAATACAACCTCGGGTGCGAGAAACAGGCAATTGGATTTATAGACTCGTAGGCCTACCCGATCCAACCGCTTTAGTACTTCCTCCAAATTACGGAGATAGGAGTTGGTGTCCCTGCCCGTGATAAGTATGTCGTCTTGAAATACAATCGTCCCCGGGATGGACTTGAGCAGACTCTCCATGTTGCGCTGGAATATAGCAGCTGGTGACCTGATGCCGAATGGACATCGATTGTACATGAAAAGGCCTCGATGTGTGTTGGTGGTGGTGAGTAGCTTGCATTCCTCGGTCAATTCTTGCGTCATATATGCAGATGTAATTTTGAGAAAAGTTTACCTCCAGCCAATGTGGCAAATAAGTCCTCCGCTCTGGGCAGCGGGTACTGGTCCTGTAGGGAGACTCTGTTTATGGTAGATTTGTAGTCCCCACAGATTAGTACAGATCCATCAGGCTTCATGACTGGGACGATGGGACTTGCCCAGTCGCTAAATTCCACAGGTGATATAATGCCTTCCCGCAGAAGCCTGTCTAGTTCGTGTTCAATCTTTTCCTTCATCACATAGGGTACAGCTCTGGCCTTGTGATGGACCGGTCTAGCATCCTGTGTCATGTAGATTTTGACTTTGGCCCCTTTGAAAGTGCCCACACCTGGCTGAAAGAGATGTTCAAATCGCTTTATAACTGTTGAGCAGGAGGTCCGTTCCTCTAATGACATGGCATGGACATCGTCCCATTTCCAGTTTAGTTTTGCCAGCCAGCTTCTCCCCAGCAGTGCTGGGGGGTCTCCGGGGACAATCCACAGAGGAAGTCGGTTCACTGTCCCTTTGTGTGTGACGGAGAGCATGGCGCTGCCGAGGACTGGGACGATTTCTTTGGTATAGGTCCTTAGTTTGGTGTCGACCCTTGTGAGTTTTGGTCTGTCTCTTTTATGCGGCCACAGTTGTTCAACTTGTTGAGCGCCCATGAGAGATGGACTCGCTCCCGTATCCAGCTCCATGTTGACAGATATCCCGTTGAGTCGGACCCTCATCATTATCGGAGGCGTCCTGTCGTAGGAGCAGTGGCCATTGATCGTTTTGACCCGCTGTACATCGGTGTCCCGGGTACTGTCCTCACCGTCTTCTGGTCCGCTTTCCGACCCATCCGATTCGTATACCAGCCGAGCTGCCATTTTTTTACACATGTGGGCCAAATGCCCTGTATATTCACAATTCCTGCAACCAGCCTGCTGAAATCGGCATTCCCTTGACGAATGCCCACCCCCACACCTCCAGCACAGACTGCTTGCAAAGAATGAGCTGCGTCTGGCTGATCTCTCTTGAGCTTCTCTCAGTTTGTAGTTGATTGCTCGCATTGTGGGTTGATGAGGTGTGAACGGCCGTTCCTGTGGCTCTTGATGGCTTCTGTTGCCACTGCTTGCTGTCGAAAGCCTGTTCTGCCGGTTTTGTCTGTGTGTGGGGGTAGCAGCTTGTTTAATGCTGTGAACTTCTTGTTCCATTATTTCGTTAGTTGTCGTTTATGCATTGTAAATCAACCTCGTTTCTTCTTCCCCTACCAAGAATGTCTGTGCAACCAGTGCTGCTGCCTCTAAGGTCAGGTTCTTGGTCTCTATGAGCTTTCGGAATATGCCTGCGTGGCCTATTCCTTCAGTGAAAAAGTCCCTCAGCATTTCTCTCCTCAGTTCATCGGAGAACTCACATAAACTAGCCAACCTCCGAAGTTCCGCCACAAAGTCGGGTATGCTCTGGCCCACACAGCGTCTGTAGTTGTAGAACCTGTGTCTGGCCATGTGTAGGCTGCTCGCTGGCTTCAGCTGGTCTCTTACCAGTGTGCTCAATTCTTCAAATGACTTGCTTGCTGGTTTCTCGGGTGCCAACAGATCCTTCATTAAAGCGTATGTTTTCGAGTCACAGCTGGTCAAGAGATGGGCTCTTCTCTTGTCTGCCTTATCGTCGCCTAACCAGTCTTTGGTTACAAAGCTTTGCTGGAGCCTTTCTATAAAGTCCTCCCAATTGTCTCCAGCATTGTATTTTTCATCTGATCCGTTGTTCGTCATTCTGTGGATTCTGTAATCCCGTAACCTGTCGCCACTGTAAAGTCCTGTCCCCTCAGTACAGATTCACACGAGGCATGTAGTGAAGTCAAGGTCACTCTGGACCTGCACCTTTATTTCACAGCCCTGGAATGCTGCACTTGCCTGAGACCTGTCCTTATATAACTGTCTCTTGCAAGTGCACCCCTGGTGGTAAGGTATGCTGGTGGTTACAGGTCATATCTTATTACAGTCATGTATAGCATGTTGGGATACAGTTATATATAATAATGTAAGATACATGACAGTCTCCCTGCTCTTTTTGGGTAGCACTACGCAGTTACCCCACAACAGGCAGTCTGCCTGAATGGACAGCTCGTCCTTTCGCCACTGGAATTGTTTGATTAGCTCTTGCATTTCAACGGGGATGCTGGCCCAGCTCCCATGCAGTACACAGTTTTTTACTAGGGACAGCAGAGGATCTTGGCTGGTCCAAGTCCTAATCTGGCAGGCCGTGACAGGTGATTTATCATTTTCAAACGCTTCCATGACCATCAACAAGTCTGCGGTCTGCGCCACCATCAACAAGTTTGCAGGCTGCGCCATTTCCACCCACGTGGTGGGCAATGGCAGCCGACTGAGAGCACCCGCACAGTTCTCGGTGCCTGGCCTGTGGCGGATGGTATAGTTATATGCTGATAGCGCGAGTGCCCACCTTTGTATGCGGGCTGAAGCATTTGTATTTATCCCCTTGTTTTCAGCGAACAGGGATACGAGGAGCTTGTGATCGGTTTCCAGCTCAAATTTGAGGCCAAACAGGTACTGATGCATTTTCTTTACCCCGAACACACATGCTAATGACTCTTTCTCAATTATGCTGTAGTCCCTCTTGGCCTTAGACAAGCTCCTGGAGGCATAGGCAACAGGTTGCAACTTCCCTGCAATGTTAGCTTGTTGTAATACACACCCGACTCCATACGACGACGCATCACATGCTAGCACAAGTCTTTTACACCGGTTATACAATATAAGCAGCTTGTTGAAGCATAAAATGTTTCTGGCTTTCTCAAAAGCAATCACTTGTTTTTTTTCCCCATCCCCAGTTCTCACCTTTATGCAACAACACATGTAGGGGCTCTAGCAGGGTGCTTAACCCCGGTCGGAAATTACCAAAATAGTTGAGGAGTCCCAGGAACGACCGAAGCTCCGTGACGTTCTGTGGCCTGGGCGCATTCCTGATAGCCTCTGTCTTGGCGTCTGTGGGCCAAATGCCGTCCGCCGCGATCTTTCTCCCCAAAAACTCCACTTCTGTTGCCAATAAGACTCATTTTGACCTCTTCAGCCGCAGCCCGACGCAATCCAGTCGCTGGAGGACCTCCTCCAGGTTTTGTAGGTGCTCGACGGTGTCCCGACCCGTGACCAATATGTCGTCCTGAAAAATCACCATGCGTGGTACCGTTTTGAGTCGGCTCTCCATGTTTCTCTGGAAGATTGCTGCAGCCGATCGAATTCCAAATGGGCATCTGTTGTAGATGAACAGTCCCTGTGCGTGTTGATGCAGGTGAGGCCCTTCGAAGACTCCTCCAGCTCCTGCGTTATGTAGGCCAAAGTCAGGTCGAGCTTGGTGAACGTCTTGCCTCCTGCCAGCGTAGCAAATAGGTCGTCTGCCTTAGATAGCGGGTATTGGTCCTGTAGCGAGAAATGATTAATAGTTACTATAGCCCCAAATCCTGACTTTTGAGTACTGGAACAATTGGGCTGGCCCACTCGCTGAATTCCACTGGGGAGATGATGCCCTTGCGTTGCAGCCTGTCCAACTCGATTTCCACTCTGACCCTCATCATGTGAGGTACCGCTCGTGCCTTGTGGTGAATGGGTCGTGCCTCTGGGACCAAGTGGATCTGCACCATCACCCCGGAAAAGTTTCCAATGCCTGGCTCAAAAAGGGAAGGAAATTTGTTAAGAACCTGGGTACATGAGGCCTCATCGACATGTGATAGTGCTCGGATGTCATCCTAGTTCCATCGGATTTTGCCCAGCCAGCTCCTTCCAAGCAGTGTGGGGCCATCGCCCGGGACAATCCAGAGAGGCAGTTCGTGCACCGTGCCCTCGTAGGTGACATTGACCATGGCCCTGCCCAGGACAGTGATAAGCCCTTTGGTATACGTTCTCAGTTTCGTATGGATGGGGCTCAGGGCTGGTCTGAGTGCCTTGTTGCACCAGTCTCTCAAACATCTTTTGACTCATGATGGATTAGCTAGCGCCAGTGTCCAGTTCCATGGCTACGGGCAAGCCATTCAATTTTACATTTAGCATTATAGGTGGACATTTCGTCGAAAATGTGTGCACCCCATGTACTTCAGCATCTGCCTCCTCTCTCTGAGGCTCGCAATTGCTTTGATCCACCATGGACCGATCTTCCTCTGCCACGTGGTGGTTAGCAGGTTTTGCAGAGCTTGCTACTCATCTGCAAGCTCGTTGGAAGTGTCCTATTGTTCCACAGGTCTTGCAAACATACCCTTTGAGGCGGCATGAATAGGCAGAATGGAACCACCATAACGCCAACAAGGTGTGAATTGCCTTGCATTCATTCTTTGTTGCGGACTCTGAGTCATCTGAGTCACCTGAAGCCTGCTGGCAGTTGCAGACTCGTGGTTTCTTCCCTGTACATTTCTGTTCGCAAACACAGTTCCAGTTAATTTATGAACATTGCTAGCACTTGTGTGCTGAGAGATTTGTTTGGTGTTATCACTGGTGGACATAAACACCTGTGTTATTGCAATGGCCTTACTGAGGGTCGATGTCTCTACAGTCAAAAGTTTTCATAGGATGGTCTCGTGGCCAATGCCCAGTACAAAAAAATCTTTGAGCATTTGCTCCAGGTAGCCATCAATCTCATATTGTCCTGCAAGTCGCCTTAGCTCGGTGATGTAACTCCGATGGAGTTCCGAGTAGAGTACTTGCTTTGGGAGTCTTGTGTCAGGCATGAGAACAATGTGGCCCGCCCAACATAGCTGGTCGAGTGTGGTCAGTGCTTCGATGCAGGGGATGTTGGCCTGGTCGAGGGCGATAACGTTGATGCGTCTTTCCATCCAGGAGACTTGCAGGATCTTGTGGAGACATCGTTGCTGGTATTTCTCCAACGATTTGAGGTGTTTACTGCATGTGGTCAATGTCTCTGAGCCATACAGGAGGGTGGGTATCACTACAGCCCTATAGACCATGAGCATGCTGGCAGATCTGCGGGCCTGATCTTCGAACACTCTTTTCCTCAAGTGGCTGAAGGCTGCGCTGGTGCACTGGAGGCGGTGTTGAATCTCATCATCGATGTCTGCCCTTGCTGATAATAGGCTCCCGAGGTGTGGAAAGTGGTCCATGTTGTCCAGGGTCGCGCCATGGACCTTGATAACTGACGGGCAGTAGGAAATAGGAGTAGGCTTGATTTGGGAGTCTTGTGTCAGGCATGCGAACAATATGGCCCGCCCAACGGAGCTGGTCAAGTGTGGTCAGTGCTTCGATGCAGCGGATGTTGGCCTGATCGAGGGCGCTAACGTTGGCCCCTCGAGCCTGCTCCGCCATTCAATAAGATCATGGCTGATCTTCGACCTCAACTCCACTTTCCCGCCCGATCTCCATATACCTTGATTCCCCTGGACCCCCAAAATCTGTTGATCTCAGGCTTGAATATATTCAGAGACTCAGCATCCAACAGCCCTCTGTATCATGTAAAGAACCCATGAAGCAAATACATTACAATTTGGCTGGACGTAAAAGAACACATGACATTATTCAAAGAAGAGTAGAAACATCTCCCGGAACCCTGACTAACTTGGATAAAAAAACTCAGATGAATCTGTCTTTAATCTTATTGCTGTTTATGGAGTATTAATGTGAGCAAGGTGGCTGCCATGGTAAGTTGCATGATAATAGTAACTGTACTACAAAGCAGTTCATTGCGTGCAAAATACTTCCGAATGTTTTTGAGAGATATGGTAAGGTGCCAAGTAAATTCAAGATTTTTCTTTTACATCTTAAAGCAGTACCCCATGTCACAGAACTCCATTCGGATTCATCAAGGCTATAAATCTGTTGTTGCATGAGCCTGACACTACCCGTTTCATCCTAAATTACCTTTTAATCCGTTGCTCAATACTGCAGAAACCTCATACTACAACTCGAAAGACCCAATCTGGGAAGAAACCAGTTTTAGTTCCTGCACGTTCCTTCAATGAACCATAAAAGTGATTTGATTCGTCGAAATCCAAAATGTTTGCTTGTGTGCAGCGCTGCCATTCAGAAGGATAAACAGCATTAAAAATAAATATTAATTATTAAATAAAATAAAATAAATAAAATATTTAAATAATAATAATTAATAATAACTTTAATTTATATAGCACCTTTAATGTAGTAAAACGTCCCAAGGTGCTTCACAACAATTTTACAACACGTTAGATATTGACCATTGAGGGAGAGAGAAAAAGCGTGAGAACAAAGTGTAAAAGATGTTTAAGGCTCGGATCCGAAGCGGCAGCCAAAATACGCTCGCAGATAGACATTGGTGAAAAAACTAAAAATAAAGAAATTCAAATTGCATTGTAAATAATACAATAAGAAATATACAATAGTAAAATCAGTATAATAAAGATTAATTATAATTTAACAAAATTAAATAATATATGCCATAATTATAAATTAAGTTAAAATTAGAAAATCAGCAATTGATTCAAATTAAATCAGTTATTAGCTATCTTTAAGATTCATTCCCTGTCCAGTGATTCAATTAATCTGGAAGAACCAATCACTGTCCTCCATCCTTGTGATGCCATAATTTTATTACTTTTTATTTCTTATTTTTTCACCTTGATAGGACCTGTAATAGCTCCAGGCTGCAGCTGCCTCCGCTGTCATGGAGATGCTGATGTTTAAATCTCCCCCCAGCTGCTCCAGGCTCGAGCTGCCTCCATTGTCAGGGCGACACTGATGTTTAAATTTCCCTCCAGCTGCTCCAGACTCCAGCTGCCTCCGTTGTCAGGGAGACGCTGATGTTTAAATCTCCCTCCAGCTGCTTCAGGCTGCAAGTGTGGTTTGTGTTCCGGGTTTGTTTATTATAGTAACAGTGTACGCATGCAGAAAACGGTATCTAGGCAGCCATCTTGAAATCTGGGCGGCCATCTTGAAATCCCGTTGGCCAACTTGTCGCCTTGGGTGGCCGTCTTGGAATTCACTGCCTCACTGTGCCGAGGGAGAAATTTTGAGGTGACATTTTTCTCAGGATTAACTCTAATTGATGCTTAGGCAATTAGAGAAGGCAGGTGTATATTAATTCTCCAGTTTCACGGCGCTCGTCAAAGCAGTCGTCCATAATGTATTCTTAAAATTGACTAACTCTAACATCATGTAGATTAATTCAGCCAAGCGGTTTCATTAATCTCCATCTGTGCGGGAACTTGCTAAACCCAATTTAAGATTGAGAATTTTCTGTAGGATGTTAACATTGCTGTAGTCCGGTCTCTATGGTGAGTGCTTAAAATCACTACTTTTTAGATTGAGTTAATGTACGTGGGCAGTGTGTGGGCGAAGTTTATTTGTCTCTAATCAGTTGCAATGGAACTCAAACCTTCTTGCAGATCCTTCCCCCGTTCGTCTGCAGTTTTAAGTCAATTCTGTTTTTTTTTCAAATGATTAACAAACAATTATGGTAATCTTGCTTTCTTCACGGAGCTCAGAGAGGGTGCATATGGTAACGTAACTTATCCTCTTGTTTCCTTAGAGCTCAGTGGATATTTGCCTGTAACTGTGCGACTGTGGGCCAGAATTCATATCACGGGACCCCCCCCTGCAGTCAGACATTGGTAGAATGAGGTATTTCTCATCCAGCTGCCCTAGTGGGTCTTTGAACCTCAAATCCAGATGGAATAAAGGTCAGCTTTTCCTGCTGTCTGTGCAGATTCGATATCAAATCACTTTTAACAGCTCCAACCATTCATTTGGCAATTCCCCTCATTTGGCAAGCTTGCTTTACAGAGGTTGCAGGGTGACTGGTGTAGGAAATAGTACTGGCAGACTGGCACATTAGATGCCAATCAGAGACTTGAGCACATGATCATACCATATAGGCAGTCACTCAAAATCGAGGAAGACTTGCTTCCACTCTAAAAGTGAGTTCTCAGGTGACTGTACAGTCCAATACGGGAATTACAGTCTCTGTCACAGGTGGGACAGACAGTGGTTGAAGGAAAGGGTGGGTGGGGAGTCTGGTTTGCCGCACGCTCCTTCTACTGCCTGTGCTTGTTTACTGCATACTCTCGGCGACGAGACTCGAGGAGCTCAGCGGCCTCCCGGATGCACTTCCTCCACTTAGGGCGGTCTTTGGCCAGGGACTCCCAGGTGTCGATGGGGATGTTGCATTTTATCAAGGAGGCTTTGAGGGTGTCCTTGAAACGTTTCCTCTGCCCATCTTGGGCTCGCTTGCCGTGAGGGAGTTCCGAGTAGAGCGCTTGCTTTGGGAGTCTTGTGTCAGGCATGCGAACATTGAGCACATAAATCGCGGCTGACACGGCAATGCAATGCTGAGGGAGTGCTGTCCCGTCTGAGGTGCCGTTGCTCAGATGAGACATAAAACCGAGACCCCGTTGCTCTCTCAAGTGGACTTAAAATTTCTCATGGTTTTCGTAGAAGAGCAGGGGAATACTCTCCATAGTCCTGGCCAATAGTTATAAAAGAAGAGGTGAGCATGCTGCCCACTGAGTTCCAGCTGACACATATGTATCCCTCAACCAACAGATGATCTGGGTCGTTATCACATTGCTGCTTGTGGGAGCTTGCTGTGCGCAAATTGGCAGCCGCGTTTCCCACATTACAACAGTGACTACACTTTGTGTGCTTGTGATTATCACTGAGGATAAAAGATCATAGGGTCATAGAATGATGCAGCGCAGAAGGAGGCCATTCGGCCCATCGTGCCTGTGAAAGAACGATCCCACTTCCCTGCTCTTTCTTCGTAGCCCTGCAAATTTCTCCTTTTCAAATATTTCTCTGAGTCCCCTTTTGAAAGTTACTCTTGAATCTGCTCCCACCGCCCTTTCAGGCAGCGCGTTTCCAGATCACAACAACTCGCTGCGAAAATAAGTCTTGCCTTACGTCCCTTCTGGTTATTTCACCAATGACCTTAAATCTGTGTCCTCTAGTTATTGACCACATGGATAGCACTGAGGATCCTGTTAACCATCGGTGACCAGCAGCAAACAGAGTTTCTTGAAGCTCATAAAAACATATTTGCGATCAACCATAGGAGACGACAGGCTATCATCCCTGGTCATCCTGTCTATCGAGCATCAGGTGGCTCAAAATAACTTGGCAAACACAGATTTTTTTATTTGTTACTGATCAGTAAAGGGCTGGATTTTCGGTTGTCTAACGCCTCAGTTAGTGGCCAGAGGCCGTTACAAAGGCCTTTGACACTGTTAACCGCGAGGGTCTATGGAGCGTCCTCCTCCGTTTCGGCTGCCCCCAAAAGTTCATCACCATTCTCCACCTGCTCCATGACGACATGCAGGCCGTGATCCTTACCAACGGATCCACCACAGACCCAATCCACGTCCGGACTGGGGTCAAACAGGGCTGCGTCATCGCCCCCAACCCTCTTCTCAATCTTCCTCGCTGCCATGCTCCACCTCACGGACAACAAGCTCCCCGCTGGAGTGGAACTAAACTATAGAACCAGTGAGAACCTGTTCAACCTTCGCCGTCTCCAGGCCAGGTTCCAGACCACCCCAACCTCTGTCGCCGAGCTACAGTACGCGGACGACACCTGCGCCTGCGCACATACCGAGGCTGAACTCCAGGACATAGTCGATGTATTTACTGAGGCATACGAAAGCCTGGGCCTTACGTGTGGTGTATGCAGCACACAAATCACTGACTCCACACGGTCAGGTGTTAATCTAACTGCTGTGACCTTCGTCCTTTATTGTTCAGTTCCAGAGTGCCTCTCAGGTGTGGTAGTCAGCCTTTTATAGTGCCTGTTGCAGGTACTTCCAGGTTTCCCACCACAGCGCCCTCTGTGGTGTACCATTGTGCTTATATTACATTTAAGGTACCATGACGATACACACATCAATACATAACATTACGCTAAACATCCGTAAGACAAAGGTCCTCCACCAGTCTGTCCTCGCCGCACAGCACTGCCCCCCAGTCATCAAGATCCATGGCATGGCCCTGGACAACGTGGACCACTTCCCACATCTTGGGAGCCTCTTATCAACAAGAGCAGACATTGACGACAAGATTCAACATCGCCTCCAGTGCGCCAGTGCAACCGTCGGCCGCCTGAGGAAAAGAGTGTTCGAAGACCAGACCTTCAAAACTGCCACCAAGCTCATGGTCTATAGGGCTGTAGTAATACCCGCCCTCCTGTATGGCATGGACCATCTACAGTCGCTGGAGAAATACGACCAACGATGTCTTTGCAAGATCCTACAAATCCCCTGGGAGGACAGACCACCAACATTAGCGTCCTCGACCAGGCCAATATCCCCAGCATCAAAGCACTGACCACACTTGATCAGCTCCACTGGGCAGGCCACATTGTTCGCAGGCCAGACACGAGACTCCCAAAGAAAGCGCTCTACTCGGAACTCCTTCACGGCAAACGAGCCAAAGGTGGGCAGAGGAAACGTTACAAGGACACTCTCAAAGCCTCCCTGATAAAGTGCAACATCCCCACCGACACCTGGGAGTCCCTGGCCAAAGACCAGACCGCCCTAAGTGGAGGAAGTGCATCCGGGAGGCTGCTGAGCACCTCGAGTCTCATTGCCGAGAGCATGCAGAAACCAAGCGCAGGCAGTGGAAGGAGCATGTGGCAAACCTGTCCCACCCACCCTTATCCTCAACGACTATCTGTCCATCCTGTGGTTCTCATATTGTACTGTTCAGCCACCTAAGGACTCATTTTAAGAGTGGGAGCAAGTCTTCCTCGATTCCGAGGGACTGCCGATGATGATAGCAGCCAGAGGGGGCGTTAATGGAGCGTAAGAGGTTCCAAACCTGGAGTGCAGTGTTTAGGGCCCTGACCGAAAATTCATTAGAGGCTCACCGGGGGCACATTCCAGCAGCGCCTGGCTGATGACAATCAGTGCGGTCCTGACGTATTCCTGGTGCAATGCCTGGCCACCCCACATCCAGTCTATTCCTACCCTTCACATAGTTTAAACCGATTGTTCTGGTTCTCCTCAATCGGTCCCAATGGCATCATGGTAGTGTAGTGGTTCTGTTACTAGACCAGAGGTCTAGATTAATGATCTGGAGACATGAATTCAAATCCCACCACGGCAGCTGGGGAATTTAACTTCAGTTAATCAACTACATTTGGAATTAAAAAGCTAGTATTATTAATGGTGACCATGAAACTTCCGGATTGTCAGGAAAACCCATCTGGTTCACTAATGTCATTTAGGGAAGGAAATCTGCTGTCCTTACCCGGTCTGGGCCTATATGTGACTCCAGACCCACAGCAATGTGGTTGACTCTGAAATGGCCCAGCGAGCCACTCAGTTGTACCAAACCGCTCCGACAAAGTCAGCACTGTGGGAGCACCTTCACCACACGGACTGCAGCGGTTCAAGAAGGCGGCTCACCACCACCTTCTCAAGGGGTAATTAGGGATGGGCAATAAATGCCGGCCTTGCCAGCGATCCCGTGAACGAATAAATAAACACATTAAAATAAAAATCATCTATCTCCAGCCCTCGCATTATTTGATGCACTAAGTTGGTGCACAACCACTTCACATCCTGGTGCGTTGAGAGGGCCCCTACTCTGCCTGGTCGCTGCCCGCCGACTTTTCACAGAAAGATCGTGTGCGGGCATGTCAGATGAGAACAATATCTGGCCCATCTACAAAGAATCATAAAAGTTTACAGCACAGAAGGAGGCCATTTCGGCCCATCGTGTCCGCGCCGGCCGACAAAGAGCTATCCAGTCTCATCCTACTTTCCAGCTCTCGGTCCGTAGCCCTGTAGGTTACGGCACTTCAAGTGCACATCCAAGTACTTTTTAAATGTGACGAGGGTTTCTGCCTCTACCACCCTTTCAGGCCGTGAGTTCTGGGTGAAACAATAGCCCCTCAAATCCCCTCTAAACCTCCTACAGTACCAATTATTTTAAAGCTCTGCCCCCCTGGTTGTTGACCCCTCTGCTAAGGGAAATAGGCCCTTCCTATCCACTCTATCTAGGCCTCTTACAAATTTATACACCTCAATGAGGTCTCCCTGGGAGATCTACGATGCCTCCCATGTCAAATTGCCTACTGATGCTCACTGGGTTGGCTTGACCACTTGGGTAGGGTAGCAGAGTGCAGCCAGCGCCCTTGGCATTGCACCACAGCAAGGGCTGAGGAGAGGAGGGGAGGGGAGGGCGCTGTGCGATGAGAAAGGTGAACATGATGAACAGGCCTTCACTCAGTTTGGTTTCAGCCCGGCTGGATTGGTGAGGGTGATACTGTCAAGTGGAGGCAGCAGCCTGAGCTAATGTACTTAAGGTACATTACTTACCCTTTTTCTAAATTATTGGAAATGTCAAGGCCACTGATAATTTCTCCCTTGAAAAGACATTAAGTCCCATTCAGTGGATTTTGACACCTGTTCTCAGGAACCCTTCAGGCAGCTATGTTGCCATGGAAACAAGATATTATTTGTGCCTTAGCATGTCCACAGTATTTGTTGAGGCAACAAAACAACGGAACTTAATCCATTCTTCCCCTCCCTTCCCTCCCTTTCCTTTCTTCCAATCCCCTCCTACCTTCCAAACCCTTCTCCTCCTCTCTCATCCCTTTCCTTCCTCCCAATCCCCTCCTCTCCATCCTCTTGCTTCCTCCTTCCTCCCCCTACCCTTCCCTCCTACACACTCACTCCATCTCCTTCCTCTCCCTCCCTCCTCCACCCTTCACTTCCCTCCTCCACCCCTACCCCATCTTCCTCCTTCCCTCCTCCACCCCTTCCCTCCTTCCTCCCACACCCTCCCCTTCCCCCTTCCCTCTTTCCCCCTCACCTCCTTCCTCCCCCCTTTCTTCCTCCTCCACCTTCCCCTTCCCTCTCTCCCCCCCCCCACCTCCTTCCTTTCTTCCCCTCCCCTCCCCTCCCACACCCTCTGAACATCCCTAGAACAAATGGAAAGTTGTGGAATGGGTCTTGAAATTACAACCTTCTGCCCTAAAGGCGCCGGCACTCCAGAGTGTAGGAGGGAAACTCAGTGAACGCCGGTGACCAGGAACAGGGAATCGGCCAGTCTTTAAACCCGCTGCCCGGTTATCCTGGGCAATCGGGCGGGTGGGCGATTCTTCACCGCCCGTTCTCTACCACACTAATCTCAGCCTTTGGGCCTTCCGAATCGACATCTGTGGGTGACCTATTTTAACCAAAGGCAAGGCCGGATCCCTGAACTGAGCACTTGGTAAATAACACGCAGAGCACAAACACACCCTGTGGCAGCTTTCTGTAATATTCCTTTGCTCAGGGAGAGCTCCACTTTGAACTGAGGCAGGGCTGGTTATTGATTTGGGCTTTCTTTTGAATATTTCTACAGTGCCTTTCACGACAACTGGAAGTCTCAAAGCACTTTACAGCCAATGAAGTACTTTTGGAGTGTAGTCATTGTTGTATTGTAGGAAAGGCAGCAGCCAGCTCCCACAAACAGTAATGTGATAACGACCAGATAGCCTGCTTTTAGTGACGTTAATTGAGTGATAAATATTGGCCCCAGAACACCGGGGATAACTCCCCTGCTCTTCTTCGAAATCGTGTCATGGGATCTTTTGCGTCCACCTGAGAGAGCAGATGGGGCCTCAGTTTAATGTCTCATCCGACAGTGCAGCACTCCCTCAGCACTGCACTGGGAGCGTCTGCCTAGATTTTCGTGCTCAAGTCCCTGGAGTGGGGCTTGAACCCACAACCTTCTGACTCAGAGGCGGGAGTGTGCTACTCACTGAGCCACAGCCGACAGCAAGTCAAGTCTTTGGCCCTGCCCTTTGCACTAGACTCCGGGACACGCCGCAAAACACCCGTCTGAGGGCAAATGTCAGTGCCGTTATACCTCAGCTAATCCTCCATCGGTCATGAAGCAGTAGCTATGCGCACGGCCCAGGCAATTTTCTGGCAAAATAACGTAGCGCACAGCGTCATTAGTGTGCTGACAACCAGGCAACTCGAGGCAAGCAAGGGTTGCGCATGGCCAGCGGTTACAGGATGATTCACGGTCCGTCCTCCGCCTTTAGCCGCGCAGGAACGAGAGCTCGCCATCAACCTCCCCGTGTCGTAAAAATCGCTGGATTTGCACCCTAAACCTGAATAGACATCCCCGCAATTATTTACAACTGGTATTTCACGTCGAAAGGACCCTCTTACCAGAGACTCATCGAGCAGTACAGCACAGGAGTCCGCCATTCGGCCCATCGAGTCTGCGCCGGCTCGTTCGAAGAGCCATCCAGTCAGTCCCCCGCTCTTTCCCCATATCCCTGCAATTTTGTCTCCTTCAAGTATTTATTCAACTCCCTTTTGAGGGCAACTATTGAATCTGCCTCCACCATCCTCTCAGGCCGTGCATTCCAGATTCTATCAACTCGCTGCGTAAAAAGGTTTTTTCCTCATGTCGCCTCTGGTTCTTTTGAAGCGATTTATCTTCCTGACCTTTCAACCTTGCCACTCAACCCCTCCGGCCCAGAAAAGGAACAATTGAAAGGGTGGAGTCTCACTCCTACAGGTAGTAAATTGTTTCTAGAGGTTTATCAAATGGAATTTCTTGCCTGTGAATTTTTCTCTCAAACCAATCTTTCCCTCTTTCTTGCTTCTCCGTTCTGCTTTTCTTTATCCTTAAATTGTTTAAGATAATCCGCTGGACCCGATGTTCACCAAGGTCCCAAACGCCTTCTCCGTGTCCTTGCACTTCCATCAATTTTCGGCGCAAAAAATACGATTTGAGGTAAAAAAAAAAAATCGAATCTGCAAGTTCAAGCAATTTCGATGCCATGATCTTGTACATGAATCACAAAGTTAACATGCAGGTGCAGCAAACAATTAAGAAAGCAGATGGTATGTTGGCCTTTATTACAAGAGGATTTGAGTACAAGAGTAAAGACGTCTTACTGCAATTATACTGGGCCCTGGTGAGACCACACCTGGAGTAGTGTGCACAGTTTTGGTCTCCTTACCCAAGGAAGGATATACTTGCCATAGAGGGAGTGCAATGAAGGTTCACCAGACTGATTCCTGGGATGGGGGGGATTGTCCTATGAGGAGAGATTGAGTAGACTAGGCCGATATTCTCTAGAGTTTAGAAGAATGAGGTGTGATCTCATTGAAACATACAAAATTCTTACAGGGCTTGACAGGATGTTTCCCCTGGCTGGGGAGTCTAGAACCAGGGGGTCACAGTCTCAGAATAAGGGGTCGGCCATTTAGGACTGAGATGAGGAGAAACTTCTTCACTCAGAGGGTGGTGAATCTTTGGAATTCTCTACCCCAGAGGGCTGTGGAGGGTTAGTCGTTGAATATATTCAAGACAGAGATCGATAGATTGTTGGCTATTAAGGGAATCAAGGGATATGGGGATAGTGCAGGAAAGTGGCATTGAAGTCAAAGATCAGCCATGGTCTCATTGAATGGTGGAGTAGGCTCGAGGGGCCGAATGGCTGACTCCTGCTCCTAATTCTTGTGACAATCTTTGAGCGGGATGGAAGAAATAGATAGGCTTGTGCGAGCTGTACTTAACCATGCTTAAAATACTGCAATCACACAGGAAGCAAAGCCATTGAATTTCTTCCCCACATCTTGTGTATAATTAGATATTTCTCCACATGGTTTCTCACTAACATATAAAACCTATAGAGGTAGAAAATGCTGATATCACCAGAGGAACCTGGTCTCGGGGGGGGCGGATAAGTTATCAAAGTGTGAGGTGGTTGAATTATCACTTGCAGCAAAGGTGGGATAATTATTCAAACCATCTGGGTAGTGAGTGCATCTCCACTGATGTTCGCTCCATGAACTCCACAACATCAGACTAGTTCCCGACGGGGATACTCCAAATCGAAAAAAAATAATTAAATTCATAAAAGGCTAAAATGATGCTCCTCGGCAAGGCCCTTTAAATTAAACTTGTACAACCACAAGGATTGAGGCACTTGAGAAGCACTTTCGTTCCTTGCCCTCCAGCAGGGTGGGAGTAGATCCACTCAATTTTAAAATTCTCATCCTGGTTTTCAAATCCCTTTCATGACCACCAGACGTCTCAAAGCGCCCCCCCTCCACAGAGTGCCCAAAGATCAGGAGCACGAGACTTTTGGCGTGTAGTCACTGTTGTAATGTAGGAAACGCGGCAGCCAATTTGCGCACAGCAAGCTCCCACAAACAGCAATGTGATAACAAAAACAGATTATCTGGCCATTATGTTGATTGAGGGATAAACTTTTGAAAAACTGCAAAATCCCCACCGACACCTGGGAGTCCCTGGCCCAAGATCGCCCAAAGCGGAGAAGCATCTGGGAAGGCGCCGAACACCTCGAGCCTCTTCGCCGGGAGCACGCGGAAGCCAAGCACAAACAGCGGAAGGAGCGCACGCCAACCCAAGCATCCCCCACGCACCCGTCCCTCCAACCACCGTCTGCCCCACCTGTGACAGAGACGGTCGGTCCCACATTGGACTCATCAGTCACCCGAGAACTCAT
The DNA here is from genome assembly GCF_044704955.1 of Pristiophorus japonicus. Lineage (NCBI taxonomy): Eukaryota > Metazoa > Chordata > Chondrichthyes > Pristiophoridae > Pristiophorus > Pristiophorus japonicus. The sequence continues at coordinate 85,807,709 of NC_091995.1, forward strand.
TAGTGTGGAAGCAAGTCATCCTCGACTCCGAGGGACTGCCTAAGAAAGAAGAATTGTCCAGGATACCAGGGATAACTCCCCCTGCTCTTCCTCGAAATAGTGCCATGGGATCTTTTACGTCCACTTGAGAGAGCAGACGGCACCTCTGTTTGATGTCTCAGCCGAAAGATGGCACCTCCGACAGTGTAGCGCTCCCGCAGCACTGCACTCGGAGCATCGGCTTAGATTTGTGTGCTCAAGTCCGTGGAGTGGGACTTGAACCCACAACCTTCTGACTCAGAGGCGAGGGTGCTACCCACTGAGCCACAGGAAGAGGAGAAATGTTTTCACTCAAGCGTTATCGGGAGCTGGATCGTCCTACCTGAAAGAGTGGTGGAAGCTAATCCCATAAATACTTATAAAAGGGAGTTGGGCAGGTATTGGAGAATGAGGAACTTACAGGGTTACAGACAAGGGGCGGTGGGACTAAACATGACCGTTCTTTCCAAGAGCCGGCACAGGCACGACAGGCCGAATGACGACCTCCTCTGCTGCAAGTCTCTCGTCCTCAACGAAAATCAGAGAAACAAATAAAAGACGAAGATCGCAGTTTGAGTGCAGATTTTATTTTTTTAAAAAAGAACTGACAGGTCCAGAGCAAATTATTCAATTCGTGGCACATCTTGAACTCACGCACTGTTGCGAACATTGCAAGCCACAGAGCCAAGTGACTTTATATATTTTATTCGAGTTTGTATAATATAATCAAAAAAAACCACTGCAATCTAGCAGGATAGCTGCTGGATTAGACAAAAAGAATTGTACATGAAGCGAATATAGCTAATATTCTGGAGGAGGATGACTACAGAGCTGGGATGCAACAATCTGAGTGAGCAATACAAGTGAAGGCAAGAGCGGGGAACAAACAAATTGCATACGTGAGGGAGGCTGGGTCACTAAATACAATACAACAGGGATGGGGGGGGGGGGGGGGGGGAGAAAAGAGAGTGAAGAGGGAGAGAAAAAGGAGAGAAAGAGAGAGAGAGAGAGAGAGAGAGAGAGAGAGAGAGAGAGAGAGCGAAGAAAGGAGAGAGAGAGAGAGAGAGAGAGAGAGAGAGAAGAAAGGAGAGAGAGAGAGAGAGAGAGAGAGAGAGAGAGAGAGAGAGAGAGCGAAAAAAGGAGAGAGAGAGAGAGAGAGAGAGAGAGAAGAAAGGAGAGAGAGAGCTTGCAGGGGCAGGAAACCCCGATGGGGAGGCCATTTTAACTCCCGGGCCTCATTTTAAAAATCCAGGGGCCGTCTTCGGACAGCAAAAATCAGTTTGGAAATCCCCAAGAGACCGGTTCCCCTCAGTGGAAAAATTAGCACTGCTCGGGGTCTGGAATCCATTGCCGGTGCTGGGAAGGGGCAGACAAGGCAAGGCCTCCTGCTCCTCGCGGCCCACAAGGATTCCACACTGGGGGAATAAAGTGATAAATTTTTTTTTTTAATTACCATGGCCTCTTCAGGTCGCTCTCACCAGATCCTGCAATCGGGGCGCTGGGTGGGAGGGCGGGGGGGGGGGGGGGGGGGAAAAGAGAGAAAGGCAGTGAGCCCCTTGCAGGCCTTCTGAACCTAGAGGTTAAATTGCCGTCGCCAATGACAACAGGCTGGGACTTTTCCCACGTAAAGTAGGCCCCTGCCTGCCTCGGGTGGCCCTCCTGTTCCCGAATTAAGACAAGTAAAGATGGCGGCGGGAATGTGGTTTGATCACCCCCCCCCCCCCCCTCGCATCATCTTAGCCTATTTGTCCCCCCTCCCCGACCCCCACAATGCACCTTTCAAACACACAAGGTTAAAATTGATCCCCATGACTAGATTTTAGCCCGCCTGCAGTTTCAGAAGAATAAAAACCCAAGGCCATGTTTCATGTAATACACAGTACCTCTTTTTTCCAGCCCCCCAAGCCCTCCCCCCCCCCCCCCAAAGCCCCCTGAGCTACGCTTCCATGGTGATTGGGCAGAACGCATTCGTTTCTGCTGCATTGTCTTATGGAGCGTTTTTTTTTAAAACCGCGAGGCTCAACCAATTCTACTGCTCCGCGGGTCAAAACGTTTAAGTAAAGCTCACAGCTGCACCCCCGGGAGGGGCAGTAGAATGTGAGGGCGGCCAAGCGGAGCCTGGCTTCACCCCCCCAGCGAGGCCACTTGGGACCCCACCCACCCCCCTGGCTCAGCAACCCCTGCGAGTAAACAAGAGCCAACTCTGTGCCTCGGAGCGCGTTACATTCTACACGCACAGACAGCAGCAAGCATCTCCTGTCGCGAATGTGGTGTGGTATTAACGGTAGGGTGGAGGGGTTGCTATACTGGCATGCTTATTTTTTTGGTTTGATAGCTGTAAACGACTGCAAGCTGGGGGGGGGGGGCGGGGGGGGGAAGGAGGGGTGGAAAACTAACGGGGTTAATTTTGACTGAGCGTTAATGTGGACGGATTTGTAAACCCTGAAACGCTACTTAAATACTTCCAATGGTGCAGCAGAACTCAATATCTAACAGTGTTATAGCCAACCTGGGAGTGCTTGATGCTGACATGTGGTATGATTAGAGAAGGGCCCCCTTTTTTTTTTTGAGCACAAAACATCTTCACCTTGAGCACAAATTTCAAAGAGAGAGAAAAAAAAACAATTGCGCATGGATCAAAACTTGCAATGTCGTGCGTTGCCATGGTGACTGAGAAAATGGACTTCAAGGCAAAAGTTTCAGAAGCTTTGCGACTCCAGGGGCTTGGCGTGGGCAGCAGTTGTACCGTCTTCCCAACTGCCTCTGGCTGTTCTGGGATTAGATAATTAGCCATTGGCTCAGTTAGAAGAAGTGTAGGAGGGCCCAAGAAGGGGGGAAAAAAATGATTGGTTTCACATATTTTCAGCCAGATTTTATAGCATCAAGCTAAATGTCAATCGGCAAGGGGTTACATCCAACACGCTGGAGTGGGACAGGATTAATACGGAATAAAAGCAAAAAAATAAACACTTTTTTTTGTTTTGATAAGCAAACGCACAATTTACAAAGAAAAAGCAGCAGATTCTCTTTTTAAAATAGTCATTAAAACCGTAATGTTGCATCCTCCAAATATGTTACAAAGATTGCAATACACTGGGCTCCAACTGAATCCTTTTAGTACATTCCTTTCGTTTGGATCAGGATAAATGGTTCAACGTGCAACTGAAAGGGTAAGAGAAACGGAAAATTGGTTACCATGATGTCATTGTGGAAAGAAAAAGACAGACTTGCATTTATATAGCGCCTTTCACGACCTCAGGATGCCCCAAAAGTATTTGACAGCCAATGAAGTACTTTTGGAGTGTAGTCACTGTTGTAATGTGGGAAACGCGGCAGGCAATTTGTGCACAGCAAGCTCCCACAAACAGCAGCGTGATAATGACCAGATAATTTTTTTTTTAAAAAAGTGATGTTGATTGAGGAATAAATATTGGCCCAGTACACCGAGGGTAACACCCCTGCTCTTCTCCAAAATAGCGCCATGGGACTTTTTATGTCCATCTGAGGGCAGACGGGGCCTCGGTTTAACGTCTCATCCGAAAGACGGCACCTCCGACAGTGCGGCGCTCCCTCAGCACTGCACTGGGAGCGTCAGCCTAGATTTATGTGCTCACGTCCCTGGAATGGGATTTGAACCCACAACCTTCTGATTCAGGCATGTGTGCTACCTACTGAGCCATAGCTGACAGAGGGCAGAGAACTCAGCTCGAAATCTTTCAAGCACCCAATTCCTCCTCCCCCCACTCAGCTCAAAGGCACCACCCAAGGGTGCTAGTGAGTCATATAGACTAGGAGGGTCCATTTTAACCGGAAGGGTTTGTGTGTGGAGGAAGCCACACAGCCATCAACAGTCAACGCAAGAGCCACGGTAACCCAATCGTGGCATTTTGTCACCCACTGAGTCAGAAGGTTGTGGGTTAGAGTCCACTCCAGGAACTTGAGCACAAAATCTAGGCCGACACTCCCGGTGCAGTGTTGAGGGAGTGCTGCACTGTCGGAGGGGTCGTCTTTCAGACGGGACGTTAAACCGAGACCCCATCTGTTCCCTCAGGTGGACGTAAAAGATCATATGATTCTATTTCGAAGAAGAGCAGGGGAGTTCTCCCCGGAGTCCTGTCCACAATTTATCCCTCAGTCAACGTTACTAAAAACAGATTATCTGTTCATTATCACATTGCCATTGGTGGGGGCTTGCTGTGCGCAAATTGGCTGCCGCGTTTCCCACATTGCAACAGTGACCACACTCCAAAAGTACTTCATTGGCTGTAAAGGGCTTTGGGACGTCCGGTGGCCGTGAAAGGTGCTATATAAATGCAAGTCTGTCTTCCTTTCACTAAAGCCCAACAAACTGCTCCGAAGCCCTCCCAGATCTGGGGCACTGCATCAGCCCCGCGGTTTGCCGATACCTTGTGGGGAGCGACGAGGGAAGGAGGACTCATTTTTGACGTCTTTTGAACAGGCAAAGAACACACAGCGAACCTCAGGAAGGAGGGGGCGTTTGGGGGAGGGGAAACCGAGTCTGCCGAGGACCGCCTTTAAAACACTCGGCCTGAAAACCAGCAGAGCCTATAACCGGCGGCCGATTTGTCGACACCCATTTGCCCGCTAAAATCAGCCCTCAGTCCAGGCGTTGATGCATCCTTCAACACAGTTTGAATGTCCCTGCTGGAAAACATTGCTGTCAGCGCCCTCTGGTGTCAACAGGAGCTACTGCAAAGTTTTACGAGGCAAGTGTGGAAAATTGAGGCAGGAGAGAAGCTGTGTTCAATTTAGCACGCCCTTGGGACTCCCAAAAGTGCTTCACACAGTGGCGGTCAGGGGTACTGTTTGCAGTGTTTTGGCCACCACATTATCGGAATGATATTGAGGCAACAAGGGTGGTAGAGGCAGAAACCCTCATCACATTTTTAAAAAAATGTGGATGTGCACTTAGTGCCACAACCTACAGACCTAATGCTGGAAGGTGGGACTCGACCGGGTAACTCTTTTTCGACCAGCATGGACCACGATGGGCTGAATGGCCTCCTTCTGTGTCGTAATTTTCTATGATTCTAATAAGACAGAGGCTAAGAGGTGGGAGCTTGCTGTGTGCAAATTGGCTGCCGCGTTTCCCACATTGCAACAGTGACCACACTCCAAAAGTACTTCATTGGCTGTAAAGGGCTTTGGGACGTCCGGTGGCCGTGAAAGGTGCTATATAAATGCAAGTCTGTCTTTCTTTCACTAAAGCCCGGTATGAAGGACTACGAGTAAGGAAGACAGACTGCTCTCAATGGAAGACGAGAGATCATGGAGCAATTTGACAAGACGTTTAACATTATGAAGGGATAGGATCTAGTAGAGAAAAAAAAGACTGTATCCAGCAATGTTCCCTCTAAATTTTTCCCCCCCAATGTGTGGGCAATTTAAATTTGCCGCACGGCACATGCATGGTATTTTTTTTTATTCAGTCACGGGATGTGGGCGTCGCTGGCAAGGCCGGCATTTATTGCCCATCCCTAATTGCCCGAGAAGGTGATGGTGAGCTGCTGCTCTTGACAACGGAGCGTCTCGCTGGGCCATTTTAGGGGGGGAACGGGGGGAAGTTGAGAGTCAACCACCTTGCTGTGGGCCCGGAGTCATATATCGGCCAGGCTGGGTAAGGGCGACAGATTTCCTTCCCTGAAGGATACTAATGAACAGATGGGTTTTTACAACTCTGAGAGTATCATGGTCACCATTACTGATACTAGCTTTGAAATCCAGATTTAGTTAATTAACTGAATTTAAATTCCCCAGCTGCCGTAGTGGGATTTGAACTCATGTCCCTGGATCATTAGTCCAGGTCTCTGGGTTACTGGTCCAGTAATGTAACCACTACACCACCGTGCCCATGTAGCAGCTGGTGAGCGGACCCTGCGATCGGTGCGTGGACACAAACTCTATGGGTGAATATTTGTGTCCAGTGAGGGGAGCTTGGTGGAGGGGGGGCGGTCTAGAACGAGGGGAGATATATCAAGATTAAGCACCGCATTGGAGTGTCGGCTTAGATTTGTGTGCTCAAGTCACTGGAGTGGGACTTGAACCCACAACCTACCGACTCAGAGGCGAGAGTGCTACCCAGAGTCACAGGTGACAGTGGAGCAGTCTGGAAGGCTGGGAATAGAAAACAGAGAGATACAGTACACACACTCACTAATATTAAGAGGAATTGCACAAAAGGAGAGAAGTCTTTGGGCTTAGAGGGTTAAGAACATAAGAACAGGAACAGGAGTAGGCCATCTAGCCCCTCGAGCCTGCTCCGCCACTCAACAAGATCATGGCTGATCTGGCCGTGGACTCAGCTCCACTTACCCGCCCGCTCCCCATAACCCTCAATTCCCTGATTGGTTAAAAATCTATCTATCTGTGACTTGAATACATTCAATGAGCTAGCCTCAACTGCTTCCCTGGACAGAGAATTTCACAGATTCACAACCCTCTGGGAGAAGAAATTCCTTCTCACCTCGGTTTTAAATTGGCTCCCCCGTATTTTGAGGCTGTGCCCCCTAGTTCTAGTCTCCCCGACCAGTGGGAACAACCTCTCTGCCTCTATCTCGTCTATCCCTTTCATTATTTTAAATGTTTCTATAAGATCACCCCTCATCCTTCTGAACTCCAACGAGTAAAGACCCAAGTCTACTCAATCTATCATCATAAGGTAATCCCCTCATCTCCGGAATCAGCCTAGTGAATCGTCTCTGTACCCCCTCCAAGGCTAGTATATCCTTCCTTAAGTCAGGTGACCAAAACGGCATGCAATACTCCAGGTGCGGCCTCACCAATACCCTGTACGGTTGCAGCAGGACCTCCCTGCTTTTGTACTCTATCCCTCTCGCAATGAAGGCCAACATTCCATTCGCCTTCCTGATTACCTGCTGCACCTGGAAACTAACTTTTTGGGATTCATGCACAAGGACCCCCAGGTCCCTCTGCACCGCAGCATGTTGTAATTTCTCCCCATTCAAATAATATTCTCTTTTACTGTTTTTTTTCCCCCCCAAGGTGGATCACCTCACATTTTCCAACATTGTATTCCATCTGCCAAACCTTAGCCCATTCATTTAACCTATCTAAATCTCTTTGCAGCCTCTCTGTATCCTCCACACAACCTGCTTTCCCACTAATCTTTGTGTCATCTGCAAATTTTGTTACACTACACTTTGTCCCCTCTTCCAGGTCATCTGAGCACAGGCTGTTTAAACTCAGCTTGTATTCTGTCGAGTATACAAGGTTGAATCTGATCGAGGTGCTTAAAAAGGATTCACTGAGAGAGAGAAGAGGGGGGGCTAAATGGGGGGGGGGGGGGGGGGGAAGAGCAGATGGGGGAAGAAGAGAGAGAATCTATTTCCTCTGGTGGCGGGGAGGGAAATCAAGAAGGAGGGGGACATCTTAATACTAGGACATTTAGGAGGGAAATCAGGACACACCTTTTCCACACAAAGGGTGGTGGAAATCTGAAACATTCTTCCCCCAAAAGGGCTGTAGATGCTGGGGTCGGAGGGGAGGGGGGCTAACTTAAAAATTTATCTATCTCAGAAATTTTGTTAGGTAATGGTATCAAGGGATATGAAGAGGAGGTGGGTAAATGGAGTTGAGGTACAGATCAGCCATGAGCTGCTTGGAGGGGGGAGTTGCTCGAAGGGCTGAATGGTCTATGTCGGTTCGTATGTGTAACAGAGCGCCACCTAGTGGACTACTGATGTAGAACAATAAAAGGATCATGTGGCAAGGTCACATGACAAGCTCCTGTGGAGCCATCTTGAATGTGTGTGTGTGTGTGTGTGTGTGTGTGTGTGTGTGTGTGTGTTTGTGAGGTTGTGAGGTTGTAAAGAGTTCACAGTATATTCGATGAACAAAAAAAGGACAGATACCATTACAGTAGCAGGCACTTTTTCTTCGACCTCTCCTCAGGGGCTGGGCACAACACGGCTCGGATGGCCTCGTCAAACACGGTCTTCAGACCTCGCTGTGTGAGTGCCGAGCACTCGAGGTACCTCATGGAACCTTTCTCAAAGAAAAGAAGAAAAAAAATCAACAATCGCCTCGACATCTGAGGCAGCCATTACACTTTTTTTCAGGTTTGACGTTCTCCTCGTGCACGTGGCTGAACCCCAGTAAACCAGCGGCCACCTCCCTCTCAGCAGGATTGTGGCGCTAACCACCCAGTGCCCGGAACTGCAGTGATCCCTGGCGTCAAACAATAAGGACCTGCATTTATATAGGGCCCTATAAACTTAATAAAATGTCCCCAAAGTGCTTTTGCAGGTGTGTGTAATCAGGCAAAATTTTGACACCAAGGCCACACAGAGATATTAGGACAGTGACCAAAAGCTTGGTCAAAGGTGTAGGTTTTAAGGAGCATCTTGGAGGAGAGAGAGAGGCAGAGTTCCAGAGCTTAGGGCCCAGGCAGCTGAAGGCACAGCCACCGATGGTGGAGCGATGAACATCAGGGATGCACAAGAGGTCAGAATTGGAGGAGTGCAGAGATCTTGGAGGGTTGTAGAGCATGGTGGAGGTTTGAGAGATAGGGAAGGGGCGAGGGAAAGGCCGTGGAGAGATTTGAAAAGAATAATGAGAATCTCCCTGCTCTTCCCCCATCCCCACGGTACCGAAAATCACCTTTTGTAAATCTCAAACAATACACGTAGTTTGAATCACCTGCATAGAGAGGTCTGTTTTAACTCACGGATTTATTGCAGCATTGTAATACAAGATGGACAGACACCAGTCAACAGAGTCCTGCCAGCCCACAAGCAATATAGACGCCTATTTCAATGGAAAATGGGAGTTGGTCTCGTTTCTGCTAACCAAAGTGTTAGTTAGGTTAGAGCACCAATTAAGGCCGTCACCCATCTGACTTCGGCCTGGGCAGTCTGGCCTTTCAGCGTACTGCCCAAGTTTGAATTGTAAATTCGACAACAAACGTCTGATGTTAGCCCCTCCCCACAGCCCCGTGTCCTGTGACGTGGAGTCATTGCAGATTTTTGATGGATATTCTTCAGTAGATATTAGTCAGAATTTGAGCCACGATCCCAATCCCCACTTCCACTGAGCATCAACTGCACAGCCAATGGCGGCAGAATTCAGCAGAACCACGGCGTGTTGGCAATGTCCAACTCCTGCCAGCAGATGGTGGCATAGCCCTGGCACAGGAGACGGAGCGATCCTGGGACCTTCCCCGGTCAGTGCGGCTCACGAAATACCGAGGCGACAAGTGTCAGGAATGAGCTTAGAAAGCTTGAATGAGAAAGGACCATTTCTTGGTCTTCACATTCTGGAAGGTTTTTAAAGAAATAAAAAGCCCAGAAGAAAGTAAAAAGAGAGGGAAGCAAGGCCTAGTAGCGCTTCAATTTGATACGAGGAGACGACAAAAAACAAAATGGCTTCAGCATAATGGAAACATTAGGAGTGCAATTTAAGACTGGTGAGGCAGACTTGCACATGAAGTAGTGCTTTAATTTTTACGAGTGGCACACACCAGCGGACACGATGGGCCGAATGGCCTACTTCAATGTTGTAATTTTTCTATGATTCTATCCTCCCACCTCTGAATTTTATCCCTTCCGCTCCTGAATGAACTGACCAACAACAACAACAACTTGTATTTATATAGCGCCTTTAACGTCGTAAAACATCCCAAGGCACTTCACAGGAGCGTTCTAAAACAAAATTTGACACCGAGCCACACAAGGAAAAACTAGGGCAGGTGACCAAAAGCTTGGTCGAAGAGGTAGGTTTTAAGGAGCGTCTTAAAGGAGGAGAGAGAGGTAGAGAGGCGGAGAGGTTTAGGGAGGGAGTTCCAGAGCTTAGGCAGCTGAAGGTACGGCCGCCAATGGTGGAGCGATTATAATCAGGGATGCTCAAGGGGGCAGAATTAGAGGAGCGCAGACATCGCGTGGGGGGGGGGGGGGGGGGGTGGGGGGAGGGGGAGGGGCCTGGAGGAGATTAGAGGTAGGGAGGGGCGAGGCCATGGAGGGATTTGAAAACAAGGATGAGAATTTTTGAAATCGAGGCGTTGCTTAACCAGGAGCCAATGTAGGTCAGCGAGCGCAGGGGGTGATGGGTGAGCGGGACTCAGTGCAAGTTAGGACTTGTGCTCGACTACAGTTCCATTGATGCTGCCCGTAATTTGGTACATCGCTGAATGGGCCATTCCCCATGCGCGAGCTTGGACACGGAGAGTCATCGGCAACATTCACTCTGCTCTGCCGCACAGTTCTCCGCGAGTCCCGTGCAGTGCGGCACCAGCTTTTTCAACGCTAGGGTCCTGCGCCAAGCTGTGAATAAGGGGCCGCACAGCCCCTTAGAGGCCACGCACCCAATGGAATTGCGGGGAACATTGGTCAACGGGCATTTTCCCCCTACAAGGTCACCACACCAAAAGTCTGACCCCGATCTCATCCAACATCTGTACCATTATGTCGCTGGACGGTGATCTGAATAGGGATTAGAGGCGGATTATTCCTCCCGTGGTTAGCCCAACTGTAGAGCCCCTTGCTATTACCTCAGCTAAGATTAAATACGGACTGAAGACTTTCTGCCACACTCCATCTTAAGCAGGTCACTTATCAACTGAGCAATCAGGGCACTCAATAATTAATTATGCATAATTAACATCCTAATTTCAATAAGACTCTTCTTTAATCTCTATGGCAATGAGAGCAGGGTTGGAAAGTCTTGATAAATATCACACAAAGACAGAAATTGCATTTCTATAGCGCCTTTGGTATTCAGGACGCCACAAAGCACTTTACAGCCAATGAGGTACTTTTCCCCCCCCCCCCAAAGTGGTGGAATGTAGAAAACATGGCAGCCAATTTGCATACAGCAAGCTCCCACAAACAGCAATGTTCATGGATTAGATCATCTGTTTTTGTGATGTTGATTGAGGGTTAAATATTGGCCAGGACACCAGGATAACTCCCCTGCTCTTCTTCGAAATAGTGCCATGGGATCTTTTACATCCTCCCGAGGGGGCAGACGGGGCCTCGGTTTAACGTCTCGTCCAAAAGACGGCACCTCAGACAGTGCAGCACTCCCTCATCACTGCACTGGGAGTGTCAGCCTGGATTGTTGACTTCAGAGACTTGAGTACAAGAGAAAAGGATGGAGAGAGAGAAACTTACTTTGCAGCATTTGACTTTCACGTATCAAGGGTTGTGAATCTTTAGAATTCTCTACCACAATGGACTGTGGATACTGAATCATTTCAAGGCTGGGATCGATAGATTTTTTGACTCTAGGGGGAAATCAAGGGCTATGGTGATCAGCCGGGAAAATGGAGTTGAGGTCGAAAATCTGCCATGGTATTGAAAGGCGGAGTAGGCTGGAGGGGCCCTTTGGCCTACTCCTGCTCCTAATTGTTGTTTTAGGTGCCTCACTTTATATCAGCTCACCCAGTTACAAGTTCCTGCATCCATATTTATAATGGGATTTGCTTGTGTAAATCGGTCATGCTGAAATTACACAATCTGGTCATTGTGACTATCTTCATTGAGACCCTCTCAAAGAGGCTCCGCCTAATTTTCTCTTCTGCACAGCTTTAGCATTTTCGTTCAAATGTTATTTCCAACAGTCTCATGTTAAAGCAATACATTATGTATGCAGCTGTACTCCCCGAGCAGCAGGCACCCTAACTATAAGCAGCAGTGGAAAAAATGCGTTTGAAAAGTTGGCCTGGTATTTGCAGTCAATGCTGAGCCTTGAAAGTCCAACCAAGGAAACTTGTCAGTTTTTGGAACTGGCAAATCACAGGCTACATTTTACTATTTGGGTTCCACCTCCAATTTAAAAAAAAAAAATTCATTCACGGAATGTGGGCGTCGCTGGAAAGGCCGGCATTTATTGCCCATCCCTAATTGCCCCTTGAGAAGGTGGTGGTGAGCCGCCGCCTTGAACCGCTGCAGTCCCGTGTGGTGAAGGAGCTCCCACAGTGCTGTTAGGGAGGGAGTTCCAGGATTGTGACCCAGCGACGATGAATGAACGGCCGATATATTTCCAAGTCAGGATGGTGTGTGACTGGGAGGGGAACGTGGAGGTGGCGGTGTTCCCATGCGCCTACTGCCCATGTCCTTCTAGGGGGTAGAGGTCGCGGGTTTGGGAGGTGCTGCCGAAGAAGCCTTGGCGAGTTGCTGCAGTGCGTCTTGTCGATGGTGCACACTGCAGCCAGGGGGCGCCGGTGGTGGAGGGAGTGAATGTTGAAGGTGGTGGATGGGGTGTCGATCGAGCGGCTGCTTTATCCTGGATGGTGTCGAGCTTCTTGAGGGTTGTTGGAGCTGCACTCATCCAGGCAAGTGGAGAGTATTCCATCACATAGAAAATAGGTGCAGGAGTAGGCTGTTCGGCCCTTCGAGCCTGCACCACTATTCAATAAGATCATGGCTGATCATTCACCTCAGTACCCCTTGATCCCTTTAGCCGTAAGGGTCACATCTAACTCCCTCTTGAATATATCCAACAAACTGACATCAACAACTCTCTGTGTAGGAAATTCCACAGGTTAACAACTCTCCGAGTGAAGAAGTTCCTCCTCGGCTCAGGTCTAGATGGCTTACCCCTTATCCTTAGACTGTGTCCCCTGGTTCTGGACTTCCCCAACATCGGGAACATTCTTCCTGCAGCTAACCTGTCCAGTCCTGACAGAATTTTATATTTTTCTATGAGATCCCCTCTCATCCTTCTAAACTCCAGTGAATAAAGGCCCAGACGATCCAGTCTCTCCTCATATGTCAGTTCAGCCATCCCGGGAATCAGTCTGGTAAACCTTCGCTGCACTCCCTCAATAGCAAGAACGTCCTTCCTCAGATTAGGAGACCAAAACTGAACACAATATCCCAGGTGAGGCCTCACTAAGGCCCTGTACAACTGCAGTAAGACCTCCCTGCTCCTATACTCAAAACCCCTAGCTATGAAGGCCAACATACCATTTGACTTCTTCACGTGACTTGTGCCTTGTAGATGGTGGAAAGGCTTTGGGGAGTCAGGAGGTGAGACACTCGCCATAGAATACCCAGTCTCTGACCTGCTCTTGTTGCCACAGTATTTATATGGCTGGTCCAGTTAAGTTTCTGGTCAATGGTGACCCCCAGGATGTTGATGGTGGGGGCGTTTGAAGGGGAGGTAATGCTGTTGAAGGGGAGGTGGTTAGACTCTCGCTTGTTTGAGATAGTCATTGCCTGGCACTTGTGTGGCGCAAATGTTACTTGCCATTTATCAGCTCCAGGCTGAATGTCGTCCAGGTCTTGCTGTATGTGGTGAGATACTGCAGAGCAGCCAGAACCTGTGACAATATAAACTAGGAGTCAGTGCCTACAGGAGAGGCAGTAGTTGAACTTGAGGAAGAAAGGCGATTCTCTCCCAAGGGACAGAAAATGAGTATCGGCTCTTCAAGTTGTTTTGCTCCAACACAAGTATTTAAAAAAAAAAACACAAGGGATGAAATAATTACTCAAGAAAAGCAGATATAAACAGGTACAGAGCACGTGCAGGAATGTGGGATTACACTAGCTGGCTCAATTGGGTTGGGGGTGGGGGGGGAAGGAAGAAAACAGTGTGTACTTGATGGGTCGAACGGCCTATTTCTGTGCTGGAGCATGAATTATTCCACGAGCTGATGTTGCAGAGCAAACTGCGAAGGAAACCGTGTGTGGTTAAGTCTAGAAACAAGTGTAAAAGCGGAAGCAGGGTGAGGCACCAGCCGGCTCTAAACGTACACAGGATTACTACACAGAGTAAGCACATTACCAACTTCCTGCGCTGCATGAGGACATAACCAAAGTGTGAAACTCCTTCATTACCAGTAACCAGCTTGCTGCCGCCAGCAGGGCCACGCCCTACAAATGATCTCTCCTGAAGCCACCGACTCGTGTTGGGATCGGGTTCCACCTGCACCAAACCTCCAGTACCTTGCAGGTCCAAGTGCTCACTCTCTCCGTGTGCCAGACTAGATGTTGAATGTTGATGGGCTGGCATGGTTGGTGATGGGGGGGGGGGGGGTGGTAGAGGGTGGAGGGGGGCAAATCATAGCCGAGCCTCATCCCGTTCTCAGCTAACATCTACACACAAGCACAATCAGGCAGTATAACTGGACAACGGCCAGGAACCTTAGCTGCTGCCCCCGTTCATTGAACCATCGTGTCCGCGTCGGCCGACAAAGACCTACCCAGCCTAATCCCACCTTCCAGCTCTTGGTCCGTAGCCCTGTAGGTTACGGCACTTCAGGTGCACATCCAAGTACTTTTTAAATGTGGTGAGGGTTTCTGCCTCTACCACCCTTTCAGGTAGTGAGTTCCAGACCCACACCACCCTCTGGGTGAGAAAAATTCCCCTCGGATCCCCTCTAAACCTTTTACCAATTACTTTAAATCTATGCCCCCTGGTTGTTGACCCCTCTGCCAAGGGAAATAAGTCCTTCCTATCCACTCAATCTCGGCCCCTCATAATTTTATATACCTCAATCAGGTCTCCCCTCAGCCTCCTCTGTTCCAAAGAAAACAGACCCAACCTTTCCAATCTTTCCTCAAAGCTAAAATTCTCCAGTCCAGGCAACATCCTCGTAAATCTCCTCTGTACCCTCTCTCGTGCAATCACATCTTTCCTATAATGTGGTGACCAGAACTGCTGTGGCCTAGCGTTTCATACAATTCAAGTATAATTGCCCTACTCTTGTATTCTATGCCTCACATATAAAAGGCAAGTATTCCGTATGCCTGCTACCTGGCCTGCTACCTTCAGGGATCTGTTCTCAGCAGATTGGAGAGCAGACCTCCGACCTTTCTGTTGTGCATCAATCGCTCATTAAGCAGCACATTTATGAGCTCAATAATCAGATGGGTACAGAATCGCAGGAAAAGAAAAACGTGGTTATTACAAGTATTTAATCTTCGTGCATCACATAGGAACAGGAGGAGGACATTCAGCCCCTCGAGCCTGTTCCGCCATTCAATGAGGTCATGGCTGATCTGCGACCTAACTCCATACACCTGCCGTTGCCCCATATCCCTCAAGACCTTTGGTTAACAAAAATCTAGCATAGATTTTAAATAATTGATCTAGCACCAATTGCCGTTTGCAGAAGAGTTTTCCAAACTTCTACCACCCGTTGTGTGTAGAAGTGTTTCCTAATTTCACTCCTGAAAGGTCTGGCTCTAATTTATAGACTATGCCCCCTAGGTCCTAGATTCCCCAACTACTGGAAATAGTCTCTCCGTCTACTCTATCTGTTCTGCTTAATATCTTGAAAACTTCGATCAGATCACCCCTTAACCTTCTAAATTCCAGGGAATACAACCAAGTTTGCATAATCGCTCCTCGTAATTTAACCCTTGCAGTCATTCTGGTAAACCTACGTTGCACTCCCTCCAAGGCCAATATATCCTTCCTACAGTGCATTGTCCAGAACTGCTCTCAGTGCTCCAGGTGTGGTCTAATCAGGGCTCTGTAGATTCATGCCATGAAGCCTCGGGGGTCACATGTAAAGCTTAAATCCATGTTCCCATTCAGTTTTATACATCTCCGATTCCCTGCTGTCAACAGATGGAGGTGCTCCAAATTCATGATTTCATCACCAACCGAGGCAAAGGTGCCAAACAAATCAAACTCTGCAGCTCACGAAATTCAAACAGCAAGTTAGAAATATACGAGAACAAATACATTTAGTCGCTCAGGCTTCAGAGGAGCCAGATTGCAAGGGCTTTGGGTGTCCCAGAGTGCAGCTTGGGAACCCCCGGGTTAGAACTCTGAGCTTTCACCTCCAGAACCGAGGTCGCACATGAACAAACTCAAGAGGAATGCAGAAGCTTTCTCCCCAGCCCAGGGCGAGAGCGGAGGGCACAAGAAAGGAGACTGGGTGACAGCACGCGTCGGATCACTGTCCCTTCACACACTGCGCTCTCCATCAGGATCAAAGTCACAGCCTCAATAAGAGCAAAATGGAGTCTTTTCAAACAGCCCGACTGTTATGTATGTAAACGTAATAGTGTAAGACTTGCCACCAGGGGGAGCACCTGTTGGAGACCCAAGCAAGTATAAAAGGTTGTCAGTCATGCTGATTCTTCACTCGACTAAAGTCACATCAGTTTGAGCTTACTGCACACAGTCTTGGAGTTATTCTGAACATAACACCGACTATTTGTGCTTCTAATTCTGACCTTTGACCACAATCTTAGCAACTACTAGGAGAAAACTAACCTACTTAAATCCGCAAGTATGCAAATCAGATGCCGCAAACATCCAACTGATTCAGTATTGGCCAATGGTTTCTCGTTCAATTCCCTGTCAAAAAACCTAACCTCAGCATGTCAGTCATCCTTTAACTGGTTCCTCATTACTTCTACAGAGAGCAAGAGTGGGCAGAGTTGCTGACAGCTCCCACTGGAGGAGGGGACACTGAAGACCGGTTCCCAGCCCGGTACTTCGGATCAGTTAGTGGACAAGGACCACGAATGGAAACCCTGCACCCCTCTGACTGAGAATGCAGTGGTCTGCTGCTTGATCTGTAGCTTCAGAACCCAAAGGTCTTGTACCCTTCTGGGAGCCAGCATTACATGGACACTCCAGAAGGTGCGAGAATGGACCTCGATAATTGCTACATAACCGTGCCTATGAAACTTGAATTGTTCCCGTGTCCATTCACATGCACACTGAGGGCGGCTCTGTACCCAAGCGGTTCACTTTGATTTCCACTTTTTTCCCCCCCTTCTATCCCTCCCTGACCAGTCTCTCCTGTTGTCATGTCGCCTTTCACCTCTCCTCTATAAATCGCTCAACTATCGGTGGCCGTGCCTTCTGTTGCCTTGGCCCCAAGCTCTGGAACTCCCTGCCTAAACCTCTCCTTCCTCCTTTAAGACGCTCCTTATAACCTGCCTCTTTGACCAAGCTTTTGGTCACCTGTCCTAATAGAATATAATACAAGAACACAAGCATTAGGAGCAGGAGTGGGCCATTGGGCCCCTCGAGCCTGCTCCACCATTCAATATCATGGCTGATCTTCAACTCCACTTTCCTGTACTATCCCCTCGATTCCCTTAATATCCAAAAGTCTATCGATCTCTGTCTTGAATAAACACAAAGACTGAACCTCCACAGCCCTCTGGGGTAGAGAATTCCAAAGATTCAGCACCCTCCGAGTGAAGAAGTTTCTCCTCATTTCAGTCCTAACTATCTGACCCCTTATCCTGAGACTGTGAACCTTAGTTAAGAAATTGTCTATCTCTGTCTTAAATTTATTCAATGCTTCCACAGCTCCGAGGCAGCGAATTCCACAGATTTACAACCCTCAAATGCCTCATCTCAGTTTTAAATGGGCGACCCCTTATTCTAAAATCTAGTCTCCCTATCAGTAGAAACATCCTCTCTGCATCCACCTTGTCAAGCCCCCTCATAATCTTATACATTTCGATAAGATCACCTCATTCTTCTGAATTCCAATGAATAGAGGCCCAACCTCCTCAACCTTTCCTCATAAGTCAACCCTCTCATCGCCATAATCTACAACCTAGTGAACCTTCTCTGAACGGCCTCTGAAGCAAGCATATCCTTTCGTAAATACGGAGACCAAAACTGTACACAGTACTCGGTGTAGCCTCACCATACCGTGTTCATTGTCTTTTTCCAGGAACTATTGCGGACAAAATCTGTTCCTAACACGCCCTGATCAGAAATTTTAGCTGAACAGGAGGAATCTGAGAATCTAAGTTAACTTCTCATACAATTCTGGTGAATGCTGTGGAGAATGAGGAACTACAGAGAAAATGTCCCTTTTAACTTAATTCCTATTAAGCAATGTGTCCAAAGACCTGAAGTCATTAGCCTTTCCGAAACAGGCCTGCATTAGGAGATGAGGGTATTTCCTCGTTTTCAAATCCCTCCATGCCCTCGGCCTTCTGTATCTCTAATCTCCTCCAGCCCCACAACCCCCCCCATCCACCCAAAGATGTCTGCCCTCCTCTAATTCTGGCCGCTCATACATCCCCCAATTTTCATCACTCCAACATTGGCGACCGTGCCTTCAGCTATCTAGAAGCCAAGCTCTAAAATTCGCTCCCTAAACCCCTCTTTTTCTCTTTCTCCTCCTTTAAAAAGCTCCTTAAAAGCTATCTCTCTGATCAAATTTTGGGTCACCTGTTCCAATATCTCATGTGAATCAGCATTGTGTTTGATAACGCTCCTGTGAAGCTCCTTGGGACGCTTTACAATGTTATTGGCGCTATATAAATGCAGGCTGTTTGTTACCCATAACTGAGGGAAAAACATGTCAATGTGGCAGGACTGTGAGAGGATGCCCGAGTTCCAGTCTGCAATACCGTGTGTTGGATGTCTAACTGGGTTCTGAATAACACGCCTCTCTACCTCTCCTCCTTTGCCATCCGTGGCTCAGTGGGCAAGCACTCGAGTCTCCGAGTTAGAAGGTTGTGGGTTCAAGTCCCACTCCAGGGACTCGAGCACATAATCCAGGCCGAGGGAGCGCTCCACTGTCAGAGGAGCTGCCTTTCGGATGAGACCCCTCTGCCCCCTCAGGTGAACGCAAACGATCCCATGGAAATGTTTCAAAGAAGAGCAGGGGAGTTACCCATGGTGTCCCGGGGTCAATATTTATCCCTCAACCAATACGTAAAAAACAGATTATCGTCACATTGCTATTCGTGGGAGCTTTCTGTGCGCAAATTGGCTGCCACGTTGCCCACATTACAACAGTGACTACATTTCAAAAGTACTTCATTGGCTGTAAAGCGCTTTGGGACGTCCTGAACGGCACGATAGAAATGCAAGTCTGTTTTTCTTTGATGAAGCGCCTTGGGTCATTTTACTCTGTTAAAAGGCGCTTTATAAAGGCAAGCTGTTGTTTAACTAGGCGATACGGGTGGTCACCAAAGCCACTGGTTATATTACTGCCATTTATAACCAGTCACCACCACCACTGTACCCGTCGTGCTGCGTTGCCCCAGAGTAGGGTAAACCGTACCGATTTCCTTAGTCATCGCCAGCCCCTGGGGGTAGGTGATGGGCGCCAGCTTCTTCTCCTTCAGCTTCTCGATGGTGTCTTTGTCGTCCCTCAAATCCAGTTTGGTGCCGACGAGGATGATGGGAGTGCTGGGACAGTGATGCCGCACCTCGGGGTACCACTGGGAGAAGAGCAAGAGCACAATCGTCAGCTAATCGGTGACAATTCCCCAGCGCAACCACCACCCAACACTGCTGAGGCCAGCCAGCACATGGTCCGCATGCCCGACACGAGACTCCCAAAGCAAGCGCTCTACTCGGCACTCTGACACGGCAAGCGAGCCAGCCCCAGATGGGCAGAGGAAACGTTTCAAGGACCCCCTCTCAAAGCCTCCTTGATAAAGTGCAACATCCCCACCGACACCTGGGAGTCCCTGGCCAAAGACCGCCCTAAGTGGAGGAAGTGCATCCGGGAGGGCGCTGAGCACCTCGAGTCTCGTCGGCGAGAGCATGCAGAAATCAAGCGCAGGCAGCGGAAGGAGCGTGCGGCAAACCAGACTCCCCGCCCACCCTTTCCCTCAACCACTGTCTGTCCCACCTGTGACAGAGACTGGAATTCCCGTATTGGACTGTTCAGCCACCTGAGAACTCACTTTTGGAGTGAAAGCAAGTCTTCCTCGATTTCGAGGGTCTGCCTTTGATGATGATGATGATGATGATGATGATGATGGTGGTGGCCAGCCCCAAGCTCGCCACAGCTCAAAGCCTTGTCAATCTTACTGTAGTTACTCAAACCAGGTTTTTTTGGGGGCGCTCAAAATTAGCAGCGTTACTTTTGGTACTTGGTGTTGGCCAGACGCAAGCAAGGTGGATGCAGACTCGCTGAATTCCATCAAGCGAGAGCTGGATTTGTTTCTGTCTGCGGCGGAGATCACCTCTTACAGAAGGTAGGTACTGCAGGGAGTTTAATGGCCAGAGTGATCTCCTGGACTAGTTTCGATCGCCTAGATGAGTCGGAGAGGAGATGCCCAGATTTTTCCCCCCAAATTGGCCTGGGTTGTTTATCTGTTTTTTTTGCCTGTCCCAGGAGATCACATGGTTTCAGGTGGGGTGGAGTGTATATGTTATGATACACAAGGTATTGCAATTGTGCGGGACAGGCTCGATGGACCAGAGGGTCTTTACCTGTCCGTCATTGTTCGTATTCGTACTTTGCTCCCCAAAATATACTTTAGCCCAGGGCAGAAACCCTCCCCCCTACTACAACAGAATGAACTTTCCCATTCCAGTCACTCTCAGTATCTCTAAATGAGACCAACCACCGGTGCTGAATTATAGAGGGAGATTTGTGCTGTCAATACTACCCACTGAAATTTCCAAGTGCATGAACACCTTGTTCATAAGTACATAACAGGAGCAGGAGTCGGCCATTTGGCCCCTCGAGCCCGCTCTGCCATTCAATAAGATCACGGCTGATCTGATCTCAGCCTCAATTCCGCTTCCCTGCCTGCTCCCCATAACCCTCGACTCCCCTATCGTTCAAAAATCTGTCTATCTCCATCTTAAATATATTCAATGACCCAGCTCCCACAGCTCTCTGGGGTAGAGAATTCCAAAGATTTACGACCCAGAGGAAATTCCTCCTCATTGCCATTTTAAATGGGCGACCCCTTAAAATGAAACTGGCCTCTAGTTTCATATAATTGGTGCAATAAAACGTCAAGAAGAAAACATGCCAATTTTGTTTCAACTATTTTGTAAAGAATAGTTACATGCATTTCGACACATGGACCTAACCAGTGCTGGGAACGTGTGATACACGACTGAGTAGGGTGAATTCGATGAGCTCTTTTCCTTCTAAACCCCAGTGTTTATGTATTTATGTTTTTAAAAAGTAAAACAGGTCCATTTGTTGCAGGGATTTCAATTGATCAATAGTGTCAGCCGTGGCTCAGTGGGCAGCACTCTCGGCTTAGAGTCAGGTGGTTGTGGGTTCAAGTCCCTCTCCAGGGAATTGAGCACAGAAATCTAGGCTAGACACTTCAACGCAATACTGAGGGAGCGCTGCACTGTCGGAGGTGCCGTCTTTCAGATGAGACGTTAAACTGAGGCCCTGTCTTCCCTCTCAGGTGGATGTAATAGATCCCATGGCACTATATCGAAGAGGAGCAGGGGAGTTATCCCTGATGTCCTGGACAACACTTAACCCTCAATCAACATCACCAAAACAGATTATCTGGTCATTATCACATGGCTGTTTTTGGGAGCTTGCTGTGCACGAAATTGCCTGCTGCGTTTCCCACATTACAACAGTGACGACACTTTCAAAAGTACTTCATTGGCTGTAAAGCGCTTTGGCACGGCCGGAGGGTTGTGAAAGGCGCAATATAAATGCAAGTCTTCCTTTTTTTTAAAAAAAAAATAGACTTTTACTAATATTTACATTGTAGCCGAGACTTGTGTGATAATCTCCTGACTTCAACAGAAAGCAAGAATCAACGGATTCAAACTTGCCAGTTGCAAGCCTGACGGGTTAGGTTTAAAAAAAACAACTCCCTTAGATGTCAAATGGGGGCGGGGGGGGAATTGTTCAGACGGATGAGCAGCAAATTAATTTTATATACAGAAATAAGCTGCACAAGGCGTTATACAATGTTCCATAAATGTGTGGTGTGCTGTGTACCAAGCATTTCCCACCCTGCAGGCTTGTGGCAACTTCCAGTGAACGCAACGAATAGCCAAAAGCCACCAGGGAATGTACGGTGTCAACAACATGGTGGCCCAACATTTTCGACAACAGCAGCCAAGGCCGCTGATTGGCCAAGCGACGGCGGCCATTTTAAAACCAAACGCAAAAAAAAAAAACAATGTCAGCAAGCTCGGGAATGATCAAAGCAGGACGGGAGTGCCCATCCGGACAGTTGCTGGGCAAAGCGACGGACGCACTTGGCAGACAAAAGGAGAACAGCACGAACGAGTAAAAGTCCGGAAATCTCTCGACACTTACCTTGGCGCGAACATTTTCAAACGATGCAGGACTGACCAATGAAAAGCAGATCAAGAAGACATCCTGGAAAGAAGGGAAGAAGCGTCACCTCAGCAATGCTCCAAGAATTCCCCGGCACCTGGCTGTCGAACGATTAAAAAGGCCCCTTTCATGACTCCCCCGAGCCCCCTAATATTTTTCTTTTCCTCTCTTCCTTTTCCCCCCCCCTCCAACCCCATTTCTCCTGCCAAAGTCACTTACTCAGTCTAGGTTGCAATGCCACATGTGCCTGACCCTAATAACCATTCTTCACACACGAGCAATCTTCGCTAATATTTTTTTTTGGGGTGGGGGGGGGGGCGGCTGCGTGGTCCCTTTAAGGGGCTCCGCGGCCCATTCAAATTACCTCAGGTTTTGCCCTTGGGGCGCCATTGGGCCGGCTGCGTGGGACCCGCAGGTCGCTGCATGGCCAAGTGACCGCGCAGCTTAAAAGGGAGCATTTTACATCAGCCGCAACGGTGGGCTATTTGACTGTGGAGGCCAGCACAACCACGAATCCGCCTCTTATCCACGCACGTGCATTCTCCAGCAGGAGTCAACGGTCAGCAAGGCAGGAGCGGGAACCCGGGCTGATTGTCACCCCTCACACCCTTTCCCTCAGAGCCGGCCCATTTGGTTCAGAGCTAGAGTGGGCAGCAGCAGTTACCTCCTGAGCCTTCTGGGGAGCCCTCAGAACCCGTCGTCACTCAACCTGTAAAGAGTTCACGGGATGTGGACATCGCAGGCAAGGCCAGCATTTATTGCCTGTAATTACCCTCGAGAAGGTGGTGGTGAGCCGCCTTATACAACCGAGTGTCTCGCTGGGTCATTTCAGAGGGGCAGTTAAGAGTCAACCACATTGCTGTGGGGTCTGGAGTCACATATAGGCCCAGCCAGGGTAAGAGCAGCAGATTTCCTTCCCTAAAGGACATTAGTGAACCAGATGGGTTTTTACGACAATCCGGTAGTTTCAAGCTCACCATTACCGATACTAGTCTTTTTAAAAAAAACAGATTTATTTAATTAACTGAATTCTAATTCTCAAAATGCCAGTGAGGCTTGAACTCACCTCTCCAGATCACTGGTCCAGGCCTCTGGGTTAGTAGTCTAGTAACAGAATTACTATTCTACTATAACCTGATAATCTAATGAAAAGTTCTCTCGGAAAGAGAAGACCGAGGGGTAACTGGACAGAGGCCTTCGAGATTATGAAAGGATTTGACAAGGTGGATGTAGAGAGGACGTTTCCACTGGTAGGCAAGACCAGAACTAGGGACCATAAAATGTATGGCAGTCAGTGATAAATTCAATCGGGAATTCAGGAGAAACTTCTTTACCCAGAGAGTGGTGAGAAGGTGGGAACTCGCTGCCACAGGGAGTGGTTAAGGCGAATGGCGTAGATGCATTTAAGGGGGCCATTAGAGAGAGCAGCGTGTGGCGGCATGCCACTGCAGGGAGCTGCTGCAGGAGGGCGACGGCTGACTGTAGTGCGGGCAGGTACAGCCGGAGCGGCAAAGTCGGGGCGAAGGAGCGGCGAGAGTGCGTAGAGGGATGTGATCGGGGCCGAGGGCCCAGGGGGCAGCACGGGCCCAGCCCACACTGTGCGATATTGTGCGCGCGCACTAGGTCCGTGCAGCAGAGCTGGTCTCCAGTCGTTCTGGGTCAACCCTTGCCACTGGACCAAGACCTGGCTCTGTCGAGCCCCGTGTGGTGGCTGGTGTGCAACGGCCACCCCACGTTAAAAAAAAATCCACGCGCAGGCATCTTCCATCCTTCAAGAATGTAGCTCGGGATCCGGAATATCATTGAAACACCTGTGAACTCATCCGTTTTTGGCATGGAAGCAAGTCATCCTCGTTTCGAGGGACTGCCTATGATGATGATGATGATGATGATGATGATGATGGAGATAAGTACATGGAGAAAGGAACGGAAGGTTGTGTTGATAGGGGGGAGATGCAGGGTGGGAGGAGGTGCGTGTGGAGCGCGGACACTGCGATAGACCAGTTGGGCTGAATTGTGTGTGTGCGTTAAATACTGTGTCAATGAGGTCAACGTACGGTCTGTGGGTAGGAAAGCGGTCGCAGCCGATCATAATCCTCCTGTCCGGCTGTATCCCATAGCCCCAGATTCACTGGTTTCCCATCCACCATCACGTTGGCAGAGTAGTTATCGAATCTGGAAGAAGGGAAGAGGAACCATCAAATGCTGGGGCAACACTACTGAAAATCTCAAAGAACGAATCCACTCTGTGCCCAACTGCAGCCACTAGGAGCAGGAGTAGGCTCCTCGAGTCTGCTCCGCCATTCAATGAGATCGTGGCTGATCGCTGACCTCAACTCCACTTTCCCGCCCGATCCCCATAATCCCTCGATTCCCCCTAGACTCCGCAAATCTCTCTCAAGCTTGAATATACTCAACGATTCAGCATCCACAGCCTTCCGGGGCAGAGGATCCCAAAGTTCCATCACCATCCCGCGGGATGAAATTCCTCGTCTGTCCTAAATGGCCGAGCCCTTATCCCGAGACTGGACTACTTTGTGCACCCAGCGTTGGCAACAGTGGCAGCTTCTGCTTTTTCTTAAATAAAGAGTTTTCTTTTAAGTGTTTACAGAACGGTTACAGTACAGTCGAAGGCCATTCGGCCCGTCGAGCCCATGCCGGCTCTCTGCAAGAGCACCTCAGCCAGTTCCACTGCCCTGCCCTTTCCCTGTACCCCTGCAAATTTGTGTTCTCAGGTACTTATCCAATTCCCCTTTGAAAGATAAAATTGAGTCTGCCTCCGCCACCCTCTCAGGCAGCGCATTCCAGATCCTAACCACTCGCTGCGTAAAAACGTTTTTCCTCACGTCGCCTTTGGTTCTTCTGCCAATCACCTTGAATCTGTGTCCTCTGGTTCTCGACCCTTCTGCCAATGGGAGCAGTTTCTCTCGATCTACTCTGTCTAGACCACTCATGATTTTGAACACCTCGATCAAATCTCCTCTCAACCTTTTCTGCTCCAAGAACAACCTCAGCTTCTCCAGTCTATCCACGCAGCTGAAGTCCCTCATCCCTGCAACCAGTCGCATAAATCTTCTGTACCCTCTCCAAGGCCTTCACATCCTTCCTAAAGTGCAGTGCCCAGAATTGGACACAATACTCCAGTTGAGACCAGACCAGTGTTTTATACAGGTTCATCATAACTTCCACGCTTTTGTACTCTATTTGAATTGTCGATGATTATTGCTGCCACAATGTACCAGTCTCACTCATCCAGCACAGGTGCCCCCCCCAGCACAGGTGCCCCCCCCCCAGCACTGGTGCCCCCCCCCCCAGCACTGGTGCCCCCCCCCCCAGCACTGGTGGTTGCTCAAATCACAGCAAATGAGCTGGAAATGAACAAAAACTGGTCACGTCAAAGCGGCAGGAATTTCCCCGCATCTGCCGGTTAATATAAACGAGAAGCAACAATCAGCAGATTCAAGCAGATTAAAAGCCACTGCATCAGAGAGTCACTGAGTAAACAGTCATGAAGGGAAGTTCTTCAGTAGCGGGAACCAATAGTACCTTTCTTGTTTTAAGGAGGAAACAAAAAGTTACTTTCTGTATTGGCCGAACGTGGCCATTCCAGAACATAATAGGAGGAGTAGGCCATTCGGCTCTTCGAGCCTGCTCCGCCATTCAATAAGATCATGGCTGATCCGATCTTGTCCTCAACTCCACTCCCCATAACCCTCCACTCCCCTGTAGTTCAAAAATCTGTTTCCACCTTAAGTATATTCAATGACCCAGCCTCCACATCTCTCTGGGGTAGAGAATTCCAAAGATTCACATCCCTGAGAAGAAATTCCTGCTCATCTGTCTTAAATGGGCAACCCCTTATTCTGAGACTATGCTCCCTAGTTCTCGACTTCTACACGAGGGGAAACAACCTCTCTGTATCTACTCTGTCAAGACCCCTCAGAATCTCATATGTCTCAATAAGATCACCTCTCATTCTTCTAAATTCTAATGAGTACAGGCCCAACCTTTCTTCATAAGACAACCCCTTTCATCTCAGGAATCAACCTCGTCAACCTTCTTTGAACTGCCTCCAATGCAAGTATATCCCTCCTTAAATAAGGAGACTAAAACTGTACGCCGTACTCTAGGTGTGGTCCTACCAACTGTACAGCTGTAGCAGGGCAGGACTTCCCCATTTTATATTCCATCTCCCCCTCCTCTTTCCCCTCCCCCTCTTCTTTCCCCCCCTCCCCCCACAACATAGGCTAACATTCCAATTGACCTCCCAATAACCTGCTGTACCTGCATGCCAACTTTTTGTGTTTCATGTTCTTGGATCTCCCGATCTCTCTGCACCGCAGCATTTTGTAGTCTCTCTCCATCCAAATAATAATTTGCCTTTGCACTCCTCACCCAGTTGCAATATTCCAGGCAGCCAATCGCTGTCCATGCAACTAAATACCAGAAAGACCTCACCGACTACATGAAGGTCGGGAGCAATGTCCCCGCAATTTTTTTTTTTTTGGGGGGGGGGGGGGGGGGTGGGGGAGGAAAGAAAGGGGTTAAATTTCTCGCGCATGCGCCTTTATGTCCAATGTAAAGCTGGCAAGCAGCCGGCTCGGGACCTCCAGATCTCTGGGCGGCCACGCAACTTAACGGGAATATTGGTCGGTAGTCTCCAGTTATAGTCGGGGCGAACTGTGCAGCAATAGCTCAGATAGCCCTTCAACTTTTTTGTTGTTGAACATTAACTCAAGTTCCCCCTGATTAAAGGGGAGGGGGGCGCTAAAACCGACAAACTTAAACAAATTAAACTTTAGACAGTCAACTTAAATCAAATTAAAATTTGGTTGCCGGGGGTGATGATGCACTCCAGTCCCTCTGGAGCCCAGATAGCCCTTCAAGCCCTACAAGTGTAGGCCCAGCTCTTCCCAACATTACAAGTTAGTCCCCAATTTTTAACACTTTAAACATCTATATGACCGCCACATCAGGAAGATTTTCCATAATGTGCAACAGTGTCACAACGAACAGTACAACTTACAAACTAAAGGGTCCAATCCTGAAGAGGGGGTGCACGAACAGAGAGACCTGGGGATGTACGTGCATAAAGGTAGGGCAGGTTGAGAAAGCAATTTCAAAAAAGGCTTACGGGATCCTGGGCTTCATGGAGAGTATAGAGTGATGAACTTGTATAAAACACTGGTTCGGCCCCAATTTGAGTAGTGTGTCCAATTCTGGGCACCGCACTTTAGGAAGGATGTGAAGGCCCTTAGAGAAGGTGCAGAAAAGATTTACAAGAAAGGTTCCAGGGATGAGGGACTTCAGTTGCGTGGATAGACTGGAGAAGCTGGGACTGTTCTCCTTGGAGCAGATAAGGTTGAGAGGAGATTTGATCGAGGTGTTCAAAATCATGAGGGGTCTGGACAGAGTAGCTAGAGAGAAACTGTTCCCATTGGCGGAAGGGTGGAGAACCAGAGGACACAGATTTAAGGCGATTGGGAGAAAACCAAAGACGACGTAAGAAAAAGCTTTTTTACGCAGCGAGTGGTTAGGATCTGGAATGCGCTGCCCGAGAGGGTGGTGGAGGCAGACTCAATCGCGGCTTTCAAAAGGGAGTTGGATAAGGACCTGAAGGAAAAAAATTTGCAGGGCTACGGGGAAAGGGCGGGGGAGTGGGACTGGCTGAGAGCCGGCATGGGCTCGACGGGCCGAAAGGCCTCCTTCTGTGCTGTAACCATTCTATGATTCTAACTGCAATCAGGGCTGGAAAGTGCGTCAACCAAAGATTTGTTGTGAACTAGAAATACATCTGGAATATTGTAAATTTGCTGTGCTGAATTGGTCGTCACTGTTCTGTCCTGCGTGATATCTTAATCGTGTGTTCCTACACAGGCCCACCTGCAGCCACAGAATTCAAACACTAAAAATGGGACTTCATTAGCTCCAGGGACACCAAACTACTAGATAAATAGTATCAATAATGGTGACCATGAAACTACTGGATTGTCGTAAAACCCATCTGGTTCACTAATGTTCTTGAGGGAAGGAAATCTGCCACCCTTACCCGGTCTAGCCCACAGCAATGTGGTCGACTCGTAACTGGCCTCTGAAATGTCCCAGCGAGCCACTCAGTTGCACCAATCCGCTACAACAAAGTCAGCACTTCACCACAAGGACTGCAGCGGTTCAATAAGGTGCCTTTGAGGGCAATTAATGGTGGTTTTGCCAGTGACGGCCACATCCCATTGAACGAATATTAAAATAAATTCCCACGCCCACACGGAGAGCAGCACTGACGCAGAGGGACCTCAGAGTTTCTTCGGCAGCACCTCCCAAACCCGCGACCTCTACCACCTAGAAGGACGAGGGCAGCAGGCGCATGGGAACACCACCACCTCCACGTTCCCCTCCAAGTCACACAGCATCTTGACTTGGGAATATATCGGCCGTTCCTTCATCGTCGCTGGGTCAAAATCCTGGAACTCCCTCCCTAACAGCACTGTGGGAGCACCTTCACCACACGGACTGCAGCGGTTCAAGGTGGCTTGACACCACCTTCTCAAGGGGCAATTAGGGATTGGCAATAAATGCCAGCCTTGCCAGCGATGCCCACATCCAATAAGTGAATAAAAAAGAACTCGCTCTGACCCGACTTTCGATGGGCAATGCTATGGGAGATCCACTAATACAGGGAAACTTAGCAATGGCAACAAACTTGTGGGGCGGGAGTCCAAGACTAGAGGATGGAAGTATCAGATGGTGACTCATAAATCTAACAATGGCTCGTGTGGATCATAAACCCCGGCAAGGACTTGTTGGGCCGAATGGCCAGATCTTGAGAGGTACATTCTATGTAATTCTGCATATCCAGTAACATTTAACCCCCATGAATGGCCAAAGATGGTGCCAACTGCCATATACTTGTGTCAAAATATAAGCTCAGTGTAAGCTCAAGGAACAGCACCTCATCTTTCGATTGGGTACTTTACAGCCTTCCGGAATCTAGAGTTCAACAATTTCAGACCATAACCTCGGTCACTATTATTTTTTCCTATGGCATCTGTTGATGACTCTGCCATTGCCATTCACACTTCCCTCTAGATCCATCTTTTGTTTCTTTATTTGTCCCATCACCATCTTTCACCATCATCCCTTTTGTCAATTAATCTCTCCTGCCTTCCACCCTATCACAGACCTGCCCCTTTGTTCTTTCCCCCACCCCTCCCCCCCTTTCCCTGCCCCGACAGTTGCTTAAAAACCTGTTACATCGCTAACCTTTTCCAGTTCTAACGAAGGTTCATCGACCTGAAACGTTAACTCTTTCTCTCTCCACAGATGCTGCCTGACCCGCTGGGTATTGCCACTGAGGTGGGGCTTTCGAGCGCTGCTATAATTAAAGGGTTAAGAATCGGTCTGGGGACCAAAAAGTGCTAAACAGGCTTTTGTGGTGGTCCCAGCTTTCTAAGTTGCTGAACGGGCAGAAGAGATAACGCTGAGTGTAACATGTGGAAATGATTAACTGTTGCAAGTTGTGTAACCGGGGGACAATTACAAATAGTCAAAGTGTTGAACCACAGGAGGCCCAGAGAGGCAGTTAAACAGGGCAAGGGGGGGGGGGGGGGTCAGAGGTGACATGTTGGAGAAACTCCATCTGGTGCGAAACATAGGCCAATGATTGTGTGACGTGAAAGGGAATGAGTCAATCAGCAATTGTGCACGCGGGCTTTGGGCCAATTAAACGGCACGGGGGGGATCGTGCACGAGGCTGATATGCACCCTTAAGGCGTATGAATGGTTGCTTTGTATCATCGGAGAAGCCTGGCTATAGACAGAGAGCAGGCGGTCTCCCCACCGATGTGAATAAAGACTACTTGAATCTTCGAACCCGGACCTGGTGTCGAGTGTTTATATCAAATACTCCACTACACCAGTATTTTCTGTTAATATTGCCAAAATATTCTTGTTTGGAGAAGTGAAATAGGCCTGATTCAAAAGGAATACCGTCTATATATCAAGCAGAGTTCTTTCGTGCTCAGCAGACTGCTTCTGAGCAAACGTTACAAAGCTTAAAAAAAAGATTTAAAGACACAAAACACACACACACAGCGCTTCAAGGTACTTACACTGTTGGGATGTACTCTCCAGGAAAGGCATTTGTCGTGTAGCTGATCAAGAGACAAGTTTTACCCACGGCTCTGTGATTTAAAGAAAAACAGACACAGGTGAGCAATGACCAACAATCCCCATTACCTTGCAGTGGCAAAACCCCCAAGGAGACAATGGAACCAGACCAACCTGCACCAGTTTGAATATTCTAATCAAGACCCAAGGCTTCAAAGCATGAACAGGCCCAGGAATGGAGAATTTTTTTTTTCTTCCCATATTCATTCACGCATTGCGGGCAAGGTCAGCACTTGCCCATCCCCAATTGCCCCTCGACCATTTCAGCGGGGCTGTTAAGGGGCAACCGCATTGCTGTGGGGTCTGGAGTCACATGTAGGCCAGACCGGGTAAGGGCGGCAGATTTCCTTCCCTAAAGGCCATTAGTGAACTAAATGGGGTTTTACGACAATCATTTTCAAGGTCACTATTATTGGTACGAGCTTTATAATTAGATTTATTTCATTATCTGAATTCAGCTGACGGGGTGGGATTGGGGGTGAGGGTAAGCGACCACAGTCTAATCAAGTCATAGCACTTTCATTACTCACATACTAGCTGCTAGCATCATGGAGCACTATCCTTATCCTTAAAATTACGTTCTGTAAACCTTGGCATATCCCCCCAAAAAATCATACTCGACACCCCAGAAAACTAGCAAAAGGTGATCAATAGCTCAAATTATTATTAGGCCGAGAATAAGCCTGTTATGTCTGTAATGCACTTATGAATGACTCCACGAGGCAATATGTTGTACTCAAACTGTAGTAACCTTGGTCCTTTATTCGTAACTCCAGAGTGAGGCACAAGCATGGTGGGCAGCCTTTTTTTAAAATAAACTAGGCCCTGCACACCTATGCAGGTGACCCTCAGGTCTCCCACCACAGTGCCCTCTGGTGAACAGCCTCTGCCACAGGGGCAGGAAACCACAGTCTCCACCAGTTGCACCCTCTAGGGGTGCCAGCATAGTATATACACAGTGTAAATCTTATTGATAGTACATCAGGTAACAAGTCTCCATCTTATGCAACTATACAGTGACTACAGAGTATATCTATAGTCTGCATATATAACAAAGCCCATGACATATGAAAAATAGAGGAACATAGGAACAGGAGGAGGCCGTTCTACCATTCAATTAAAACATGGCTGATCTGTAGATCAATTCCATTTACCAGCTTTGGTCCCATAACCCTCAATCCCCTTCCCCAACAAAAATCGATCAAACTCGGTTTTTAAATTTTCAATTTTTCCCCCCAGCTTTTTGGGAGAATTCCAGATTTCCAGTACCATGTGTGTGAAGAAGTGCTTCCTGACATCACCCCTGAATGGCCTAACTCTCTCCCCATAACCCCCCACCCGACCATGGTGTTCTCCATCTACCCTATTTCCTATCAACTCCTCTAATCATCTTGAACATAAGAAATAGGAGCCGGTGTAGGCCATATGGCCCCTTGAGCCTGCTCCACCATTTAATAAGATCATGGCTGATCTTCGACCTCAACTCCACTTTTCTGTCCGATCCCCATATCCCTCGATTCCCCCAGAGGGTCAAAATCCATCGACACGAGCCTCTCTGCATCCACCTTGTCGAGCCCCCTCATTATCTTACTTGTTTCGATAGGATCACCTCTCACTCTTCTGAACTCCAATGAGTAGAGGCCCAACCTACTCAACCTATCCTCATGTCAACCCACTCATCTCCGGAATCAACCTAGTGAACCTTCTCCGAACAGCCTCCAATGAAAGTATAACCCCTCCTTAAATACAGAGACCAGAACTGTACGCAGTACTCTAGGTGTGGCTTCACCAATACCCTGTACAGTTGTAACAGGACTTCTCTGCTTTTATACTCTATCCCTCTTGCAATAAAGGCCAACATTGCATTTGCCTTCCTGATTACTTGCTGTACCTGCATACTAACTTTTTGTGTTTCATGCACAAGGACCTCATCAAGTGAAAGATCCTTCTTTCGAGGTGGTGCTTCCACGACTGAGAAATACAGTTTGTTGCTAAAGGGTTTGTGCAGCGCTAAAGCACAGATTAAGTTCTAAGCATCACAAAACTCCAGCATTAGCATCTGACGAGGAGGTTTTGACACTTAAGCAAAAGTGCACATCACACGGATCACCAAATGTGCTCAAGCACCGGAGGAGGTAGAAGCGACGGAGACATCACTGAATTTGGTGAGTCGCAGTTTTCACACCTGGACAATGATCTTAACGACATCACTCCTGCCCTCCTGACACGCCCAGTGCAGTGCTGAGGGAGTGCTGTCGGAGGTGCCATCTCTCAGATGAGACGTTAAACAGAGGCCCTGTCTGCCCTCTAAAAGATCCCACAGGCATTATTTTGAAGAGCGGGGAAATTCTCCCCAGTGCCTTGGTCAATATTTATCTCTCAACTATTATCACAAAAAAAAAATCATCTGGTCATAGTCACGCTGCTTGTGGGAGTTTGCGGTGCGCAAATTGGCTGCTGCGTTTCTCACATTATAACAGTGACAATAGTTCCAAAAAAAAAGTACTTCATTGGCTGTAAAAGGCTTTGGGTGTCTGGTTATGAAAGGCGCTATATAAATGCAAGTCTTTATGTTCTTATGATCACATCATCATAGGTGGTCCCTCGTATCGAGGATGACTTGCTTCCACGCCAAAAGGGATGAGTTCACAGGTGTTTCACTGAAGGACCTAATATTCTGGATTCCGAACTACAATTAGAAGGGTGGAAGATAGCTGTGCGTGGATTTTTTTAACGTGGGGTGACCGTTGCACACCAGCCACCACACGGGTTTGACAGAGCTCGGTCTTGGTCCGGTGGCAAGGGTTAACCAGGACGACTGGAGACCAGCTCTGCTGCATGGACCGAGTGCGCGCACATATCGCACAGTGTGGGCTGGCCCGTGCTGCCCCTGGGCCTATGCCTCTTCTGGGCCCCGAACTCACCAACCACATTGACTGCCAACAGTTTGAAGTTCGGTCAATGTCAGAGTGAGAGGTGTCATCGCCATTTTGACAAGATCACAGTCAAGCCGTGACACCCGCCTGCAACCAGAAACAAATGATGAAAAATCCCAACAATGCAAAATGGCTGCCTGCGTTTCCACGGTGGGGAAATGATGGCCACTATGCACGGATGGGTTTGCCAGCATCACGCCCACTTTAAATAATGGGCAATTTACCAATGCTTCACCATCCTACCATTTGAGAGTGTTTTTTTGGATACACGACAAACATGCAAATAGGCCAATTGGGGCAGAGAGGATGTCAAGCATGTCATTGTAATGAGCACCTGGAACCTGCGTGAGATTCACCAGGGAACTGATGAGGGCTTCTGCACAATGTATGAAACCCAAGAGATTCTGTATAAAAACTGGGCCGAAACGTCCCGTCCCGTGCCTAGTATCTGTAAAAACCTTCATCTATCACCCGACTACAGATACTTAAGAGTAATGTAATCCTGCAACAATACTTTCAGGTAAGCCAAGCTTGGACAACACAACACAAGGTTGTGAAGGGCAGATTTGTAGATGGTAATGATGATATTTTTAGAAACACGTAACGGATGATCACCAACTGCAATAAAATGCCAGGAGCAGTGGGAGTGGCCGGGATACCGCCCTTACTTCTGTCAGCCGTGGCTCAGTGGGCAGCAGAGGGGACTCGCCTCAGAGTCAGAAGGTTGTGGGTTCAAGTCCCCACTGCAGGGGCTCCAGCACATAAATCTAGTCCGACACTCCCAGTGCAGTGCTGAGGGAGTGCTGCACTGTCGGAGATGCCGTCTCTCAGGTGGATGTAAAAGATCCCACAGCACTATTTCGAAGAAGAGCAGAGGGAGTTATTCCCCGGTGCCCCGGGGCCAATATTTATCCCTCAACCAACATCACAAATAGTTTATCTGGTCATCAACACATTGTTGTGGGAGCTTGCTGTGCGCAAATTGGCTGCTGCGTTTGCAACATTACAACAGTGACTACACTTCAATAATTACTTCATTGGCTGTAAAGCGCTTTGTGACGTCCGGTAGTCGTGAAAGGCGTGATATAAATGCAAGTCTTTCTTTCTTACTTAAAAGGAACTCATTGCTAGATGTTGCAATGGATTGTTATTCAAGAAGGACATGGTCAACCGTTCCCATCATCAAGTTGATCTTATGATCTCTGGAGGAAACATGGCAAGGCATTGAGATTTAGATCATAGCAAACACACAACTTCCTCTTGCATCAGAAGTCTTCAAGTTAGCATAGATAGGTTACAACTGGGTAATAAAATTGACGTCCCTACCAGTTCCTATATTGAGGTAGCAGATGATTTACTGTAGAATATGAATAGAATCTCTTCCCAGTTGTTCAAAAGATAGATATTTATAAATGATACATTACACACACATCTAATATATACCATCTACAAGATGCACTGCAGCAACTCGCCAAGGCTTCTTCGGCAGCACCTCCCAAACCCACGACCTCTACCCCCTAGAAGCACAAGGGCAGCAGGCGCATGGGAACACCACCACCTCCACGTTCCCCTCCAAGTCACACAGCAACTGGACTTGGAAATATATCGGCCGTTCCTTCATTGTCACTGGGTCAAAATCCTGGAACTCCCTCCCTAAAAGCACTGTGGGAGCACCTTCACCACACGGACTGCAGCCGTTCAAGGCGGCGGCTCACCACCACCTTCTCAAGGGGCAATTGGGGATGGGCAATAAATGCCCATATCCCATGAAGGAATAAAAAAATATATTATATTTGTGTAAAATATTAATTGGAGGGAGAAGAGTGGGTTTGGACTAAATGGCTCCTGGAGAAAAATAATGGCACGCAGTTGATTTATTTATTTTGTCATAATACTCCTGTGAAGCACCTTGGGATGTTTTACTATGTTAAAGGCGCTATATAAATAAAAGTTGTTGTTGTTGTTGGGTAGAATGGCCTGCTTCTGTGCAAGAACATTCCATGAAAAATCTGCCGCAGTCCCATATTCTTCACTCTCCATTCTTTCTCTGCTCCTCCACAGTGAACGAGATACCTTGGTCCTGCACAGAGATGAACAGAGTTATAACCAGACCCAAGCGAGACCAGGAAAGGTCGTGGATCCATCTCAAAAAAGTTAGCCGATGTTAACTGGGGTGAGTTGGATCCTACGAATCCCCTGGGAGGACAGACACACCAACATTCACGTCCTCGACCAGGCCAACATCCCCAGCGTTGAAGCACTGACCACACTTGATCAGCTCCGCTGGGCAGGCCACACTGTTCGCATGCCAGACATGTGCCTGCTGCCCTTGTCCTTCTAGGGGGTAGAGGTCGTGGGTTTGGGAGGTGCTGCCGAAGAAGCCTTGGCGAGTTGCTGCAGTGCATCTTGTAGATGGTATATATTAGATGTGTGTGTAATGTATCATTTATAAATATCTATCTTTTGAACAACTGGGAAGAGATTCTATTCATATTCTACAGTAAATCATCTGCTAACTCAATATAGGGACGTCAATTTTATTACCCAGTTGTAACCTATCTATGCTAGCTTGAAGACTTGGCAAGTGCTCTACACGGAACTGCTTCACGGCAAACAAGCCAAAGGTGGACAGAGGAAATGTTAAAAGGACACCCTCAAAGCCTCCCTGATAAAGTGCAACATCCCCACTGACACCCGGGAGTCCCTGGCCAAAGACCGCCCCCTAAGTGGAGGAAGTGCATCCGGGAGGGCGCTGAGCACCTCGAGTCTCATCGCCGAGTGCATGCAGAAACCAAGCGCAGGCAGTGGAAAGAGCGTGCGGCAAACCAGTCCCACCCACCCCTTCCCTCAACGACTAACTGTCCTACGTGTGACGGGGACTGTGGCTCTTGCTTTAGACGGTTCAGCCACCTAAAGACTCATTCTAAGAGTGGAAGCAAGTCTTCCTCGATTCCAAGGGACTGCCTATGATGATGAGGGGTGCTACAATTGACTAGTGTCACTATGTTAGGAATAAAACAAAGCAAAAAAAAAAAAAATCAAGGTTTTAGTGCCTTGTGGAAGGAGGGTAAGGATATTGAGGCCTAGACCAGGCTCAGCTGCCTCACGACAAATAGATTCCAACCTTGACTGACCTTTGCCCACATACCATGAACAAAAAATGGCCCCTTAGGCGAGGTATTTGAGGACAAACATCTTTGTGGAACAGGTAGAGGGGGGAAAACATGAACCAAGTATAGCCTATTGACAATGGTATTGAGACAAAATATTTATCTAGGAAACTCCTGTACTATTGGTCTTGAAATGAGCAATAGTACAAATCATGTGACCTTTTTGCAATCCCAGCATGCTGAGTGACCTGGTTTGCAAGAGCAGGCCTTTATTTATTTGTTCCTAAGATGTGGGCATCCCTGGCAAGGCCGGCATTTATTGCCCATCCCTAATTGCCCTCGAGAAGGGGGTAGTGAGCCGCCGCAGTCCGTGTGGTGAAGGTGCTTCCCCACAGTGCTGACTTTGCCGAAGCGGTTTGGTACAACCGAGTGTCTCGCTGGGCCATTTCAGAGGGGCAGTTGAGAGTCAACCACATTGCTGTGGGGTCTGGAGTCACGTATAGGCCAGACCGGGTAAGGGCGGCAGATTTCCTCCTCTAAACGGACATGTAAACCAGATGGGTTTTCAACGGCAATCCGGTAGTTGCATGGTCACCATTACTTACACTAGCTTCTTAACTCCAGATTTATTTAGTTAGCTGAACTTAGCTGCCGTGGTGGGCTTGAGGGCTGAGGCAGTGGGGTGTCGAGTCATAGCACTTAATTACTCACATGCTAGCTGCAAGCATCATGGAGCAAATGATTAACTGTGGGGATTTTAAAATATCTGCAACGCTCAGCTCAAGCTGCTGGAAAGTTTGATATATGATTTCTTTGAAGGCCCATCTGGGTTTGTTTTTTTTAAAAATATAACAAAAAAAAAAAAATTGAGGTTTTCTTGTTTTTTTGGCCTCGGAGAGTGGGTGCTTGAAGCCAAAGTTTAAACGTAAATGAAATAATTTCAGAAAATCCATCTGAAGCAATAACAGGAACAGATGGTTTCCCCCAACATCCCCCTGGACCGCACTTCGTTGCTCTGAGAAGCAAAGAGTTTCCATGTTGAAAGTACAGCAGGTTCTAACTAACTGCGATTCTTGCAATGCAGTCACATGGCTTTGTCACATGGTTTAGTATGAGCATGCTCAGTTTGCTCCGGCCTAGTAAAGCCGGCACATCTAGCCTCTGTCCTTCATTTGTTCATTTACTCGTTACAAAAGTATTAAGAGGCGGGAAAAAATATCTGCTTGATTGGGTGGGCCGGTAATAGAAAGGATTCGCAATTATATAGGGCCGTTCACAGCTTAAGCAGGTCCCAAAGTACTTTCCGACAGTGCCGTGCTCCCTCACTACTGCACTGGAGTGTCAGCCCAGATTTATGTGCTCAAGTCTCTGGAGTGGGACTTGAACCTTCGGACCCAGTGCTGCCCACTGACCCACGGCTGACACTGGAGGTGGATGTTCATGGATGAACCTCCAGGAATAGGCCCAACTCGAGTTGGCCAATCCTATTTTCAAATCAGCAAAAGAAAAAAAAAAGGACTTGCATTTATATAGCGCCTTTCACGACCACTGGTCGTCCCAAAGCAATTTACAGCCAATGAAGTACTTTTTGAAGTGTAGTCACTGTTGTAATGTAGGAAACGTGGCGGCCAATTTGCGCACAGCAAGCTCCCACAAACAGCAATGTGATAATGACCAGATCATCTGTTTTTGTTATGTTGATCGAGATATAAATAGTGGCCCCAGGACACCGGGGATAACTCCCCTGCTCTTTTTCGAAATAGTGCCACGGGATCTTTTATGTCCACCTGGGGGGGGCAGACCGGGTCTCAGTTTAACATCTCATCTGAAAGACGGCACCTCCGACAGGGTGGCACTCCCTCAGCACTGCACTGGGAGTGTCAGCCTAGATTTATATGGTCAAGTCACCTGGAGTGGGACTTGAACCCACAACCTTCTGACTCCGAGGCGAGAGTGCTTCTCACTGAGCCACAACTGACACTAATGCCTCCTCTCCTCTCCTCTCCTCTCCTCTCCTCTCCTCTCCTCTCCTCTCCTCTCCTCTCCTCTCCTCTCCTCTCCTCTCCTCTCCTCTCCTCTCCTCTCCTCTCCTCTCCCTCAACAATTAGCTTGTAAACCTCCAAAAGACTGAAGGCAGTACAAGGGATAAGGTTGCTTAGTGAGAGGTGAGGAACCAAATGTGGGGAAGTTTAAGTAAAGGCCTATTCATGAAACACAGAGACCTTCACATTCTCAAACTGTAGAATATATTATGAAACTTTTCAGGTCACTTCAATGTGTCCTTTGGCAAGAAGTTTATACGTAGAAAATCCCCCTAGAGTCACTGATGTTTTTAATCCTTTTTTTGCCTCTCCCAGGAGATTCCATGTCTGCTGGTGGACCCATAGAAACATAGAAAATAGGTGCAGGAGTAGGCCATTCGGCCCTTCTAGCCTGCACCGCCATTCAATGAGTTCATGGCTGAACATGCAACTTCAGTACCCCCTTCCTGCTTTCTTGCCATACCCCTTGATCCCCCTAGTAGTAAGGACTTCATCTAACTCCTTTTTGAATATATTTAGTGAATTGGCCTCAACTACTTTCTGTGGCAGAGAATTCCACAGGTTCACCACTCTCTGGGTGAAGAAGTTTCTCCGCATCTCGGTCCTAAATGGCTTACCCCTTATCCTTAGACTGTGACCCCTGGTTCTGGACTTCCCCAACATTGGGAACATTCTTCCTGCATCTAACCTGTCTAAACCCGTCAGAATTTTAAACGTTTCTATGAGATTCCCTCTCATTCTTTTGAACTCCAGTGAATACAAGCCCAGTTGATCCAACCTTTCTTGATAGGTCAGTCCCGCCATCCCGGGAATCAGTCTGGTGAACCTTCGCTGCACTCCCTCAATAGCAAGAATGTCCTTCCTCAAGTTAGGAGACCAAAACTGTACACAATACTCCAGGTGTGGCCTCACCAAGGCCCTGTACAATTGTAGTAACACCTCTCTGCCCCTGTACTCAAATCCCCTCGCTATGAAGGCTAACATGCCATTTGCTTTCTTAACCGCCTGCTGTACCTGCATGCCAACCTTCAATGACCCAGTTTAATCACTGATACTCCGGCATCATGACTGTGTAGGGCAGCTTGATCAACCAGATGGCCTTTTGCTACAACTCAAAAACCTAGGCCGACACTCCCAGTACTGAGCTCCGCTGCACTGTCGGAGGTGCCTCTTAGGTGGACGCAAAAGATCTCTCGGCATTATTTCGAAGAGGAGCAGGAGAGTTCTCCCCGGGTGTCCGGGCCAATACTTATCCCTCAACCAACATCGAAAAACCAGATGATCTGGGAATTATCACATTGCTGTTTGTGGGAGCTTGCTGTGCGCAAATTGGCTGCCGCGTTTCCCACATTACAACAGTGATCACACTTCAGAAAGTACCTCATTAGCGGTAAAGCTCTTTGGGACATCCAAAGGTCAATGAAAGGCGCTATATAAACGCAAGTATATCAACCCAAGCCCATCACGTAACCACAGTAGAGCAGAGTGATCAATCGATAAAGGTCACATTCACGCGAGAATTTTCCCTCTGACTGGGAGCTACCAGACCTGCCTGATGGTACTGCCATGATGCGTGGAGGATTATTAGTACCCTGCCAGTAACATCAGCTCCCGGATTTTAAAAACAGGTAATGCTTTTAACAAATTATATTTCAATGGACATATTTTTCTTACACAATGAGGAAGTGCTTTGAACAAAGTACATAACTCCCTTTAGTCTTTCCTTCCCCTTAAATACATATTTGCTTAGATAATTCTCATTTTCAGCAAATGAAGTATTTTGACTTCTCATTGAATAGCTGCCCAGGTTGGCTCGTGTTGTGGAACGACAGCGAACGGATTGTTCTCGTGTCAGCCGTGGCTCAGTGGGTAGCACTCGCGCCTCCGAGTCAGAAGGTTGTGGGTTCGAGTCCCACTCCAGAGACTCAAGCACAAAAATCCAGGCCGACACTCCCAGTGCAGTGCTGAGGAAGAGCTGCACTGTCGAAGGTGCCGCCTTTCGGATGAGACGTTAAACCGAGGCACCGTCTGCTCTCTCAGGTGGACGTAAAAGATCCCACGGCACTATTTCAAAGAGCTAGAGAGTTATCCCCGGGTGTCCTGGGGCCAATATTTATCCCTCAATCAACATAACAAAAGCAGATTCACTGGTCATTATCACACTGCTGTCTATGAGAGCTTGCTGTGCGCAAGTTCCTAATGTTTTGGATTAGAAATCTTCACTCCCACTATTTCCCCCGCTGTCTACATTCTTTTCCCTCCTGGCTCCTTGCAGAAAGCTTCGAGTCACAAGGGTGCATTTGGGTCTAATTCCATTGGCCGCTCAGAGGACATCATTGCAAGTCACACGTCTCACTGACACAGTGACCAGAATACAACACAGGCGGGAAGAAATAGAGAAAAAAAAAGTGTGATGATTTGGGAGAAAGTTATTTATATAAAAGAAAATTTAGGAATATTTCCAAAGACTACTTATGAATACATTCGCTGCCCTTCCTAGATTGGTCAGGCCCTTGGCAACTGGTGCCAAGAGAGACCACAGGTTTTCTTGATCACGGAGCAACATGCTGTGGAGCTGTCCTCTCGGCGATGACGCAACGGTTAAAATGACTCCAGGCTTCCTGTTACAACATCGACAGCAAATACCCAAGTCATACACACCCAACAGCTTCACCGATCTGCAAGTTTCAGGTTCCAACACACCACTAAGAGGAAGGGAGATGGTTGCAGTGTAGTAATAAAAAAAAAAAAACTACACAAACCAGTCTGCCATATCACTGGGTGGATGCTTATCAAAACTCGAAAGGGCCTTTAGCCTGTTGAAGATCGTTCCTCTGGTAACCTAAATCACATCATATTCAGTTGAACTTGGACGGATTTATCCTGCAGGGCAGATTATTTTAAACATTTAGCACGGAGCGAAGAAGCTCTATCTGATATTCATTTTAAATTACTCCCCGAATTTAAATGCAAGTCCTTATGGTCCCCATCCTCGCAT
Source organism: Pristiophorus japonicus (assembly GCF_044704955.1). NCBI lineage: Eukaryota > Metazoa > Chordata > Chondrichthyes > Pristiophoridae > Pristiophorus > Pristiophorus japonicus. Next base: position 85,848,967 of record NC_091995.1, read on the forward strand.
CCTTTAAATGGTTCGTGCAAACCTTAGCTGGTCTAATCTGGGGTGGGAACCAGTGAGATGGCAAGTGATTTACGGGGAACGAAGGGCTTTAAAAGCAGGATTGTTTTTTTTAAAAAATTTGTTCATGGAATGCTGGCAAGGCCGGCATTTATTGCCCATCCCTAATTGCCCCTTGAGAAGGTGGTGGTGAGCCGTCTTCTTGAACCGCTGCAGTCCCGTGTGGTGAAGGTGCTCCCACAGTGCTGTTAGGGAGGGAGTTACAGGATTTTGACCCAGTGACGATGAAGGAACGGCCGATATATTTCCAAGTCAGGATGGTGTGCGACTTGGAGGGGAACGTGGAGGTGATGGCGTTCCCACGCGCCTGCTGCCCTTGTCCTTCTAGGGGGTAGAGGTCGCGGGTTTGGGAGGTGCTGCCGAAGAAGCCTTGGCGAGTTGCTGCAGTGTATCTTGTAGATGGTACACACTGCAGCCAGGGGGTGCCGGTGGTGGAGGGAGTGAATGTTGAAGGTGGTGGATGGGGTGCCGATCAAGAGGGCTGCTTTGTCCTGGATGGTGTCGAGCTTCTTGAGTGTTGTTGGAGCTGCACTCATCCAGGCAAGTGGAGAGTATTCCATCGCACTCCTGACATTTGCCTTGTAGCGAACTGGTGCAGGAGGGCGACGGCAGCGAAGAGGGACGTCACCACGGTCCAGGTCAGTGATTGGAGCGTGGGCAGGTACAGCAGGAGCGGCGAGGTCGGGGCGAAGGAACGGTGAGAGATCGTAGAGGGACGTGATCGGGGCCCGGGAGAGGCGCGAGTTCGGGGGCCCAGAAGAGGTGAGGGCCCAGGGGGCAGCACGGGCCCAGCCCACAGTGCGCGCGCTAGGCCCGTGCAGCAGAGCTGGTCTCCAATCGTCTTGGATAACCCTTGCCACTGGACCAAGACCTGGCTCTATCGAACCCGTGTGGTGGCTGGTGTGCAACGTTAAAAAAAAAAATCCACGCACAGGCATCTTCCACCCTCCAGGATGTAGTTCGAGATCTGGAATATTAGGTCCTTCATTGAAACACATGTGAACACATCCTTTTTTGGCGTGGAAGCAAGTCATCCTCGTTTCGAGGGACCGCCTAGGATGATGGTGGAAAGGCTTTGGGGAGTCAGGAGGCGAGACACTTGCCGCAGAATACCCAGCCTCTGACCCGCTCTTGTTGCCACAGCTGATCCAGTTACGTTTCTGGTCGTGTGTGGGGAAACTGAGTACGTCAATAAGCATTCTTATGGGTGGAGAGCTAGAAGAGAGAGTAAGTGGCAAATGAAAGACAACGTAGGAAAGATGGAAGGACAGAAGGGAGAGCGTTGGCAATTTTGGAGGCAGCACCCTTAAAAGATTTGGGGGAGGGGGAATGGGGAGGGGGAAGGGAGGAAAGAAAGCCCAATGGTGTCGTAGAATAATCATCGAAGGGCCGAATGGCTTACTCCTGCTCCAAATTCTTATAGAATCATAGAAATTTACAGCACGGAAGGAAGCCATTTTGGCCCATCATGTCTGCGCCGGTCGACAAAGAGCTATCCAGCCTTGTACATTTCCAAGTATTTTTTTTTAATGCGATGAGGGTTTCTGCCTCTACCACCTATTCAGGCAGCGGGTTCCAGACCCCCACCACCCTCTGGGTGAAAACATTTCCCCTCAAATCCCCTCTAAATCCATGCGCCCTTATTCTTGACCCCTCTGCTAAAGGAATTAGGCCCTATCTATCCACTCTATTTAGGCCCCTTGTAATTTTATACACCTCAATTAGGTCTCCCCTCAGCCTCCTCTGTTCCAAAGAAAACAACCCCAGCCTATCCAATCTTTCCTCAGAGCTAAAAGTCTCCATCCTGGCAACATCTTCGTAAATCTCCTCTGCGCCCTCTCCAGTGCAATCACATCTCTCCTGTAATGCGGTGACCAGAACTGCACGCAGTACTCTAGCTGTGGCCTAACTAGTGTTGTGTATAGTTCAAGCATAACCTCCCTGCTCTTGTATTCTATGCCTCGGCTAATAAAGGCAAGCATTCCGTCTGCCTTCTTAATGACACCTCCCTGGCCTGCGACCTTCAGGGATCTGTGGACCTGCACTCCAAGGTGGCACCTTGAGTCTGAGCGCGTTACTGGTTTCAGCGGTTCAACCTCTAGACGGACTTTGCAATGGAACAGTAGATGCAGCTTTATTCAGTTGCCAGGTGTTTATTTGCTGTAACCTGGCAACGGGATTAATGGACAGAAATTAGTGTGTTTCTATGCGCCCGGGAGCACGAACCGACAGCTCGGTTTCCAGTTACAGTACTTGCTCGGGGTGAATTGATGGTTATTAATCCTGCGTGGCCCATCAACGGGAAGCTATCGAAGCAGTAACTCAAAATTAATCGGCATTCTGGTTAGTAAAAAAAAAAAGGCAATCGTTCTAATATAATTGGCACATAAAACAGTGATATTTCAGCCAATTCACAAACGAGGGTGGGGTGCATATAATCACACACACACTCTCATCACTCACTCATAAGCAGTCCCTCGAATCGAGGATGACTTGCTCCCACGCCAAAAAAGGATGTCTTCACAGGTGTTTCTATGAAAGACCTGAACTACATCCTGAAGGGTGGAAGATGCCTGTGCGTGGATTTTTTTAACGTGGGGTGGCCGTTGCACACCAGCCATCACACGGGGCTCGACAGAGCGAGGTCTTGGTCCAGCGGCAAGGGATTACCCAAGACGACTGGAGACCAGCTCTGCTCCACGGGTCTAGCGCGCACACATATCGCACAGTGTGGGCTGGGCCCGTGCTGCCCCCCTGGGCCCTCGCCTCTTCTGTGCCCCAAACTCACGCCTCCCAGGTCCCCGATCACGTCCCTCTACAATCTCTCGCCGCTCCTGCCGTACCTGCCCACGCTCCAATCACCGACCTGGACCTTGATGATGTCACTCTCCGCTGCCATCGCCCTCATGCACCAGCTCGCGCGCTGCTCCCTGAACACAAACACACACACACACACCCCTAAGAGCCCGACGGTGAGCTGCGTGAAGTCCTGCAGCGCTGGGAGACTTCAGGAAACGTTCTGTTATTACAGCAACATGTCTGTCAAACAGGAAAGGCTAGGAAAGCAAGAGCGCAGCCGAGTCACACCAAGATAGCCTTGCCCTGGGAGCTCATGGTCAACGCTGTTTCTTTTTCCCAGCAATTAATTAACGAAGGGCAGGATTATTGCGGGGGAATTAAACATTGGCGTCTCCAAGTTTTGCTTTAAAAGGTAAAACGATTAGTTGGAGAACACGGTGCCGTGTGTGAAACACTGCACAGATCAGCACGCCACATCACCGCGTGGATACCTAACAAACGTTTAAAAAGGACACGAGGCCCCTGTGGCCCAGTGAAGCTCAGTCCTCTGATACCAGAACTCACATCATATTCAGTCAAATTTAGAATGGTTTAACCTGTGGGACAGATTAGTTCAAGCATTTAGCACTGAGTGAAGCTGCTCTATCCAATATTCATTTTAAACCTGCTCCTCCCCGGATTTAAATTTAGCTCCTCATAGAACGGTTACAGCACAGGAGGCAACCATTCGGCCCGTCGAGCCCGTGCCGGCTCTCTGCAAGAGCACTTCAGCCAGTCCCACTCCCCGCCCCCCGCCCTTTCCCCATAGCCCTGCCAATTTTTTCCTTCGGGTACTTGCCCAACTCATGATTTTGAACAGCTTCATCCTTTGGCTTGACTTTGAAATAATATTCTGGGTTTTCCTCCTCTATACCATTTAATATTTTTACATTAGCCACCCCCTCCCCTTTAACGTCCTTGTAGGATCTTGTGGAGGCATCGTTGGTGGTATTTCTCCGGCGACTGGAGGTGTCTACTGTACATGGTCCATGTCTCTGAGCCGTACAGGAGGGCGGGTATTACTACAGCCCTGTAAACCATGAGCTTGGTGGCAGATTTGAGGGCCTGGTCTTCAAACACACTTTTCCTCAGGCGGCCGAAGGCTGCACTGGAGGCGGTGTTGAATCTCCTCGTCAATGTCTGCTCCTGCAGTATGGGAAATGGTCCACGTTGTCCAGGGCCGCGCCGTGGATCTTGATGACTGGGGGGGCAGTGCTGTGCGGCGAAGACAGGCTAGACCGTAACTAACCTTTCCTCACAACTCACGTTCTTAAGATCAGTCTTGCTTTTCGCTGGATCCTTTTCCAATGCCGACGTTTGGTTTGCGGCATGGTGAGCAAAATTAAATAGTCCAGGCGTGCTGCGTTCTGTCCAGGACACTGCAAAGTCTTGGCAACTGAGCTCCCTGCACTCGTAAATTACCGCACGGGCTATATATATCAGCATTTTTACTGATTCATCACATTACCTGCAAAGGAACAATTCATCATCATCTCTCGTCTAATCTCCCGGTTCAATTCCACACTCAGCACACTTATGCGCTACTTAACATTTCTGAAATGCTAAATTGCAGTTGGCATTTGTCTCCTCGGTTGCATAATGGCCGACATGTTCCTGGAAATATTTAGTCACCAGGACTAATGACCCAGAGACCAGAGTTCAAATCCCACCGCGGCAGCTGGGGAAATTTAAATTCAGTTAATTAAATAAATCTGAAATTAAAAAAAGCTCGTGTCAGTAATGGTGAGCATCAAACTGCCGGATTGTCGTTTAAAAACCCCATCAGGTTCACTAATGTCCTTTCGGGAAGGAAATCTGTCGCCCTCACCCGGGCTGGCCGATATGTGACCCCTGACCCACAATGTGGTTGACTCTTAACTGCACCTCAGTTGTACCAAACCGCCACGAAATGAATAATTGTTCTTCTCAAGGGGCAATTAGGGAGGGACAATAAATGCTGGCCTTGCCAGCGACGCCCACATCCCGTGAATGAATAAATTTTAAATAAATCTTCGGGCATGTACTTTTATTTTAATGACTGCAAATGTGATCAAGTTACATTTGGTTTCAACATCCAGGTCACTTGCAGGGATGACAAGCGATGGTCCACCACCTCTGCAATAGCACCAGGCTACAACTCGCTTACTCCGAACATTAATTTCCTATTTTTTTTTAAGACTGCTTTTTAATCCAGTTATTTGTTCAACCCTAAATTACTGTGGTTTTAGACCGAGTTCTACGTGAAAGGCTTGGACATCTTTCATGTGGAATTTTGTCGAAAGCATTCTAAAAGTCCAAATTCACTCGACCAGGAAAACGAAAGACATTTATATAGCGCCTTTCACAACCTCAGGACGTCCCAAAGCACTTTACAGCCAATGAAGTACTTATTGAAATGCAGTCAGTATCGTAATGTGGGAAATGTGGCAGCTTTAGGGAAGGAAATCTGCCGTCCTTACCCCGTCTGGCCCATATGTGACTCCAGACCCACAGCAATGTGGTTGACTCTTAGCTGCCCTCTGAAATGGCCCAGCGAGACATTCAGTTGCAACAAACTACTACAAAGAAATATCACCACACGGACTGCAGCGGTTCAAGAAGGTAGCTCACTACCACCTTCTCAAGGGCAAGTAGCGATGGCCATAATGGGGGCAGCGCAGGAAAGTGGAGTTGAGGTCGAAGATCAGCCATGACCTTACTAAATGGCGGAGCAGACTCGAGGAGCCAAATGGCCGACTCCTGCTCCTATTTCTTATGTTCAATAAATGCTGGCCTTGCCAGCGATGCCCACATCCAATGAACGAATAAACAAACAAGGAGCTTCCTTTTCTGAATCAATCCACTGTAAATCATTTCTAAACGCAATGGAGTGCTACATGTACACAGCTGTAACTTTCTGTACTGCAATAGAGGAGATGTGTGAACTTGTCAATTATCTCCTCTCTTGAAGGCATGGCTCATACTGGAATGTTATCACTGACAAGGAACAAGACAGATAAAGCCTTGGAAACAAGACAGATAAAGCCTTGGAAACAAGACAGATAAAGCCTTGGAAACAAGACAGATAAAGCCTTGGAAACAAGACAGATAAAGCCTTGGAAACAAGACAGATAAAGCCTTGGAAACAAGACAGATAAAGCCTTGGAAACAAGACAGATAAAGCCTTGGAAACAAGCCAAACTGAACCTTGCAAACATCTTCTATACATTCTTTAAGTCAACACTGAAGCTGGTCTCTCCCACTCCCCAGATTTTACAACGATAAGGAATGTCAAACAATTTAACAGCCAGTGTTCATATTGAGAAACAGGTACAATCAGCAACCAGTCACACTCTCAGGGTGGCTACAAGCAAACAGTGAAAAATACAACATTATTCTGACTTCAAAAGCTCAATGCAGCCCAAACCAAAAGTGATTATCTGTCCTCTTGAGAGGTTGAATCTCTCAGACAAGATTCTGTGTCACCAAACCACATCCCCTGTCAGCAGAAACTGGAAGGGTTGAAACTGCAATGCATGCCCAAGGTCATGAATGGCACCAGAAATGGGTTTGTATTAAAAAAATAAAATACACCTTCCTTCTCATCAGAATCCTTGGTGGATTCTTTATGCAAGCGACAACTTCACTGAAAGAACATCTCAAGAAGCTTCACAGATAGAGAGAGACACACACAGAACCAGAGAGAGAGAACCAGAGGGGGGGGGGGGGGGGGGGGGGAGAAGAGAGTGTGTGAGTGAGAGAGAGAGAGAGAGAGAGAGAGAGAGACAATTCATCTAGGAGAAGGTTAAACAGAGCTTGGGAGAGGAGAGGATGATGTGGCTAGTCAGTAATGCAGCATTCCTTTAAAAAGGGAGCAAGGGTCATTTGCCATTACATAGAATGTACAGCACAGTAACAGGCCATTCAGCCCAACTGGTCCATGCTCCACACGAGCTCTCCCACCCTATTTCATTTCATCTCATCAGCATAACCCTCTGTTCCTTTCTCCCTTGTGTGCTGGTCTTGCCTACCCTTAAATGCATCTGCGCTATTCACCTCAACCACGCCCTGTGGTAGCGAGGTCCACATTCTCACCACTCTCTGGGTGAAGAGGTTTCTCCTGTTTTCAGGCGGCCTAGAGGAGCCTTGTGTCAAGACCCTCTCGAGCACAAGTAAGGATGTCACGGTGCCAGACATTTCAGCAAAGGTTGAACAGCCATCAATGCATCAATGATGGTGCTTTCACTAGTGCTGAGGGAGCCCTACATGGTCAGTAATATGTCCTTACTATACAGTATAAATGCACATGAGACCCATACTCGAGAGAAGATCACTCTGTGACCAGTTACCTTTATTACCAAGACCTCAAGAGGCAGACGGTGGGTGGAGCTTCCCCTTTTATACCGGAAAGTCCAGTTTAGGAGTGTCTCCCACAAGCTCGCCCCCTGTGGTCAGTGTTCTCAAGGTGTACAACTTAGGTCAGCTTATACATGGGTTACAATGACAGTTGAATACATGACAGTCAGAGACGGTGCCTTCCCCCAATGAGATGTTAAAACTCCACCAGCTCAGACAGGCAGCAAGATCCCGTGGAGCAGCAGGGGACTTTTCCCCATTGTCCTCGCCAACACCAGCTTAACTGGGCAGGCATCCATTTGCTGCTTGTAAGACTTGGCAGGCAATAGGGGAGTCAAGGGTTCTGGGGAGCGGGCAGGGTAGGTGGAGCCGAGGCCAAGATCAGATCTGCAATGATCTTAGCGAATGGCGGAGCAGGCTCGAGGGGCCAAACGGCCGACTCCTGCTCCTATTTCTTATGGACGGTCTGATTTGGCTACAGTGGCTGCACTTCAAAAAGTAATCCATTGTTTGTAAAGTGCTTGGACATCCGGGTCGGAGGCGGGGGGGGGGGGGGGGGGAGGAGATGTGATAAGGTGCTATATAAATGAGAGTTCTCTTCATCAATGATTGACTTTTAAGCAGAGGAAACCCTTGGCACTCAAACCCTAGTACAAATATTCCATAAAATCCAACATTAAAAAAATTATCTAATTTCCGCACGCAGCAGTTAGCAGTTTGACATTTATGTAACGGACTTGTTAAGTTGCGAACGTTTGCTCTCAAATATGTGGAATTTTTTTTTTTAAAACCAGTTTTTTTTTAAAAACAAAAAAGTGTGTGTGGGTGTAAAGACAAAAACTATTCAAATTTCGATAAGGAGGGGGGAGGAAAATCCTGTGTGTGTTTGAACAAACATTTTTCCTTTCATAAGAACACTTGGAAAAAGGGAACACTATGATTCCTGTGGAATGTTTTATTCTGCTGCGTATAAATTGGTGAGCTGGTAATATTCTACAGCCCTTTAGGGTGCTTTCCCACTACAACTGTGGATTCCAGTTTAAGTCATAGAAACAGAAACTTACAGCGCAGGAGGAGGCCACTTCGGCCCATCGTGTGCGCACCGCACAGCCCTCGGTCAGCAGCCCTGAAGGTTACATATAAACCTATGAACAATGGCGGAAAGGCAAAGAGCACCCAGTCCAACCAGTCCGCCCCACACAACTGCGACACCCCTTGCACCGAAACATTCTACACTCCACCCCAACTGGAGCCATGTGATCTCCTGGGAGAGGCAAAAACCAGATAAACACCCAGGTCAAATGGGGGAAAAAAATCTGGGAAAATTCCTCTCCGACCCATCCAGGCGATCGAAACTAGTCCAGATCATCACGCTGGCTGTATTCGATTCCCTGCAGTACTCACCATTGTACCTGCACACCAAGATGCAATTAAGAGTGTAAATTCAGTCAGAGTTCAGTCAACTTGGGTTGATGTATGCTGCACAACTTCAGTGTTAGTGTGAAGCCAAAATCCCGACCAATGTCAGTCTTGTACTGTAAACACGCCCACGCTTTACAGAACCAAGGTTAGGAGACTAGCCTTTACTCCCCAGGAGTCAAGCAGGTCCCAGATAACGAGCACTGGAACTAATCCATCATGAGCTTTCCCCCCCCCCCCACACTCCTATAACAACTTGTATTTATAAAGCGCCTTTAAAATGTCCCAAGTGTCAGCCGTGGCTCAGTGGGCAGCACTCGCGCCTCGGAGTCAGAAGGTTGTGGGTTCAAATCCCGCTCTAGGGACTTGAGCGTAGAAATCCAGGTGGACACTCCCAGTGCAGTGCTGAGGGAGTGCTGCACTGTCAGAGGTGCCGTCTTTCAGAAGTGATGTTAAATCGAGGCCCCCCTCTGCTCGCTCTCAGGTGGACATAAAAGATCCCGCGGCACTATTTCAAAGAAGAGCAGGGGAGTTCTCCAGAGTGTCCTGGACAATATCTATCCCTCAAACACAAGAGCAGATGATCTGGTCATCACCACATTGCTGTTTGTGGGAGGTTGCTGTGCGCAATTTGGCTGCCACGTTTCCTACATTACAACAATGACTATACTCCCAAAAGTACTTCATTGGCTGTAAAGCAGGTGGTGTGAAAGGAGCTATATAAATAAATGCAAGTTGTTCTTTCTTTCAAGGCACTTCACAGGAGTATTATGAGAAAACATTTTCGAACCACACTGTAAATCTTTTATTTGTCCCCTCACGCCAATCACTTTTTGTGTGAAATCGCAAAAGCTCAAAAGGTCGCTCCAGGTGACTTATTCTTCATCTATTTCCTGTTGGTCGCATTCCAGTCCAGCCACCATGTTGGCCTATTTCCAGTCGGGCCAGTTTATGGTCAGGGACAACACATAATTGCCATGGGTCCTCGTCACCCTCGCCCTCCTCCCCCGCAGATAACACCCCTATCGCCACCAATGAGGATCACCTTCAGCTCACTGTCAGCAGTGCTGTGGGAGATCCGTTAACATTCTGTACATGATTGGCTGTGCAGATCATGTGTATTGTTCTGCTCGCTATTCCCACCACTGCAGGACACCCCCAAATACATTATAAGAATGCAGGCAACTAGGATGAGGAGGAAGCCATTCAGCCCCTCGAGCCTGTTCCACCATTCGATTTGGTCATGGCTGATCAGCATCTTAACTCTATTTACATAGTACTGCATACAGTTTTGGTCTCCTTATTTAAAAGGAGGGATATACTTGCATTGGAGGCAGTTCAGAGAAGGTTCACTGGGTTGATTCCTGAGATGTGGGGTTGTCTTATTAGGAAAAGTTGAGCAGGTTGGGCCTGTACTCATTGGAGTTTAGAAGAATGAGAGGTGATCTTATTGAAACATAAGATTCTGAGAGGGCTTGACAGGGTAGATGCTGAGAGGATATTTCCCCTCGTGGGTGGAATCTAGAACTAGGGGGCATAGTTTCAGGATAAGAGGTCGCCCATTTAAGACGAAGATGAGGAGGAATTTCTTCTCTCAGACGGTCGTGAATCTTTGGAATTCTCTGCCCCAGAGAGCTGTGGAGACTGGGTCATTGAATATATTTAAGGTGGAGAAAGACAGATTTTTGAATGATAAGGGAATGAAGGGTTATGGGGAGCGGGCAGGGAAGTGGAGCGGAGGTCCGTGATCAAATCAGCCATGATCTTATTGTATGGTGGAGCAGGCTCGGGAGGCCAAATGGCCAACTCCTGCTCCTATTACTTATGTTCTTATGTTCTTGTGTTCTACTCGCCCTTGGTCCTGTACATTACCCAACAAAGTTCGCTCAATCTCAGCTTTTAAATTTTCAATTGACCCCCCGACCTTCAATTGAAGGGGGGGGGGGGGGGAGGGGGGGAGAAAAGAGAAGAGTTGCACGGATGTGGGTGGCATCATCGAACCCCGACATATTTAAGGAAGGTCCCCGCCACCTTGGGTCGGGTGTCCCGCTCGCCTGCTCAAAGGACGCGATGAGGAGGCCGTGGGATCCGAGGGGGTAAGTCGCTGCCCGAATTCTAACGGACCCCCTCCCCATCCCACCTCCTTCAGGCAAGAGGAAGAGTAAAAATCGGGGCCAAAGTTTTTAGCCCTCCAAACAAGGTCCTGTTAGATGTACGGAGGTCCAACAATCCCAGTTTTGAGATAGTCGAGGCACAACAGGCCAATCTTTGCTGTACCTGTGTTTACACCAGAGCCTCTGTACTTGCTCGATCAGTTATCTTCTGTCTTGGTGACATGAAGAGTGCATTTAATGCTGGATTTAGTCCCCCAGGGAACTTATGATCTGGAGACTGGAGTTCAAATCCCACCACGACAGCTGAGTGAATTTAAATTCAGTTAATTCAATAAATCTGGAATCAAAAGCTAGTATCAGTGGTTGGTGACCATGAAACTACCGGATTGTCGTAAAAACCCATCTGGTTCACTCATGTCCTTTAGGGAAGGAAATCTGCCGCCCTTACCTGGTCTGGCCTATATGTGACTCCAGACACACAGCAATGTGGTTGACTCTTAACTGCCCTCTGAAATGGCCCAGCGAGACACTCGGTTGTACTAAACCGTACGGCAAAGTCAGCACTGTGGGAGCACCTTCAGCACACGGACTGCAGAGGTTCAAGGCGGCGGCTCACCACCACCTTCTCAAGGGGCAATTAGGGACGGGCAATAAATGCCGGCCTTGCCAGCGACGTCCACATCCCGTGAACAAATTTTTTAAAAAGTTACTTTGACAATGAATTTAATCCCCCAGATATTTTAAGATCGATGCAACTCCCTCGTCACACAATCCCTCGGGGCAGAATCTCACGCTTGACCCTTGCTGTAAACCAGAAGAGTCAACTTTGGGGGGACACGTTCAGAATATTTCTAGTCAGAAAGACCATGACTGAAAAATCCATCCAATCGGTCGGAGGCCCGTTTACTCTCAAGAGCAGGTGGAGATTTTCTACAGTTATTGGTTCTTGGGAAGTGGGCGATGCTGGTAAAGCCCCATTTAGTACCCGGCAGTAGTTGCCCGAAGTAGAGATTGCCTGTACAGCGGAGTCGCTTCCTGGGCCACCTCGGAGGACATGAAGAGTCAACCACATATTGCGGGTTGGAGTCACGTGGGCCAAATCTGCAGGTGATCGGTTCCTCTTCCTTGAAGAACATCGGCAAGCTGTTTTTTTAAAACAAATTACAATCTTCCAGCTTCAAGGGAGGTGAGACGAGGTCGGAGATCTTTTGGGGGTTTGAGGGAGGCCAGGGGTCTGTCATGCCTGCAAGGGGATGTTGGTTGGTGGTGAGATTCATTGTGGGGTGTGGTGTCAAGCAGGAGCCCTGACCGCGATGGTAGCGCTTGGCTGCCATTGGTGTACAGTTGATGCAAGCGCTCTACTCGGAACTCCTTCACGGCAACGATCCAAAGGTGGGCAGAGGAAATGTTGTGTATGGAGAAAGAGTCAGACTGAACACTGAGCTCAAAGTAAAGTGTGACCTTAGTCTTTTATTGCAGATCTCCAGAGTGCCTCTCCAACTTGAGGCCTCCTTAAATACCTGTGCGCCCAAGGGATTATGGGATCCCTTGGGACTCCAGGAGGTGAGCCCTCTGGTGGCTGTACAGAGTAAATACAAGTCCACATATAGAACAGGAAACATTTCAAGGACTCCCTCAAAGCCTTCTTGATAAAATGCAACATCCCCACCGATATAGAAACGTTTAAAATTCTGACTGGTTTAGACAGGTTAGATGCAGGAAGAATGTTCCCAATGTTGGGGAAGTCCAGAGCCAGGGGTCACAGTCTAAGGATAAGGGGTAAACCATTTAGGACCGAGATGAGGAGAAACTTTTTCACCCAGAGAGTGGTGAACCTGTGGAATTCTCTACCACAGAAAGTTGTTGAGGCCAATTCACTAAATATATTCAAAAAGGAGTTAGATGTAGTCCTTACTACTAGGGGGATCAAGGGGTATGGTGAGAAAGCAGGAATGGGGTACTGAAGTTGCATGTTCAGCCATGAATGGCGGTGCAGGCTCGAAGGGCCGAATGGCCTACTCCTGCACCTATTTTCTATGTTTCTATGATACCTGGGAGTCCCTGGCCATAGACCGCCCGAAGTGGAGGAAGTGCATCAGGGAGGGCGCTGAGCACCTCGAGTCTCATCGCCGAGAGCGTGCAGAAAGCAAGCGCAGGCAGCGGAAGGAGCGTGCGGCAAACCAGTCCCACCTGTGACAGGGACGTTGATTAACATATTGGACTGTTCAGTCACCTAAGAACTCATTTTTAGAGTGGAAGCAAGTCTTCCTCAATTCCAAGGGACTGCCCATGATGGATGCAGTTGATGGGCACGTGGGCAGGCCCGTGGTGATTGCAGCCACTCAACTCCCACTGATTCTCCACCGCAACCAGCTGACAGAAGGTGGGCCTTGAGCAGCAGCAAGCGATCTGGTCGCACAAGTTTAAAAACGAGAGGGTCGAACGATTTTCCGACACAACAGAGCCCCCCCCAGTGAGCACTGGAGGAGTCGAGAGTGCCTCGTGCTCAGCACCTGTCGGAAAATTTGAGAGTCGTCACAACATCCTGTGAAACGATGGGGGAAGTCGAGCATTTGCCAGCTGGTGCCGAGGGAGCTGTTCAGCAGAAGGTGGTCACCCGACAATCAGCCTCAATACCATCAATCATTCATCAGCCCCACTTTCCTTCAGGTCTCGGGCCTTCCGCCAACAGTGACTGCGGAGAGAATCACAGCATCTGGAATTGGCTTTGAAAGAAGATCTTAGGATAAGGGGCCGCCCATTTAAAACTAAGATGAGGAGGAATTTCCTCTGAGGCTTGTAAATCTGTGGAATTCGCTGCCTCAGAGAGCTGTGGAAGCTGGGTCATTGAATAAATTTAAGACAGAGATAGACAGTTTCTTAACCAAAAGGGAATAAGGGGTTATGGGGAGCGGGCGGGGAAGTGGAGCCGAGTCCATGATCGGATCAGCCGCGCTCATATTAAATGGCGGAGCAGGCTCGAGGGGCCGTATGGCCTACTCCTGCTCCTATTTCTTCTGTTCTTATTTTCCTCATTGCGATAAACTGAGGTAAAGAGTGTTTGAAGAGCAAGTAGGGAGCAGGAGATTTGATGAGTGTCATTCAAAATTGAGGCTTTTTGACAGAGTAAATGAGGTGAAACTATTTCACCTGTGGCTCAGTGGGCAGCACTCTCGCCTCGGAGTCAGAAAGTTGTGGGTTCAAGTCCCACTCCAGAGACCTGCGCCCAAATCCAGGCTACACTCCAGTGCAGTACTGAGGGATCGCTGCAGTGCTCGGGGTGCCATCTTTTAGATAAGATACTAAACCGAGGCCCCGTCTGCTCTTAAGTGGATGTAAAAGATCCCATGGCATTACTTCGAAGAACAGCGAGTTCTCCCTGGTGTCCTGGGACTGATATTTATCCCTCAAACAACATCTAAAAAAACAGATTATCTGGTCATTATCACATTGCTGTTTGTGGGAACTATGTGCTCAAATTGGCTGCCGCGTTTCCTACATTACAAAAAAAGGGACCACACTTCAAAATTACTTCATTGACTAAAGCGCTTTGGGACATCCTGGGAGGTCGTGAAAGGCGCTATATAAATGCAAGTCCCTTTCTTTCAGTGAGTCACTAACTAGAGGGCATAAATTCAAGGTCATCCCCACTACAACATTTTTTTGGAATAAGACACAAGATTTGAGTACATAGGATATCCCAACATCAATAGTGGTAGAAGCAGAATCCACAATAAGTTTTAAACGGGAAGTGAAGTGTATGACTATCTGAAAAAGAAACATTGAAAAGGAGGTCAGGAGATGGACCGGTCTTTTAGAGAACCATCACAGGTACAATGAGCCAATCGGCCTCCTTCTATGCTGTAATAATAGAGTGACCTAATAGAGGTCTTTAAAATTACAAAGCAGTTTGATAGGATAGACAGAGAATGTTTCCGCTTGTGTCAGCTGTGGCTCGAACAATAGCAGGGATATTCTCCCTGGTGTCCTGGGGCCAATATTTATCCCTCAATCAGCATAACAATAAAACAGATTATCTGGTCATTATCACATTGCTGTTTGTGGGAGCTTGCTGTGCGCACATTGGCTGCCGCATTTCCTACATTACACGCCAAAAGCTTAGACGTCCGGTGGTCGTGAATGGCGCTATATAAATGCAAGTCTTCTTTCTTGGGGGGGGGGGAGGGGGGAGGGGGGAGGGAGACCAAAACTGGGGGCCATGAATACAAGATAGTCATTAATAAATGCAATAAGGATCTCATGAGAAACTTCTTCACCCAGAGAATGGACCTCACTACCACAGGGAGTGGTTGAGGCGAATAGATTCGAGACATTTAAGGGGAAGCTGGATAAGTACATGAGGGAGAAAGGAGTAGAAGGGTATGATGATAGGGCGAGATGAGATAGGGTGGGAGGAGGCTCGTGTGGAGCATAAACACCGGCATGGACTTGTTGGGCCAAATGGCGTTTCTGTGCTGTGAATACTGTGGCAACAAGAGCAGGTCAGAGGCTGGGTATTCTGCGGTGAGTGTCTCACCTCCTGACTCCCCAAAGCCTTTCCACCATCTACAAGGCACAAGTCAGGAGTGTGATGGAATACTCTCCACTTGCCTGGATGAGCGCAGCTCCAACAACACTCGGGAAGCTCGCCACCATCCAGGACAAAGCAGCCCGCTTGATCGGCACCCCATCCACCACCTTCACCATTCACTCCCTCCATCACCGGCGCCCCCTGGCTGCAGTGTGCACCATCTACAAGATGCAACACAGCAACTCGCCAAGGCTTCTTCGGCAGCACCTCCCAAACCCGCGATGTCTACCACCTCATCATCATAGGCGGTCCCTCGAAAGAGGCTAACTTGCTTCAACACCAAAAGGGATGTTTCAATGGAGGAACCGATATTCCAAACCTGAACTCCAGGGGGTGGAAGATGCCTGTGCGTGGATTTTTTTTTTTTTGTAACGTGTGGTGACCGTTGCACATCAGCCACCACTCTAGCACCTAGAAGGACAAGGGCAGCAGGCGCATGGGAACACCACCACCTCCACGTTCCCCTCCGAGTCATACCCCACCCTGACTTGGAAATATATCGGCCGTTCCTTCATGGTGGCTGCGTCAAAATCCTGGATCTCCCTCCCTCACAGCACTGCGGGAGCACCTTCACCACACGGACTGCAGCGGTTCAAGGCGGCGGCTCACCACCACCTTCTCAAGGGGCAATTAGGGATGGGCAATAAAAACCAAGAAAAAAAAAATTATTTGCAATATGCAAGGTCCTCGGACTCCGCTTAGCCACCATCTTAAAACACTGGAAATGCAATTATCATTACTGCCGCAAATACAGTGCTAAGCCCCAAATCAACAATCAAGGTATGTGTTCGCAGGATTACAGGTTTTGTGTTTCCGCCGCTCATAATTCACATAATCCCAAACCGATCAGCGAACAGCTTTCGGCTCAGACAAGCCTCGACCCAGCAGTCCACACGCCACATAACCACACACAACTGATCCCAGGCCAACAAGAACAAGCACAGTTGGATTTGGAAAAGAATATTTGAACAGCGAGCCAGAGGGTTTTGCAAAGGGATTTAGTCTGCTGTCGGCTGCCGACCCCAACAGCTGTAATCCCGACTGCCGCTCACATCTGGAAAGCATGAACCAACGGCAGCCTACACAGAATGGGCTTTACACAGGCATCACTTATTGATTTAGCTATCGCAGTAGTGGCACACACAGGCCCAAGTCGAGATAGACCCCCCCCCCCTCGCCTTTCAAACAAACAAGGAGAGTATTTATATTAAGCACGCGTTAGATAGAAAGACTGTGCATTTCTATAGCACCTTTCACGACCTCAGGGCGTCTCAAAGCACTTTACAGCCAATGAAGTATATTTGGAGTGTAGTCACTGATGCAATGTGGGAAACGAGGCAGCCAATTTGCGCATAGCAAGCTCCCACAAACAGCAACATGATAATGACCAGATAATGTTTTTGTTATGTCGATGGAGGGATAAATATTGGCCCAGGACACCGGGAGGATTACTCTGCTCTTGTTCGAAATACTGCCCATGGGACCTTTTACACCCACCTGACACAGCAGACGGGGCCTCAATTTAACGTCTCATCCGAAAGACGGCACCTCTGACAGTGCGGCACTCCCTCAGCACTGCCCTGAAGAACTGTTTTTTTTAAAACAAAAGAAGTGATGTTGGTTGAGGGATAAATTTTGGACAGGGCAGTTAATGAGTCCGTCTAATCTGTCCCCAAAATGTATTTTAATCTGAACCCCACCTGACCTTCCCCACTAATGTTTCCATTTGCTCACAATAGCCATCCAGAGCAATTTATAGCCAAACACACAACATTTTTACTGTCTTGTGGCCCAGTGGGAATGGAGTGAATTGCTATTTTTCTTTTACACCCAGGGGACGTGACTATATATCCCGTCCGGCTTGGAACGCAGGTGACTGAAAGGTCACAGTCTTCATCCAATCACTCCCCGTCCTCCCCTCCCCTCCCTAGAGTCAGATAAGAACATGGCATCCCAAACTCCTCATTCCATGCAGGCCACGGATTGCAAAATCTGATGGACAAGATTAAACAAGCATTTCTGGGCCCCAAGATACCGGGGTGGGGATAAATTCCAGATTTCTTGGGAACTTCTTTGTAAACAAAATAAATCGGTGTGCTTTACAAAATTTATTTTCATACAACCCAACACATTCAGCATCACCCGTGGCTCAGTGGGTAGCCCCCTCACCTCAGAAGGTTGTGGGTTCAAGCCCCAGTCCAGGGACTTGAGCACAAAATCGAGGCTGACACTCCCAATGCAGTGCTGAGGGAGCGTCGCACTGTCAGAGGTGCCGTCTTTCAGATGAGACGTAAACCGAGGCCCTGTCTGCTCTCTCAAGGTGGACGTAAAAGATCCCATGGCCACTATTTCAAAGGGAAGGGGGGGGGGGCTATCCCCGGTGTCCAGGAGCCAATATTTATCCCTCAATAACAAAAAAACAGATCATCTGGTCATGATCACATCGCTGTTTCCCACATTACAACAGTGACTACATTCCAAAAAGTACTTCATTGGCTGTAAAGAGCTTTGAGATATGTCCGGTGGTGGTGAAAGGTGCTATATAAATGCAAGTCTACACAAAATGCCACTTAAATAATTATCGGCTTCAAGTGTCTGAAGATATTTCAGGTGAGACACACAAGAGCAACCCTTGGACAATGTCAGTGCCCATGGAACCCATGTGGCTGTCCTTTATGTGTAAGCCTCGACAGTGAGGTTTTAGGCTTGTTGACCACAGAGAGGGTCACATCGCAGCTCGGCCCAATCCTGCATTCAGGATTGAACGTTTTGGAGTCTCAGGAAATCAAGGGATGAGAGGATCGGTCAGAAAAGTGGAGTTGAGGTTGAAGATTAGCCATGATCTTATTGAGTGGTGGAGCAGCCTCGAGGAGGGGCCATATGGCCTACTCCAGCTGCTATTTATGTTCTTATGAATGGGAACTCTAGTTGACTTGACTGAAGCTCATGGTACACTATCCACACCCCAGATATGCCCCAGCCAAGATCAGCTAGCGTAGAAGGGATTAGGGATCGAACCCAGGTCCTCCTGGCCTGTTCGACTCAATAAAACATTATGCATTACATTTACCACCTGAGCCACGAGAGAACCTTGTAAAAATTCTGTAGCTGGTGGGAAAAATTGAGGGGCTAGGACACTGGTGTGCCTGCAGGAGTGGTGGCAGCAGATTCAATCGCATCTTTCACAAGGGAAGTGGATTAAATCCTTGAAAAGGAACAATTTTCAGGGCGACGGGGAAAAGATGGTTGCTAATTGGAGAGCTCTTGCAAAGAGCTGGCATAGGCACAATGGGCCAAACGGTCTCCTGCTGTGCTCGAACATTCTATGACATGGATGTAATGGAAAAGCAATACGTTGGGGTATTCTGGAAGGTGGCGATCAAATTCCTCCAAGTCTACCTTGTGGGGAAAAACTCCTCCCGACCCCAAGTCACACAATGAACTGCACGCATTATACGCGAGAGCATGAGGCCCAATACTTAAGTGTTAAGTGCAACGTTGCCACAAACATCCCCAGCCCCGAGTAACAGCCGGTATTAAAACCTGCCAACTCTTTCTTTTTAAAAGAACTTGCTGATTTTTATATTCCATTAATCCGCGCAGAAGCAGATGCGTCATGAGAAACAAATATTAACATTCCGACGAGTTCAAATCGGAATTATTTTTCTTTTTTAAAAAAAGAGAGAGTGCAGTTATGGGGAGCGCGCACGATGTGGCAGCTGATGTGAATGACGGTTATTGGCAGGAAATATAAATGTTCAATCCCCATCCTTTACGAGATAGATCACCATCTACACAAACCTCTTCTCCCACCCCATCAAAATGGTTTTAGCAGTGCACGCACGTTTGAGGATATTACCATTGCCGTCGTTTGTTCAATGTAACGATTGCTTTTAAATCGGGTTCAACCCCAAACATTACAGCAAGAATGTGTGAGCGAGTAAAACTGCATTCGTTTTTTGAAAACCCCCAGCAGATAAGCAGCAGCCTGCCAGGAAACGAACACTTC
Source organism: Pristiophorus japonicus (assembly GCF_044704955.1). Taxonomy (NCBI): domain Eukaryota; kingdom Metazoa; phylum Chordata; class Chondrichthyes; family Pristiophoridae; genus Pristiophorus; species Pristiophorus japonicus. The sequence goes on from NC_091995.1 coordinate 85,868,330, forward strand.
CGTGCAGAGCGCGATGCTGGGCCGCTTGCTGCCCAATGTGGTGAGCTCTCGTATTGCGGGGTGAAAGAAAAAAAAAAAATTGAAAACTTGCATTAATAGAGCTTTCAAACCCTCAGGACATCTCAAAGGCGTTTACAGCCAATGGAGTACTTCTTTTTTTGCAGTGCAGTCACCATTGTGATGTGGGAAACGCGGCAGCCAATATACGCACAGCAAGCTCCCCCAAACAGCAATATGATAAAGACCCAGATAAGGTTTTTTTTTTAAATTAGTGACGTTGATTGAGGGCTAAATATTGACCAGGACACCGGGGATAACTCTCCTGCTCTTCTTTGAAATAGTGGCTGTGGGATCTTTTATTTCCAGCCGAGGGGGGGGGGGAAGATACGGCCTTCGCCGAAAGATGGTACCTCCGACAGTGCAGCGCTCTCGCGTTACTGCACTGGGAGTTTCAAATTGGATTTTTGTGCTCAAGTCCCTGGAGTGGGGCTTGAACCCACAACCTTCTGACTCAGAGGCGAGAGTGCTGCCCACTGGGCCACAGCTGACACCTACAAACTGAACGTGGAGGATTCAATTTGTATGAGCACACTTGCCATTTTGGAGCTGAAATGTGAGCTAAAGCCAGGCTGTAATGTGGCAAAAAAAATTGCAACTATTTCATTTAATATAATCTTGAAACATGACTTTCTTCGCCTCTTGGCAAGGTGCTGGCTCCCTGTTCCACAGGTAGCCGTCGCCATTCGGGACCTCACCCAACAGTTCATTCCTCACACAGGCCTAAACAGGGCAAACCCAAACACTCCTTCCAGGTACAACAGCAATTTACTTGTACTTCTTGCAATTTAGCTCACTATTCGCTGCTCACGATGTGGTCTCCTCTACACTGGGGAGACCAAACGTAGATTGGGTGACCGCTTTGCGGAACACCTCCGTTCAGTCCGTAAGTGTGACCCCGAGCTTCTGGTCGCCTGTCACTTTAATTCCCCGCTCCACTCCCACTCTGACCTCTCCGTCCTCGGCCTCCGACACTGTTCCAATGAAGCTCAACGCAAGCTCGAGGAACAGCACCTCATCTTTCAATTAGGCACTTTACAGCCTTCTGGGATTAACATCGAGTTCAACAATTTCAGACTGTAACCTCTGCCCTTATTTTCTCTCTCTCTCTCTCTGATGGTACCTGTTGACGATTCTGCCATTCCCATTTACACCCTATCTAGACCCATTACCGTCACCTTTCGCCTCGCACCCCTTTTGTCTCAATCTCTCCTACCTTCCATCCTATCTCAGACCTTCCCTTTTGTTCTTTCCTCCTCTCCCCCCTTCCCTGACCCGACACTTGCTTAAAAACCTGCTCCACCTTTCCAGTTCTGACGAAGGGTCACAGACCCGAAGCGTTAACTCTGTTTCTCTCTCCACGGATGATGCCTGACCTGCTGAGTGTTTCCAGCGTTTTCGTTTTTTTATTTCAGATTTCCAGCAGCTGCAGTATTTTGCTTTTGTATTAATGTTGGCAAACTATTTGGTCATAGGGAGTATTACAGCTGAAGCTGATCATCTCCTCAACTGACATCCTCATTCAGCTCACTCGTCAATTGGGATTCACCCCATCGAGATCGGGAGCAAGAACTTCGGTTGATACAGGGCCCGATGAAGGAAGAGAACAGCCCCCATTGTATTTCCCCCCCCACTGAAATTAGTCAACTTCACACATCCTGGGGATCCAACAGAGAACCTTCCTGCTCCATCAGTTCCACATCATCACCCGGGGGTCAGTGTCTCAGGATAAGGGGTCGGCCATTTAGGACTGAGATGAGGAGGAATTTCTTCACTCAGAGGGTGGTGAATCTTTGGAATTCTCTGCCCCAGAGGGCTGTGGAGGCTGGGTCATTGATTATATTCAAGACAGAGATCGATAGATTTTTGGTTATTAAGGGAATCAAGGGATCAGGTGGAAAAGTGGAGTTGAGGTCGATGATCAGCCAGGATCTTATTGAATAGCAGAGCAGGCTCGAGGGGCCGAATGGCCGACTCCTGCTCCCAATTCTTATGTTGCCATTGAAGGAACGAAGACAAACAGCTTATATTATATAGCGCCTTTAACGTAGTAAAACATCCCAAGGCGCTTCTCACAGGGGACAAAATACTAAATTTGACACGAGCCAGATAAGAAGAAATGACGGCAGATGAGCTAGGTTTTAAAGAGCGCCTTGAAGCAGGAAAGAGAGACTGAGAGGTTTAGGGAGGGAGTTCCAGAGCTTGGGGCCCAGGTAACAGAAGGCACGGCCACCGATGGTGGAGCAGTTATAATCAGGGTTGCTCAAGAGGGCAGAATTTAGGAGATGAGGAGAAATGTCTTCACTCAGAGGGTGGTGAATCTTTGGAATTCTTTACCCCAGAGGGTTGTGGAGGCTGGGTCATTGAGTATATTCAAGATGGAGATTGATAGATTTTTAAATATTGAGGGAAGGAATCAAGGAACATGGGGACAGTGCAGGAAAATGGAGTTGAGGTAGAAGTTCAGCCATGATTCTTGTTGAATGGCAGAGCAGGGACCAAATGGCCTACTCCTGCTCCTAATTCTTATGTTCACATTGAGCCATTGAAGCAAGATATACGACACTTTTAAAACACATTTTCTACTAACCTATTAAAACCCCAGAGAATATTGGAAGACATGACAGAGACACATCAACAGGTCTCTCTCACTCCTCCGCCCACCACCATTCCCCAGAGAAAGGATCAATTCCTGTAACCACTTCCAGTTTAGTAGATTGGAGAACTGAAAGCATCAGATTCTCAGTTACTTTTTATTCCCATCCTGCAAGGGGAAGATAAATACATTTTTCAACAGCATAAACCTATATTTAGATGTGAGGAGACCAGGTTCTAGACACTGCTCGTCTGGACATTTCACAATCTTGTTTTTGGCATTGAATAAAACGCCTCAACTTGTCCAGCATTTCAGAGGAAAAATTGTATGTGAGTCAACAAGATACTTGGCACGCGTAAAACCAGTTCTGTTTAACCAGTAACTGGCAAGGTACGACAGTAATGGTGGATTAAAGCAATTTCCGAATACATCAAATATGATCAATCTTGCAGAGGAGATTGGCCAGGTGACCCACATACATCCTTCTAAACGTACTTGTATTTATATAGCACCTTTAAAACGTCCCAAAAGTGCTTCACAGGAGTGTTACAAGACAAAAATAAACTTGACTCCGAGCCCAGACAAGAAGTTACAGCAAATGATCAAAAGCTTGGTCACAGAGGTAGGTTTTAAGGAGCGTCTTGAAGGAGGAGAGAGAGGTAGAGAGGCGGAGAGGTTTAGGCAGGGAGTTCCAGAGCTTGGGGCCCAGGCAGCTGAAGGCACCGCCACCAATGGTTGAGCGATTATAAAGCGGGGATGCTCAAGAGGGTGGATTTTGAGGAGCGCAGATATCTCCGCGGGGGATTGGGGGGGGGGGGGCGAGGAAACACGAGATTTGTGGGGCTGGAGGAGGTTACAGAGCTAGGAAGGGATGAGGCTATGGAGGGATTTGTACACAAGGATGAGAATTCATAAATCGAGGCGTTGCTTTACCGGAAGCCAATGTAGGTCGGCGAGCACAGGGTTGATGGGTGAGCACGACTTGGTGCGATTTAGGACACGGACAGCCGACTTTGAATCACCTCTTACATAGGGTAGATTTTTGGGAGGCCAGCCAAGAGTGCGTTGGAATAGTCAAGTCTAGGAGGTGACAAAGGCATGGATGAGGGCTTAACCGGTTAACCAGCCACCTTACTGATCACTCTCTTGGACGGAAGCACTCAACACAGCTAAATTACAAGTCTGCGGAGCATTTACTATCGCTTGTCATCCTGGGGATAAGGGCCTAAAGTCGTCAGCAATGGAATGGGCAGCGAGTTTAACCCATGAGTGTATTGCTAGAGATCGGGGAGGCCCCAGATTATGATCCGAGACTACTGATCTCAGCAGGGACACCACAATTGGCTTCGGGACCCCTGAGCGAGGGGAGAGGGGGTAAAAACTAACTAGCCACGGTCCCGCTCCTGATAGTTAGCAAAAACTTGCATTTAGATGGCGCCTTCAACATCGCAAAATGCCCCAACTCCCAGGGTGTTTCCGCAGAAGCAATTATCAAACAAAATTTGAAACCGAGCCACAGAAGGTGATATTAGGACACCAGTGAGTGGTTAGAATGCATGCTAGGACCTCAGTGGAGTATAATAGCTTATGTCTGTAGTGCATGCACCTGTGAGCATGCTCACAGGTTTGTGATTGTGGTGCTGTGGTAAGCAAGGTTGCCTTCCAAGCTGTTGACCTGGGTTCGATTCCCAGCCATCACATCTCTTACTTTCTACTCGAGGATAAAATGATCCTATGACTCGGGCTGTAAGCAGTTCTTACAGTAGCATCTCAAGCCTTAATAAAATAGTTGAAAAGCTGTTGAGTTGGGAGTGGCTTAGACAGTCACGTGATGTTCACAAGACTCAATAAAACCCCAGCCAGTTGGGTTCGGGGGATCCACGATGAGGCAGGTGGATGAACTGGTAATGTGTAGTGTGATTGTTAAACCTTTCACTAATAAACCAACTAGTTCTTAATAGCAATGTGTTGCTTTGAATTCTTAAGCAAAGAACCCATGAAGCAAATACATTACAGTGTCTCAAACAGTTAAATTGCTAGCCAAATGTTACTGTCAATGCTCACATGAATAATGGCCACTCGGACAAGGTATCGGCCTGCGGAACAGTAATCCAGTTATCACCGTCAGAAGGGAGGAAACCGATTTGAAATAAAGTCTTCAGCGAGCGGTATCGGTGGCCAATTCACAATGTCAGAGCTCCCCTCAACAAATGCACACCAGAGATAGCCGATTGGATGCTCGGTCATCTCCATGCTTGCTGGTGCACGAAGATTGCCGTATTTTCCATTGCAAGCAGTTCCCGCCCTTCCCAAACACAATTAGTCCCCTTAACCATTGAGATGGTCCACTGCATGTAGAGGTGCCACATCATAGAATCATAGAAATTTACAGCACGGAAGGAGGCCATTTCGGCCCTTCGTGTCCACACCGGCCGACAAAGTG